>NC_064645.1:17776010-18411843 GCF_023864345.2 Schistocerca serialis cubense | reverse complement strand
CTGTCTATGTTTTGAACAATTCCTGTGACACTAGTTATAGATTCCGATGCTACACTCCAGGTTTACTGTATCCCTTGGACCTTCTTGTTGACGATGAAACACACAAATTGCATCGGAATTAAATACAAAATGCACAATGCCGACATAAGGACAAGAAGACTGACTCTTCTTACTGACTTTGCTTTGAACCATTCCTGTGACACTAGTTATAGATTCCGATGCTTCACTTCAGGTTTACTGTATCCCTTGGACCTTCTTATTGACGATGAGAAACAGAAATTGCATCGGAATTAAATACAAAAGGCACAATTCCGACTTAAGTACATGAAGACCGACTCTCCCTACTGACTATGTTTTGAACCATTCCTCTGACACTAGTTATAGATTCTGATGCTTCACTTGAGGTTTACTGTATTCCTTGGACCTTCTTATTGACGATGAAACACAGAAATTGCATCATAATTAACTACAAAAGGCACAGTGCCGACTTAAGTACAAGAAGACTGACCCTTCCTACTGTCTATGTTTTCAACCATTCCTGCGACACTAGTTATAGATTAGGATGCTTCACTTCAGGTTTACTGTATCCCTCTGCCCTTCGTATTGACGATGAAACACAGAAATTGCATCGCAATTAAATACAAAAGGCACAATGCGGACTTAGTACAAGAAAACTGACTCTTCTTACTGACTATGTTTTGAACCATTCCTGTGACACTGGTTTTAGATTCCGGTGCTTCACTTCAGGTTTACTGTATCCCTTGGAACTTCTTATTGACGACGAAACACAGAAATTGCGTCGGAATTAAATAGAAAAAGCACAATGCCGACTTAAGTACAAGAAGACTGACTATTCTTACTGTCTATGTTTTGAAACATTCCTGTGACACTAGTTATAGATTCCGATGCTTCACTTATGGTTTACTGTATCCCTTAGACCTTCTTATTGACGATGAAACACAGAAATTGCATCGGAATTAAATACAAAAGGCACAATACCGACTTAAGTACAAGAAGACTGACTCTTCCTCCTGGCAATGTTTTGAACCATTTCTGTGACACTAGTTATAGATTCTGATGCTTCACATCAGGTTTACTGTATCCCTCTGATCTTGTTATTGACGATGAAACACAGAAATTGCATCGGAATTAAATAGAAAAGGCACAATGCCGACATAAGTACAAGACGACTGACTTTTCTTACTGTCTATGTTTTGAACCATTCCTGTGACACTAGTTATAGATTCCGATGCATCACTTCAGGTTTACTGTATCCCTCTGCCCTTCGTATTGACGATGAAACACAGAAATTGCATCGCAATTAAATACAAAAGGCACAATGCGGACTTTGTACAAGAAGACTGACTCTTCTTACTGACTATGTTTTGAACCATTCCTGTGACACTGGTTTTAGATTCCGATGCTTCACTTCAGGTTTACTGTATCCCTTGGAACTTCCTATTGACGATGAAACACAGAAATTGCATCGGAATTAAATAGAAAAGGCACAATGCCGACTTAAGTACAAGAAGACTGACTATTCTTACTGTCTATGTTTTGAAACATTCCTTTGACACTAGTTATAGGTTCCAATGCTTCGCTTCTGGTTCACTGTATCCCTCAGACCTCCTTATTAACGATGAAACACAGAAATTGCATCGGAATTAAATACGAAAGGCACAATACCGACTCAATTACAAGAAGACTGACTCTTCTTACTGTCTATGTTTGGAACTATTCCTGTGACACTAGTTATAGATTCCGATGCTTCACTTCAGGTTTACTGTATCCCTTGGACCTTCTTATTGACGATTAAACACAGAAATTGCATCGGAATTAAATACAAAGGGCACATTGCCGACATAAGTACAAGAAGACTGACTCTTCCTACTGTCAATGTTTTGAACCATTCCTGTGACACTAGTTATAGATTTCTATGATTCACTTCAGGTTTACTGTATCCCTCTGATCTTGTTAATGACGATGAAACACAGAATTTGTTCGGAATTAAATACAAAAGGCACAATGCCGACTTAAGTACAAGAAGACTGACTCTTCTTACTGTCTATGTTTTGAACCATTCCTGTGACACTAGTTATAGATTCCGATGCTTCACTTCAGGTTTACGGTATCCCTTGGACTTTCTTATTGACGATGAAACACAGAAATTGCATCGGAATTAAACACAAAAGGCACAATGCCGACTTAAGTTCAAAATGACTGACACTTCTTAATGACTATGTTTTGAACCATTCCTGTGACACTAGTTATAGATTCCGATGATTCACTTCAGGTTTACTGTATCCCTCTGACCTTCTTATTGACGATGAAACACAGAAATTGCATCGGAATTGAATACAAAAGGCACAATGCCGACTTAAGTACAAGAGGACTGACTCTTTTTACTGACTATGTTTTGAACCATACCTGTGACACAAGTCATAGATTCCGATGCTTCATTTCAGGTTTACTGTATCCCTTGGACCATCTTATTGACGATGAAACACCGTAATTGGACCGGAATTAAATACAAAAGCCACAATACCGACTTAAGTACAAGAAGACTGACTCTTCTTACTGTCTATGTTTTGAACCATTCCTGTGACTCCAGTTATAGATTCCGAAGCTTAACTTCAGGTGCACTGTATCCCTTGGACCTTCTTATTGACGATGAAACACAGATATTGCATCGGAATTAAATACAAAAGGCGCAATGCCGACTTAAGTACAAGAAGACTGACTCTTCCTACTGTAAATGTTTTGAACCATTCCTGTGACACTAGTTATAGATTCCGATGTTTCACTTCAGGTGCACTGTATCCCTTGGACCTTCTTATTGACGATGAAACACAAAAATTGCATCGGAATTAAACACAAAAGGCACAATGCCGACTTAGGTACAAAAAGACTGACTCTTCTTACTGACTATGTTTTGAACATTTCCTGTGAGACCAGTTTTAGATTCCGATGCTTCACATCAGGTTTACTGTATCCCTTGGACTTTCTTATTGACGATGAAACACAGTAATTGCATCGCAATTAAATACAAAAGGCATAATGCCGACTTCAGTACAAGAAGACTGACTCTTCTTACTGACTATGATTTGAACATTCCCTGTGAGACCAGTTTTAGATTCGGATGCTTTACTATATGTTTACTGTATCCCTTGGACCTTCTTGTGGACGATGAAACAAAGAAATTTCATCGGAATTAAATACAAAAGGCACAATGCCGACTTAAGTACAAGAAGACTGACTCTTCCAACTGTCTATGTTTTGAACCATTCTTGTGACACTAGTTATAGATTCCGATGCTTCACTTGAGGTTTACTGTTTCCCTTGGATCTTCTTATTGACGATGAAACACAGAAATTCCATCGGAATTAAATACAAAAGGCACAATGCCGACCTAAGTACAAGAAGACTGACTCTTCCTACTGTCTATGATTTTAACCATTTCAATTCACTCGTTATAGATTCCGATGCTTCACTCCAGGTTTACTGTATCCCTTGGACCCTGTTATTGACGATGAAACACAGAAATAGGATCGGAATAAAATGGGAAAGGCACAATGCCGACATAAGTAAAAGAAGTCTGACTCTTCTTACTGACTATGTTTTGAACCATTCCTGTGACACTAGTTATAGATTCTGATGATTCACTTAAGGTTTACTGTATCCCTTGGACCTTCTTATTGACGATGAAACACAGAAATTGCATCGGAATTAAATACAAAAGGCAAGATGCCGACTTATGTACACGAAGACTGACTCTTCTTACTGTCTATGTTTTTAACAATTCCTGTGACACTAGTTATAGATTCCGATGCTACACTCCAGGTTTACTGTATCGCTTGGACCTTCTTGTTGACGATGAAACACACAAATTGCATCGGAATTAAATACAAAACGCACAATGCCGACATAAGGACAAGAAGACTGACTCTTCTTACTGACTTTGCTATGAACCATTCCTGTGACACTAGTTATAGATTCCGATGCCTCACTTCAGGTTTACTGTATCCCTTGGATCTTCTTATTGACGAGGAAACACAGAATTTGCATCGGAATTAAATACAAAAGGCACAATTGCGACTTAAGTACACGAAGACCGACTCTCCCTACTGACTATGTTTTGAACCATTCCTCTGACACTAGTTATAGATTCTGATGCTTCACTTGAGGTTTACTGTATCCCTTGGACCTTCTTATTGACGATGAAACACAGAAATTGCATCATAATTAACTACAAAAGGCACAATGCCGACTTAAGTACAAGAAGACTAACTCTTCTTACTGTCTATGTTTTGAACCATTCCTGCTACACTAGTTATAGATTCCGATGCTTCACTCCAGGTTTACTGTATCCCATGGACCTTCTTACTGACGATGAAACACAGAAATTGCATCGGAATAAAATGCAAAAGACACAATGCCGACCTAAGTACAAGAAGACTGACTCTTCCTAATGTCTATGTTTTGAACCATTCCTGTGACACTAGTTATAGATTCCGATGCTTCACTTCAGGTTTACTGTACCCCTTGGACTTTCTTATTGACGATGGAACACAGAAATTGCATCGGAATTAAATACAAAAGGCACAATGCCTACTTAAGTACAAGAAGACTGACTCTTCTTACTGTCTATGGTTTGAACTATTCCTGTGACACTAGTTATAGATTCCGATGCTTCACTTCAGGTTTACGGTATCCCTTGGACTTTCTTATTGACGATGAAACACAGAAATTGCATCGGAATTAAACACAAAAGGCACAATGCCGACTTAAGTTCAAAATGACTGACACTTCTTAATGACTATGTTTTGAACCATTCCTGTGACACTAGTTATAGATTCCGATGATTCACTTCAGGTTTACTGTATCCCTCTGACCTTCTTATTGACGATGAAACACAGAAATTGCATCGGAATTGAATACAATAGGCACAATGCCGACTTAAGTACAAGAAGACTGACTCTTTTTACTGACTATGTTTTGAACCATACCTGTGACACAAGTCATAGATTCCGATGCTTCATTTGAGGTTTACTGTATCCCTTGGACCTTCTTATTGACGATGATACACCGTAAATGGACCGCAATTAAATACAAAGGCCACAATACCGACTTAAGTACAAGAAGACTGACTCTTCTTACTGTCTATGTTTTGAACCATTCCTGTGACTCCAGTAATAGATTCCGAAGCTTCACTTCAGGTGCACTGTATCCCTTGGACCTTCTTATTGACGATGATACACAGAAATTGCCTCGGAATTAAATACAAAAGGCGCAATGCCGACTTAAGTACAAGAAGACTGACTCTTCCTACTGTAAATGTTTTGAACCATTCCTGTGACACTAGTTATAGATTCCGATGCTTCACTTCAGGTGCACTGTATCCCTTGGACCTTCTTATTGACGATGAAACACAAAAATTGCATCGGAATTAAACACAAAAGGCACAATGCCGACTTAAGTACAAAAAGACTGACTCTTCTTACTGACTATGTTTTGAACATTTCCTGTGAGACCAGTTTTAGATTCCGATGCTTCACATCAGGTTTACTGTATCCCTTGGACTTTCTTATTGACGATGAAACACAGTAATTGCATCGCAATTAAATACAAAAGGCATAATGCTGACTTCAGTACAAGAAGACTGACTCTTCTTACTGACTATGTTTTGAACATTCCCTGTGAGACCAGTTTTAGATTCGGATGCTTTACTATATGTTTACTGTATCCCTTGGACCTTCTTGTGGACGATGAAACAAAGAAATTGCATCGGAATTAAATACAAAAGGCACAATGCCGACTTAAGTACAAGAAGACTGACTCTTCCAACTGTCTATGTTTTGAACCATTCTTGTGACACTAGTTATAGATTCCGATGCATCACTTGAGGTTTACTGTTTCCCTTGTATCTTCTTATTGACGATGAAACACAGAATTTCCATCGGAATTAAATACAAAAGGCACAATGCCGGCCTAAGCACAAGAAGACTGACTCTTCTTACTGTCTATGATTTTAACCATTTCATTGTCACTCGTTATAGATTCCGATGCTTCACTCCAGGTTTACTGTATCCCTTGGACCCTCTTATTGACGATGAAACACAGAAATTGGATCGGAATAAAATGGGAAAGGCACAATGCCGACATAAGTAAAAGAAGTCTGACTCTTCTTACTGACTATGTTTGGAACCATTCCTGTGACACTAGTTATGGATTCTGATGATTCACTTCAGGTTTACTGTATCCCTTGGACCTTCTTATTGACGATGAAACATAGAAATTGCATCGGAATTAAATACAAAAGGCAAGATGCCGACTTAAGTACACGAAGACTGACTCTTCTTACTGTCTATGTTTTTAACAATTCCTGTGACACTAGTTATAGATTCCGATGCTACACTCCAGGTTTACTGTATCGCTTGGACCTTCTTGTTGACGATGAAACACACAAATTGCATCGGAATTAAATACAAAATGCACAATGCCGACATAAGGACAAGAAGACTGACTCTTCTTACTGACTTTGCTTTGAACCATTCCTGTGACACTAGTTATAGATTCCGATGCTTCACTTCAGGTTTACTGTATCCCTTGGATCTTCTTATTGACGATGAAACACAGAAATTGCATCGGAATTAAATACAAAAGGCACAATTGCGACTTAAGTACACGAAGACCGACTCTCCCTACTGACTATGTTTTGAACCATTCCTCTGACACTAGTTATAGATTCTGATGCTTCACTTGAGGTTTACTGTATCCCTTGGACCTTCTTATTGACGATGAAACACAGAAATTGCATCATAATTAACTACAAAAGGCACAATGCCGACTTAAGTACAAGAAGACTAACTCTTCTTACTGTCTATGTTTTGAACCATTCCTGCTACACTAGTTATAGATTCCGATGCTTCACTCCAGGTTTACTGTATCCCATGGACCTTCTTATTGACGATGAAACACAGAAATTGCATCGGAATAAAATGCAAAAGACACAATGCCGACCTAAGTACAAGAAGACTGACTCTTCCTACTGTCTATGTTTTGAACCATTCCTGTGACACTAGTTATAGATTCCGATGCTTCACTTCAGGTTTACTGTACCCCTTGGACCTTCTTATTGACGATGAAACACAGAAATTACATCGGAATTAAATACAAAAGGCACAATGCCTACTTAAGTACAAGAAGACTGACTCTTTTTATTGACTATGTTTTGAACCATTCCTGTGACTCCAGTTATAGATTCCGAAGCTTCACTTCAGGTGCACTGTATCCCTTGGACCTTCTTATTGACGATGAAACACAGAAATTGCCTCGGAATTAAATACAAAAGGCGCAATGCCGACTTAAGTACAAGAAGACTGACTCTTCCTACTGTAAATGTTTTGAACCATTCCTGTGACACTAGTTATAGATTCCGATGCTTCACTTCAGGTGCACTGTATCCCTTGGACCTTCTTATTGACGATGAAACACAAAAATTGCATCGGAATTAAACACAAAAGGCACAATGCCGACTTAAGTACAAAAAGACTGACTCTTCTTACTGACTATGTTTTGAACATTTCCTGTGAGACCAGTTTTAGATTCCGATGCTTCACATCAGGTTTACTGTATCCCTTGAACTTTCTTATTGACGATGAAACACAGTAATTGCATCGCAATTAAATACAAAAGGCATAATGCCGACTTCAGTACAAGAAGACTGACTCTTTTTACTGACTATGTTTTGAACATTCCCTGTGAGACCAGTTTTAGATTCGGATGCTTTACTATATGTTTACTGTATCCCTTGGACCTTCTTGTGGACGATGAAACAAAGAAATTGCATCGGAATTAAATACAAAAGGCACAATGCCGACTTAAGTACAAGAAGACTGACTCTTCCAACTGTCTATGTTTTGAACAATTCTTGTGACACTAGTTATAGATTCCGATGCTTCACTTGAGGTTTACTGTTTCCCTTGGATCTTCTTATTGACGATGAAACACAGAAATTCCATCGGAATTAAATACAAAAGGCACAATGCCGGCCTAAGCACAAGAAGACTGACTCTTCTTACTGTCTATGATTTTAACCATTTCATTGTCACTCGTTATAGATTCCGATGCTTCACTCCAGGTTTACTGTATCCCTTGGACCCTCTTATTGACGATGAAACACAGAAATTGGATCGGAATAAAATGGGAAAGGCACAATGCCGACATAAGTAAAAGAAGTCTGACTCTTCTTACTGACTATGCTTTGAACCATTCCTGTGACACTAGTTATAGATTCTGATGATTCACTTCAGGTTTACTGTATCCCTTGGACCTTCTTATTGACGATGAAACACAGAAATTGCATCGGAATTAAATACAAAAGGCAAGATGCCGACTTAAGTACACGAAGACTGACTCTACTTACTATGTTTTTAACAATTCCTGTGACACTAGTTATAGATTCCGATGCTACACTCCAGGTTTACTGTATCGCTTGGACCTTCTTGTTGACGATGAAACACACAAATTGCATCGGAATTAAATACAAAATGCACAATGCCGACATAAGGACAAGAAGACTGACTCTTCTTACTGACTTTGCTTTGAACCATTCCTGTGACACTAGTTATAGATTCCGATGCTTCACTTCAGGTTTACTGTATCCCTTGGATCTTCTTATTGACGATGAAACACAGAAATTGCATCGGAATTAAATACAAAAGGCACAATTGCGACTTAAGTACACGAAGACCGACTCTCCCTACTGACTATGTTTTGAACCATTCCTCTGACACTAGTTATAGATTCTGATGCTTCACTTGAGGTTTACTGTATCCCTTGGACCTTCTTATTGACGATGAAACACAGAAATTGCATTATAATTAACTACAAAAGGAACAATGCCGACTTAAGTACAAGAAGACTAACTCTTCTTACTGTCTATGTTTTGAACCATTCCTGCTACACTAGTTATAGATTCCGATGCATCACTCCAGGTTTACTGTATCCCATGGACCTTCTTATTGACGATGAAACACAGAAATTGCATCGGAATAAAATGCAAAAGACACAATGCCGACCTAAGTACAAGAAGACTGACTCTTCCTACTGTCTACGTTTTGAACCATTCCTGTGACACTAGTTATAGATTCCGATGCTTCACTTCAGGTTTACTGTACCCCTTGGACCTTCTTATTGACGATGAAACACAGAAATTGCATCGGAATTAAATACAAAAGGCACAATGCCTACTTAAGTACAAGAAGACTGACTCTTTTTATTGACTATGTTTTGAACCATTCCTGTGACAGTAGTTATAGATTCGGATGCTTCACTTCAGGTATACTGTATCCCTCTGACCTTCTTATTGACGATGAAACGCAGAAATTGCATCGGAACTAAATAGAAAAGGCACAATGCCGACTTAAGTACATGAAGACTGACTCATCTTACTGTCTATGTTTTGAACCATTCCTGTGACACTAGTTATAGATTCCGATGCTTCACTTCAGGTTTATTGTATCCCTTGGACCTTCTTATTGACGATGAAACACAGAAATTACATCGGAATTGAATAGAAAAGGCACAATGCCGACTTAAGTACAAGACGACTGACTTTTCTTACTGTCTATGTTTTGAACCATTCCTGTGACACTAGTTACAGATTCCGATGCTTCCCTTCAGGTTTACTGTATCCCTTGGACCTTCTTATTGACGATGAAACACAGAAATTGCATCGGAATTAAATACAAAAGGCACAATGCCTACTTAAGTACAAGAAGACTGACTCTTTTTATTGACTATGTTTTGAACCATTCCTGTGACACTAGTTATAGATTCGGATGCTTCACTTCAGGTATACTGTATCCCTCTGACCTTCTTATTGACGATGAAACGCAGAAATTGCATCGGAACTAAATAGAAAAGGCGCAATGCCGACTTAAGTACATGAATACTGACTCTTCTTACTATCTATGTTTTGAACCATTCCTGTGACACTAGTTATAGATTCCGATGCTTCACTTCAGGTTTATTGTATCCCTTGGACCTTCTTTTTGACGATGAAACACAGAAATTACATCGGAATTGAATAGAAAAGGCACAATGCCGACTTAAGTACAAGACGACTGACTTTTCTTACTGGCTATGTTTTGAACCATTCCTGTGACACTAGTTATGGATTTCGATGGTTCACTTCAGGTTTACTGTATCCCTTGGACCTTCTTATTGACGATGAAACACAGAAATTGCATTGGAATTAAATACAAAACGCACAATGCTGGCTTAAGGACAAGAAGACTGACTCTTCCTACTGTCTATGTTTTGAACCATTCCTGTGACACTAGTTATAGATTCCGATGCTTCACTTCAGGTTTACTGTATCCCTCTGCCCTTCGTATTGACGATGAAACACAGAAATTGATCGCAATTAAATACAAAAGGCACAATGCGGACTTTGTACAAGAAGACTGACTCTTCTTACTGACTATGTTTTGAACCATTCCTGTGACACTGGTTTTAGATTCCGATGCTTCACTTCAGGTTTACTGTATCCCTTGGAACTTCCTATTGACGATGAAACACAGAAATTGCATCGGAATTAAATAGAAAAGGCACAATGCCGACTTAAGTACAAGAAGACTGACTATTCTTACTGTCTATGTTTTGAAACATTCCTTTGACACTAGTTATAGGTTCCAATGCTTCACTTCTGGTTCACTGTATCCCTCAGACCTCCTTATTAACGATGAAACACAGAAATTGCATCGGAATTAAATACGAAAGGCACAATACCGACTTAAGTACAAGAAGACTGACTCTTCTTACTGTCTATGTTTAGAACTATTCCTGTGACACTAGTTATAGATTCCGATGCTTCACTTCAGGTTTACTGTATCCCTTGGACCTTCTTATTGACGATGAAACACAGAAATTGCATCGGAATTAAATACAAAGGGCACATTGCCGACATAAGTACAAGAAGACTGACTCTTCCTACTGTCAATGCTTTGAACCATTCCTGTGACACTAGTTATAGATTTCTATGCTTCACTTCAGGTTTACTGTATCCCTCTGATCTTGTTAATGACGATGAAACACAGAATTTGTTCGGAATTAAATACAAAAGGCACAATGCCGACTTAAGTACAAGAACACTGACTCTTCTTACTGTCTATGTTTTGAACCATTCCTGTGACACTAGTTATAGATTCCGATGCTTCACTTCAGGTTTACGGTATCCCTTGGACTTTCTTATTGACGATGAAACACAGAAATAGCATCGGAATTAAACACAAAAGGCACAATGCCGACTTAAGTTCAAAATGACTGACACTTCTTAATGACTATGTTTTGAACCATTCCTGTGACACTAGTTACAGATTCCGATGATTCACTTCAGGTTTACTGTATCCCTCTGACCTTCTTATTGACGATGAAACACAGAAATTGCATCGGAATTGAATACAAAAGGCACAATGCCGACTTAAGTACAAGAAGACTGACTCTTTTTACTGACTATGTTTTGAACCATACCTGTGACACAAGTCATAGATTCCGATGCTTCATTTCAGGTTTACTGTATCCCTTGGACCTTCTTATTGACGATGAAACACCGTAATTGGACCGGAATTAAATACAAAAGCCACAATACCGACTTAAGTACAAGAAGACTGACTCTTCTTACTGTCTATGTTTTGAACCATTCCTGTGACTCCAGTTATAGATTCCGATGATTCACTTCAGGTTTACTGTATCCCTTGGACCTTCTCATTGACGATGAAACACAGAAATTGCATCGGAATTAAATACAAAAGGCGCAATGCCGACTTAAGTACAAGTTGACTGACTCTTCCTACTGTAAATGTTTTGAACCATTCCTGTGACACTAGTTATAGATTCCGATGCTTCACTTCAGGTGCACTGTATCCCTTGGACCTTCTTATTGACGATGAAACACAAAAATTGCATCGGAATTAAACACAAAAGGCACAATGCCGACTTAAGTACAAAAAGACTGACTCTTCTTACTGACTATGTTTTGAACATTTCCTGTGAGACCAGTTTTAGATTCCGATGCTTCACATCAGGTTTACTGTATCCCTTGGACTTTCTTATTGACGATGAAACACAGTAATTGCATCGCAATTAAATACAAAAGGCATAATGCCGACTTCAGTACAAGAAGACTGACTCTTCTTACTGACTATGTTTTGAACATTCCCTGTGAGACCAGTTTTAGATTCGGATGCTTTACTATATGTTTACTGTATCCCTTGGACCTTCTTGTGGACGATGAAACAAAGAAATTGCATCGGAATTAAATACAAAAGGCACAATGCCGACTTAAGTACAAGAAGACTGACTCTTCCAACTGTCTATGTTTTGAACCATTCTTGTGACACTAGTTATAGATTCCGATGCTTCACTTGAGGTTTACTGTTTCCCTTGGATCTTCTTATTGACGATGAAACACAGAAATTCCATCGGAATTAAATACAAAAGGCACAATGCCGACATAAGGACAAGAAGACTGACTCTTCTTACTGACTTTGCTTTGAACCATTTCATTGTCACTCGTTATAGATTCCGATGCTTCACTCCAGGTTTACTGTATCCCTTGGACCCTGTTATTGACGATGAAACACAGAAGTTGGATCGGAATAAAATGGGAAAGGCACAATGCCGACATAAGTAAAAGAAGTCTGACTCTTCTTACTGACTATGTTTTGAACCATTCCTGTGACACTAGTTATAGATTCTGATGATTCACTTCAGGTTTACTGTATCCCTTGGACCTTCTTATTGACGATGAAACACAGAAATTGCATCGGAATTAAATACAAAAGGCACAATGCCTACTTAAGTACAAGAAGACTGACTCTTTTTATTGACTATGTTTTGAACCATTCCTGTGACAGTAGTTATAGATTCGGATGCTTCACTTCAGGTATACTGTATCCCTCTGACCTTCTTATTGACGATGAAACGCAGAAATTGCATCGGAACTAAATAGAAAAGGCACAATGCCGACTTAAGTACATGAAGACTGACTCATCTTACTGTCTATGTTTTGAACCATTCCTGTGACACTAGTTATAGATTCCGATGCTTCACTTCAGGTTTATTGTATCCCTTGGACCTTCTTATTGACGATGAAACACAGAAATTACATCGGAATTGAATAGAAAAGGCACAATGCCGACTTAAGTACAAGACGACTGACTTTTCTTACTGTCTATGTTTTGAACCATTCCTGTGACACTAGTTACAGATTCCGATGCTTCCCTTCAGGTTTACTGTATCCCTTGGACCTTCTTATTGACGATGAAACACAGAAATTGCATCGGAATTAAATACAAAAGGCACAATGCCTACTTAAGTACAAGAAGACTGACTCTTTTTATTGACTATGTTTTGAACCATTCCTGTGACACTAGTTATAGATTCGGATGCTTCACTTCAGGTATACTGTATCCCTCTGACCTTCTTATTGACGATGAAACGCAGAAATTGCATCGGAACTAAATAGAAAAGGCGCAATGCCGACTTAAGTTCATGAATACTGACTCTTCTTACTATCTATGTTTTGAACCATTCCTGTGACACTAGTTATAGATTCCGATGCTTCACTTCAGGTTTATTGTATCCCTTGGACCTTCTTTTTGACGATGAAACACAGAAATTACATCGGAATTGAATAGAAAAGGCACAATGCCGACTTAAGTACAAGACGACTGACTTTTCTTACTGGCTATGTTTTGAACCATTCCTGTGACACTAGTTATGGATTCCGATGGTTCACTTCAGGTTTACTGTATCCCTTGGACCTTCTTATTGACGATGAAACACAGAAATTGCATTGGAATTAAATACAAAACGCACAATGCTGGCTTAAGGACAAGAAGACTGACTCTTCCTACTGTCTATGTTTTGAACCATTCCTGTGACACTAGTTATAGATTCCGATGCTTCACTTCAGGTTTACTGTATCCCTCTGCCCTTCGTATTGACGATGAAACACAGAAATTGATCGCAATTAAATACAAAAGGCACAATGCGGACTTTGTACAAGAAGACTGACTCTTCTTACTGACTATGTTTTGAACCATTCCTGTGACACTGGTTTTAGATTCCGATGCTTCACTTCAGGTTTACTGTATCCCTTGGAACTTCCTATTGACGATGAAACACAGAAATTGCATCGGAATTAAATAGAAAAGGCACAATGCCGACTTAAGTACAAGAAGACTGACTATTCTTACTGTCTATGTTTTGAAACATTCCTTTGACACTAGTTATAGGTTCCAATGCTTCACTTCTGGTTCACTGTATCCCTCAGACCTCCTTATTAACGATGAAACACAGAAATTGCATCGGAATTAAATACGAAAGGCACAATACCGACTTAAGTACAAGAAGACTGACTCTTCTTACTGTCTATGTTTAGAACTATTCCTGTGACACTAGTTATAGATTCCGATGCTTCACTTCAGGTTTACTGTATCCCTTGGACCTTCTTATTGACGATGAAACACAGAAATTGCATCGGAATTAAATACAAAGGGCACATTGCCGACATAAGTACAAGAAGACTGACTCTTCCTACTGTCAATGCTTTGAACCATTCCTGTGACACTAGTTATAGATTTCTATGCTTCACTTCAGGTTTACTGTATCCCTCTGATCTTGTTAATGACGATGAAACACAGAATTTGTTCGGAATTAAATACAAAAGGCACAATGCCGACTTAAGTACAAGAACACTGACTCTTCTTACTGTCTATGTTTTGAACCATTCCTGTGACACTAGTTATAGATTCCGATGCTTCACTTCAGGTTTACGGTATCCCTTGGACTTTCTTATTGACGATGAAACACAGAAATAGCATCGGAATTAAACACAAAAGGCACAATGCCGACTTAAGTTCAAAATGACTGACACTTCTTAATGACTATGTTTTGAACCATTCCTGTGACACTAGTTACAGATTCCGATGATTCACTTCAGGTTTACTGTATCCCTCTGACCTTCTTATTGACGATGAAACACAGAAATTGCATCGGAATTGAATACAAAAGGCACAATGCCGACTTAAGTACAAGAAGACTGACTCTTTTTACTGACTATGTTTTGAACCATACCTGTGACACAAGTCATAGATTCCGATGCTTCATTTCAGGTTTACTGTATCCCTTGGACCTTCTTATTGACGATGAAACACCGTAATTGGACCGGAATTAAATACAAAAGCCACAATACCGACTTAAGTACAAGAAGACTGACTCTTCTTACTGTCTATGTTTTGAACCATTCCTGTGACTCCAGTTATAGATTCCGATGATTCACTTCAGGTTTACTGTATCCCTTGGACCTTCTTATTGACGATGAAACACAGAAATTGCATCGGAATTAAATACAAAAGGCGCAATGCCGACTTAAGTACAAGTTGACTGACTCTTCCTACTGTAAATGTTTTGAACCATTCCTGTGACACTAGTTATAGATTCCGATGCTTCACTTCAGGTGCACTGTATCCCTTGGACCTTCTTATTGACGATGAAACACAAAAATTGCATCGGAATTAAACACAAAAGGCACAATGCCGACTTAAGTACAAAAAGACTGACTCTTCTTACTGACTATGTTTTGAACATTTCCTGTGAGACCAGTTTTAGATTCCGATGCTTCACATCAGGTTTACTGTATCCCTTGGACTTTCTTATTGACGATGAAACACAGTAATTGCATCGCAATTAAATACAAAAGGCATAATGCCGACTTCAGTACAAGAAGACTGACTCTTCTTACTGACTATGTTTTGAACATTCCCTGTGAGACCAGTTTTAGATTCGGATGCTTTACTATATGTTTACTGTATCCCTTGGACCTTCTTGTGGACGATGAAACAAAGAAATTGCATCGGAATTAAATACAAAAGGCACAATGCCGACTTAAGTACAAGAAGACTGACTCTTCCAACTGTCTATGTTTTGAACCATTCTTGTGACACTAGTTATAGATTCCGATGCTTCACTTGAGGTTTACTGTTTCCCTTGGATCTTCTTATTGACGATGAAACACAGAAATTCCATCGGAATTAAATACAAAAGGCACAATGCCGACATAAGGACAAGAAGACTGACTCTTCTTACTGACTTTGCTTTGAACCATTTCATTGTCACTCGTTATAGATTCCGATGCTTCACTCCAGGTTTACTGTATCCCTTGGACCCTGTTATTGACGATGAAACACAGAAGTTGGATCGGAATAAAATGGGAAAGGCACAATGCCGACATAAGTAAAAGAAGTCTGACTCTTCTTACTGACTATGTTTTGAACCATTCCTGTGACACTAGTTATAGATTCTGATGATTCACTTCAGGTTTACTGTATCCCTTGGACCTTCTTATTGACGATGAAACACAGAAATTGCATCGGAATTAAATACAAAAGGCAAGATGCCGACTTAAGTACACGAAGACTGACTCTTCTTACTGTCTATGTTTTTAACAATTCCTGTGACACTAGTTATAGATTCCGATGCTACACTCCAGGATTACTGTATCGCTTGGACCTTCTTGTTGACGATGAAACACACAAATTGCATCGGAATTAAATACAAAATGCACAATGCCGACATAAGGACAAGAAGACTGACTCTTCTTACTGACTTTGCTTTGAACCATTCCTGTGACACTAGTTATAGATTCCGATGCTTCACTTCAGGTTTACTGTATCCCTTGGATCTTCTTATTGACGATGAAACACAGAAATTGCATCGGAATTAAATACAAAAGGCACAATTGCGACTTAAGTACACGAAGACCGACTCTCCCTACTGACTATGTTTTGACCCATTCCTCTGACACTAGTTATAGATTCTGATGCTTCACTTGAGGTTTACTGTATCCCTTGGACCTTCTTATTGACGATGAAACACAGAAATTGCATCATAATTAACTACAAAAGGCACAATGCCGACTTAAGTACAAGAAGACTAACTCTTCTTACTGTCTATGTTTTGAACCATTCCTGCTACACTAGTTATAGATTCCGATGCTTCACTCCATGTTTACTGTATCCCATGGACCTTCTTATTGACGATGAAACACAGAAATTGCATCGGAATAAAATGCAAAAGACACAATGCCGACCTAAGTACAAGAAGACTGACTCTTCTTACTGTCTATGTTTTGAACCATTCCTGTGACACTAGTTATAGATTCCGACGCTTCACTTCAGGTTTATTGTATCCCTTGGACCTTCTTATTGACGATAAAACACAGAAATTGCATTGGAATTAAATAGAAAAGGCACAATGCCGACTTAAGTACATGACGACTGACTTTTCTTACTGTCTATGTTTTGAACCATTCCTGTGACACTAGTTATAGATTCCGATGCTTCACTTCAGGTTTACTGTACCCCTTGGACCTTCTTATTGACGATGAAACACAGAAATTGCATCGGAATTAAATACAAAAGGCACAATGCCTACTTAAGTACAAGAAGACTGACTCTTTTTATTGACTATGTTTTGAACCATTCCTGTGACACTAGTTATAGATTCGGATGCTTCACTTCAGGTATACTGTATCCCTCTGACCTTCTTATTGACGATGAAACGCAGAAATTGCATCGGAACTAAATAGAAAAGGCACAATGCCGACTTAAGTACATGAAGACTGACTCTTCTTACTGTCTATGTTTTGACCCATTCCTGTGACACTAGTTATAGATTCCGATGCTTCACTTCAGGTTTATTGTATCCCTTGGACCTTCTTATTGACGATAAAACACAGAAATTGCATTGGAATTAAATAGAAAAGGCACAATGCCGACTTAAGTACATGACGACTGACTTTTCTTACTGTCTATGTTTTGAACCATTCCTGTGACACTAGTTACAGATTCCGATGCTTCCCTTCAGGTTTACTGTATCCCTTGGACCTTCTTATTGACGATGAAACACAGAAATTGCATCGGAATAAAATGCAAAAGACACAATGCCGACTTAAGTACAAGAAGACTGACTCTTCCTACTGTCTATGTTTTGAACCATTCCTGTGACACTAGTTATAGATTCCGATGCTTCACTTCAGGTTTACTGTATCCCCCTGCCCTTCGTATTGACGATGAAACACAGAAATTGCATCGCAATTAAATACGAAAGGCACAATGCGGACTTAGTACAAGAATACTGACTCTTCTAACTGACTATGTTTTGAACCATTCCTGTGACACTGGTTTTAGATTCCGATGCTTCACTTCAGGTTTACTGCATCCCTTGGAACTTCTTATTGACGATGAAACACAGAAATTGCATCGGAATTAAATTGAAAAGGCACAATGCCGACTTAAGTACAAGAAGACTGACTATTCTTACTGTCTATGTTTTGAAACATTCCTGTGACACTAGTTATAGATTCCGATGCTTCACTTCAGGTTTACTGTATCGCTTAGACCTTCTTATTGACGATGAAACACAGAAATTGCATCGGAATTAAATACAAAAGGCACAATACCGACTTAAGTACAAGAAGACTCACTCTCCTTACTGTCTATGTTTTGAACTATTCCTGTGACACTAGTTATAGATTCCGATGCTTCATTTCAGGTTTACTGTATCCCTTGGACCTTCTTATTGACGATGAAACACAGAAATTGCATCGGAATTAAATACAAATTGCACAATGCCGACTTAAGTACAAGAAGACTGACTCTTCCTACTGTCAATGGTTTGAACCAATCCTGTGACACTACTTATGGATTCCGATGCTTCAATTCAGGTTTACTGTATCCCTCTGATCTTGTTAATGACGATGAAACACAGAAATTGCATCGGAATTAAATACAAAAGGAGCAATGCCGACTTAAGTACAAGAAGACTGACTCTTCTTACTGACTTTGTTTTGGACCATTCCTGTGACACTAGTTATAGATTCCGATGCTTCACTTCAGGTTTACTGTATCCCATGGACCTTCTTATTGACGATGAGACACAGAAATTGCATCGGAATTAAACACAAAAGGCACAATGCCGACTTAAGTTCATAATGAATGAAACTTCTTACTGACTATGTTTTGAACCATTCCTGTGACACTAGTGATAGATTCCGATGCTTCACTCCAGGTTTACTGTATCCCATGGACCTTCTTATTGACGATGAAACACAGAAATTGCATCGGAATTAAATACAAAAGGCACAATGCCGACTTAAGTACAAGAAGACTGACTCTTCTTACTGTCTATGTTTTGAACAATTCCTGTGACACTAGTTATAGATTCCGATGCTACACTCCAGGTTTACTGTATTCCTTGGACCTTGGTATTGACGATGAAACACAGAAATTGGATCGGAATTAATTACAAAAGGCACAATGCCGACTTAAGTACAAGAAGACTGACTCTTCTTACTGACTATGTTTTGAACATTCCCTGTGAGACCAGTTTTAGATTCCGATGATTTACTATATGTTTGCTGTATCCCTTGTACCTTCTTGTGGACGATGAAACAAAGAAATTGCATCGGAATTAAATACAAAAGGCACAATGCCGACTTAAGTACAAGAAGACTGACTCTTCCAACTGTCTATGTTTTGAACCATTCTTGTGACACTAGTTATTGATTCCGATGCCCCACTTGAGGTTTACTGTTTCCCTTGGATCTTCTTATTGACGATGATACACAGAAATTGCTTTGGAATTAAATACAAAAGGCACAATGCCGGCCTAAGCACAAGAAGACTGACTCTTCTTACTGTCTATGATTTTAACCATTCCATTGACACTAGTTATAGATTCCGATGCTTCACCCCAGGTTTACTGTATCCCTTGGACCCTGTTATTGACGATGAAACACAGAAATTGCATCGGAATAAAATGGGAAATGCACAATGCCGACATAAGTACAAGAAGACTGATTCTTCTTACTGACTATGTTTTGAACCATTCCTGTGACACTAGTTATAGATTCCGATGATTCACTTCAGGTTTACTGCATCCCTTGGACCTTCTTATTGACGATGAAACACAGAAATTGCATCGGAATTAACTACAAAAGGCACAATGCCGACTTAAGTACAAGAAGACTAACTCTTCTTACTGTCTATGTTTTGAACCATTCCTGCTACACTAGTGATAGATTCCGATGCTTCACTCCAGGTTTACTGTATCCCATGGACCTTCTTATTGACGATGAAACACAGAAATTGCATCGGAATTAAATACAAAAGGCACAATGCCGACTTAAGTACAAGAAGACTGACTCTTCTTACTGTCTATGTTTTGAACAATTCCTGTGACACTAGTTATAGATTCCGATGCTACACTCCAGGTTTACTGTATTCCTTGGACCTTGGTATTGACGATGAAACACAGAAATTGGATCGGAATTAATTACAAAAGGCACAATGCCGACTTAAGTACAAGAAGACTGACTCTTCTTACTGACTTTGTTTTGAACCATTCCTGTGACACTAGTTATAGATTCCGATGCTTCACTTCGGGTTTGGTGTATCCCTCTGACCTTCTTATTGACGATGAAACACAGAAATTGCATCGGAATTAAATAGAAAAGGAACAATGTCGACTTAAGTACAAGAAGACTGACTCTTCTTACTGTCTATGTTTTGTACCATTCCTGTGACACTAGTTGTAGAATCCGATGCTTCACTTCAGATATACTGTATCCCTCTGACCTTCTTATTGACGATGAAACACACAAATTGCATCGGAATTAAATACAAAAGGCACAATGCCGACTTAAGCACAAGAAGACTGACTCTTCTTCCTGACTATGTTTAGAACCATTCCTGTGACACTAGTTATAGATTCCGAAGCCTCACTTCAGGTTTACTGTATCTCTTGGACCTGGTTATTGACGATGAAACACAGAAATTGCATCGGAATTAAATACAAAAGGCACAATGCGACTTAAGTATAAGAAGACTGACTCTTCCTACTGTCTATGTTTTGAACCATTCCTGTGAGACTAGTTTCGGATTCCGATCCGTCACATCAGGTTTACTGTATCCCTCTGACCTTCTTATATACGATAAAACACAGAAATTGCATCGGAATTAAATACAAAAGGCACAATGCCGACTTAAATACAAGAAGACTAACTCTTCCTACTGTCTATGTTTTGAACCATTCCTGTGACACTAGTTATAGATTCCGATGATTCACTTCAGGTTTACTGTTTCCCTTGGACCTTCTTATTGACGATGAAACACAGAAATTGCATCGGAATTAAATACAAAAGGCACAATACCGACTTAAGTACAAAAAGATTGACTCTTCCTACTGTCTATGTTGTGAACCATTTCTGTGAAACTAGTTATAGAGTCCGATGCTTCACTTCAGGTTTACTGTATCGCTTGGACCTTCTTATTGACGATGAATCACAGAAATTGCATCGGAATTAAATACAAAAGGCACAATGCCGACTTAAGTACATGAAGACGACTCTTCTTACTGTTTATATTTTGAACCATTCCTGTGACACTAGTTATAGATTCCGATGCTACACTCCAGGTTTTCTGTATCCCTTGGACCATCTTATTGACGATGAAACACACAAATTGCATCGTAATTAAATTCAAAAGGCACAATGACGACTTAAGTACAAGAACACTGACTCTTCCTACTGTCTATGCTTTTAACCATTCCTGTGACACTAGTTATAGATTCCGATGCTTCACTTCAGGTTTACTGTATCGCTTGGACCTTCTTATTGACGATGAAACACAGAAATTGCATCGGAATTAAATAGAAAAATCCCAATGCCGACTTAAGTACAAGACGACTGACTTTTCCTACTGTCTATGTTTTGAACCATTCCTGTGACACTAGTTATAGATTCCGATGCTTCACTTCAGGTTTACTGTATCCCTTGGACCGTCTTATTGACGATGAAACACAGACATTCCATCGGAATTAAATACAAAAGGCACAATGCCGAATTAAGTACAAGAAGACTGACTCTTCCTAGTGTCTATGTTTTGAACCATTCCTGTGACATTAGTTATAGATTACGATGATTCACTTCAGGTTTACTGTATCCCTCTGACCTTCTTATTGACGATGAAACACAGAAATTGCAACGGAACTAAATAGAAAAGGCACAATGCCGAGTTAAGTACATGAAGACTGACTCTTCTTACTGTCTATGATTTTAACCATTCCATTGACACTAGTTATAGATTCCGATGCTTCACTCCAGGTTTACTGTATCCCTTGGACCCTGTTATTGACGATGAAACATAGGAATTGCATCGGAATAAAATGGGAAAGGCACAATGCCGACATAAGTACAAGAAGACTGACTCTTCTTACTGACTATGTTTTGAACCATACCTGTGACTTTAGTTATAGATTCCGATGCTACACTCCAGGTTTACTGTATTCCTTGGACCTTCTTATTGACGATGAAACACAGAAATTGGATCGGAATCCATTACAAAAGGCACAATGCCGACATAAGTACAAGAAGACTGACTCTTCTTACTGACTTTGTTTTGAACCATTCCTGTGACGCTAGTTATAGATCCCGATGCTTCACTTCAGGTTTGGTGTATCCCTCTGACCTTCTTATTGACGATGAAAAACAGAAATTGCATCGGAATTAAATAGAAAAGGCACAATGCCGACTTAAGTACAAGAAGACTGACTCTTTTTACTGACTATGTTTTGAACCATTCCTGTGACACTAGTTATAGATTCCGCTGCTTCACTTCAGGTTTACTGTATCCATCTGGCCTTCTTATTGACGATGAAACACAGAAATTGCATCGGAATTAAATACAAAAGGCACAATGCTTACTTAAGTACAAGAAGACTGACTCTTCCCACTGTCTATGTTTTGAGCCATTCCTGTGACACTAGTTATAGATTCCGATGCTACACTTCATGTTTACTTTTTCCCTTGGACCTTCTTATTGCCGATGAAACCCAGAACTTGCATCGGAATTAAATACAAAAGGCACAATGCCAACTTAAGTACAAGTAGACTGACTCTTCTTACTGACTATGCTTTGAACCATTACTGTGACACTAGTTATAGATTCCGATGTTTCACTCCAGGTTTACTGTATGCCTTGGACCTTCTTATTGACGATGAGACACAGAAATTGCATCGGAATTAAATACAAAAGGCACATTGCCGACTTAAGTACATGAAGACTGACTCTTCTTACTGACTATGTTTTGAACCATTCCTGTGACACTAGTTATAGATTCCGATGCTTCAGTTCAGGTTTACTGTATCCCTTGGACCTGCTTATTGACGATGAAAAACAGAAATAGCATCGGATTTTCTTACTAAAGGCAAAATGCCGACTTAAGTTCATGAAAACTGACACTTCTTACTGTCTATATTTTGAACCATTCCTTTGCCACTAGTTATTGATTCCGATGCTACACTCCAGGTTTTAGTGTATCCCGTGGACCATCTTGTTGACGATGAAACACACAAATTGCATCGGAATTAAATACAAATGGCACATTACCGACTTAAGTACAAGAAGACTGACTCTTCTTACTGTCTATGTTTTGAACTATTCCTGTTACCCTAGTTATGGATTCCGATGCTGCACTTCAGGTGTACTGTATCCCTTGGACCTTCGTATTGACGATGAAACACAGAAATTGCATCGCAATTAAATACAAAAGGCACAATGCGGACTTAGTACAAGAAGACAGACTCTACTTACTGACTATGTTTTGAACCATTCCTGTGACACTAGTTTTAGATTCCGATGCTTCACTTCAGGTTTACTGTATCCCTTGGAACTTCTTATTGACCCTGAAACACAGAAATTGCATCGGAATTAAATACAAAAGGAACAATGCCGACTTAAGTACAAGAAGACTGACTCTTCTTACTGTCTATGTTTTGAAACATTCATGTGACACTAGTTATAGATTCCGATGCTTCACTTCCGGTTTACTGTATTTCTTGGACCTTCTTATTGACGATGAAACACAGAAATTACATCGGAATTAAATACAAAAGGCACAATACCGACTTAAGTACAAGAAGACTGACTCTTCTTACTGTCTATGTTTTGAACTATTCCTGTGACACTAGTTATGGATTCCGATGCTTCACTTCAGGTTTACTGTATCCCTTGGACCTTCTTATTGACGATGAAACACAGAAATTGCATCGGAATTAAATACAAAAGGCACAAAGCCGACTTAAGTACAAGAAGACTGACTCTTCCTACTGTCAATGTTCTGAACCATTCCTGTGACACTAGTTATAGATTCCGTTGCTTCACTTCAGGTTTACTGTATCCCACTGATCTTGTTATTAACGATGATACACAGAAATTGCATCGGAATTGAATATAAAAGGCACAATGCCGACTTAAGTACAAGAAGACTGACTCTTTTTACTGACTATGTTTTGAACCGTTCCTGTGACACTAGTTATAGATTCCAATGCTTCACTCAGGTTTACTGTTTCCCTTGGACCTTCTTATTGACGATGAAACACAGAAATTGCATCGGAATTAAAAACAAAAGGCACAATGCCGACTTAAGTACAAGAAGACTGACTCTTCTTACTGTCTATGTTTTGAAACATTCATGTGACACTAGTTATAGATTCCGATGCTTCACTTCAGGTTTACTGTATTTCTTGGACCTTCTTATTGACGGTGAAACACAGAAATTACATCGGAATTAAATACAAGTGGCACATTACCGACTTAAGTACTAGAAGACTGTCTCTTCTTACTGTCTATGTTTTGAACTATTCCTGTGACACTAGTTATGGATTCCGATGCTTCACTTCAGGTTTACTGTATCCCTTGGACCTTCTTATTGACGATGAAACACAGAAATTGCATCGCAATTAAATACAAAAGGCACAATGCTGACTTAGTACAAGAAGACAGACTCTTCTTACTGACTATGTTTTGAAACATTCCTGTGACACTAGTTTTAGATTCCGATGCTTCACTTCAGGTTTACTGTATCCCTTGGAACTTCTTATTGACGGTGAAACACAGAAATTGCATCGGAATTAAATTCAAAAGGCACAATGCCGAGTTAAGTACAAGAAGACTGACTCTTCTTACTGTCTATGTTTCGAAACATTCCTGTGACACTAGTTATATGTTCCGATGCTTCACTTCCGGTTTACTGTATATCTTGGACCTTCTTATTGACGATGAAACACAGAAATTACATCGGAATTAAATACAAAAGGCACAATACCGACTTAAGTACAAGAAGACTGACTCTTCTTACTGTCTATGTTTTGAACCATTCCTGTGACACTAGTTATAGATTCCGATGCTACACTCCAGGTTTACTGTATCCCTTGGACCATCTTATTGACGTTGAAACACACAAATTGCATCGGAATTAAATACAAAAGGCACAATGACGACTTAAGTACATGAAGACTGACTCTTCCTACTGTCTGTGTTTTGAACCATTCCTGTGACACTAGCTATAGATTCCGATGCTTCACTTCAGGTTTACTGTATCCTTGGACCTTCTTATTGACGATGAAACACAGAAATTGCATCGGAATTAAATAGAAAAGCACATTGCCGACTTAAGTACAAGACGACTGACTTTTCTTACTGTCTATGTTTTGAACCAATCCTGTGACACTAGTTATAGATTCCGATGTTTCACTTCAGGTTTACTGTATCCCTCTGACCTTCGTATTGACGATGAAACACAGAAATTGCATCGCAATTAAATACAAAAGGCACTTGCGGACTTAGTACAAGAAGACAGACTCTTCTTACTGACTATGCTTTGAACCATTCCTGTGACACTAGTTTTAGATTCCGATGCCTCACTTCAGGTTTACTGTATCCCTTGGAACTTCTTATTGACGATGAAACACAGAAATTGCATCGGAATTAAATAGAAAAGGCACAATGCCGACTTAAGTACAAGAAGACTGACTCTTCTTACTGTCTATGTTTAGAAACATTCCTGTGACACTAGTTATAGATTCCGATACTTCACTTCAGGTTTACTGTATTTCTTGGACCTTCTTATTGACGATGAAACACAGAAATTGCATCGGAATTAAATACAAAAGGCACAATACCGATTTAAGTACAAGAAGACTGACTCTTCTTACTATCCATGTTTGAACTATTCCTCTGACACTAGTTATAGTTTCCGATGCTTCACTTCTGGTTTACTGTGTCCCTTCGACCTTCTTATTGACGATGAGACACAGAAATTGCATCGGAATTAAATACAAATGGCACAAAGCCGACTTAAGTACAAGAAGACTGACTCTTCCTACTGTCAATGTGTTGAACCATTCCTGTGACACTAGTTATAGATTCCGATGCTTCACTTCAGGTTTACTGTATCCCTCTGATCTTGTTATTGACGATGAAACACCGAAATTGCATCGGAATTAAATACAAAAGGCACAACGCCGACTTAAGTACAAGAAGACTGACTCTTTTTACTGACTATGTTTTGAACCATTCCTGTGACACTAGTTATAGATTCCGATGCTTCACTTCAGGTTTACTGTTTCCCTTGGACCTTCTTATTGACGATGAAACACAGAAATTGCATCGGAATTAAATACAAAAGGCACAATGCCGACTTACGTACAAGAAGACTGGTTCTTCCTACTGTCTAGGTTTTGAACCATTTCTGTGACACTAGTTATTGAGTCCGATGCTTCACTTCAGGTTTACTGTATCCCTTGGACATTCTTGTTGACGATGAATCACAGAAATTGCATCGGAATTAAATACAAAAGGCACAATGCCGACTGAAGTACAAGTAGACTGACTCTTTTTACTGTCTATGTTTTGAACCATTACTGTGGCACTAGTTATAGATTCCGATGCTTCACTCCAGGTTTACTGTATCCCTTGGACCTTCTAATTGACGATGAGACACAAAAATTGCATCGGAATTAAATACAAAGGCACAATGCCGACTTAAGTACATGAAGACTGACTCATCTTACTGTCTATGTTTTGAACCATTCCTGTGACACTAGTTATAGATTCCGATGCTTCAGTTCGGGTTTACTGTATCCCTTGGACCTTCTTATTGACGATGAAAAACAGAAATTGCATCGGAGTTTATTACAAACGGCAAAATGCCGACTTAAGTACATGAAGACTGACTCTTCTTATTGTCTATATTTTGAACCATTTCTGTGACACTAGTTATAGATTCCGATGCTACACTCCAGGTTTGCTGTACCCCTTGGACCATCTTATTGACGATGAAACACACAAATTGCATCGGAATTAAATACAAAAGGCACAATGACGACTTAAGTACAAGAAGACTGACTCTTCTTACTGTCTATGTTTTGAACTATTCTTGTGACACTAGTTATAGATTCCGATGCTTCACTTCTGGTTTACTGTATCCCTTGGACCTTCTTATTGACGATGAGACACAGAAATAGCATCGGAACTAAATACAAATGGCACAAAGCTGACTTAAGTACAAGAAGACTGACTCTTCCTACTGTCAATGTGTTGAACCATTCCTGTGACACTAGTTATAGATTCCGATGCTTCACTTCAGGTTTACTGTTTCCCTCTGATCTTGTTATTGACGATGAAACACAGAAATTGCATCGGAAATAAATACAAAACGCACAATGCCGACTTAAGTACAAGAAGACTGTCTCTTCTAACTGTCTATGTTTTGAACCATTCCTGTGACACTAGTTATACATTCCGATGCTTCACTTCAGGTTTACTGTATCCCTTGGACCTTCTTATTGACGATGAAACACAGAAATTGCATCGGAATTAAACACAAAAGGCACAATGCCGACTTAAGTTCAAAATGACTGACACTTCTTACTGACTATGTTTTGAACCATTCCTGTGACAATAGTTACAGATTCCGATGATTCACTTCAGGTTTACTGTATCCCTCTGACCTTCTTATTGACGATGAAACACAGAAATTGCATCGGAATTGAATACAAAAGGTACAATGCCGACTTAAGTACAAGAAGGCTGACTCTTTTTACTGACTATGTTTTGAACCATTCCTGTGACACTAGTTATAGATTCGGATGCTTCACTTCGGGTATACTGTATCCCTCTGACATTCTTATTGACGATGAAACACAGAAATTGAATCGGAATTAAATAGAAAAGGCACAATGCCGACTTAAGTACAAGTAGACTGACTCTCCTTACTGTCTATGTTTCTAACCATTACTGTGACACTAGTTATAGTTTCTGATGGTTATAGATTCCGATGCTTCACTCCAGGTTTACTGTATCCCTTGGACCTTCTTATTGACGATGAGACACAGAAATTGCATCGGAATTAAATACAAAAGGCACAATGACGACTTAAGTACATGAAGACTGACTCTTCCTACTGTCTGTGTTTTGAACCATTCCTGTGACACTAGCTATAGATTCCGATGCTTCACTTCAGGTTTACTGTATCCTTGGACCTTCTTATTGACGATGAAACACAGAAATTGCATCGGAATTAAATAGAAAAGCACATTGCCGACTTAAGTACAAGACGACTGACTTTTCTTACTGTCTATGTTTTGAACCAATCCTGTGACACTAGTTATAGATTCCGATGTTTCACTTCAGGTTTCCTGTATCCCTCTGACCTTCGTATTGACGATGAAACACAGAAATTGCATCTCAATTAAATACAAAAGGCACTTGCGGACTTAGTACAAGAAGACAGACTCTTCTTACTGACTATGCTTTGAACCATTCCTGTGACACTAGTTTTAGATTCCGATGCCTCACTTCAGGTTTACTGTATCCCTTGGAACTTCTTATTGACGATGAAACACAGAAATTGCATCGGAATTAAATAGAAATGGCACAATGCCGACTTAAGTACAAGAAGACTGACTCTTCTTACTGTCTATGTTTAGAAACATTCCTGTGACACTAGTTATAGATTCCGATACTTCACTTCAAGTTTACTGTATTTCTTGGACCTTCTTATTGACGATGAAACACAGAAATTGCATCGGAATTAAATACAAAAGGCACAATACCGATTTAAGTACAAGAAGACTGACTCTTCTTACTATCCATGTTTGAACTATTCCTCTGACACTAGTTATAGATTCCGATGCTTCACTTCTGGTTTACTGTGTCCCTTCGACCTTCTTATTGACGATGAGACACAGAAATTGCATCGGAATTAAATACAAATGGCACAAAGCCGACTTAAGTACAAGAAGACTGACTCTTCCTACTGTCAATGTGTTGAACCATTCCTGTGACACTAGTTATAGATTCCGATGCTTCACTTCAGGTTTACTGTATCCCTCTGATCTTGTTATTGACGATGAAACACCGAAATTGCATCGGAATTAAATACAAAAGGCACAATGCCGACTTAAGTACAAGAAGACTGACCCTTTTTACTGACTATGTTTTGAACCATTCCTGTGACACTAGTTATAGATTCCGATGCTTCACTTCAGCTTTACTGTTTCCCTTGGACCTTCTTATTGACGATGAAACACAGAAATTGCATCGGAATTAAATACAAAAGGCACAATGCCGACTTAGGTACAAGAAGACTGGTTCTTCCTACTGTCTAGGTTTTGAACCATTTCTGTGACACTAGTTATTGAGTCCGATGCTTCACTTCAGGTTTACTGTATCCCTTGGACATTCTTGTTGACGATGAATCACAGAAATTGCATCGGAATTAAATACAAAAGGCACAATGCCGACTGAAGTACAAGTAGACTGACTCTTTTTACTGTCTATGTTTTGAACCATTACTGTGGCACTAGTTATAGATTCCGATGCTTCACTCCAGGTTTACTGTATCCCTTGGACCTTCTAATTGACGATGAGACACAAAAATTGCATCGGAATTAAATACAAAGGCACAATGCCGACTTAAGTACATGAAGACTGACTCATCTTACTGTCTATGTTTTGAACCATTCCTGTGACACTAGTTATAGATTCCGATGCTTCAGTTCAGGTTTACTGTATCCCTTGGACCTTCTTATTGACGATGAAAAACAGAAATTGCATCGGAGTTTATTACAAACGGCAAAATGCCGACTTAAGTACATGAAGACTGACTCTTCTTATTGTCTATATTTTGAACCATTTCTGTGACACTAGTTATAGATTCCGATGCTACACTCCAGGTTTGCTGTACCCCTTGGACCATCTTATTGACGATGAGACACAGAAATAGCATCGGAACTAAATACAAATGGCACAAAGCTGACTTAAGTACAAGAAGACTGACTCTTCCTACTGTCAATGTGTTGAACCATTCCTGTGACACTAGTTATAGATTCCGATGCTTCACTTCAGGTTTACTGTATCCCTCTGATCTTGTTATTGACGATGAAACACAGAAATTGCATCGGAAATAAATACAAAAAGCACAATGCCGACTTAAGTACAAGAAGACTGTCTCTTCTAACTGTCTATGTTTTGAACCATTCCTGTGACACTAGTTATACATTCCGATGCTTCACTTCAGGTTTACTGTATCCCTTGAACCTTCTTATTGACGATGAAACACAGAAATTGCATCGGAATTAAACACAAAAGGCACAATGCCGACTTAAGTTCAAAATGACTGACACTTCTTACTGACTATGTTTTGAACCATTCCTGTGACAATAGTTACAGATTCCGATGATTCACTTCAGGTTTACTGTATCCCTCTGACCTTCTTATTGACGATGAAACACAGAAATTGCATCGGAATTGAATACAAAAGGTACAATGCCGACTTAAGTACAAGAAGGCTGACTCTTTTTACTGACTATGTTTTGAACCATTCCTGTGACACTAGTTATAGATTCGGATGCTTCACTTCGGGTATACTGTATCCCTCTGACATTCTTATTGACGATGAAACACAGAAATTGAATCGGAATTAAATAGAAAAGGCACAATGCCGACTTAAGTACAAGTAGACTGACTCTCCTTACTGTCTATGTTTTTAACCATTACGGTGACACTAGTTATAGTTTCTGATGGTTATAGATTCCGATGCTTCACTCCAGGTTTACTGTATCCCTTGGACCTTCTTATTGACGATGAGACACAGAAATTGCATCGGAATTAAATACAAAAGGCACAATGCCGACTTAAGTTCATGAAGACTGACCCTTCTTACTGACTATGTTCTGAACCATTCCTGTGACACTAGTTATGGATTGCGATGCTTCACTTCAGGTTTACTGTATCCCTTGGACCTTCTTATTGACGATGAAAAACAGAAATTGCATCGGAGTTTATTACAAAAGGCAAAATGCCAACTTAAGTACATGAAGACTGACTCTTCTTACTGCCTATATTTTGAACCATTCCTGTGACACTAGTTATAGTATCCGATGCTTCACTTCAGGTTTACTGTATTCCTTGGACCTTCTTATTGACGATGAAACACAGAAATTGCCTCAGAATTAAATAGAAAATGCGCAATGCCGACTTAAGTACAAGACGACTGACTTTTCTTACTGTCTATGTTTTGAACCATTCCTGTGACACTAGTTATAGATTCCGATGCTTCACTTCAGGTTTACTGTATCCCTTGGACCTTCTTGTTGACGATGAAACACAGAAATTGCATCGGAATTAAATACAAAAGGCACAATGCCGACTTAAGTACAAGAAGACTGACTCTTCTTACTGACTATGTTTTGAACCATTCCTGTGAGACTAGTTTTAGATTCCGATGCTTCACTTCACGTTTACTGTATCCCTTGGAACTTCTTATTGACGATGAAACACAGAAATTGCATCGTAATTAAATAGAAAAGGCACAATGCCGACTTAAGTACAAGAAGACTGTCTCTTCTTACTGTCTATGTTTTGAAACATTCCTGTGACACTAGTTATAGATTCCGATGCTTCACTTCAGGTTTACTGTATCCCTTGGACCTCCTTATTGACGATGAAACACAGAAATTGCATCGGAATTAAACATAAAAGGCACAGTGCCGAGTTAAGTTCAAAATGACTTACACTTCTTACTGACTATGTTTAGAACCATTCCTGTGACACTAGTTATAGATTCCGATGATTCACTTCAGGTTTACTGTATCCCTCTGACCTTCTTATTGACGATGAAACATAGTAATTGCATCGGAATTGAATACAAAAGGCACAATGCCGACTTAAGTACAAGAAGACTGACTCTTTTTATTGACTATGTTTTGAACCATTCCTGTGACACTAGTTATAGATTCGGATGCTTCACTTCAGGTATACTGTGTCCCTCTGACCTTCTTATTGACGATGAAACACAGAAATTGCATAGGAATTAAGTAGAAAAGGCACAATGCCGACCTAAGTACATGAAGACTGACTCTTCTTACTGGCTACGTTTTGAACTATGCCTGTGACACTTGTTATAGATTCCGATGCTTCATTTCAGGTTTACTGTATCCCTTGGACCTTCTTATTGACGACGAAAAACAGAAATTGCATCGGAGTTTATTACAAAATGCAAAATGCCGACTTAAGTACATGAAGACTGACTCTTCTTACTGTCTATGTTTTCAACCATTCCTGTGACACTAGTTATAGATTCCGATGCTTCACTTGAGGTTTACTGTATCCCTTGGACCTTCTTATTGACGATGAAACACAGAAATTGCATCGGAATTAAATGGAAATGGCACAATGCCGACTTAAGTACAAGAAGACTGACTCTTCTTACTGTCTATGTTTTGAAACATTCCTGTGACACTAGTTATAGATTCCGATGCTTCACTTCAGGTTTACTGTATTTCTTGGACCTTCTTATTGACGATGAAACACAGAAATTGCATCGGAATTAAATACAAAAGGCACTATACTGACTTAAGTACAAGAAGACTGACTCTTCTTACTGTCTATGTTTTGAACTATTCCTGTGACACTAGTTATAGATTCCGATGCTTCACTTCTGGTTTACTGTATCCCTTGGACCTTCTTATTCACGATGAAACACAGAAATTGCATCGAAATTAAATACAAAAGGCACAATGCCGTCTTAAGTACAAGAAGACTGACTCTTCTAACTGTCTATGTTTTGAACCATTCCTGTGACACTAGTTATAGATTCCGATGCTTCACTTCAGGTTTACTGTATCCCTTGGACCTTCTTATTGACGATGAAACACAGAAATTGCATCGGAATTAAACACAAAAGGCACAATGCCGACTTAAGTTCAAAATGACTGACACTTCTTACTGACTATATATTGAACCATTCCTGTGACACTAGTTATGGATTTCGTTGATTCACTTCAGGTGTACTGTATCCCTCTGACCTTCTTATTGACGATGAAACACAGAAATTGCATCGGAATTGAATACAAAAGGCACATTGCCGACTTAAGTACAAGAAGGCTGACTCTTTTTACTGACTATGTTTTGACCCATTCCTGTGACACTAGTTATAGATTCGGATGCTTCACTTCAGGTATACTGTATCCCTCTGGGCCTGCTTATTGACGATGAAACACAGAAATTGCATCGTAATGAAATAGAAAATGCACAATGCCGACTTAAGTACATGAAGACTGACTCTTATTACTGACTAAGTTCTGAACCATTCCTGTGACACTAGTTATAGATTGCGGTGCTTCACTTCAGGTTTACTGTATCTCTTGGACCTTCTTATTGACGAAGAAAAACAGAAATTGCATCTGAGTTAATTACAAAAGGCAAATTGCCAACTTAAGTACATGAAGACCGACTCTCCTTACTGTCTATATTTTGAACCATTCCTGTGACACTGGTTATAGATTCCGATGCTTCACTTCAGGTTTACTGTATCCCTTGGACCTTCTTATTGACGATGAAACACTGAAATTGCCTCGGAATTAAATAGAAAAGGCACAATGCCGACTTAAGTACAAGACGACTGACTTTTCTTACTGTCTATGTTTTGAACCATTCCTGTGACACTAGTTATAGTTTCCGATGCTTCACTTCAGGTTTACTGTATCCCTTGGACCTTCTTGTTGACGATGAAACACAGAAATTGCATCGGAATTCAATACAAAAGGCACAATGCCGACTTAAGTACAAGAAGACTGACTCTTCCTACTGTCTATGTTTTGAACCACTCCTGTGACACAAGTTATAGATTCCGATGCTTCACTTCAGGTTTACTGTATCCCTCTGCCCTTCGTATGGACGATGAAACACAGAAATTGCATCGCAATTAAATACAAAAGTCACAATGCGGACTTAGCACAAGAAGACTGACTCTTCTTACTGACTATGCTTTGAACCATTCCTGTGACACTAGTTTTAGATTCCGATTCTTCACTTCACGTTTACTGTATCCCTTGGACTTTCTTATTGACGATGAAAAACAGAAATTGCGTCGGAGTTTATTACAAAAGGCAAAATGCCGACTTAAGTACATGATGACTGACTGTTCTTACTGCCTATGTTTTGAACCATTCCTGTGACACTAGTTATAGATTCCGATGCTTCACTTCAGGTTTACTGTATCCCTTGAACCTTCTTATTGACGATGAAACACAGAAATTGCATCGCAATTAAATACAAAAGGCACAATGCTGACTTAACTACAAGAAGACTGACTCTTCCTACTGTCTATGTTTTGAACCATTCCTGTGCCACTAGTTGTAGATTCCAATGCTTCACTTCAGGTTTACTGTATCCGTCTGCCCTTCGTATTGACGATGAAACACAGATATTGCATCGCAATTAAATACAAAAGGCACAATGCGGACTTAGTACAAGAAGACAGACTCTTCTTACTGACTATGTTTTGAACCATTCCTGTGACACTTGTTTTAGATTCCGATGCTTCACTTCAGGTTTACTGTATCCCTTGGAACTTCTTATTGACGGTGAAACACAGAAATTGCATCGGAATTAAATAGAACAGGCACAATGCCGACTTAGGTACAAGAAGACTGACTCTTCTTACTGTCTATGTTTTGAAACATTCCTGTGACACTAGTTACAGATTCCGATGCTTCACTTCAGGTTTACTATATTTTTGGACCTTCTTATTGACGATGAAACACAGAAATTGCATCGGAATTAAACACAAAAGGCACAATGCTGACTTAAGTTCAAAATGACTGACTCTTCTTACTGACTATTTTTTGAACCATTCCAATGACACTAGTTATAAATTCCGATGCTTCACTTCAGGTTTACTGTATCCCTCTGACCTTCTTATTGACGATGAAACACAGAAATTTCATCGGAATTGAATACAAAAGGCACAATGCCGACTTAAGTACAAGAAGGCTGACTCTTTTTACTGACTATGTTTTGAACGATTCCTGTGACACTAGTTATAGATTCGGATGCTTCACTTCAGCTTTACTGTATCCCTCTGACCTTCTTATTGACGATGAAACACAAATATTGCATCGGAATTAAATACAAAAGGCACAATGCCGACTTAAGTACAAGTAGACTGACTCTTCTTACTGTCTATGTTTTGAACCATTACTGTGACACTAGTTATAGATTCCGATGGTTATAGATTCAGATGCTTCACTCCAGGTTTACTGTATCCCTTGGACCCTCTTATTGACGATGAGACACAGAAATTGCATCGGAATTAAATACAAAAGGCACAATGCCGACTTAAGTACAAGTAGACTGACTCTTCTTACTGTCTATGTTCTGAACCATTCCTGTGACACTAGTTATAGATTGCGATGCTTCACTTCAGGTTGACTGTATCCCTTGGACCTACTTATTGACGAAGAACAACAGAAATTGCATCGGAGTTTATTACAAAAGGCAAAACGCCAACTTAAGTACATGAAGACTGACTCTTCTTACTGTCTATATTTTGAACCATTCCTGTGACACTAGTTATAGATTCCGAAGCTTCCTTCAGGTTTTCTGTATCCCTTGGACCTTCTTAATGATGATAAAACACAGAAATTGCCTCGGATTTAAATGGAAAAGGCACAATGCCGACTTAAGTACAAGACGACTGACTTTTCTTACTGTCTATGTTTTGAACCATTCCTGTGACACTAGTTATACATTCCGATGCTTCACTTCAGGCTTACTGTATCTCTTGGACCTTCTTGTTGACGATGAAACACAGAAATTGCATCGGAATTATATACAAAAGTCACAATGCCGACTTAAGTACAAGAAGACTGACTTTTCTTACTGCCTATGTTTTGAAACATTCCTGTGACACTAGTTATAGTTTCCGATGCTTCACTTCAGGTTTACTGTATCCCTTGGACCTTCTTATTGACGATGAAACACAGAAATTCCGCCGGAATTAAACACAAAAGGCACAATGCCGAGTTAAGTTCAAAATGACTGACACTTCTTACTGACTATGTTCTGAACCATTCCTGTGACACTAGTTATAGATTCCGATGATTCACTTCAGGTTTACTGTATCCCTCTGACCTTCTTATTGACGATGAAACACAGAAATTGCATCGGAATTGAATACAAAAGGCACAATGCCGACTTAAGTACAGGAAGACTGAATCTTTTTATTGACAATGTTTTGAACCATTCCTGTGACACTAGTTATAGATTCGGATGTTTCACTTCAGGTTTACTGTATCCCTCTGACCTTCTTATTGACGATGAAACACAGAAATTGCATCGCAATTAAATACAAAAGGCACAATGCGGACTTAGTACAAGAAGACAGACTCTTCTTACTGACTATGTTTTGAACCATTCCTGAGACACTTGTTATAGATTCCGATGCTTCATTTCAGGTTTACTGTATCCCTTGAACCTTCTTATTGACGATGAAACACAGAAATTGCATCGGAATTGACTACAAAAGGCACAATGCCGACTTAAGTACAAGAAGGCTGACTCTTTTTCTGACTATGTTTTGAACGATTCCTGTGACACTAGTTATAGATTCGGATGCTTCACTTCAGGTTTACTGTATCCCTCAGACCTTCTTATTGACGATGAAACACAGATATTGCATCGGAATTAAATACAAAAGGCACAATGCCCACATAAGTACAAGTAGACTGACTCTTCTTACTGTCTATGTTTTGAACCATTACTGTGACACTAGTTATAGATTCCGATGGTTATAGATTCAGATGCTTCACTCCAGGTTTACTGTATCCCTTGGACCTTCTTATTGACGATGAGACACAGAAATTGCATCGGAATTAAATACTAAAGGCACAATGCCGACTTAAATACATGAAGACTGACTCTTCTTACTGACAATGTTCTGAACCATTCCTGTGACACTAGTTATAGATTGCGATGCTTCACTTCAGGTTTACTGTATCTTTTGGACCTTCTTATTGACGATGAAAAACAGAAATTGCATCGGAGTTTATTACAAAAGGCAAAATGCCAACTTAAGTACATGAAGACTGACTCTTCTTACTGTCTATATTTTGAACCATTCCTGTGACACTAGTTATAGATTCCGATGCTTCCTTCAGGTTTACTGTATCCCTTGGACCTTCTTATTGACGAAGAAACACAGAAATTGCCTCGGATTTAAATGGAAAAGGCACAATGCCGACTTAAGTACAAGAAGACTGACTCTTCTTACTGTCTATGTTTTGAAACATTCCTGTGACACTAGTTCTAGTTTCCGATGCTTCACTTCAGATTTACTGTATCCCTTGGACCTTCTTATTGACGATGAAACACAGAAATTCCGCCGGAATTAAACACAAAAGGCACAATGCCGAGTTAAGTTCAAAATGACTGACACTTCTTACTGACTATGTTTTGAACCATTCCTGTGACACTAGTTATAGATTCCGATGATTCACTTCTGGTTTACTGTATCTCTCTGACCTTCTTATTGACGATGAAACACAGAAATTGCATCGGAATTGAATACAAAAGGCACAATGCCGACTTAAGTACAAGAAGACTGAATCTTTTTATTGACTATGTTTTGAACCATTCCTGTGACACTAGTTATAGATTCGGATGCTTCACTTCAGGTATACTGTGTCCCTCTGAACTTCTTATTGACGAAGAAACACAGAAATTGCATCGGAATTAAATAGAAATGGCACAATGCCGACTTAAGTACATGAAGACTGACTCTTCTTACTGACTATGTTTTGAACCATTCCTGTGACACTAGTTATAGATTCCGATGCTTCATTTCAGGTTTACTGTATCCCTTGGACCTTCTTTTTGACGATGAAAAAAAGAAATTGCATCGGAGTTTATTACAAAAGGCAAAATGCCGACTTTAGTACATGATGACTGACTGTTGTTACTGTCTGTATTTTGAACCATTCCTGTGACACTAGTTATAGATTCCGATGCTACACTCCAGGTTTACTGTATCCCTTGGACCACCTTATTGACGATGAAACACACAAATTGCATCGGAATTAAATACAAAAGGCACAATGCCGACTTAAGTACAAGAAGAGTGACTCTTTTTACTGACTATGTTTTGAACCATTCCTGTGACACTAGTTATAGATTCCGATGCTTCACTTCAGGTTTACTGTGTTCCTTGGACCTTCCTATTGACGATGAAACACAGAAATTGCATCGGAATTAAATACAAAAGGCACAATGCCGACTTAAGTTCAAAATGACTGACACTTCTTACTGACAATGTTTTGAACCATTCCTGTGACACAAGTTATAGATTCCGATGATTCACTTCAGGTTTACTGTATCCCTCTGAAATTATTATTGACGATGAAACACAGAAATTGCATCGGAATTGACTACAAAAGGCACAATGCCGACTTATGTACAAGAAGACTGACTCTTTTTACTGACTATGTTTTGAACCATTCCTGTGACACTAGTTATAGATTCGAATGCTTCACTTCAGGTATACTGTATCCCTCTGACATTCTTATTGACGATGAAACACAGAAATTGCATCGGAATTAAATAGAAAAGGCACAATGCCGACTTAAGTACAAGTAGACTGACTCTTCTTACTGTCTATGTTTTGAACCATTACTGTGACACTAGTTATAGTTTCCGATGCTTCACTTCAGGTTTACTCTTTCCCTTGGACCTTCTTCTTGACGATGAAACACAGAAAATGCATCGGAATTAAATACAAAAGGCACAATGCCGACTTAATTACAAGAAGAGTGACTCTTTTTACTGACTATTTTTTGAACCATTCCTGTGACACTAGTTATAGATTCCGATGCTTCACTTCAGGTTTACTGTATCCCACTGACCTTCTTATTGACGATGAAACACAGAAATTGCATCGGAATTAAATACAAAAGGCACAATGCCGACTTAAGTACAAGAAGACTGACTCTTCCCACTGTTTATGTTTTGAGCCATTCCTGTGACACTAGTTATAGATACCGATGCTTCACTTCAGGTTTACCGTATCCCTTGGACCTTCTTATTGACGATGAGACACAGAAATTGCATCGGAATTAAATACAAAAGGCACAATGCCGACTTAAGTACATGAAGACAGACTCTACTTACTGACTATGTTTTGAACCATTCCTGTGACACTAGTTATGGATTCCTATGCTTCAGTTCAGGTTTACTGTATCCCTTGGACCTTCTTATTGACGATGAAAAACAGAAATTGCATCGGAATTAAATAGAAAAGCACATTGCCGACTTAAGTACAAGACGACTGACTTTTCTTATTGTCTATGTTTTGAACCATTCCTGTGACACTAGTTATAGATTCCGATGCTTCACTCCAGGTTTACCGTATCCCTTGGACCTTCTTATTGACGATGAAACACAGAAATTGCATCGGAATTAAATACAAAAGGCACAATGCCGACTTAAGTACAAGAAGACTGACTCTTCCTACTGTCTATATTTTGAACCATTCCTGTGACACTAGTTACAGATTCCGATGCTTCACTTCAGGTTTACTGTATCCCTCTGCCCATCGTATTGACGATGAAACACAGAAATTGCATCGCAATTAAATACAAAAGGCACAATGCGGACTTAGTACAAGAAGACAGACTCTTCTTACTGACTATGTTTTGAACCATTCCTGTGACAATAGTTTTAGATTCTGATGCTTCACTTCAGGTTTACTGAATCCCTTGGAAATTCTTATTGACGGTGAAACACAGAAATTGCATCGGAATTAAATTGAACAGGCACAATGCCGACTTAAGTACAAGAAGACTGACTCTTCTTACTGTCTATGTTTTGAAACATTCCTTTGGCACTAGTTATAGATTCCGATGCTTCACTTCAGGTTTACTATATTTCTTGGACCTTCTTATTGACAATGAAACACAGAAATTGCTTCGGAATTAAATACAAAAGGCACAATGCCGACTTAAGTACATGAAGACTGAATCTTCTTACTGACTATGTTTTGAACCATTCCTGTGACACTAGTTTTAGATTCCGATGCTTCAGTTCAGGTTTACTGTATCCCTTGGACCATCTTATTGACGATGAAACACTAAAATTGCATCGGAATTAAATACAAAAGGCACAATGACGACTTAAGTACAAGAAGACTGACTCTTCCTACTGTCTATGTTTGAACCATTCCTGTGACACCAGCTATAGATTCCGATGCTTCACTTCAGGTTTACTGTATCCCTTGGACCTTCTTATTGACGATGAAACACAGAAATTGCATCGGAATTAAATAGAAAAGAACATTGCCGACTTAAGTACAAGACGGCTGACTTTTCCTACTGTCTATGTTTTGAACCATTCCTGTGACACTAGTTATAGATTCCGATGCCTCACTTCAGGTTTACTGTATCCCTTGGACCTTCTTATTGACGATGAAACACAGAAATTGCATCGGAATTAAGTACAAAAGGCACAATGCCGACTTAAGTACAAGAAGACAGACTCTTCTTACTGACTATGTTTTGAACCATTCCTGTGACACTAGTTATAGATTCCGATGCTTCACTTCAGGTTTACTGTTTCCCTTGGACCTTCTTATTGACGATGAAAAACAGAAATTGCATCGGAATTAAATACAAAAGGCACAATGCCGACTTAAGTACAAGGAGACTGACTCTTCCTACTATCTATGTTTTGAACCATTTCTGTGACACTAGTTATAGAGTCCGATGCTTCACTTCAGGTATACTGTATCCCTCTGCCCATCGTATTGACGATGAAACACAGAAATTGCATCGCAATTAAATACAAAAGGCACAATGCGGACTTAGTACAAGAAGACAGACTCTTCTTACTGACTATGTTTTGAACCATTCCTGTGACAATAGTTTTAGATTCCGATGCTTCACTTCAGGTTTACTGTATCCCTTGGACATTCTTGTTGACGATGAATCACAGAAATTGCATCGGAATTAAATACAAAAGGCACAATGCAGACTTAAGTACAAGTACACTGACTCTTCTTACTGTCTATGTTTTGAACCATTACTGTGACACTAGTTATAGATTCCGATGCTTCACTCCAGGTTTACTGAATCCCTTGGACCTTCTTATTGACGATGACACACAGAAATTGCATCGGAATTAAATACAAAAGGCACAATGCCGACTTAAGTACATGAAGACTGACTCTTCTTACTGACTATGTCTTGAACCATTCCTGTGACACTAGTTTTAGATTCCGATGCTTCAGTTCAGGTTTACTGTATCCCTTGGACCTTCTTATTGACGATGAAAAACAGAAATTGCATCGGAGTTTATTACAAAGGGCAAAATGCCGACTTAAGTACATGAAGACTGGCTCTTCTTACTGTATATATTTTGAACCATTCCTGTGACACAAGTTATAGATTCCGATGCTACACTCCAGGTTTACTGTATCCCTTGGACCATCTTATTGACGATGAAACACACAAATTGCATCGGAATTTAATACAAAAGGCACAATGACGACTTAAGTACAAGAAGACTGGCTCTTCTTACTGTCTATGCTTCGAACCTTTCCTGTGTGACGGGCTTTAGATTCCGATGCTTCACTTCAAGTTTACTGTATCCCTTGGACCTTCTTATAGACGCCGAAACACAGAAACTGCATCGGAATTGAATAGAAAAGGCACAATGCCGACTTAAGTACAAGAAAACTGACTCTTCTTACAGTCTATGTTTTGAACGATTCCTGTGACACTAGTTATAGATTCCGATGCTTCACTTCAGGTTTACTGTATCCCTCTGACCTTCTTATTGACGATGAAACACAGAAATTGCATCGGAATTAAATACATAAGACACAATGCCGACTTAAGTACAAGAATACTGACTCTCCTTACTGTCTATGCTTTGAACCATTCCTGTGACACTAGTAATAGATTCCGATGCTTCACTTCAGGTTTACTGTATCGCTCTGACCTACTTATTGAGGATCAAACACAGAAAATTGACCGAAATTAAATACAAAAGGCACAATGCCGACTCAAGTACAAGAAGACTGGCTCTTCTTACTGTCTATGGTTTGAACCACTCCTATGACACTAGTAATAGATTCCGATGCTTCACTTCAGGTTTACTATAACCAGATGACCTTCTTGTTGACGATGAAACACAGAAATTGCATCGGAATTAAATACAAAAACACAATGCCAACTTAAGTACAAGAAGACTGACTCTTCCTACAGTCTATGTTTTGAACCATTCCCGTGACACTAGTTATAGATTCCGATGCTGCACTTCATGTTTACTGTATCCCTGTGACCGTCTTATTGACGATCAAACACAGAAAATTGATCGGAATTAAATACAAAAGGCACAATGCCGACTCAAGTACAAGAAGACTGGCTCTTCTTACTGTCTATCTTTTGAACCATTCCTGTGACACAAGTTATAGATTCCGATGTTTAACTTCAGTTTTACTGTATCCCTCTGACCTTCTTATTGAAGATGAAACACAGAAATTGCATCGGAATTAAATACAAGAGGCACAATGCCAACTCAAGTACAAGAAGTCCGGCTCTTCTTACTGTCTATGTTTTCAACCTCTCCTGTGACACCGGTTTTAGATTCCGATGCTTCACTTCAGGTTTACTGTATTCCTTGGACCTTCTTATTGACGACGAACACAGATATTGCATCGGAATTAAATAGAAAATGCACAACGCCGACATAAGTACAAGAAAACTGACTCTTTTACCTGTCTATGTTTTGAACCATTCCTGTGACACTAGTTAAAGATTCCGATGCTTCACTTCAGGTTTACTGTGTCCAGCTGACCTTCTCATTGACGATGAAACACAGAAATTGCATCAAAATTAAATACAAAAGGCACAATGCCGACATAAGTACAAGAAGACTGACTCTTTTTACTATCTATGTTTTGAACCACTCCTGTGACACTAGTTTTAGATTCCGATGCTGCACTACAGGTTTACTGTATCCCACTGACCGTCTTATTAACGATGAAACACAGAAATTGCATCGGAATTAAATACAAAAGGCACAATGCCGACTCCGGTTCAAGGAGTCTGACTCTTCTTACTGTCTATGTCTTGATCCTTTCCTGTGAGACCTGTTTTGATTCTGATGCTTCACTTCAGGTTTACTGTATCCCTTGGACCTTCTTATTGACGACGAAGCACAGAAATTGCTTCGGAATTAAAAATAAAAGGCACAATGCCGGCTTAAGTACAAGAAAAAAGACTCTTCTTAATATCTATGCTTTGAACCATTCCTGTGACACTAGTTATAGATTCCGATGCTTCACTTCAGGTTTACTGTATCAAGCTGACCTTCTTATTGGCGATGAAACACAGAAATTCCATTGGAATTAAATACAAAAGGCACAATGCCGACTTAAGTACAAGAAGACTGACTCTTCTTACTGTCTATGCTTTCATACATTCCTGTGACACTAGTTATAGATTCCGATGCTTCACTTCAGTTTTACTGTATCCCTCTGACCTTCTAATTGACGATGAAACACAGAAATTGCATCGGAATTAAATACAAAATGCACAATGCCGACTCAAGTACTAGAAGACTGACTCTTCTTACTGTCTATGTTTTGAACCATTCCTGTGACACTAGTTATAGATTCCGATGCTTCACTTCAGGTTTACTGTATCCCTCTGACCGTCGTACTGACGATGAAACACAGAAATTGCATCGCAATTAAATACAAAAGGCACAATGCCGACTCAAGTACAAGAAGACTGGCTCTTCCTCCTGTCTATGTTTTAAACCATTCCTGTGACACTAGTTATGGATTCCGATACTTCTCTGCAGGTTTACTGTTTCCAGCTGACCTTATTGACGATGAAACACAGAAATTGCATCGGAATTAAACACAAAAGGTACAATGCCGACTCAAGTGCAAGAAGATTGACTCTTCTTACCGTTTATGTTTTGAACCATTCCTGTGACACTAGTTGTAGATTCCGATGCTTCACTTCAGGTTTACTGTATCCCTGTGACCTTCTTATTGACGATGAAACACAGAAATTGCATCAAAATTAAATACAAAAGGCACAATGCCGACTTAAGTACAAGAAAACTGACTCTTCTTACTGTCTATGTTTTGAACCATTCCTGTGACACTAGTTATAGATTCCGATGCTTCACTACAGTTTTACTGTATCCCTCTGACCGTATTATTGACGATGGAACACAGAAATTGCATTTGAATTAAATACAAAAGGCCAAATTCCAACTCAAGTACAAGTAGTCTGGCTCTTCTTACTCTCTACGTTTTGAAACTTTCCTGTGAGACCGGTTTTAGATTCCGATGCTTCACTTCAGGTTTACTGTATCCCTTGGGCGTTCTCATTGACGACGAACACAGAAATTGCATCGGAATTAAATAGAAAATGCACAATGCCGATAGTAGTATATGGGTACGTATGGGACAGACAAATAATAATGGTCCTCACCAACCATAAAAAATATACTCCAAAAATAATAGTTCAAGTAACCATAAACATCCAAACAACCATTAAGTGGCTCCCACCAACCATAAAAAATATACCATAAAAATAATGGCTCCCAGTGGCCATTAATCATCATCATACAACCATTAAGGTACCAATCAACCATAAATGACATCAAAAAATATAGGTCCTAACTTAAGGTACTAAAGAACCATTAATTTCAAAATAAAAACAACTGAGAAATGGTACTAAAGAACCATAACTTGAGGAACAATTTAAAGGTTTGGAACAACCACTAATTTAATAAATATATATATCAAAATGTTAGATAAATTACTTTTTAAGGTATTAAAGAACCATTAATTATGCAGCCATTAAAAAAGGTAACAAAGAACCATAAATTTTTCGAAAAAATAAAAATGAAATTTCAAGAAATTCCATATAATGGTTCAAAAGACCATTAAAATTTGAAACACTATTGAAGTCATGTATTAAAGGTACTTAAGAACCATAAATTTTTATCCAACACCTTATTAATTTAAAGGTTACCCCAACCATGACTTTTCATCAAATTACCTTTATTCTTTAAAGGTTACACCAACCATAAATTTTTATCCAACACCTTATTCATTTAAAGGTTACCCCAACCATAACTTTTCATCAAATTACCTTTATTCTTGAAAGGTTACACCAAACCATAAATTTTATATCCAACACCTTATTCATTTAAAGGTTACACCAACCATAACTATAAACTATAGGGTCAGTCTATAAGAATAAAAATTAGTAAATAAGGACACAATGAATAACAGTCAAAATGGCAAGCGTCGTAATGACGCAACTGTTAAAGAACTAAGAGCTCAGGCTAAAGAGCTCAAAATCAAAGGCTACTACAAGATGAAGAAGGAGGATCTCTCCAAAGCTTTGATCAATGCGACGTCTACGGATATGAATAATGCTTTATTTAATTATACAAATGAAGAACTGTCAACAATGACTGTTCGCCAACTGAAGCAGGTTGCTAAGGAAAACGGAATTAAAGGTTACTCGATGGTTCATTCGAAGAATAGGTTGACGGCTTTGATAAAAGGTGAGAAGGAACGTTTGGATAAAATCAGACACTACAACTTCGCTGAAGACTTGTTTGAAGGAACCACTCAACGACAACAACGACATCAAACACAACAATATCAACCACAAAAGTTAGGCCACATTTTCCCTTTTAAACAAAAATTGTTCGATAAACTTGTCGAGCAAAAACCTACATTCGCCATTCATGAAGGAGAACGTGCATATCTTAAGACATTCAACATTTGGCAAACTAACTACACTATCTTAATAAAAGATTTGAAAGGAACAGCTGTAGAACAAATGAAAGCTGTTAGGACAGCCGTCCTGCAACTATAAAGGCTGTAAGGAAAATGAGTAATTACAGTCCTGGCGATCAGATGAAGATAGTGGCAGAGAATGAAAATTTTCACCATACAATCTCGACTAAAAGACAACAGAAAGTCAATGCCTCTTTTATACTTAACCAAATTGAGAGAATTGTTACATCTAATGAAAATGTAGACATAAATGGAACCAGATTTGAATTTCAAGTATACAAAATACCTAGAGGTGGGAAAGGTAAAAAAGTAGTCAACCTTAATAAAGACGTTAGTACTAAAAGATGCGTTAACAAAATAGATAATAAGGACAATATGTGTGGACCTAGAGCTATAGTTACGGCATTGACATATGAAACAAACATCATTCTTGATAGGGAACTCACTAGTAACGAATTAATCTATATAAGGAAAGGTAGAAACTTGCAAGAAGAGTTGGCTAAAGAACTGTGTATCAGATTGGGGAAGAACTGCGAAGATATGTTCACCTTAGAAGATATCCAGGATGCTGAAGAGTTTTTGAATGTTCAGATTAAGGTTGTTTCTGCTGCTCATTTCAACACGGTCATTCATTCAGGAAAAGAAAGGGACACTGTCATCTACCTATACCACCAAAACAATCACTATGACGCTATAAATAACATGAAAGCCTTTCTCGGAAGCTCGTACTACTGTCAGAAGTGTGACAAACCTTATAACAACAAAGATCTACACAAGTGTAAAAAGGACCAGAAGGAAGTATGTAATTTGTGCAAAGGACCACAACACAAGAAAATTACGGGTAAAGAACGCGTTAGATTATATTGCAATAAGTGTAATAGATACTGTTTTAGCCATTATTGTTTCAAAAACCACGAAGAAGTTTGTAAGGTAGTCTACAAGTGCAAAACTTGCAATAAATTCTGTCTAAGGGGAAAGAAGCATCGTTGTGGTTACGTATGGTGCAAAAATTGTCAGGATGCCGTGAAGATTACTGACCATGAGTGTTACATCCATCCCAAAGTCAATAAGGGTGGTATCTGTGAAGAAGATTGCACTTGCAATGGAAAATCGGAGGAGAAACATGGTAACTGTAGTTACACTGAAAAATACTACTTTTTCGATTACGAAGCTGAGCAAGACACTGGCGTACACAACCCTAATTATATAGCTGTTCACAGCTTCGATGGAAATAGACGTGATTTCGACTCAAATGAAGAATTTTGCCAATGGCTTATTAGTGATGCACACAAAGGGTTTACTTGTGTTGCTCATAATTCTAAAGGTTACGACTCGTACTTTATTCTACAATACTGTGTTAAAAATGGGATAAGACCAAAGACTATATACGCAGGCTCTAAAATAATGCACCTCGCAATACCGAGTTTAAGACTCAGGATAATCGATAGCATCAATTTTGTTCAAGGCGCTCTAGCATCATTCCCGAAAACGTTTGGCCTTAAAGAACTTAAAAAAGGATACTTTCCGCATTTTTTCAATTCAAAAGCGAATCAAAATTACGTAGGACCTATACCATCCACAAAATATTTTGGTGTCAACACGATGAAAGAAAGCCAGCGTAAAGACTTTTTGAAATGGCACGCTGACAGGGTTAAAGAAAACTACACGTTTGACTTCAACAAGGAACTGTCTGAGTATTGTCACTCAGACGTCGATATTCTTAGACGTGGATGCCTTGAATTTAGGAAGATATTCTTAGAAATCGCCAATATAGATCCTTTTCAATACATAACCATCGCTAGTGTTTGTATGGCTATCTACAGATCGAAATTCCTCCAACAAAATACTATTGCAGTCGTGAAAGAAGTAAAGAAGGAAATGTTTAGTAAAGAATCTATAGCATGGTTAAATACCTTCGAAAGTGTACGCCATGCGTTAAATGGTGGTGAAGTGGCGATATGCGGCGCAAAAGTTGACGGTTACAATCCCAAAACTAAAACAGTTTACCAATACCATGGCTGTTTCTGGCATGGATGCCCCGACTGCTACAACCCCGATACAATCAATAGTGTAAACAATGAAACCATGGACGATTTGTTTACTAAAACAATGGACCGGACTAACACACTGAGAAATGCGGGCTACAACGTAGTTGAGGTGTGGTCTTGCGAGTGGAAGAAATCCAAAGCTTACAAACAAGCCCTAAATAAAACAATCAACGTCGTGGAACCCCTAAAGCCTAGAGACGCCTTTTTCGGTGGGCGAACAAATGCCGCAAAGCAGAATATCTGAGTGACCACCATCAAACGTTCATTTCTGAGGAAGAGGATGTGGAACAAAAATGGAAAAAATTCAGAAACATCGTCCAGTACGCCTTAGATAAGTTCGTACCGACTAAGGTCCAAAGCGAGGGGAAAGATCCACCGTGGTATAACAATCATGTACGAAAGGTACTACGGAAACAAAGAAAGCTTCATCATAGGTTTAAGAGTAGTCGAATCGTAGCTGATAAGGAAAAGCTGAACGAAGCGAAAAAGAGCGTAAAGAGAGCAATGAGAGAAGCATTCAACGAATTCGAGCATAAAACATTGGCAAACAATCTAAACAAGAACCCTAAAAAGTTTTGGTCATATGTAAAATCGGTAAGCGGATCTAAATCCCCTATTCAGTCACTCGTTGACCACGATGGCACCGAAACAGAGGACGACCGAAGAAAGGCAGAAATACTGAATTCAGTGTTCCGAAACTGTTTCACTGCGGAAAATCGTAACACGGTCCCTGACTTCAGCCGTCGCACGGACGCCAAAATGGAAAATATTGAAATAAACGATATCGGAATTGAAAAACAACTGCTATCACTTAGTAGCGGAAAAGCATCCGGACCAGACGAGATACCCTTAAGATTCTACAGTGATTATGCTAAAGAACTTGCCCCCTTTCTATCAGCAATTTATCGTAGATCGCTGGAAGAACGTAAAGTACCTAGCGACTGGAAGAAAACGCAGGTCGTTCCCATTTTCAAGAAGGGTCATAAATCAGATGCGAATAATTATAGGCCTATTTCGCTTACGTCAATCTGTTGTAGAATAATGGAACTTGTTTTGTGTTCTCGTATTATGACGTTCTTAGATAATACAAATCTCCTTCATCATAACCAACATGGATTCCGCAAACAGAGATCTTGTGAAACTCAGCTCGCCCTATTTGCCCAAGAAATTCACAGTGCCGTAGACACTGGCGAGCAGATTGATGCCGTATTCCTGGACTTCAGGAAGGCATTTGATACGGTTCCGCACTTACGTTTAGTGAAAAAAATACGAGCTTACGGAATATCGGACCAGGTTTGTGATTGGATTCAGGATTTCCTAGAAGAAAGAACACAACATGTCATTCTTAACGGTTCAAAATCTGCAGATGTAGAGGTAATTTCGGGAGTACCGCAGGGAAGCGTGATAGGACCTTTATTGTTTAGAATATACATAAATGACTTAGTTGACAACATCGGTAGCTCCGTGAGGCTATTTGCAGATGACACGGTTGTCTACAAGAAAGTAGCAACATCAGAAGACTCGTACGTACTCCAGGAGGACCTGCAGAGGATTAATGCATGGTGCGACAGCTGGCAGCTTTCCCTAAACGTAGATAAATGTAATATAAAGCGCATACATAGGGGCAGAAATCCATTCCAGTACGATTATGCCATAGGTGGTAAATCATTGGAAGCGGTAACGACCGTAAAATACTTAGGAGTTACTATCCGGAGCGATCTGAAGTGGAATGATCACATAAAACAAATAGTGGGAAAAGCAGGCGCCAGGTTGAGATTCATAGGAAGAATTCTAAGAAAATGTGACTCATCGACGAAAGAAGTAGCTTACAAAACGCTTGTTCGTCCGATTCTTGAGTATTGCTCATCAGTATGGGACCCTTACCAGGTTGGATTAATAGAAGAGATAGACATGATCCAGCGAAAAGCAGCGCGATTCGTCATGGGGACATTTAGTCAGCGCGAGAGCTTTACGGAGATGCTGAACAAGCTCCAGTGGCGGACACTTCAAGAAAGGCGTTACGCAATACGGAGAGGTTTATTATCGAAATTACGAGAGAGCACATTCCGGGAAGAGATGGGCAACATATTACTACCGCCCACATATATCTCGCGTAATGATCACAACGAAAAGATCCGAAAATTAGAGCAAATACGGAGACTTACAAGCAGTCGTTCTTTCCACGCACAATTCGTGAATGGAACAGGGAAGGGGGGATCAGATAGTGGTACAATAAGTACCCTCCGCCACACACCGTAAGGTGGCTCGCGGAGTATAGATGTAGATGTAGATGTAGAAAGTGACTGCAAAGAAAATGCGATATATAGACATATGCTCTTTGTATCCAACGGTCATGTTTTACGATATGTACCCTGTAGGTCACCCCACTAAAATATTCAAACCAGAAGAATACAACAAGGAATGGTTTGGTTTGGTCAAATGCAAGGTACTAGCTCCTAAAGGTCTTTACCATCCTGTACTTCCTATTAAGCTAGAAAAACTGGTATTTGCTTTGTGCGCAAGGTGTGCAGAGGAAAAGGTAGGACATTGTAACCATACTGATGAAGAGAGAGCTTTTGCAGGCACATGGTCTACGGTTGAACTGAATAAGGCTATTGAAAAGGGGTACAAGATACTTGAAACTTACGAGGTGTGGCACTTCCCTCAGACGAGCAACAATCTGTTCAAGGACTACATTAGGACTTTCATGAAAATCAAGCTGGAAACTAGTCCTTGGGAGGATGATTACGAAACAAAAGAGGAATACGTCCAAACCATTAAAGAAAAACAAGGCATTGAGCTCGACATTGACAGAATTGAACCCAACCCTGGAAAACGTGCCGTCGCCAAGATCTGCCTAAACTCTTTGTGGGGTAAATTCGGCCAAAGACAAAATTTGACACAAAGTGAGTTCATCACCGATCCACAAAGGTGGTATGAACTTTTACTAGATGATAAGATTGAGATATCTAATGTCATCTTCATCAATGAAGATATGATTGAGGTTAGCTACAAGTATACTAATGAGTACATCGAGGATAGTACTGCTACAAATATATTTATTGCAGCTTTCACAACATCTAATGCTAGGATAAGATTATACGAAATGCTTGATCGCCTTGGGGATAAAGTTGTCTACTACGATACTGATAGTGTAGTCTACATCGATGATGGGACAAATACAGTTGAGACAGGGTGCATGCTAGGCGAATGGACTGATGAACTTGGCAAAGATGATACCATTATTGAATGGTTAAGTACAGGTCCAAAAAGCTATGCTTACTACTCTCACAAAGGCAATCGGTGTACCAAAGTAAAAGGCTTCAGTCTCAACTATGAAAATAGTTTGAAAATTAACATGGAAACAATGAGTGAACTAATACATGGTAAAAGTAACAGTATAACTACAAACAACAAAATGATAACCAGGAACAAGAAAACAAAAAACCTTGTCAATAAGGGTGTGGAAAAGGAGTTCAAAGTAACTTACGACAATCGAATGGTCTTGAAGGAGACAGATGGTATAATTGACACTCTACCCTGGGGGTACTAAAAAGTAATTAAATATACCAATAATAAATGAAACCAATCGTCCTAACTTTAATATTTTGTGGAGTTGTCTCTGCTAATGAAGAAGTAATCAAATATTTACATGATTTTGGGTATCTTGAACCAGATTCTACAAATATTCCAGAACTTTCAGATATAAGGAATGCACTAATACTATTTCAAGAAAAGTTTAATTTGAAACCCACAGGTGAAATAAGTGATGAAACTTTAGAACTGATAAGGAGACCTAGATGTGGCGTTGAAGATCATGCACTATCTTTTACTTCACATATTGATAAATGGAATAAGAAAAATATTAAATGGTATTACGCAGGTTCATCAAAAAGAATGAAAGAATTAACTGAAATAGCTTTTAATACTTGGAAAGAACATACAGATTTAACTTTTCAAGAAGACCAATCGAACAGTGACATTATTATTTCAAATAAAAGACGATTACACAGGAAAGAAACTAGTGGTCAACACTTTTGCTCAAAACCGTTCGATGGCCCAGGAGGTGTGTTAGGTCATGCATTTTATCCAGATATTAATAACAATGCTGTAGAAATTCATATGGATCAAGATGAAGATTGGTATTTTGAGATTGATACAAACACTCCAAAGGAAAAGATAAACTTTTATGCTGTTTTAGTTCATGAAATTGGTCACACATTAGGACTTGCTCATTCAACTATGAATACATCAATTATGTATCCAATCTACAATAGTTCAAATATTGAATTAAGTAAAGATGATATTCTTGGAATACAAAGTTTGTATGGGAAAGATGGTGAAGATGAATCTAATGACGATAATGATGAAGTGGAAGAAGATTCAAATCCTCCAGAACTATGCAAACTGAATAAGAAAATAAAAAACTTTTTAATTGTTGATAAGGTTCTGTATATTTATTATGAAAAATGGGTTTGGGTGATGGATTTGGATAATTTAAATGTGCATACTAAACCACAACTCATAAGTGATTGGTTAACATTTCTTCCCAAAGGCTTTAAAAATATTACTGCAGCCTATCAAAGACCATCTGGAGATGTTGTTTTATTCATTGATAACAAACTGTATGTAATGGAAATACCCTCCTTTAAGTTAAAATATGGTTATCCACAATCATTATCAAACCTTTCATTAAGAAAAAATGTAGTGTTACACACAGCAATAAATTCCTATTCTGGTGAGAGTTTCATATTTTTTGACGATGTTTACTATATAGAAGTTGACGAATGTAAGGGAATAAGCAGAAGATATGGAAGAATAACAAGAGAATTTCCAGGAATACCTCCAAGCATTGATTCATCTTTTAGATATACAAATGGATTGTTATATTTCTTCAAAGGGGAAACATTCTACGAGTACAGTGAATTTACTAATTCTGTAGTTAGAGCTGGGAAAATGGATCTTTCTCTGTTTGAAATAAATTGTCCTAAGCAGTCATCTTCTTTCATTGAAATAATAAGTATTCTAAAAAATACAGTTACCCTGTTAGAACAAATGAATTCTTAATTTAAATTTTGCAGCTAATAAATGAACAGCGAACAACATCAACTTCTACTAAAACTCAATAGTTCCAATAAGCAAACATCGTTTTCTCGTTTGCGAGATCTCGAAATAGATTATGAATACCTTATTACAGATGTAGAGTTCAAGACAATGAAATATCGTAGCGGATACATTTTAGAACTTGATGCTCAATTTAAAGTTATTTTGCCTGAAAGGTACAACAAAATCCTAAGTTGGGAAGACTCTAGGTCTATTATAGGTTTGAAGTTGATTTATAGAGGTATGTCAGATGACCTAAAACCGAGACACATCATGGAATTTATATAATTTTTAATGCCTTTACAGGCATTAAAAATACTTCAATTAGACAGATAATCTAAAAGCTTTCATTTACTATTCCGTGCTTTGCATCATAGATCAAATTCTTTTTGGTGTACATCACAATATAAGCTGTAGTGTTTTCTCGTATATTAGTATTAAAAGTTGCACAGAGCTTCATACTGGTTTTGTTTGTCGCTACAACATTTCTCCTTCTGCTCATATTAATGACATAAATGGGATAAGAATTAATGAAGGCGTAAGGACTGAATTTTGAATCAGATTTTAACTCGGTTATCCGCTTAAAATCTAAGAATGCGTTGTATGCCTTAAAGTAAGTTGAAGGAGGATTAATGTTCCACAGCTCTTCAGGAAATATTTCGTTTCTACCATTTTTCAGGCTAATGTTCTGAAGGCTGACATGATCGTACTGAGATGAATCTCTTTCTTGGTTACCTTTACGGTTAGTCTGGAATACAACAAAAATAAAGTAAGGCATATCAAATTCTAAGGATGTGTAGTAGTTAGTAATGTCAATATCAAAGTTCCTCCTTCCACTGATACCTGCAATCTCCTGTGTTTGTAGTTCCAAGAATGAAACGGGGATTTTAGGTTCTTTAAATATTTTATCTCTTAGTTCAAGCTCATACGTTGGCTCATATTTAACTACAGGCATTCTTATTTCCATACTCGTAATTGTTACTTTTCCCTCTTCTGGACGAGTTCCATCAATATCAACACCAGCAGCATTTTTTGAAAACCATCTCTCCAATGCATCACCAGCACTTGCACTCCAAGTAAAAGATACAGTAAGATCTCCTTCCCACATAATCTCTTTGTAGTCTTTAAAGTACCCACCTAGCATTTTTAGTGGGTACAACACTTCATTTGATTTTGACCTTAACTTACCATTGCTTACAAAATTGCCTTCATGCATAACATCATCCATAATTGAAGACGTAAGGTGATACAAAACCGTTGAAGAAATACCTGGATGTTCAATTCTAGAGATAATGGCTCCTTTCTTTTTTATAGTGATTGTTGAAAACAACTGTGACACAAAATTGTCAATCAGCTTTACGTTAGATTTTCCATCGTAGCTAGTGTAATCAGACCCATTAACATGAGTTACATTAAAATTCATGTAAAGAAAAGCATTCTTACTATCAATCCAACCATCACCAACTTTGATGTCTATTTCAACATCTTTGTTTGGTACGTTGAGATTAAATTTCGTCTTCTCGTTTACGGGAAAAGACTGGTACTGGTAACTTTCTATCTTGTTCATTTATTAGCTGCAAAATTTTTATTGCATTTATAAAATTACCGTGACATCGGCTCCTCCAAAATCAATCAAATTATTGTCTTCATCAGTTACAGTTACTAGCAAGTCCTGAATTTTATCGTGAAGGGGGACAAACGAGTGGTTCTGTGGTTCATAAATAATAGGGCCACCAAACTCGACACCGATTTTAAAAGAAGCTATAATATTAGTTTCTCTGTGGTAGTGTTCACCACCCTTAACTAACATACCATCTGCCAAGTTGAAATGAACATTAATCGTTTCGAAAGGTATAATTTTAGGAATACCAGAAGCAATAGTCTTTGTATTTGGTTCAATGACTTGTTTATTAAACCCCAGCACACTTCCTATGCTTTCTTCTCTGTCCATAAATAGCTTCACTTCACTTTCTATAACAACTCTGTTTAAAACCTTGTCTGCTTTAATACTTATTTCAGTATTTTTGGTATGAATGTATTTTTCTAAACTTTGTATACTGTACTGTCCAGAAGGAATATTTAACGCATTAATCACACCATCTTTCTCATAGTACAGCTTATTATTCTTTGTGTTTACATTTGGAGTCAAGAACGTCGTGTAAAATCCTTTTAAGACCACACCTTTAAAGTGGTCTCTAATCGGAACTGTCAATCTCTTTTCTAGTACAGAGGACCTACCACTCAACTTAAGTAATCTGGTCATTTATTAAATAAAGAATAAAGAAAGGAAAAATGAAGACAGACTGGGAACCTAAAGTTAGAATACCAGAAAGGAAAAGAAAATTGAAGCATGGGAAGCTTTTACCGAATTCGATACGTTGTGGAGTTATCGGTCCAAGCGGATGTGGTAAAACAACACTAATGATCGACAATTACCTTCTTGCACCAGGGTGGTTGAACTGGGACAAAGTAAATCATGTATACATATATTCAAAAAGTCTAGAGCAATCAAAGTATCAAGAACTAATGAAAATGTGTGACAAACTAGAAGAAAAAACAAATATAAAAATAGCCTCATTCATTGACAACAATGAAGATATCATACCTTTAGATGAATGTACGGAAAATTCAGTTGTGATATTTGATGATTTTATTTTGGAGAACCAAGATATAGTTAGGGAATATTTCACCAGAGGAAGACACAAAGGAGTAGACTGTTTTTACTTAGCACAAACATACACCAAGATACCGAAACAACTGGTTCGCGATAATCTGAACTTCCTGAACGTGTTTAGACAAGACAACAGGAATCTAAATCATATCTTTAATGAATTTGTTGGCGGTGATATGAGATACGAAGAATTCAAAACCATGTGTAGTAATTGTTGGAATGAAGACGATTTTGGTTTCATAACACTAGACTTAACACGTAAATCTAGTGATGGTAAGTACAGAAATAAGATCAAAACATTCTTAAACTGATGAACGCTTAACGTCTGACGCTTAACGCCCAACGCTTAACGCCCAACGCCTACCGTCCAACGCTAAACGCCCAACGCTTAACGCCTACCGTCTAACGCCTACCGTCTAACGCCTACCGTCTAATGCCTACCGTCTAACGCCTACCGTCTAACGCTTAACGTCCAACGCTTAACGTCCAATGCTTAACGTCCAACGCTTAACGTCTAACGCCTACGTTTACTATAAAAAATCACATATAATAAAGATGTTTGCAAAATATAATCCTGATGCTATAAAGAATGCGCGGAAGAACAGAAAAAAGTTTGAAGAACTCAGGGAAGGTTTTAAATCGTGGAAGAAGCAACCAATAACAGAGTATGAAAAGTATAAAAAAGAAGACCAGCCTGTTATCGATGCAATTAAAGAGGTTAAGGGAGAATTGGAGGGTTTAGGTGATAATGTAATAAAAGCAATAGAACTAAACAGAGAAGTAGAAAAGCAGCTGGTTCCATATAAAAAAACAGATTTCGAAGATATGTTTCCTATTCCCTCAACACCTGACGAAACATCATTTGAAAAGAGTATATTTAAAGACAAAGATGACAGTGATGTTTCTCCAAATACAAAACAAAGATTAGAATCAACCTTAGCAGATATTGAAGCGAAAGAAAGAGAAAAGATGATTAGGAAGGGTGAATTATCAACTAGTACACCAAAGGCTGCTATAACCAATTATAAAACAACATATTTAGGCCCTGTAGTGTCCAAGTATTTAGGCGGCCTGCATGATAAGGTGTTTGGCTTAAGATTTGATAATGGTAAGCATTATATTGGTGATTCAGAAGTTAATTTTCAGAATGACGACATTATAATCAAGGATAAACGAATTAAAGCTACTGAAGGGTTAATGAATCTTCTAACACAGAAAGATGTAGGAGATACAATACCACTTGATGACCATGATAATTATGTGGATATATTAAAATTAACAAATGCTATATATCAGAACAACGATCCCACGAAAGGACCAAAATCAAGCATTAGCGAAAAATACAACAAATTAATTAAACCAATATACAACTCAATAAAGAAGAAACGTGGTAACTCTCAGACTGGAATGGGTTTTGTTAAGAAATACAGTGACAGACCGATTGAATACATCTGGATGGATGACGTCCGGGACCTAACTGATAGACTTATGGTTATCCACGGTGAAGAAAATGCTGGGAACACCAACTACCACAATGAAAAAGTTGCAATAACTAAAATGCTCAGTAATAAGTTTAATGACTTTGTTATCGATAATCCAAAAGGGATACCTTACCTAATTAGATTTCTAAACAACCTCCCTCACACCTTCTGGAAGTCAGAAAGAGGTGGGAAAGGTTTAGTGAACACGCTAATTAATAATCTCCCGGTTGAATTGCACCTTCCTGGATACAACTACTGCGGCCCTGGCACCAAATTAGAAGAAAGATTAGCTAGAGGAGATGCAGGAATCAATCCTTTAGACGAAGCATGTAAACAACATGACATTGCTTACAGGGATCATAAGGATTTGGAGAATAGACACGTAGCTGACAAAGAACTACAAAAAGCTGCAAAGGAAAGGATGTTCAGTAAAGATGCTTCACTTGGAGAGAGATTAGCTTCAACAGCAGTTGCTGGAATAATGTTTGGGAAAAGAAAACTGGGGCTAGGCTTAGATGATAATGGCTGGGCATTGTGAAGAAGTGTAATTTTAATGCAGCAATTGCATTAAAATTTTTGAATTAATAAATGAAAGGATTTAGTATTGATTACAGTGTTCCCTCCAGTGGGAATCCGAGAGCAAAGTCTATTAAAATAAAACTGTCAAATGACGATCTGAAAAACCATGATTTTCTAGATGCTTACCTTACACCTACTCAAATGAAACAGAAAGAAAGTAAACTTAAAAAAGGTGGTAGTCTACTTTTGACAATTGCTATACCTGTTTTGAAAAAAATGCATCATCAACTGCTCAATAAGGAAAAGGGGTCTGGGTTGAGTGAACACGAAGGTGGGTTCCTACCATTGATACTTGCTGCGTTGGGAGCGATCGGTTCTTTAGCAGGTGGTGCTGCGGCCATTACAAGTGCCGTTCATAAAAAACAGAAGGAGGATGCAGAATTGGCTGAACAGAAGAGGCACAATCTAGCAATGGAAAAGAAGGGATCTGGAATGAAAAAAAAAAAGTTCAAAAAAATAATCGCAGACTACCCTCATGCATTAAGCAACTTTGACATAGTTAAATTAGCAAAAGATTTGAAAATTGAATCTTTCAGAGGTGTTTACATGATTGATGAGTTACCTAATAAACCATTAAAGTACGAATCAGGAATTGTTAATTTAGATTCGTCTAAGCATATCGGTTCACACTGAATCTGTTACTTCAAAAAAAGCGACGAAAAATTTGTTTTTGATTCATTTGGAGGAAATGTACCTAACGAACTGGTTCGCTACCTAGGTTCAAAGAACATATTCTACAACTCAGAAAGAATACAGTATTATGACGAGTATATTTGTGGTCACCTGTGTATTCTGGTACTGAAGCTATTTACAGATGGGTGGAATTTTAACGAAATTTTGAATGTAATAAATGGACGTTTTTGGGAATAAACTAGCTGTAGCTACTGATGTAACGTTTCAAATGACGAAAGAAGAGTTAGATAAGATAAAAAATGTCGAAAAGAGCTTTATGAAATTTCAAAAATATTTCACAGATGTGTTGAAGAAATCAAAGCGCTATATTAATTTTCTAGGTAGAAGATTAGTCAATGTCGATGACCCTGTTGATGATTTGGATGTAGTTACCAAGAGGTTTCTGCAAACAAAACTTGAAGAGAGTAGTGCACAATACACTGGTCTTTTAACACAGTTCAGTAATTATTACAGCAAGAAAGAGATTGAGAAAGTTCTTTCAGATTATTTTACTAAGGCTGATTTGAAGCCGTATATTGAGGGGTCTGAGAGTAGATTATGTGATAAACAAACAGTTGAATTCACATTTGTGACAGGTGACGAACAAAAAATGCACACCTTTGAATACACCTTTCAGTTAAGAAGAGTCATTGGAATTGGTGAAAATGCCAATGAACGTCTGTCAACTAAGGATTTTGATATGGCAGTAAGTGTATATGACAAAATACATCTAATTGGTAGTGGAAACCATTCAATAACAATAAATGAAGGAAATTTTCTCACTGTAAGACTCAAAGATACTGTTAAAACTGTACCTGTTAACGTGAAATTTCTAATTTATGGTGAACTGATACCAGTTGTCGAGGATATTGAGAGTTAAGACCTGTTACTAATATATTTTTTAAAGGTCTTTGGGATCTTTAAAAAATGAGTACCGATAAGAAACATTTTAAATTATTTAAAATATGATTTTTTAAATAATAAATGAACGACAATCATATTTGGTATTTAAAATGTAAAAGGTTTACTAACACACTTCATCCACACAGAGTGGTGACTAAAAACGGTCGTCACAGGATTGAAGGTATTTGTGGTGAGTGTAAAAGCAGGAAAAGTAGATTTGTAAACAAAAAGATGTAGATAATGTAGGAGGTAACGTTCCTAAGGAACAACCATCTGTTCGTGAAGGTATTGTAAACGAACTACACGCCCCAATGAGAAAAAATTTTCCGAGAAGAAGGGTTATAACTAAAGGTATAGATGATTTGTGGCAAGCTGACTTGGTTGAAATGGATTCTGGAAAGCTTAAGGGAGTGTCTAAAATCAATAAAGGATACAAGTATCTATTAACAGTTATTGATGTGTTTTCAAAGTTTGGTTGGGCAGTTCCTATTAAAGACAAATCGGGTAGGAATGTTGCTGAGGCCTTCAAATTAATTTTAAAACTGAGGAAGCCACAAAACTTACAAACAGATAATGGCAAAGAATTTTACAATAAAGACTTTAAAGAGTTGATGAAAAGGTGTGTTATCAATCATTATTCCACTTTTACAGAAATGAAAGCCGCTGTAGTAGAGAGATTTAACAGAACTTTGAAAGAAAAGATGTGGAAACAATTCGATCTTCAAGGAAATTATAAGTGGGTTGAGTTAGTACCAAAGTTAATTAATGATTACAATAATACAACACACAGAACCATAAAAAGGAAACCCAAGGATGTTAATAAAGCCTACGAAAAACAGTTGCTTAAGGATGTGGAATACACTGTTGTAAAGCCGAAATATAAAGTGGGTGACAAAGTAAGAATCAGTAAACTGAAAGGTTTGTTTGAGAAAGGGTATACAGCCAACTGGTCGACAGAGTTATTTATAATTGATGATGTAATATATTCAGATCCGATTACATACAAATTGAAGGCATTAGATGGCGAAGAAATTAAAGGAAGCTTTTACGAATATGAGATTCAGAAAACTGATTATCCAGATATGTATCTCGTTGAAAAGATTTTGAAAAGGAAAGGAGATAAAGTTTATGTCAAATGGTTAGGATTTGATAGCTCGCATAATACTTGGTTAAATAAAGATAACGTTGTATTGTGAAATATTGTATAGATTTTTACTTTTAATGGTTCAATGTGCCATTAAAAATACAATATTTGAATAGATACTAAGGTTTTTCAATGAGTCCAGCTATCAGCTTTTCAAATTCTTGTTCGAGTTGTGATATGCTTTCACCTATTTTGCAGAGATCACGATTGTCTTCCACTAATTCCATAACTGTCAGCTGTAGGTACTGAAGCCTTCTTAGATAGTCAAAAACGATACCTTTTACACCTTCAGGCACCTTATTTATATCAAAAGGAAGTACTGCTGGTTTGTCGCCGCCTGTCATTATCCTCGTCATGCTACAAGGAGGTACTAGGTGATTACTCATTATTATTTATTAATACAAAAAATTGTATTAAAAATGATTTTTACTCGTTTTTTCTTCTTTTTCTGACCCAACTGCAGAAGTTTTCTCATTTTGAGTATATTGGGTTACTAAAAATTGTTTAAAACAGCAAAACCTCGGCGCCGAGGAACCCTGTGGGGTCTTTTTCATCTATTATCATCGTCGTTGTCGTCGTCCATCTTCTGTCCCCACAGGGTTTTTTCTGCTTCCATTTCTTTTCCGCATCTTGTCCCATTTTTTGACTTACAGGGAAGAGCGGTGCGGACGTCTCATGACGTCACTCAAAATTCCACGATGAAAATACGACTCAGTTTTTTCTTCAGAGAGGTGGCCGGGCTCCCTGACCGAACGCGCTGAGCTACCACGCCGGCAATATAACATTTCTCGGATAGAGTACTAGTTACACAAGGACGACGAGATAACGCCATCCACTAGCGAATGAACGAGTTAATATTACGTGCTAGCTGCTACCGATTGCGCAACTGAGTGTATCAAAGGCTGACTGCACGTCACGCGGCCGACGCTGACCTTCACTGCAGAGTGCGGAACTCGCATATCTCTTAACACATCCTTGACCGCCGTTGGGTGGCGTAACAAGAGCGCGTGGCGTTCTGTGTCTGATTGTCATATTATTTCCGACCGAAACTTTTGTTTATACATCACATTCTTATAAACCATGCTCTTGTCTATAGTTATGGTTGGGGTAAGCATTCAATGGTAAAGACAATGGATGAAAAGTTATGGTTGGGGATAACCTTTAAAGGAAAAAATACATTGGCATTCTTACGCATTCTACACTCTTGTCTATAGTTATGGTTGGGGTAAGCTTTAAAGGAAAAAGGGTTTGGATGAAAAGTTATGGTTGGGGATAACCTTTAAAGGGAACCAGTAATATAAATGTCGCCAACGTACCCGTATACTAAAATATTTTCATTTTTATGGTCCATATTGACCATAATTTTGTCATTTACATTTTCGAGTTATTTTTAAGGTTACTTTTGACCATATTTTATTAAACTGAGATTGTTAGTTTAATGGAAAAGTTAACCATAACTTTTTTACACTTTTTGTGGGTGATTTTTATGGCTAAACTAACCATAACTTTTGATTGCGTTTTATGGCTAAAGATAACCATAATTACCTTGTTTTATTTTTGTTACGTTTTGTGGTTAGTTTTAACCATATTTTTAAAAATATTTTGGTAGTTTAAAGGCTACTTTTGACCATAATTCTGTTTGCTTTGTATGGTTACTTTTGACCGTAGCGATGTACGAAAATATGGTTACATTTTGTGGACAGTTTTAACCATGATTTTGATTGTGTTTTATGGTTAATTGTAAGCATAATAGTGTGGAATATTCTTAATGGTTAAGATATCCATAAGTTCGACTGATGATTTTTTAATGATGTTTAAGGTGATTTTATCCATTATATTTTTGAAGAATTTTAATGGTTACTTTTGACCATGTCTAATTGTCTGTCCTGAAGGGACCCATATACTACTGCCGATTTTAGTACAAGATAACTGACACTTTTTCCTGTCTATGTTGTGAACCATTCCTGTGACACTAGTTATAGATTCCGATGCTTCACTTCAGGTTTAATGTTTCCAGCTGACCTTCTTATTGACGATGAAACACAGAAATTGCATCGGAATTAAATACAAAAGACACAATGCCGACTTAAGTACAAGACGACTGAATCTTCTTATTGTCTATGTTATGAACCATTCCTGTGACACTAGTTATAGAATCCGATGCTTCACTCTAGTTTTACTGTATCCCTCTCACCTTCTTACTGAAGATGAAACACAGAAATTGCATCGGAATTAAATACAAAAGGCACAATGCCGACTTAAGTACAAGAAGACTGACTCTTCTTACTCTCTATGTTTTGAACCATTCCTGTGACACTAGTTTTAGTTTCCGATGCTTCACTTCAGGTTTACTGTATCCCACCGACCGTCGTACTGACGATGAAACACAGAAATTACATCAGAATTAAATACAAAAGGCACAATGCCGACTTAAGTACAAGAAGACTGACTCTTCTTACTCTCTATGTTTTGAACCATTCCTGTGACACTAGTTATAGATTCCGATGTTTCACTTCAGGTTTACTGTATTCCTCTGACCGTCGTACTGACGATGAAACATAGTTATTGCATCGGAATTAAATAGAAAAGGCATAATGCCGACTTTAGTACAAGAAGACTGACTCTTCTTACTGACTATGTTTGAACATTTCCAGTGAGACCAGTATTAGATTCCGATGCTTCACTATATGTTTACTGTATCCCATGGACCTTCTTGTTGACAATGAAACACAGAAATTGCATCGTAATTAAATACAAAAGGCATCATGCCGACTGAAGTACAAGAGGACTGACTCTTCATACTGACTATGTTTTGAACCATTCCTGTGACACTAGTTATAGAATCCGATGCTTCACTCCAGTTTTACTGTATCCCTCTCACCTTCTTACTGAAAATGAAACACAGAAATTGCATCGGAATTAAATACAAAAGGCACAATGCCGACTTAAGTACAAGAAGACTGACTCGTCCTACTGTCTATGTTTTGAACCATTCCTGTGACACTAGTTATAGATTCCGATGCCTCACTTCAGTTTTACTGTATCCCTTGGACCTTCTTATTGACGATGAAACACAGAATTTGCATCGGAATTAAATACAAAAGGCACAATGCCGACTTCAGTACAAGAAGACTCACTCTACCTACTGTCTATGCTTTGAACCATTCCTGTGACACTAGTTATTGATTCCAATGCTTCACTTCAGGTTTACTGTATCCCTCTGACCTTCTTATTGACGATCAAACACTGAAAATTGATCGGAATTAAATACAAAGGGCACAATGCCGACAAAAACACAAGAAGACTGGCTCTTCTTACTGTCTATGATTTGAACCATTCCTATGACACTAGTTATAGATTCCGATGCTTCACTTCAGGTTTACTGTATCCAGCTGACCTTCTTATTGACGATGAAACACAGAAATTGCATCGGAATTATATACAAAAGGCACAATGCCGACCTAAGTACTAGAAGACTGACTCTTCTTACTGTCTATGTTTTGAACCATTCCTGTGACAAAAGTTATAAATTCCGATGCTTCACTTCAGTTGTACTGTATCCCTCTGATCTTCTTATTGACGATGATACACAGAAATTGCATCGGAATTAAATACAAAAGGCACAATGCCGACTCAAGTACAAGAAGTCCGGGTCTTCTTACTGTCTATGTTTTGAACCTCTCCTGTGACACCGGTTTTAGATTCCGGGGCTTCACTTCAGGTTTACTGTATTCCTTGGACCTTCTTATTGACGACGAACACAGAAATTGCATCGGAATTAAATAGAAAATGCACAACGCCGACATAAGTACAAGAAAACTAACTCTTTTTCCTGTCTATGTTTTGAACCATTCCTGTTACACTAGCTAAGGATTCCGATGATTCACTTCAGGTTTACTGTATCCAGCTGACCTTCTTATTGACGATGAAACACAGAAATTACATCAAAATTAAACACAAAAGGCACAATGCCGACATAAGTACAAGATGTCTAACTCATTCTACTGTCTATGTTTTGAACCATTCCTGTGACAATAGTTATGGATTCCGATGCTGCACTTCAGGTTTACTGTATCCCTCTGACCGTCTTATTAACGATGAAACACAGAAATTGCATCGGAATTAAATACAAAAGGCACAATGCCGACTCACGTACAAGATGTCTGGCTCTTCTTACTGTTTATGTTTTGAACCTTTCCTGTGAGACCGGTTTAGATTCCGATGCTTCACTTCGGGTTTACTGTATCCCTGGGACCTTCTTATTGACGACGAAACACAGAAATTGCATCAGAATAAAATACATAAGGCACAATGCCGACTCAAGTACTAGATGACTGACTCTTCTTACTGTCTATGTTTTGAACCATTCCTGTGACGCTAGTAATAGATTACGATGCTTCACGTCAGGTTTACTGTATCCCTCTGACCGTCGTATTGACGATGAAACACAGAAATTGCATCGGAATTAAATACAAAAGGCACAATGCCGACTCAAGTACATGAAGACTGGCTCTTCTTCCTGTCTATGTTTTGAACCATTCCTGTGACTCTAGATAAGGATTCCGATGCTCCTCTTCAGGTTTACTGTTTCCAGCTGACCTTCTTATTGACAATGAAACACAGAAATTGCATCGGAATTAAATATAAAAGGCACAATGCCGACTCAAGTACAAGAAGCTTGACTCTTCTTACCGTTTACGTGTTGAACCATTCCTGTGACACTAGTTATTGATTCCGATGCTTCACTTCAGATTTACTGTATCCCTGTGACCTTCTTATTGTCGATGAAACACAGAAATTGCATCGGAATTAAAAAACAAAAAGGCAAAATGATGTCATAAGTAAAAGAATGCTGACTCTTCTTACTGTCTATGTTTTGAACCATTCCTGTCACACTAGTTATAGATTCCGATGCTTCACTTCAGTTTTACTGTATCCCTCTGACCGTCTTGTTGACGATGAAACACAGAAATTGCATCGGAATTAAATACAAAAGGCCCAATTCCAACTCAAGTACAAGTAGTCTGGCTCCTCTTACTGTCTACGTTTTGAACCTTTCCGGTGAGACCGGTTTTAGATTCCGATGCTTCGCTTCAGGTTTACTGTATCCCTTGGACGTTCTTATTGACGACGAACACAGAAATTGCATCGAAATTACATAGAAAATGCACAATGCCGACTTCAGTACAAGATAACTGACACTTTTTCCTGTCTATGATTTGAACCATTCCTGTGACACTAGTTATAGATTCCGATTCTTCACTTCAGGTTTACTGTTTGCAGCTAACCTTCTTATTGACGATGAAACACTGAAAATTGCATCGGAATTAAATACAAAAGCACAATGCCGACTTAAGTACAAGAAGACTGAATCTTCTTACTGTCTATGTTATGAACCATTCCTGTGACACTAGTTATAGATTCCGATGCTTCACTTCAGATTTACTGTATCCCTCTCACCTTCTTATTGAAGATGAAACACTGAAAATTGCATCGGAATTAAATACAAAATCACAATGCCGACTTAAGTACAAGAAGACTGACTCTTCTTCCTGTCTATGTTTTGAACCATTACTGTGACACTAGTCATAGATTCTGATGCTTCACTACAGTTTTACTGTATCCCTGTGACCTTCTTATTGACGATGAAACACAGAAATTGCATCGGAATTAAATACAAAAGGCACAATGCCGACTTAAGTGCAAGAAGACTGACTCTTCTTACTGTCTATGTTTTGAACCATTCCTGTGACACTAGTTATAGATTCCGATGCTTCACTTCAGGTTTACTGTATCCCACCGATGGTCGTACTGACGATGAAACACAGTAATTGCATCGGAATTAAATACAAAAGGCACAATGCCGACTTATGTACAAGAAGACTGAGTCTTCTTACTGTCTTTGTTTTGAACCATTCCTGTGATACTAGTTATAGATTCCGATGTTTCACTTCAGGTTTACTGTATCCCTCTGACCGTCGTAGTGACGATGAAACACAGAAATTGCATCGGAATTAAATACAAAAGGCACAATGCCGACTTAAGTACAAGAAGACTGACTCTACTTACTGACTATGTTTGAACATTTCCTGTGAGACCAGTATTAGATTCCGATGCTTCACTATATGTTCACTGTTTCCCATGGACCTTCTTATTGACGATGAAACACAGAAATTGCATCGGAATTAAATACAAAAGGCACCATGCCGACTTAAGTACAAGAGGTCTGACTCTTCATACTGACTATGTTTTGAACCATTCCTGTGACACTAGTTATAGATTCCGATGCCTCACTTCAGGTTTACTGATTCCCTTGGACCTTCTTATTGACGACGAGACACAGAAATTGCATCGGAATTAAATACAAAAGGCACAATGACGACTTAAGTACAAGAAGACTGACTCTTCCTACCGTCTATGATTTGAACCACTCCTGAGACACTAGTGTTGGATTCCGATGCATCACTTCAGGTTTACTGTATACCTCTGACCTTCTTATTGAAGATGAAACACAGAAATTGCAACGTAAGTAAATACAAAAGGCCCAATGCCGACTCAAGTACAAGAAGTCCGTCTCTTCTTACTGTCTATGTTTTGAACCTCTCCTGTGACACTGGTTTTAGTTTCCGATGCTTCACTTCAGGTTTACTGTATTCCTTGGACCCTCTTATTGACGACGAACACAGAAATTCCATCGGAATTAAATAGAAAATGCACAACGCCGACATAAGTACAAGAAAAAAGACTCTTCTTAATATCTATGATTTGAACCATTCCTGTTACACTAGTTATAGATTCCGATGCTTCACTTCAGGTTTACTGTATCCAGCTCACCTTCTTATTGGCGATGAAACACAGAAATTGCATCGGAATTAAATACAAAAGGCACAATGCCGACTTAAGTACAAGAAGACTGACTCTTCTTACTGTCTATGTTTTCATACATTCCTGTGACACTAGTTATAGATTCCGATGCTTCACTTCAGTTTTACTGTATCCCTCTGACCTTCTAATTGACGATGAAACACAGAAATTGCATCGGAATTAAATACAAAAGGCACAATGCCGACTCAAGTACTAGAAGACTGACTCTTCTTACTGTCTATGTTTTGAACCATTCCTGTGACACTAGTTATAGATTCCGATGTTTCACTTCAGGTTTACTGTATCCCTCTGACCGTTCTATTGACGATGAAACACAGAAATTGCATCGGAATTAAATACAAAAGGCACAATGCCGACTCAAGTACAAGAAGACTGGCTCTTCTTCCTGTCTATGTTTTAAACCATTCCTGTGACACTAGGTATGGATTCCGATGCTTCTCTTCAGGTTTACTGTTTCCAGCTGACCTTCTTATTGACGATGAAACACAGAAATTGCATCGAAATTAAATACAAAAGGCACAATGCCGACTCAAGTGCCAGAAGATTGACTCTTCTTACCGTTTAAGGTTTGAACCATTCCTGTGAAACTAGTTATAGATTCCGATGCTTCACTTCAGTTTTACTGTATCCCTCTGACCGTATTATTGACGATGGAACACAGAAATTGCATCGGAATTAAGTACAAAAGGCCAAATTCCAACTCAAGTACAAGTAGTCTGGCTCTTCTTACTGTCTATGTATTGAAACTTTCGTGTGAGACCGGTTTTAGATTCCGATGCTTCACTTCAGGTTTACTGTATCCCTTGGGCGTTCTTATTGACGACGATTACAGAAATTGCATCGGAATTAAATAGAAAATGCACAATGCCGACTTCAGTACAAGATAACTGACACTTTTTCCTGTCTATGTTTTGAACCATTCCTGTGACACTAGTTATAGATTCCGATGCTTCACTTCAGGTCTACTGTATCCCTCTGACCTTCTTATTGACGATCAAACACAGAAAATTGATCGGAATTAAATACAATAGGCACAATGCCGACTCAAGTACAAGAAGGCTGGCTCTTCTTACTGTCTATGATTTGAACCATTCCTATGACACTAGTTATAGATTCCGATGCTTCACTTCAGGTTTACTGTATCCAACTGACCTTCTTATTGACGATGAAACACAGAAATTGCATCGGAATTATATACAAACGGCACAATGCCGACCTAAGTACAAGAAGACTGACTCTTCTTACTGTCTATGTTTTGAACCATTCCTGTGACACAAGTTATAGATTCCGATGCTTCACTTCAGTTTTACTGTATCCCTCTGATCTTCTTATTGACGTTGAAACACAGAAATTGCATCGGAATTAAATACATAAGGTACAATGCCAACTCAAGTACAAGACGTCCGGCTCTTCTTACTGTCTATGTTTTGAACCTCTCCTGTGACACCGGTTTTAGATTCTGGGGCTTCACTTCAGGTTTACTGTATTCCTTGGACCTTCTTATTGACGACGAACACAGAAATTGCATCGGAATTAAATAGAAAATGCACAACGCCGACATAAGTACAAGAAACGTTACTCTTTTTTCTGTCTATGTTTTGAACCATTCCTGTGACTCTAGTTAAAGATTCCGATGCTTCACTTCAGGTTTACTGTATGCAGCTGACCTTCTTATTGACGATGAAACACAGAAATTACATCAAAATTAAATACAAAAGGCACAATACCGACATAAGTACAAGATGTCTGACTCATTCTACTGTCTATGTTTTGAACCATTCCTGTGACAATAGTTATGGATTCCGATGCTGCACTTCAGGTTTACTGTATCCCTCTGGCCGTCTTATTAACGATGAAACACAGAAATTGCATCGGAATTAAATACAATAGGCACAATGCCGACTTATGTACAAGAAGACTGACTCTTCAAACTGTCTATGTTTTGAACCATTCCTGTGATACTAGTTATAGATTCCGATGTTTCACTTCAGGTTTACTGTATCCCTCTGACCGTCGTACTGACGATGAAACACAGAAATTGCATCGGAATTAAATACAAAAGGCACAATGCCGACTTAAGTACAAGAAGACTGACTCTACTTACTGACTATGTTTGAACATTTCCTGTGAGACCAGTATTAGATTCCGATGCTTCACTATATGTTTACTGTTTCCCATGGACCTTCTTATTGACGACGAACACAGAAATTGCATCGGAATTAAATAGAAAATGCACAAAGCCGACATAAGTACAAGAAAGAAGACTCTTCTTAATATCTATGTTTTGAACCATTCCTGTTACACTAGTTATAGATTCCGATGCTTCACTTCAGGTTTACTGTATCCAGCTGCCCTTTTTGGCGATGAAACACAGAAATTGCATCGGAAATAATACAAAAGGCACAATGCCGACTTAATTACAAGAAGACTGACTCTTCTTACTGTCTATGTTTTTATACATTCCTGTGACACTAGTTATAGATTCCGATGCCTCACTTCACTTTTACTGTATCCCTCTGACCTTCTAATTGACGATGAAACACAGAAATTGCATCAAAATTAAATACAAAAGGCACAATGCCAACTCAAGTACTAGAAGACTTACACTTCTTACTGTCTATGTTTTGAACCATTCCTGTGACACTAGTTATAGATTCCGATGCTTCACTTCAGGTTTACTGTATCCCTCTGACCGTCGTATTGACGATGAAACACAGAAATTGCATCGTAATTAAATACAAAAGGCATCATGCCGACTGAAGTACAAGAGGACTGACTCTTCATACTGACTATGTTTTGAACCATTCCTGTGACACTAGTTATAGAATCCGATGCTTCACTCTAGTTTTACTGTATCCCTCTCACCTTCTTACTGAAAATGAAACAAAGAAATTGCATCGGAATTAAATACAAAAGGCACAATGCCGACTTAAGTACAAGAAGACTGACTCGTCCTACTGTCTATGTTTTGAACCATTCCTGTGACACTAGTTATAGATTCCGATGCCTCACTTCAGTTTTACTGTATCCCTTGGACCTTCTTATTGACGATGAAACACAAAATTTGCATCGGAATTAAATACAAAAGGCACAATGCCGACTTAAGTACAAGAAGACTTACTCTAACTACACTCTATGCTTTGAACCATTCCTGTGACACTAGTTATAGATTCCGATGCTTCACTTCAGGTTTACTGTATCCCTCTGACCTTCATATTGACGATCAAACACTGAAAATTGATCGGAATTAAATACAAAAGGCACAGTGCCGACTCAAGTACAAGAAGACTGGCTCTTCTTACTGTCTATGATTTGAACCATTCCTATGACACTAGTTGTAGATTCCGATGCTTCACTGCAGGTTTACTGTATCCAGCTGACCTTCTTATTGACGATGAAACACAGAAATTGCATCGGAAATATATACAAAAGGCACAATGCCGACTTAAGTACAAGAAGAGTGACTCTTTCTTACTGTCTATGGTTTGAACCATTCCTGTGACAAAAGTTATAAATTCCGATGCTTCACATCAGTTGTACTGTATCCCTCTGATCTTCTTATTGACGATGAAACACAGAAATTGCATCGCAATTAAATACAAAAGTCACAATGCCGACTCAAGTACAAGAAGTCCGGCTCTTCTTACTGTCTATGTTTTGAACCTCTCCTGTGACACCGGTTTTAGATTCCGGTGCTTCACTTCAGGTTTACTGTATTCCTTGGACCTTCTTATTGACGACGAACACAGAAATTGCATCGGAATTAAATAGAAAAGGCACAATGCCGACTTAAGTACAAGAAAAAGGACTCTTCTGAATATCTATGTATTGAACCATTCCTGTGACACTAGTTATAGATTCCGATGCTTCACTTCAGGTTTACTGTATCCGTCTGACCTTCTTATTGACGACGTGACACAGAAATTGCATCGGAATTAAATACAAAAGGCACAATGACGACTTAAGTACAAGAAGACTGACTCTTCCTACCGTCTATGATTTGAACCACTCCTGAGACACTAGTGTTGGATTCCGATGCTTCACTTCAGATTTACTGTATACCTCTGACCTTCTTATTGAAGATGAAACACAGAAATTGCATCGGAATTAAATACAAAAGGCCCAATGCCGACTCAAGTACAAGAAGTCCGGCTCTTCTTAATGTCTATATTTTGAACCTCTCCTGTGACACTGATTTTAGATTCCGATGCTTCACTTCAAGTTTACTGTATCCCTCTGCCCTTCTTATTGACGATGAAACACAGAAATTGCATCGGAATTAAATAGAAAAGGCCCAATTCCAACTCAAGTACAAGTAGTCTGGCTCTTCTTACTGTCTACGTTTTGAACATTTCCGGTGAGACCGGTTTTAGATTCCGATGCTTCGCTTCAGGTTTACTGTATCCCTTGGACGTTCTTATTGACGACGAACACAGAAATTGCATCGGAATTAAATAGAAAATGCACAATGCCGACTCCAGTACAAGATAACTGACACTTTTTCCTGTCTATGTTTTGAACCATTCCTGTGACACTAGTTATAGATTCCGATGCTTCACTTCAGGTTTACTGTATTCCTTTGACCTTCTTATTGACGATCAAACACCGAAAATGGATCGGAATTAAATACAAAAGGCACAATGCCGACTCCAGTACAAGAAGACTGGCTCTTCTTACTGTCTATGATTTGAACCATTCCTATGACACTAGTTATAGATTCCGATGCTTCACTTCAGGTTTACTGTATCCAACTGACCTTCTTATTGACGATGAAACACAGAAATTGCATCGGAATTATATACAAAAGGCACAATGCCGACCTAAGTACAAGAAGACTGACTCTTCTTACTGTCTATGTTTTGAACCATTCCTGTGACACAAGTTATAGATTCCAATGCTTCACTTCAGTTTTACTGTATCCCTCTGATCTTCTTATTGACGTTGAAACACAGAAATTGCATCGGAATTAAATACATAAGGTACAATGCCGACTCAAGTACAAGACGTCCGGCTCTTCTTACTGTCTATGTTTTGAACCTCTCCTGTGACACCGGTTTTAGATTCTGGGGCTTCACTTCAGGTTTACTGTATTCCTTGGACCTTCTTATTGACGACGAACACAGAAATTGCATCGGAACTAAATAGAAAATGCACAACGCCGTCATAAGTACAAGAAAAATAACTCTTTTTCCTGTCTATGTTTTGAACCATTCCTGTGACACTAGTTAAAGATTCCGATGCTTCACTTCAGGTTTACTGTATCCAACTGACCCTCTTATTGACGATGAAACACAGAAATTGCATCGGAATTATATACAAAAGGCACAATGCCGACCTAAGTACAAGAAGACTGACTCTTCTTACAGTCTATGTTTTGAACCATTCCTGTGACAATAGTTATGGATTCCGATGCTGCACTTCAGGTTTACTGTATCCCTCTGACCGTCTTATTAACGATGAAACACAGAAATTGCATCGGAATTAAATACAAAAGGCACAATGCCGACTCAGGTACAAGAAGTCTGGCTCTCCTTACTGTCTATGTTTTGAACCTTTCCTGTGAGACCGGTTTGGATTCCGATGCTTCACTTCGGGTTTACTGTATTCCTTGGACCTTCTTATTGACGACGAACACAGAAATTGCATCGGAATTAAATACAAAAGGCACAATGCCGACTCAGGTACAAGAAGTCTGGCTCTTCTTACTGTCTATGTTTTGAACCTTTCCTGTGAGACCGGTTTGGATTCCGATGCTTCACTTCAGGTTTACTGTATCCGGCTGACCTTCTTATTGACGACGAGACACAGATATTGTATCGGAATTAAATACAAAAGGCACAATGACGACTTAAGTACAAGAAGACTGACTCTTCCTACCGTCTATGATTTGAACCACTCCTGAGACACTAGTGTTGGATTCCGATGCTTCACTTCAGATTTACTGTATACCTCTGACCTTCTTATTGAAGATGAAACACAGAAATTGCATCGGAATTAAATACAAAAGGCCCAATGCCGACTCAAGTACAAGAAGTCCGGCTCTTCTTACTGTCTATGTTTTGAACCTCTCCTGTGTGACTGATTTTAGATTCCGATGCTTCACTTCAGGTTTACTGTATCCCTCTGCCCTTTTTATTGACGATGAAACACAGAAATTGCATCGGAATTAAATACAAAAGGCCCAATTCCAACTCAAGTACAAGTAGTCTGGCTCTTCTTACTGTCTACGTTTTGAACATTTCCGGTGAGACCGGTTTTAGATTCCGATGCTTCGCTTCAGGTTTACTGTATCCCTTGGACGTTCTTATTGACGACGAACACAGAAATTGCATCGGAATTAAATAGAAAATGCACAATGCCGACTTCAGTACAAGATAACTGACACTTTTTCCTGTCTATGATTTGAACCATTCCTGTGACACTAGTTATAGATTCCGATGCTTCACTTCAGGTTTACTGTTTCCAGCTAACCTTCTTATTGACGATGAAACACTGAAAATTGCATCGGCATTAAATACAAAAGCACAATACCGACTTAAGTACAAGAAGACTGAATCTTCTTACTGTCTATGTTATGAACCATTCCTGTGACACTAGTTATAGATTCCGATGCTTCACTTCAGTTTTACTGTATCCCTCTCACCTTCTTATTGAAGATGAAACACAGAAATTGCATCGGAATTAAATACAAAAATCACAATGCCGACTCCAGTACAAGAAGACTGACTCTTCTTCCTGTCTATGTTTTGAACCATTCCTGTGACACTAGTCATAGATTCCGATGCTTCACTACAGTTTTACTGTATCCCTGTGACCTTCTTATTGACGATGAAACACAGAAATTGCATCGGAATTAAATACAAAAGGCACAATGCCGACTTAAGTGCAAGAAGACTGACTCTTCTTACTGTCTATGTTTTGAACCATTCCTGTGACACTAGTTATAGATTCCGATGCTTCACTTCAGGTTTACTGTATCCCACCGATCGTCGTACTGACGATGAAACACAGAAATTGCATCGGAATTAAATACAAAAGGCACAATGCCGACTTATGTACAAGAAGACTGACTCTTCTTACTGTCTATGTTTTGAACCATTCCTGTGATACTAGTTATAGATTCCGATGTTTCACTTCAGGTTTACTGTATCCCTCTGACCGTCGTACTGACGATGAAACACAGAAATTGCATCGGAATTAAATACAAAAGGCACAATGCCGACTTAAGTACAAGAAGACTGACTCTACTTACTGACTATGTTTGAACATTTCCCGTGAGACCAGTATTAGATTCCGATGCTTCACTATATGTTTACTGTTTCCCATGGACATTCTTATTGACGATGAAACACAAAAATTGCATCGGAATTAAATACAAAAGGCACCATGCCGAATTAAGTACAAGAAGTCTGACTCTTCATACTGACTATGTTTTGAACCATTCCTGTGACACTAGTTATAGATTCCGATGCCTCACTTCAGGTTTACTGTATCCCTTGGACCTTCTTATTGATGATGAAACACAGAAATTGCTTCGCAATTAAATACAAAAGGCACAAGGCCGACTTAAGTACAAGAAGTGTGACTCTTCCTACTGTCTATGTTTTGAACCATTCCTGTGACACTAGTTATAGATTCCGATGCCTCACTTCAGGTTTACTGTATCCCTTGGACCTTCTTATTGACGACGAGACACAGAAATTGCATCGGAATTAAATACAAAAGGCACAATGACGATTTAAGTACAAGAAGACTGACTCTTCCAACCGTCTATGATTTGAACCACTCCTGAGAAACTAGTGTTGGATTCCGATGCTTCACTTCAGGTTTACTGTATAACTCTGACCTTCTTATTGAAGATGAAACACAGAAATTGCATCGGAAGTAAATACAAAAGGCCCAATGCCGACTCAAGTATAAGAAGTCCGGCTCTTCTTACTGTCTATGTTTTGAACCTCTCCTGTGACACTGGTTTTAGTTTCCGATGCTTCACTTCAGGTTTACTGTATTCCTTGGACCTTCTTATTGACGACGAACACAGAAATTGCATCGGAATTAAATAGAAAATGCACAACGCAGACATAAGTACAAGAAAAAAGACTCTTCTTAATATCTATGTTTTGAACCATTCCTGTTACACTAGTTATAGATTCCGATGCTTCACTTCAGGTTTACTGTATCCAGCTCACCTTCTTATTGGCGATGAAACACAGAAATTGCATCGGAATTAAATACAAAAGGCACAATGCCGACTTAAGTACAAGAAGACTGACTCTTCTTACTGTCTATGTTTTCATACATTCCTGTGACACTAGTTATAGATTCCGATGCTTCACTTCAGTTTTACTTTATCCCTCTGACCTTCTAATTGACGATGAAACACAGATATTGCATCGGAATTAAATACAAAAGGCACAATGCCGACTCAAGTACTAGAAGACTGACTCTTCTTACTGTCTATGTTTTGAACCATTCCTGTGACACTAGTTATAGATTCCGATGTTTCACTTCAGGTTTACTGTATCCCTCTGACCGTTGTATTGACGATGAAACACAGAAATTGCATCGGAATTAAATACAAAACGCACAATGCCGACTCAAGTACAAGAAGACAGGCTCTTCTTCCTGTCTATGTTTTAAACCACTCCTGTGACACTAGTTATGCATTCCGATGCTTCTCTTCAGGTTTACTATTTCCAGCTGACCTTCTTATTGACGATGAAACACAGAAATTGCATCGGAATTAAATCCAAAAGGCACAATGACGACTCAAGTGCAAGAAGATTGACTCTTCTTACCGTTTATGTCTTGAACCATTCCTGTGACACTAGTTATAGATTCCGATGCTTCACTTCGGTTTTACTGTATCCCTCTGACCGTATTATTGACGATGGAACACAGAAATTGCATCGGAATTAAGTACAAAAGGCCAAATTCGAACTCAAGTACAAGTAGTCTGGCTCTTCTCACTGTCTATGTTTTGAAACTTTCCTGTGAGACCGGTTTTAGATTCCGATGCTTCACTTCAGGTTTAATGTATCCCTCTGACCTTCTTATTGACGATCAAACACAGAAAATTGATCGGAATTAAATACAAAAGGCACAATGCCGACTCAAGTACAAGAAGACTGGCTCTTCTTACTGTCTATGATTTGAACCATTCCTATGACACTAGTTATAGATTCCGATGCTTCACTTCAGGTTTACTGTATACAACCGACCTTCTTATTGACGATGAAACACAGAAATTGCATCGGAATTATATACAAAAGGCACAATGCCGACCTAAGTACAAGAAGACTGACTCTTCTTTCTGTCTATGTTTTGAACCATTCCTGTGACACAAGTTATAGATTCCAATGCTTCACTTCAGTTTTACTGTATCCCTCTGATCTTCTTATTGACGTTGAAACACAGATATTGCATCGGAATTAAATACATAAGGTACAATGCCGACTCAAGTACAAGACGTCCGGCTCTTCTTACTGTCTATGTTTTGAACCTCTCCTGTGACACCGGTTTTAGATTCCGGGGCTTCACTTCAGGTTTACTGTATTCCTTGGACCTTCTTATTGACGACGAACACAGAAATTGCATCGGAATTAAATAGAAAATGCACAACGCCGTCATAAGTACAAGAAAAATAACTCTTTTTCCTGTCTATGTTTTGAACCATTCCTGTGACACTAGTTAAAGATTCCGATGCTTCACTTCAGGTTTACTGTATCCAACTGACCCTCTTATTGACGATGAAACACAGAAATTGCATCGGAATTATATACAAAAGGCACAATGCCGACCTAAGTACAAGAAGACTGACTCTTCTTACTGTCTATGTTTTGAACCATTCCTGTGACAATAGTTAAGGATTCCGATGCTGCACTTCAGGTTTACTGTATCCCTCTGACCGTCTTATTAACGATGAAACACAGAAATTGCATCGGAATTAAATACAAAAGGCACAATGCCGACTCAGGTACAAGAAGTCTGGCTCTTCTTACTGACTATGTTTGGAACCTTTCCTGTGTGACCGGTTTGGATTCCGATGCTTCACTTCGGGTTTACTGTACACCTGGGACCTTCTTATTGACGACGAAACACAGAAATTGCATCGGAATTAAATACAAAAGGCACAATGCCGACTTAAGTACAAGAAGACTGACTCTACTTACTGACTACGTTTGAACATTTCCTGAGAGACCAGTATTAGATTCCGATGCTTCACTATATGTTTACTGTTTCCCATGGACCTTCTTATTGACGATGAAACACAGAAATTGCATCGGAAATAAATACAAAAGGCACCATGCCGACTTAAGTACAAGAAGACTGACTCTTCATACTGACTATGTTTTGAACCATTCCTGTGACACTAGTTATAGATTCCGATGCTTCACTTCAGTTTTACTGTATCCCTCTCACCTTCTTATTGAAGATGAAACACAGAAATTGCATCGGAATTAAATACAAAAATCACAATGCTGACTCAAGTACAAGAAGACTGACTCTTCTTCCTGTCTATGTTTTGAACCATTGCTGTGACACTAGTCATAGATTCCGATGCTTCACTACAGTTTTACTGTATCCCTGTGACCTTCTTATTGACGATGAAACACAGAAATTGCATCGGAATTAAATACAAAAGGCACAATGCCGACTTAAGTGCAAGAAGACTGACTCTTCGTACTGTCTATGTTTTGAACCATTCCTGTGACACTAGTTATAGATTCCGATGCTTCACTTCAGGTTTACTGTATCCCACCGATCGTCGTACTGACGATGAAACACAGAAATTGCATCGGAATTAAATACAAAAGGCACAATGCCGACTTATGTACAAGAAGACTGACTCTTCTTACTGTCTATGTTTTGAACCATTCCTGTGATACTAGTTATAGATTCCGATGTTTCACTTCAGGTTTACTGTATCCCTCTGACCGTCGTACTGACGATGAAACACAGAAATTGCATCGGAATTAAATACAAAAGGCACAATGCCGACTTAAGTACAAGAAGACTGACTCTACTTACTGACTATGTTTGAACATTTCCCGTGAGACCAGTATTAGATTCCGATGCTTCACTATATGTTTACTGTTTCCCATGGACATTCTTATTGACGATGAAACACAAAAATTGCATTGGAATTAAATACAAAAGGCACCATGCCGACATAAGTACAAGAATTCTGACTCTTCATACTGACTATGTTTTGAACCATTCCTGTGACACTAGTTATAGATTCCGATGCCTCACTTCAGGTTTACTGTATCCCTTGGACCTTCTTATTGATGATGAAACACAGAAATTGCATCGTAATTAAATACAAAAGGCACAATGCCGACTTAAGTACAAGAAGTGTGACTCTTCCTACTGTCTATGTTTTGAACCATTCCTGTGACACTAGTTATAGATTCCGTTGCCTCACTTCAGGTTTACTGTATCCCTTGGACCTTCTTATTGACGACGAGACACAGAAATTGCATCGGAATTAAATACAAAAGGCACAATGACGACTTAAGTACAAGAAGACTGACTCTTCCTACCGTCTATGATTTGAACCACTCCTGAGAAACTAGTGTTGGATTCCGATGCTTCACTTCAGGTTTACTGTATACCTCTGACCTTCTTATTGAAGATGAAACACAGAAATTGCATCGGAAGTAAATACAAAAGGCCCAATGCCGACTCAAGTACAAGAAGTCCGGCTCTTCTTACTGTCTATGTTTTGAACCTCTCCTGTGACACTGGTTTTAGTTTCCGATGCTTCACTTCAGGTTTACTGTATTCCTTGGAACTTCTTATTGACGACGAACACAGAAATTGCATCGGAATTAAATAGAAAATGCACAACGCCGACATAAGTACAAGAAAAAAGACTCTTCTTAATATCTATGTTTTGAACCATTCCTGTTACACTAGTTATAGATTCCGATGCTTCACTTCAGGTTTACTGTATCCAGCTCACCTTCTTATTGGCGATGAAACACAGAAATTGCATCGGAATTAAATACAAAAGGCACAATGCCGACTTAAGTACAAGAAGACTGACTCTTCTTACTGTCTATGTTTCATACATTCCTGTGACACTAGTTATAGATTCCGATGCTTCACTTCAGTTTTACTTTATCCCTCTGACCTTCTAATTGACGATGAAACACAGAAATTGCATCGGAATTAAATACAAAAGGCACAATGCCGACTCAAGTACTAGAAGACTGACTCTTCTTACTGTCTATGTTTTGAACCATTCCTGTGACACTAGTTATAGATTCCGATGTTTCACTTCAGGTTTACTGTATCCCTCTGACCGTTGTATTGACGATGAAACTCAGAAATTGCATCGGAATTAAATACAAAAGGCACAATGCCGACTCAAGTACAAGAAGACTGGCTCTTCTTCCTGTCTATGTTTTAAACCACTCCTGTGACACTAGTTATGCATTCCGATGCTTCTCTTCAGGTTTACTATTTCCAGCTGACCTTCTTATTGACGATGAAACACAGAAATTGCATCGGAATAAAATACAAAAGGCACAATAACGACTCAAGTGCAAGAAGATTGACTCTTCTTACCGTTTATGATTTGAACCATTCCTGTGACACTAGTTATAGATTCCGATGCTTCACTTCGGTTTTACTGTATCCCTCTGACCGTATTATTGACGATGGAACACAGAAATTGCATCGGAATTAAGTACAAAAGGCCAAATTCCAACTCAAGTACAAGTAGTCTGGCTCTTCTTACTGTCTATGTTTTGAAACTTTCCTGTGAGACCGGTTTTAGATTCCGATGCTTCACTTCAGGTTTAATGTATCCCTTGGGCGTTCTTATTGACGACGATCACAGAAATTGCATCGGAATTAAATAGAAAATGCACATTGCCGACTTCAGTACAAGATAACTGACACTTTTTCCTGTCTATGTTTTGAACCATTCCTGTGACACTAGTTATAGATTCCGATGCTTCACTTCAGGTTTACTGTATCCCTCTGACCTTCTTATTGACGATCAAACACAGAAAATTGATCGGAATTAAATACAAAAGGCACAATGCTGACTCAAGTACAAGAAGACTGGCTCTTCTTACTGTCTATGATTTGAACCATTCCTATGACACTAGTTATAGATTCCGATGCTTCACTTCAGGTTTACTGTATCCAACTGACCTTCTTATTGACGATGAAACACAGATATTGCATCGGAATTATATACAAAAGGCACAATGCCGACCTAAGTACAAGAAGACTGACTCTTCTTACTGTCTATGTTTTGAACCATTCCTGTGACACAAGTTATAGATTCCAATGCTTCACTTCAGTTTTACTGTATCCCTCTGATCTTCTTATTGACGTTGAAACACAGAAATTGCATCGGAATTAAATACATAAGGTACAATGCCGACTCAAGTACAAGACGTCCGGCTCTTCTTACTGTCTATGTTTTGAACCTCTCCTGTGACACCGGATTTAGATTCTGGGGCTTCACTTCAGGTTTACTGTATTCCTTGGACCTTCTTATTGACGACGAACACAGAAATTGCATCGGAATTAAATAGAAAATGCACAACGCCGTCATAAGTACAAGAAAAATAACTCTTTTTCCTGTCTATGTTTTGAACCATTCCTGTGACACTAGTTAAAGATTCCGATGCTTCACTTCAGGTTTACTGTATCCAACTGACCCTCTTATTGACGATGAAACACAGAAATTGCATCGGAATTATATACAAATGGACAATGCCGACCTAAGTACAAGAAGACTGACTCTTCTTACAGTCTATGTTTTGAACCATTCCTGTGACAATAGTTATGGATTCCGATGCTGCACTTCAAGTTTACTGTATCCCTCTGACCGTCTTATTAACGATGAAACACAGAAATTGCATCGGAATTAAATACAAAAGGCACAATGCCGACTCAGGTACAAGAAGTCTGGCTCTTCTTACTGTCTATGTTTTGAACCTTTCCTGTGAGATCGGTTTGGATTCCGATGCTTCACTTCAGGTTTACGGTATCCGGCTGACCTTCTTATTGACGACGAGACACAGAAATTGTATCGGAATTAAATACAAAAGGCACAATGACGACTTAAGTACAAGAAGACTGACTCTTCCTACCGTCTATGATTTGAACCACTCCTGAGACACTGGTGTTGGATTCCGATGCTTCACTTCAGATTTACTGTATACCTCTGACCTTCTTATTGAAGATGAAACACAGAAATTGCATCGGAATTAAATACAAAAGGCCCAATGCCGACTCAAGTACAAGAAGTCCGGCTCTCCTTACTGTCTATGTTTTGAACCTCTCCTGTGACACTGATTTTAGATTCCGATGCTTCACTTCAGGTTTACTGTATCCCTCTGCCCTTCTTATTGACGATGAAACACAGAAATTGCATCGGAATTAAATACAAAAGGCCCAATTCCAACTCAAGTACAAGTAGTCTGGCTCTTCTTACTGTCTACGTTTTGAACCTTTCCGGTGAGACCGGTTTTAGATTCCGATGCTTCGCTTCAGGTTTACTGTATCCCTTGGACGTTCTTATTGACGACGAACACAGAAATTGCATCGGAATTAAATAGAAAATGCACAATGCCGACTTCAGTACAAGATAACTGACACTTTTTCCTGTCTATGATTTGAACCATTCCTGTGACACTAGTTATAGATTCCGATGCTTCACTTCAGGTTTACTGTTTCCAGCTAACCTTCTTATTGACAATGAAACACTGAAAATTGCACCGGAATTAAATACAAAAGCACAATGCCGACTTAAGTACAAGAAGACTGACTCTACTTACTGACTATGTTTGAACATTTCCCGTGAGACCAGTATTAGATTCCGATGCTTCACTATATGTTTACTGTTTCCCATGGACATTCTTATTGACGATGAAACACAAAAATTGCATCGGAATTAAATACAAAAGGCACCATGCCGACTTAAGTACAAGAAGTCTGACTCTTCATACTAACTATGTTTTGAACCATTCCTGTGACACTAGTTATAGATTCCGATGCCTCACTTCAGGTTTACTTTATCCCTTGGACCTTCTTATTGATGATGAAACACAGAAATTGCATCGCAATTAAATACAAAAGGCACAATGCCGACTTAAGTACAAGAAGTGTGACTCTTCCTACTGTCTATGTTTTGAACCATTTTTTGACACTAGTTATAGATTCCGATGCCTCACTTCAGGTTTACTGTATCCCTTGGACCTTCTTATTGACGACGAGACACAGAAATTGCATCGGAATTAAATACAAAAGGCACAATGACGACTTAAGTACAAGAAGACTGACTCTTCCTACCGTCTATGATTTGAACCACTCCTCAGAAACTAGTGTTGGATTCCGATGCTTTACTTCATGTTTACTGTATACCTCTGACCTTCTTATTGAAGATGAAACACAGAAATTGCATCGGAAGTAAATACAAAAGGCCCAATGCCGACTCAAGTACAAGAAGTCCGGCTCTTCTTACTGTCTATGTTTTGAACCTCTCCTGTGACACTGGTTTTTGTTTCCGATGCTTCACTTCAGGTTTACTGTATTCCTTGGACCTTCTTATTGACGACGAACACAGAAATTGCATCGGAATTAAATAGAAAATGCACAACGCCGACATAAGTACAAGAAAAAAGACTCTTCTTAATATCTATGTTTTGAACCATTCCTGTAACACTAGTTATAGATTCCGATGCTTCACTTCAGGTTTACTGTATCCAGCTCACCTTCTTATTGGCGATGAAACACAGAAATTGCATCGGAATTAAATACAAAAGGCACAATGCCGACTTAAGTACAAGAAGACTGACTCTTCTTACTGTCTATGTTTTCATACATTCCTGTGACACTAGTTATAGATTCCGATGCTTCACTTCAGTTTTACTTTATCCCTCTGACCTTCTAATTGACGATGAAACACAGAAATTGCATCGGAATTAAATACAAAAGGCACAATGCCGACTCAAGTACTAGAAGACTGACTCTTCTTACTGTCTATGTTTTGAACCATTCCTGTGACACTAGTTATAGATTCCGATGTTTCACTTCAGGTTTACTGTATCCCTCTGACCGTTGTATTGACGATGAAACACAGAAATTGCATCGGAATTAAATACAAAAGGCACAATGCCGACTCAAGTACAAGAAGACTGGCTCTTCTTCCTGTCTATGTTTTAAACCACTCCTGTGCCACTAGTTATGCATTCCGATGCTTCTCTTCAGGTTTACTATTTCCAGCTGACCTTCTTATTGACGATGAAACACAGAAATTGCATCGGAATTAAATACAAATGGCACAATGACGACTCAAGTGCAAGAAGATTGACTCTTCATACCGTTTATGTTTTGAACCATTCCTGTGACACTAGTTATTGATTCCGATGCTTCACATCGGTTTTACTGTATCCCTCTGACCGTATTATTGACGATGGAACACAGAAATTGCATCGGAATTAAGTACAAAAGGCCAAATTCCAACTCAAGTACAAGTAGTCTGGCTCTTCTCACTGTCTATGTTTTGAAACTTTCCTGTGAGACCGGTTTTAGATTCCGATGCTTCACTTCAGGTTTAATGTATCCCTTGGGCGTTCTTATTGACGACGATCACAGAAATTGCATCGGAAATAAATAGAAAATGCACAATGCCGACTTCAGTACAAGATAACTGACACTTTTTCCTGTCTATGTTTTGAACCATTCCTGTGACACTAGTTATAGATTCCGATGCTTCACTTCAGGTTTACTGTATCCCTCTGACCTTCTTATTGACGATCAAACACAGAAAATTGATCGGAATTAAATACAAAAGGCACAATGCCGACTCAAGTACAAAAAGACTGGCTCTTCTTACTGTCTATGATTTGAACCATTCCTATGACACTAGTTATAGATTCCGATGCTTCACTTCAGGTTTACTGTATCCAACTGACCTTCTTATTGACGATGAAACACAGAAATTGCATCGGAATTATATACAAAAGGCACAATGCCGACCTAAGTACAAGAAGACTGACTCTTCTTTCTGTCTATGTTTTGAACCATTCCTGTGACACAAGTTATAGATTCCAATGCTTCACTTCAGGTTTACTGTATTCCTTGGACCTTCTTATTGACGACGAACACAGAAATTGCATCGGAATTAAATAGAAAATGCACAACGCCGTCATAAGTACAAGAAAAATAACTCTTTTTCCTGTCTATGTTTTGAACCATTCCTGTGACACTAGTTAAAGATTCCGATGCTTCACTTCAGGTTTACTGTATCCAACTGACACTCTTATTGACGATGAAACACAGAAATTGCATCGGAATTATATACAAAAGGCACAATGCCGACCTAAGTACAAGAAGACTGACTCTTCTTACTGTCTATGTTTTGAACCATTCCTGTGACAATAGTTATGGATTCCGATGCTGCACTTCAGGTTTACTGTATCCCTCTGACCGTCTTATTAACGATGAAACACAGAAATTGCATCGGAATTAAATACAAAGGGAACAATGCCGACTCAGGTACAAGAAGTCTGGCTCTTCTTACTGTCTATGTTTTGAACCTTTCCTGTGTGACCGGTTTGGATTCCGATGCTTTACTTCGGGTTTACTGTACACCTGGGACCTTCTTATTGACGACGAAACACAGAAATTGCATCGGAATTAAATACAAAAGGCACAATGCCGACATAAGTACAAGAAGACTGACTCTACTTACTGACTATGTTTGAACATTTCCTGAGAGACCAGTATTAGATTCCGATGCTTCACTATATGTTTACTGTTTCCCATGGACCTTCTTATTGACGATGAAACACAGAAATTGCATCGGAAATATATACAAAAGGCACCATGCCGACTTAAGTACAAGAAGACTGACTCTTCATACTGACTATGTTTTGAACCATTCCTGTGACACTAATTATAGATTCCGATGCGTCACTTCAGGTTTACTGTATCCCTTGGACCTTCTTATTGATGATGAAACACAGAAATTCCATCGCAATTAAATACAAAAGGCACAATGACGACTTAAGTACAAGAAGACTGACTCTTCCTACCGTCTATGATTTGAACCACTCCTGAGACACTAGTGTTGGATTCCGATGCTTCACTTCAGATTTACTGTATACCTCTGACCTTCTTATTGAAGATGAAACACAGAAATTGCATCGGAATTAAATACAAAAGGCCCAATGCCGACTCAAGTACAAGAAGTCCGGCTCTTCTTACTGTCTATGTTTTGAACCTCTCCTGTGACACTGATTTTAGATTCCGATGCTTCACTTCAGGTTTACTGTATCCCTCTGCCCTTCTTATTGACGATGAAACACAGAAATTGCATCGGAATTAAATACAAAAGGCCCAATTCCAACTCAAGTACTAGTAGTCTGGCTCTTCTTACTGTCTACGTTTTGAACCTTTCCGGTGAGACCGGTTTTAGATTCCGATGCTTCGCTTCAGGTTTACTGTATCACTTGGACGTTCTTATGGACGACGAACACAGAAATTACATCGGAATTAAATAGAAAATGCACAATGCCGACTTCAGTACAAGATAACTGACACTTTTTCCTGTCTATGATTTGAACCATTCCTGTGACACTAGTTATAGATTCCGATGCTTCACTTCAGGTTTACTGTTTCCAGCTAACCTTCTTATTGACGATGAAACACTGAAAATTGCATCGGAATTAAATACAAAAGCACAATGCCGACTTAAGTACAAGAAGACTGAATCTTCTTACTGTCTATGTTATGAACCATTCCTGTGACACTAGTTATAGATTCCGATGCTTCACTTCAGTTTTACTGTATCCCTCTCACCTTCTTATTGAAGATGAAACACAGAAATTGCATCGGAATTAAATACAAAAATCACAATGCCGACTCAAGTACAAGAAGACTGACTCTTCTTCCTGTCTATGTTTTGAACCATTCCTGTGACACTAGTCATAGATTCCGATGCTTCACTACAGTTTTACTGTATCCCTGTGACCTTCTTATTGACGATGAAACACAGAAGTTGCATCGGAATTAAATACAAAAGGCACAATGCCGACTTAAGTGCAAGAAGACTGACTCTTCTTACTGTCTATGTTTTGAACCATTCCTGTGACACTAGTTATAGATTCCGATGCTTCACTTCAGGTTTACTGTATCCCACCGATCGTCGTACTGACGATGAAACACAGAAATTGCATCGGAATTAAATACAAAAGGCACAATGCCGACTTATGTACAAGAAGACTGACTCTTCTTACTGTCTATGTTTTGAACCATTCCTGTGATACTAGTTATAGATTCCGATGTTTCACTTCAGGTTTACTGTATCCCTCTGACCGTCGTACTGACGATGAAACACAGAAATTGCATCGGAATTAAATACAAAAGGCACAATGCCGACTTAAGTACAAGAAGACTGACTCTACTTACTGACTATGTTTGAACATTTCCCGTGAGACCAGTATTAGATTCCGATGCTTCACTATATGTTTACTGTTTCCCATGGACATTCTTATTGACGATGAAACACAAAAATTGCATCGGAATTAAATACAAAAGGCACCATGCCGACTTAAGTACAAGAAGTCTGACTCTTCATACTGACTATGTTTTGAACCATTCCTGTGACACTAGTTATAGATTCCTATGCCTCACTTCAGGTTTACTGTATCCCTTGGACCTTCTTATTGATGATGAAACACAGAAATTGCATCGCAATTAAATACAAAAGGCACAATGCCGACTTAAGTACAAGAAGTGTGACTCTTCCTACTGTCTATGTTTTGAACCATTCCTGTGACACTAGTTATAGATTCCGATGCGTCACTTCAGGTTTACTGTATCCCTTGGACCTTCTTATTGACGACGAGACACAGAAATTGCATCGGAATTAAATACAAAAGGCACAATGACGACTTAAGTACAAGAAGACTGACTGTTCCTACCGTCAATGATTTGAACCACTCCTGAGAAACTAGTGTTGGATTCCGATGCTTCACTTCAGGTTTACTGTATACCTCTGACCTTCTTATTGAAGATGAAACACAGAAATTGCATCGGAAGTAAATACAAAAGGCCCAATGCCGACTCAAGTACAAGAAGTCCGGCTCTTCTTACTGTCTATGTTTTGAACCTCTCCTGTGACACTGGTTTTAGTTTCCGATGCTTCACTTCAGGTTTACTGTATTCCTTGGACCTTCTTATTGACGACGAACACAGAAATTGCATCGGAATTAAATAGAAAATGCACAACGCCGACATAAGTACAAGAAAAAAGACTCTTCTTAATATCTATGTTTTGAACCATTCCTGTTACACTAGTTATAGATTCCGATGCTTCACTTCAGGTTTACTGTATCCAGCTCACCTTCTTATTGGCGATGAAACACAGAAATTGCATCGGAATTAAATACAAAAGGCACAATGCCGACTTAAATACAAGAAGACTGACTCTTCTTAAAGTCTATGTTTTCATACATTCCTGTGACACTAGTTATAGATTCCGATGCTTCACTTCAGTTTTACTTTATCCCTCTGACCTTCTAATTGACGATGAAACACAGAAATTGCATCGGAATTAAATACAAAAGGCACAATGCCGACTCAAGTACTAGAAGACTGACTCTTCTTACTGTCTATGTTTTGAACCATTCCTGTGACGCTAGTTATAGATTCCGATGTTTCACTTCAGGTTTACTGTATCCCTCTGACCGTTGTATTGACGATGAAACACAGACATTGCATCGGAATTAAATACAAAAGGCACAATGCCGACTCAAGTACAAGAAGACTGGCTCTTCTTCCTGTCTATGTTTTAAACCACTCCTGTGACACTAGTTATGCATTCCGATGCTTCTCTTCAGGTTTACTATTTCCAGCTGACCTTCTTATTGACGATGAAACACAGAAATTGCATCGGAATTAAATACAAAAGGCACAATAACGACTCAAGTGCAAGAAGATTGACTCTTCTTACCGTTTATGTTTTGAACCATTCCTGTGACACTAGTTATAGATTCCGATGCTTCACTTCGGTTTTACTGTATCCCTCTGACCGTATTATTGACGATGGAACAGAGAAATTGCATCGGAATTAAGTACAAAAGGCCAAATTCCAACTCAAGTACAAGTAGTCTGGCTCTTCTTACTGTCTATGTTTTGAAACTTTCCTGTGAGACCGGTTTTAGATTCCGATGCTTCACTTCAGGTTTAATGTATCCCTTGGGCGTTCTTATTGACGACGATCACAGAAATTGCATCGGAATTAAATAGAAAATGCACAATGCCGACTTCAGTACAAGATAACTGACACTTTTTCCTGTCTATGTTTTGAACCATTCCTGTGACACTAGTTATAGATTCCGATGCTTCACTTCAGGTTTACTGTATCCCTCTGACCTTCTTATTGACGATCAAACACAGAAAATTGATCGGAATTAAATACAAAAGGCACAATGCCGACTCAAGTACAAGAAGACTGGCTCTTCTTACTGTCTATGATTTGAACCATTCCTATGACACTAGTTATAGATTCCGATGCTTCACTTCAGGTTTACTGTATCCAACTGACCTTCTTATTGACGATGAAACACAGAAATTGCATCGGAATTATATACAAAAGGCACAATGCCGACTTAAGTACAAGAAGACTGACTCTTCTTACTGTCTATGTTTTGAACCATTCCTGTGACACAAGTTATAGATTCCAATGCTTCACTTCAGTTTTACTGTATCCCTCTGATCTTCTTATTGACGTTGAAACACAGAAATTGCATCGGAATTAAATACATAAGGTACAATGCCGACTCAAGTACAAGACGTCCGGCTCTTCTTACTGTCTATGTTTTGAACCTCTCCTGTGACACCGGTTTTAGATTCCGGGGCTTCACTTCAGGTTTACTGTATTCCTTGGACCTTCTTATTGACGACGAACACAGAAATTGCATCGGAATTAAATAGAAAATGCACAACGCCGTCATAAGTACAAGAAAAATAACTCTTTTTCCTGTCTATGTTTGAACCATTCCTGTGACACTAGTTAAAGATTCCGATGCTTCACTTCAGGTTTACTGTATCCAACTGACCCTCTTATTGACGATGAAACACAGAAATTGCATCGGAATTATATACAAAAGGCACAATGCCGACCTAAGTACAAGAAGACTGACTCTTCTTACTGTCTATGTTTTGAACCATTCCTGTGACAATAGTTATGGATTCCGATGTTGCACTTCAGGTTTACTGTATCCCTCTGACCGTCTTATTAACGATGAAACACAGAAATTGCATCGGAATTAAATACAAAAGGCACAATGCCGACTCAGGTGCAAGAAGTCTGGCTCTTCTTACTGTCTATGTTTTGAACCTTTCCTGTGTGACCGGTTTGGATTCCGATGCTTCACTTCGGGTTTACTGTATCCCTGGGACCTTCTTATTGACGACGAAACACAGAAATTGCATCGGAATTAAATACAAAAGGCACAATGCCGACTTAAGTACAAGAAGACTGACTCTACTTACTGACTGTGTTTGAACATTTCCTGAGAGACCAGTATTAGATTCCGATGCTTCACTATATGTTTACTGTTTCCCATGGACCTTCTTATTGACGATGAAACACAGAAATTGCATCGGAAATAAATACAAAAGGCACCATGCCGACTTAAGTACAAGAAGACTGACTCTTCATACTGACTATGTTTTGAACCATTCCTGTGACACTAGTTATAGATTCCGATGCCTCACTTCAGGTTTACTGTATCCCTTGGACCTTCTTATTGATGATGAAACACAGAAATTGCATCGCAATTAAATACAAAAGGCACAATGCCGACTTAAGTACAAGAAGACTGACTCTTCCTACTGTCTATGTTTTGAACCTTTCCTGTGGCACTAGTTATAGATTCCGATGCCTCACTTCAGGTTTACTGTATCCCTTGGACCTTCTTATTGACGACGAGACACAGAAATTGCATCAGAATTTAATGCAAAAGGCAAGATGACGACTTCAGTACAAGAAGACTGACTCTTCCTACCGTCTATGATTTGAACCACTCCTGAGACACTAGTGTTGTATTCCGATGCTTCACTTCAGGTTTACTGTACACCTCTGACCTTCTTATTGAAGATGAAACACAGAAATTGCATCGGAATTAAATACAAATGGCCCAATGCCGACTCAAGTACAAGAAGTCCGGCTCTTCTTACTGTCTATGCTTTGAACCTCTCCTGTGACACTGGTTTTAGATTCCGATGCTTCACCTCAGGGTTACTGTATTCCTTGGACCTTCTTATTGACGACGAACACAGAAATTGCATCGGAATTAAATAGAAAATGCACAACGCCGACATAAGTTCAAGAAAAAAGACTCTTCTTAATATCTATGTTTTGAACCATTCCTGTTACACTAGTTATAGATTCCGGTGCTTCACTTCAGGTTTACTGTATTCCTTGGACCTTCTTATTGACGACGAGCACAGAAATTGCATCGGAATTAAATAGAAAATGCACAAAGCCGACATAAGTCCAAAAAACAGACTCTTCTTAATATCTATGTTTTGAACCATTCCTGTTACACTAGTTATAGATTCCGATGCTTCACTTCAGGTTTACTGTATCCAGCTGACCTTCTTATTGGCGATGAAACACAGAAATTGCATCGGAACTAAATACAAAAGGCACAATGCCGACTTATATACAAGAAGACTGACTCTTCTTACTGTCAATGTTGTTATACATTCCTGTGACACTAGTTATAGATTCCGATGCTTCACTTCAGTTTTACTGTATCCCTCTGACCTTCTAATTGACGATGAAACACAGAAATTGCATCAAAATTTAATACAAAAGGCACAATGCCGACTCAAGTACTAGAAGACTTACTCTTCTTACTGTCTATGTTTTGAACCATTCCTGTGACACTAGTTATAGATTCCGATGCTTCACTTCAGGTTTACTGTATCCCTCTGACCGTCGTATTGACGATGAAACACAGAAATTGCATCGGAATTAAATACAAAAGGCACAATGCCGACTCAAGTACTAGAAGACTGACTATTCTTACTGTCTATGTTTTGAACCATTCCTGTGACTCTAGTTATAGATTCCGATGCTTCACTTCTGTTTTACTGTATCCCTTTGACCGTATTATTGACGATGGAACACAGAAATAGCATCGGAACTAAATACAAAAGGCCAAATTCCAACTCAAGTACAAGTAGTCTGGCTCTTCTTACTGTCTATGTTTTGAAACTTTCCTGTGAGACCGATTTAGATTCCGATGCTTCACTTCAGGTTTACTGTATCCCTTGGGCGTTCTTATTGACGACGAACACAGAAATTGCATCGGAATTAAATAGAAAATACACAATGCCGACTTCAGTACAAGATAACTGACACTTTTTCCTGTCTATGTTTTGAACCATTCCTGTGACACTAGTTATAGATTCCGATGCTTCACTTCAGGTTTACTGTATCCCTCTGACCTTCTTATTGACGATCAAACACAGAAAATTGATCGGAATTAAATACAAAAGGCACAATGCCGACTCAAGTACAAGAAGACTGGCTCTTCTTACTGTCTATGATTTGAACCATTCCTATGACACTAGTTATAGATTCCGATGCTTCACTTCGGGTTTACTGTATCCCTCTGACCTTCTTATTGACGATGAAACACAGAAATTGCATCGGAATAAAATACATAAGGCACAATGCCGACTCAAGAACTAGATGACTGACTCTTCTTACTGTCTATGTTTTGAACCATTCCTGTGACTCTAGTAATTTATTCCGATGCTTCACTTCAGGTTTACTGTATCCCTCTGACAGTCGTATTGACGATTAAACACAGAAATTGCTTCGGAATTAAATACAAAAGGCACAATGCCGACTCAAGTACAAGAAGACTGGCTCTTCTTCCTGTCTATGTTTTGAACCATTCCTGTGACACTAGATATGGATTCCGATGCTTCTCTTCAGGTTTACTGTTGCCAGCTGAACTTCTTATTGACAATGAAACACAGAAATTGCATCGGAATTAAATACAAAAGGCACAATGCCGACTGAAGTACAAGAATATTGACTCTTCTTACCGTTTATGTTTGAACCATTCCTGTGACACTAGTTATAGATTCTGATGCTTCACTTCAGGTTTACTGTATCCCTGTGACCTTCTTATTGACGATGAAACACAGAAATTGCATCGGAATTAAATACAAAAGGCACAATGATGACTTAAGTACAAGAAGACTGACTCTTCCTACCGTCTATGATTTGAACCACTCCTGAGACACTAGTGTTGGATTCCGATGCTTCACTTCAGGTATACTGTATACCTCTGACCTACTTATTGAAGATGAAACACAGAAATTGCATCGGAATTAAATACAAAAGGCCCAATGCCGACTCAAGTGCAAGAAGTCCGGCTCTTCTTACTGTCTATGTTTTGAACCTCTCCTGTGACACTGGTTTTAGATTCCGATGCTTCACTTCAGGTATACTGTATTCCTTGGACCTTTTATTGACGACGAACACAGAAATTGCATCGGAATTAAATAGAAAATGCACAACGCCGACATAAGTACAAGAAAAATGACTCTTCTTAATATCTATGTTTTGAACCATTCCTGTTACACTAGTTATAGATTCCGATGCTTCACTTCAAGTTTACTGTATCCAGCTGACCTTCTTATTGGCGATGAAACACTGAAATTGCATCGGAATAAAATACAAAAGGCACAATGCCGACTTAAGTACAAGAAGACTGACTCTTCTTACTGTCTATGTATTCATACATTCCTGTGACACTAGTTACAGATTCCGATGCTTCACTTCAGTTTTACTGTATCCCTCTGACCTTCTAATTGCCGATGAAACCCAGAAATTGCATCGAAATTAAATACAAAAGGCACAATGCCGACTCAAGTACTAGAAGACTGACTCTTCTTACTGTCTATGTTTTGAACCATTCCTGTGACACTAGTTATAGATTCCGATGCTTCACTTCAGGTTTACTGTATCCCTCTGACCGTCGTATTGACGATGAAACACAGAAATTGCATCGGAATTAAATACAAAAAGCACAATGCCGACTCAAGTACAGGAAGACTGGCTCTTCTTCCTGTCTATGTTTTAAACCATTCCTGTGACACTAGTTATGGATTCCGATGCTTCTCTTCAGGTTTACTGTTTCCAGCTGACCTTCTTATTGCCGATGAAACACTGAAATTGCATCGGAATTTAATACAAGAGGCACAATGCCGACACAAGTGCAAGAAGATTGACTCTTCTTACCGTTTATGTATTGAACCATTCCTGTGACACTAGTTATAGATTCCGATGCTTCACTTCAGTTTTACTGTATCCCTCTGACCATATTAATGACGATGGAACACAGAAATTGCATCGGAGTTAACTACAAAAGGCAAAATTCCAACTCAAGTACAAGTAGTCTGGCTCTTCTTACTGTCTATGTTTTGAAACTTTCCTGTGAGACCGGTTTTAGATTCCGATGCTTCACTTCAGGTTTACTGTATCTCTTGGGCGTTCTTATTGACGACGAACACAGAAATTGCGTCGGAATTAAATAGAAAATGCACAACGCCATCATAAGTACAAGAAAAATAACTCTTTTTCCGGTCTATGTTTTGAACCATTCCTGTGACACTAGTTAAAGATTCCGATGCTTCACTTCAGGTTTACTGTATCCAACTGACCCTCTTATTGACGATGAAACACAGAAATTGCATCGGAATTATATACAAAAGGCACAATGCCGACCTAAGTACAAGAAGACTGACTCTTCTTACTGTCTATGTTTTGAACCATTCCTGTGACAATTGTTATGGATTCCGATGCTGCACTTCAGGTTTACTGTATCCCTCTGACCGTCTTATTAACGATGAAACACAGAAATTGCATCGGAATTAAATACAAAAGGCACAATGCCGACTCAGGTACAAGAAGTATGGCTCTTCTTACTGTCTATGTTTTGAACCTTTCCTGTGTGACCGGTTTGGATTCCGATGCTTCACTTCGGGTTTACTGTATCCCTGGGACCTTCTTATTGACGACGAAACACAGAAATTGCATCGGAATTAAATACAAAAGGCACAATGCCGACTTAAGTACAAGAAGACTGACTCTACTTACTGACTATGTTTGAACATTTCCTGATAGACCAGTATTAGATTCCGATGCTTCACTATATGTTTACTGTTTCCCATGGACCTTCTTATTGACGATGAAACACATAAATTGCATCGGAAATAAATACAAAAGGCACCATGCCGACTTAAGTACAAGAAGACTGACTCTTCATACTGACTATGTTTTGAACCATTCCTGTGACACTAGTTATAGATTCCGATGCCTCACTTCAGGTTTACTGTATCCCTTGGACCTTCTTATTGATGATGAAACACAGAAATTGCATCGCAATTAAATACAAAAGGCACAATGCCGACTTAAGTACAAGAAGACTGACTCTTCCTACTGTCTATGTTTTGAACCTTTCCTGTGGCACTAGTAATAGATTCCGATGCCTCACTTCAGGTTTACTGTATCCCTTGGACCTTCTTATTGACGACGAGACACAGAAATTGCATCAGAATTTAATGCAAAGGGCACAATGACGACTTAAGTACAAGAAGACTGACTCTTCCTACCGTCTATGATTTGTACTACTCCTGAGACACTAGTGTTGTATTCCGATGCTTCACTTCAGGTTTACTGTACACCTCTGACCTTCTTATTGAAGATGAAACACAGAAATTGCATCGGAATTAAATACAAATGGCCCAATGCCGACTCAAGTACAAGAAGTCCGGCTCTTCTTACTGTCTATGCTTTGAACCTCTACTGTGACACTGGTTTTAGATTCCGATGCTTCACCTCAGGTTTACTGTATTCCTTGGACCTTCTTATTGACGACGAACACAGAAATTGCATCGGAATTAAATAGAAAATGCACAACGCCGACACAAGTACAAGAAAAAAGACTCTTCTTAATATCTATGATTTGAACCATTCCTGTTACACTAGTTATAGATTCCGGTGCTTCACTTCAGGTTTACTGTATTCCTTGGACCTTCTTATTGACGACGAGCACAGAAATTGCATCGGAATTAAATAGAAAATGCACAAAGCCAACATAAGTCCAAGAAAAAAGACTCTTCTTAATATCTATGTTTTGAACCATTCCTGTTACACTAGTTATAGATTCCGATGCTTCACTTCAGGTTTACTGTATCCAGCTGACCTTCTTATTGGCGATGAAACACAGAAATTGCATCAAAATTTAATACAAAAGGCACAATGCCGACTCAAGTACTAGAAGACTTACTCTTCTTACTGTCTATGTTTTGAACCATTCCTGTGACACTAGTTATAGATTCCGATGCTTCACTTCAGGTTTACTGTATCCAGCTGACCTTCTTATTGACGATGAAACACAGAAATAGCATCGGAAGTAAATACAAAAGGCACAATGCCGACTCAAGTACTAGAAGACTGACTATTCTTACTGTCTATGTTTTGAAACATTCCTGTGACTCAAGTTATAGATTCCGATGCTTCACTTCTGTTTTACTGTATCCCTTTGACCGTATTATTGACGATGGAACACAGAAATTGCATCGGAATAAAATACATAAGGCACAATGCCGACTCAAGAACTAGATGACTGACTCTTCTTACTGTCTATGTTTTGAACCATTCCTGTGACTCTAGTAATTGATTCCGATGCTTCACTTCAGGTTTACTGTATCCCTCTGACAGTCGTATTGACGATGAAACACAGAAATTGCTTCGGAATTAAATACAAAAGGCACAATGCCGACTCAAGTACAAGAAGACTGGCTCTTCTTCCTGTCTATGTTTTGAACCATTCCTGTGACACTAGATATGGATTCCGATGCTTCTCTTCAGGTTTACTGTTGCCAGCTGAACTTCTTATTGACAATGAAACACAGAAATTGCATCGGAATTAAATACAAAAGCCCCAATGCCGACTGAAGTACAAGAATATTGACTCTTCTTACCGTTTATGTTTGAACCATTCCTGTGACACTAGTTATAGATTCTAATGCTTCACTTCAGGTTTACTGTATCCCTGTGACCTTCTTATTGACGATGAAACACAGAAATTGCATCGGAATTAAATACAAAAGGCACAATGATGACTTAAGTACAAGAATACTGACTCTTCTTACTGTCTATGTTTTGAACCATTCCTGTGACACTAGTTATAGATTCCGATGTTTCATTTCAGTTTTACTGTATCCCTCTGACCGTCTTATTGACGATGAAACACAGAAATTGCATCGGAATTAAATACAAAAGGCCCAATTCCAACTCAAGTACAGGTAGTCTGGCTCTTCTTACTGTCTATGTTTTGAACCTTTCCTGTGAGACCGGTTTTAGATTCCGATGCTTCACTTCAGGTTTACTGTATCCCTTGGACGTTCTTATTGACGACGAACACAGAAATTGCATCGGAATTAAATAGAAAATGCACAATGCCGACTTCAGTACAAGATAACTGACACTTTTTCCTGTCTATGATTTGAACCATTCCTGTGACACTAGTTCTAGATTCCGATGCTTCACTTCAGGTTTACTGTATCCCACCGACCGTCGTACTGACGATGAAACACAGAAATTGCATCGGAATTAAATACCATAGGCACAATGCCGACTTAAGTACAAGAAGACTGACTCTTCTTACTGTCTATGTTTTGAACCATTCCTGTGACACTAGTTATAGACTCCGATGTTTCACTTCAGGTTTACTGTATCCCTCTGACCGTCGTACTGACGATGAAACACAGAAATTGCATCGTAATTAAATAGAAAATGCACAATGCCGACTTAAGTACAAGAAGACTGACTCTACTTACTGACTATGTTTGAACATTTCCTGTGAGACCAGTATTAGATTCCGATGCTTCACTATATGTTTACTGTTTCCCATGTACCTTCTTATTGACGATGAAAAACAGAAATTGCATCGGAATTAAATACAAAAGGCACCATGCCGACTTCAGTGCAAGAAGACTGACTCTTCATACTGACTATGTTTTGAACCATTCCTGTGACACTAGTTATAGATTCCGATGCCATACTTCAGGTTTACTGTATCCCTTGGAACTTCTTATTGACGACGAGACACAGAAATTGCATCGGAATTAAATACAAAAGGCACAATGACGACTTAAGTACAAGAAGACTGACTCTTCCTACCGTCTATGATTTGAACCACTCCTGAGACACTAGTGTTGGATTCCGATGCTTCACTTCAGCTATACTGTATACCTCTGACCTACTTATTGAAGATGAAGCACAGAAATTGAATCGGAATTAAATACGAAAGGCCCAATGCCGACTCAAGTGCAAGCTGTCCGGCTCTTCTTACTGTCTATGTTTTGAACCTCTCCTGTGACACTGGTTTTAGATTCCGATGCTTCACTTCAGGTTTACTGTATTCCTTGGACCTTTTATTGACGACGAACACAGAAATTGCATCGGAATTAAATAGAAAATGCACAACGCCGACATAAGTACAAGAAAAATGACTCTTCTTAATATCTATGTTTGAACCATTCCTGTTACACTAGTTATAGATTCCGATGCTTCACTTCAAGTTTACTGTATCCAGCTGACCTTCTTATTGGCGATGAAACACTGAAATTGCATCGGAATAAAATACAAAAGGCACAATGCCGACATAAGTACAAGAAGACTGACTCTTCTTACTATCTATGTATTCATACATTCCTGTGACACTAGTTACAGATTCCGATGCTTCACTTCAGTTTTACTGTATCCCTCTGACCTTCTAATTGCCGATGAAACACAGAAATTGCATCGAAATTAAATACAAAAGGCACAATGCCGACTCAAGTACTAGAAGACTGACTCTTCTTACTGTCTATGTTTTGAACCATTCCTGTGACACTAGTTATAATTCCGATGCTTCACTTCAGGTTTACTGTATCCCTCTGACCGTCGTATTGACGATGAAACACAGACATTGCATCGGAATTAAATACAAAAAGCACAATGCCGACTCAAGTACAGGAAGACTGGCTCTTCTTCCTGTCTATGTTTTAAACCATTCCTGTGACACTAGTTATGGATTCCGACGTTTCCCTTCAGGTTTACTGTTTCCAGCTGACCTTCTTATTGCCGATGAAACACTGAAATTGCATCGGAATTTAATACAAGAGGCACAATGCCGACACAAGTGCAAGAAGATTGACTCTTCTTACCGTTTATGTTTTGAACCATTCCTGTGACACTAGTTATGGATTCCGATGCTTCACTTCAGTTTTACTGTATCCCTCTGACCGTATTAATGACGATGGAACACAGAAATTGCATCGGAGTTAAATACAAAAGGCAAAATTCCAACTCAAGTACAAGTAGTCTGGCTCTTCTTACTGTCTATGTTTTGAAACTTTCCTGTGAGACCGGTTTTAGATTCCGATGCTTCACTTCAGGTTTACTGTATCTCTTGGGCGTTCTTATTGACGACGAACACAGAAATTGCATCGGAATTAAATAGAAAATGCACAATGCCGACTTCAGTACAAGATAACTGACACTTTTTCCTGTCTATGTTTTGAAAATTCCTGTGACACTAGTTATAGATTCCGATGCTTCACTTCAGGTTTACTGTATCCCTCTGACCTTCTTATTGACGATCAAACACAGAAAATTGATCGGAAATAAATACAAAAAGCACAATGCCGGCTCAAGTACAAGAAGACTGGCTCTTCTTACTGTCTATGATTTGAACCATTCCTATGACACTAGTTATAGATTCCGATGCTTCACTTCAGGTTTACTGTATCCAGCTGACCTTCTTATTGACGATGAAACACAGAAATTGCATCGGAATTATATACAAAAGGCACAATGCCGACCTAAGTACAAGATGACTGACTCTTCTTACTGTCTATGATTTGAACCATTCCTGTGACACAAGTTATAGATTCCGATGCTTCACTTCAGTTTTACTGTATCCCTCTGATCTTCTTATTGACGTTGAAACACAGAAATTGCATGGGAATTAAATACAAAAGGTACAATGCCGACTCAAGTATAAGAGGTCCGGCTCTTCTTACTGTCTATGTTTTGAACCTCTCCTGTGACACCGGTTTTAGATTCCGGAGCTTCACTTCAGGTTTACTGTATTCCATGGACCTTCTTATTGACGACGAACACAGAAATTGCATCGGAATTAAATAGAAAATGCACAACGCCGACATAAGTACAAGAAAACTAACTCTTTTTCCTGTCTATGTTTTGAACCATTCCTGTGACACTAGTTAAAGATTCCGATGCTTCACTTCAGGTTTACTGTATCCAGCTGACCTTCTTATTGACGATGAAATACAGAAATTACATCAAAACTAAATACAAAAGGCACAATGCCGACATAAGTACAAGATGTCTGACTCATTCTACTGTCTATGTTTTGGACCATTCCTGTGACAATAGTTATAGATTCCGATGCTGCACTTCTGGTTTACTGTATCCCTCTGACCGTCTTATTAACGATGAAACACAGAAATTGCATCGGAATTAAATACAAATGGCACAATGCCGAATCAGGTACAAGAAGTCTGGCTCTTCTTACTGTCTATGGTTTGAACCTTTCCTGTGAGACCGGTTTAGATTCCGATGCTTCCCTTCGGGTTTACTGTATCCCTGGGACCTTCTTATTGACGACGAAACACAGAAATTTCATCGGAATTAAATAGAAAAAGCACAATGCCGACTTAGGTACAAGAAAAAGGACTCTTCTTAATATCTATGGTTTGAACCATTCCTCTGACACTAGTTATAGATTCCGATGCTTCACTTCAGGTTTACTGTATCCAGCTGACCTTCTTATAGACGATGAAACACAGAAATAGGATCGGAATTAAACACGAAAGGCACAATGCCGACTTAAGTACAAGAAGACTGACTCTTCTTACTGTCTATGTTTTGATATATTCCTGTGAAACTAGTTATAGATTCCGATGTTTCACTTCAGTTTTACTATATCCCTCTGACCTTCTTATTGACTATGAAACACAGAAATTGCATCGGAATAAAATACATTAGGCACAATGCCGACTCAAGTACTAGATGACTGACTCTTCCTACTGTCTATGTTTTGAACCATTCCTGTGACACTAGTAATAGATTCCGATGCTTCACTTCCGGTTTACTGTATCCCTCTGACCGTCGTATTGACGATGAAACACAGAAATTGCATCGTATTTAAATACAAAAGGCACAATGCCGACTCAAGTACAAGAAGACTGGCTCTTTTTCTTGTCTGTGTTTTGAACCATTCATGTGACACTAGATATGGATTCCGATGCTTCTCTTCAGGTTTACTGTTGCCAGCTGACCTTCTTATTGACAATGAAACACAGAAATTGCATCGGAATTAAATAAAAAAGGCACAATGCCGACTCAAGTACAAGAAGATTGACTCTACTTTCCGTTTATGTTTTGAACCATTCCTGTGACACTAGTTATAGATTCTGATGCTTCACTTCAGGTTTACTGTATCCCTGTGACCTTCTTATTGACGATGAAACACAGAAATTGCATCGGAATAAATACAAAAGGCACAATGCCGACTTAAGTGCAAGAAGACTGACTCTTCTTACTGTCTATGTTTTGAACCATTCCTGTGACACTAGTTATAGATTTCGATGCTTCACTTCAGGTTTACTGTATCCCACCGACCGTCGTACTGACGATGAAACACAGAAATTCATCGGAATTAAATAGAAAAGGTACAATGCCGACTTAAGTACAAGAAGACTGACTCTACTTACTGACTATGTTTGAACATTTCCTGTGAGACCAGTATTAGATTCCGATGCTTCACTATATGTTTACTGTTTCCCATGGACCTTCTTACGGACGATGAAAAACAGAAATTGCATCGGAATTAAATACAAAAGGCACCATGCCGACTTAAGTACAAGAAGACTGACTCTTCATACTGACTATGGATTGAACCATTCCTGTGACACTAGTTATAGATTCCGATGCCGCACTTCAGGTTTACTGTATCCCTTGGACCTTCTTATTGACGACGAGACACAGAAATTGCATCGGAATTAAATACAAAAGGCACAATGACGACTTAAGTACAAGAAGACTGACTCTTCCTACCGTCTATGATTTGAACCACTCCTAAAACACTAGTGTTGGATTCCGAAGCTTCACTTCAGGTTTACTGCATACCTCTGACCTTCTTATTGAAGATGAAACACAGAAAGTGCAACGGAATTAAACACAAAAGGCCCAATGCCGACTCAAGTACAAGAAGTCCGGCTCTTCTTACTGTCTATGTTTTGAACCTCTCCTGTGACACTGGTTTTAGTTTCCGATGCTTCACATCAGGTTTACTGTACACCTCTGACCTTCTTATTGAAGATGAAACACAGAAATTGCATCGGAATTAAATACAAAAGGCCCAATGCCGACTCAAGTACTAGAAGTCCGGCTCTTCTTACTGTCTATGTTTTGAACCTCTCCTGTGACACTGGTTTTAGATTCCGATGCTTCACTTCAGATTTACTGTATCCAGCTGACCATCTTATTGGCGATGAAACACAGAAATTGCATCGGAATTAAATACAAAATGCACAATGCCGACTTAAGTACATGAAGACTGACTCTTCTTACTGTCTATGTTTTCATACATTCCTGTGACTCTAGTTATATATTCCGATGCTTCACTTCAGTTTTACTGTATCCCTCTGACCTTCTAATTGACGATGAAACACAGAAATTGCATCGGAATTAAATACAAAAGTCACAATGCCGACTCAAGTACTAGAAGACTGACTCTTCTTACTGTCTACGTTTTGAACCATTCCTGTGACACTAGTTATAGATTCCGATGCTTCACTTCAGGTTTACTGTATCCCTCTGACCTTCTTATTGACGATGAAACACAGAAATTGCATCGGAATTAAATACAAAAGGTACAATGCCGACTCAAGTGCAAGAAGGTTGACTCTTCTTACCGTTTATGTTTTGAACCATTCCTGTGACACTAGTTATGGATTCCGATGCTTCACTTCAGTTTCACTGTATCCCCCTGAGCGTATTATTGACGATGGAACACAGAAATTGCATCGGAATTAAATACAAAAGGTACAATGCTGACCTAAGTACAAGAAGACTGACTCTTCTTACTGTCTATGGTTTGAACCAATCCTATGACACAAGTTATAGATTCCGATGCTTCACTTCAGTTTTACTGTATCCCTCTGATCTTCTTATTGACGTTGAATCACAGAAATTGCATCGGAATTAAATACAAAAGTCCAAATTCCAACTCAAGTACAGGTAGTCTGATTCTTCTTACTGTCTATGTTTTGAAACTTTCCTGTGAGACCGGTTTTAGATTCCGATGCTTCACTTCAGGTTTACTGTATCCATTGGGCGTTCTTATTGATGACGAACACAGAAATTGCATCGGAATTAAATAGAAAATTCACAATGCCGACTTCAGTACAAGATAACTGACACTTTTTCCTGTCTATGTTTTTAACCATTCCTGTGACACTAGTTATAGATTCCGATGCTTCACTTCATGTTTACTGTATGCCTCTGACCTTCTTATTGACGATCAAACACAGAAATTTGATCGGAATTAAATACAAAAGGCACAATGCCGACTGAAGTACAAGAAGACTGTCTCTTCTTACTGTCTATGATTTGAACCATTCCTATGACACTAGTTATAGATTCCGATGCTTCACTTCAGGTTTACTGTATCCAGCTGACCATCTTATTGACGATGAAACACAGAAATTGCATCGGAATTATATACAAAAGGCACAATGCCGACCTAAGTACAAGAAGACTGACTCTTCTTACTGTCTATGGTTTGAACCATTCCTATGACACAAGTTATAGATTCCGATGCTTCACTTCAGTTTTACTGTATCCCTCTGATCTTCTTATTGACGTTGAAACACAGAAATTGCATCGGAATTAAATACAAAAGGTACAATGCCGACTCAAGTACAAGAGGTCCGGCTCCTCTTACTGTCTATGTTTTGAACCTCTCCTGTGACACCGGTTTTAGATTCTGGGGCTTCACTTCAGGTTTACTGTATTCTTTGGACGTTCTTATTGACGACGAACACAGAAATTGCATCGGAATTAAATAGAAAATGCACAACGCCGACATAAGTACAAGAAAACTAACTCTTTTTCCTGTCTATGTTTTGAACCATTCCTGTGACACTTGTTAAAGATTCCGATGCTTCACTTCAGGTTTACTGTATCCAGCTGACCTTCTTATTGACGATGTAATACAGAAATTACATCAAAATTAAATACAAAAGCAATTTGCCGACATAAGTCCAAGATGTCTGACTGATTCTACTGTCTATGTTTTGAACCATTCCTGTGACAATAGTTATAGATTCCGATGCTGCACTTCAGGTTTACTGTATCCCTCTGACCGCCTTATTAACGATGAAACACAGAAATTGCATCGGAATTAAATACAAAAGGCACAATGCCGACTCAGGTACAAGAAGTCTGGCTCTTCTTACTGTCTATGTTTTGAACCTTTCCTGTGAGACTGGTTTAGATTCCGATGCTTCCCTTCGGGTTAACTGTATCCCTGGGACCTTATTATAGACGACGAAACACAGAAATTGCATCGGAATTAAATAGAAAAAGCACAATGCCGACTTAAGTACAAGAAGACTGACTCTTCTTCCTGTCTATGTTGTGAACTATTCCTGTGACACTAGTCATAGATTCCGATTCTTCACTACAGTTTTACTGTATCCCTGTGACCTTCTGATTCACGATGAAACACAGAAATTGCATCGGAATTAAATACAAAAGGCACCATGCCGACTTAAGTACAAGAAGACTGACTCTTCATACTGACTATGGATTGAACCATTCCTGTGACACTAGTTATAGATTCCGATGCCGCACTTCAGGTTTACTGTATCCCTTGGACCTTCTTATTGACGACGAGACACAGAAATTGCATCGGAATTAAATACAAAAGGCACAATGACGACTTAAGTACAAGAAGACTGACTCTTCCTACCGTCTATGATTTGAACCACTCCTAAAACACTAGTGTTGGATTCCGAAGCTTCACTTCAGATTTACTGCATACCTCTGACCTTCTTATTGAAGATGAAACACAGAAAGTGCAACGGAATTAAACACAAAAGGCCCAATGCCGACTCAAGTACAAGAAGTCCGGCTCTTCTTACTGTCTATGTTTTGAACCTCTCCTGTGACACTGGTTTTAGATTCCGATGCTTCACTTCAGGTTTACTGTACACCTCTGACCTTCTTATTGAAGATGAAACACAGAAATTGCATCGGAATTAAATACAAAAGGCCCAATGCCGACTCAAGTACTAGAAGTCCGGCTCTTCTTACTGTCTATGTTTTGAACCTCTCCTGTGACACTGGTTTTAGATTCCGATGCTTCACTTCAGATTTACTGTATCCAGCTGACCATCTTATTGGCGATGAAACACAGAAATTGCATCGGAATTAAATACAAAATGCACAATGCCGACTTAAGTACATGAAGACTGACTCTTCTTACTGTCTATGTTTTCATACATTCCTGTGACTCTAGTTATATATTCCGATGCTTCACTTCAGTTTTACTGTATCCCTCTGACCTTCTAATTGACGATGAAACACAGAAATTGCATCGGAATTAAATACAAAAGTCACAATGCCGACTCAAGTACTAGAAGACTGACTCTTCTTACTGTCTACGTTTTGAACCATTCCTGTGACACTAGTTATAGATTCCGATGCTTCACTTCAGGTTTACTGTATCCCTCTGACCGTCGTATTGACGATGAAACACAGAAATTGCATCGGAATTAAATACAAAAGGCACAATGCCTACTCAAGTACAAGAAGACTGGCTCTTCTTCCTGACTATGTTTTAAACCATTCCTGTGACACTAGTTGTGGATTCCGATGCTTCTCTTCAGGTTTACATGTTTCCAGCTGACCTTCTTATTGACGATGAAACACAGAAATTGCATCGGAATTAAATACAAAAGGTACAATGCCGACTCAAGTGCAAGAAGGTTGACTCTTCTTACCGTTTATGTTTTGAACCATTCCTGTGACACTAGTTATGGATTCCGATGCTTCACTTCAGTTTCACTGTATCCCCCTGAGCGTATTATTGACGATGGAACACAGAAATTGCATCGGAATTAAATACAAAAGGTACAATGCTGACCTAAGTACAAGAAGACTGACTCTTCTTACTGTCTATGGTTTGAACCAATCCTATGACACAAGTTATAGATTCCGATGCTTCACTTCAGTTTTACTGTATCCCTCTGATCTTCTTATTGACGTTGAATCACAGAAATTGCATCGGAATTAAATACAAAAGTCCAAATTCCAACTCAAGTACAAGTAGTCTGATTCTTCTTACTGTCTATGTTTTGAAACTTTCCTGTGAGACCGGTTTTAGATTCCGATGCTTCACTTCAGGTGTACTGTATCCATTGGGCGTTCTTATTGATGACGAACACAGAAATTGCATCGGAATTAAATAGAAAATGCACAATGCCGACTTCAGTACAAGATAACTGACACTTTTTCCTGTCTATGTTTTCAACCATTCCTGTGACACTAGTTATAGATTCCGATGCTTCACTTCATGTTTACTGTATGCCTCTGACCTTCTTATTGACGATCAAACACAGAAATTTGATCGGAATTAAATACAAAAGGCACAATGCCGACTGAAGTACAAGAAGACTGTCTCTTCTTACTGTCTATGATTTGAACCATTCCTATGACACTAGTTATAGATTCCGAAGCTTCACTTCAGGTTTACTGTATCCAGCTGACCATCTTATTGACGATGAAACACAGAAATTGCATCGGAATTATATACAAAAGGCACAATGCCGACCTAAGTACAAGAAGACTGACTCTTCTTACTGTCTATGCTTTGAACCATTCCTATGACACAAGTTATAGATTCCGATGCTTCACTTCAGTTTTACTGTATCCCTCTGATCTTCTTATTGACGTTGAAACACAGAAATTGCATCGGAATTAAATACAAAAGGTACAATGCCGACTCAAGTACAAGAGGTCCGGCTCCTCTTACTGTCTATGTTTGAACCTCTCCTGTGACACCGGTTTTAGATTCCGGGGCTTCACTTCAGGTTTACTGTATTCTTTGGACGTTCTTATTGACGACGAACACAGAAATTGCATCGGAATTAAATAGAAAATGCACAACGCCGACATAAGTGCAAGAAAACTAACTCTTTTTCCTGTCTATGTTTTGAACCATTCCTGTGACACTAGTTAAAGATTCCGATGCTTCACTTCAGGTTTACTGTATCCAGCTGACCTTCTTATTGACGATGTAATACAGAAATTACATCAAAATTAAATACAAAAGCAATTTGCCGACATAAGTCCAAGATGTCTGACTGATTCTACTGTCTATGGTTTGAACCATTCCTGTGACAATAGTTATAGATTCCGATGCTGCACTTCAGGTTTACTGTATCCCTCTGACCGCCTTATTAACGATGAAACACAGAAATTGCATCGGAATTAAATACAAAAGGCACAATGCCGACTCAGGTACAAGAAGTCTGGCTCTTCTTACTGTCTATGTTTTGAACCTTTCCTGTGAGACTGGTTTAGATTCCGATGCTTCACTTCGGGTTAACTGTATCCCTGGGACCTTATTATTGACGACGAAACACAGAAATTGCATCGGAATTAAATAGAAAATGCACAATGCCGACTTAAGTACAAGAAGACTGACTCTTCTTCCTGTCTATGTTTTGAACTATTCCTGTGACACTAGTCATAGATTCCGATTCTTCACTACAGTTTTACTGTATCCCTGTGACCTTCTGATTCACGATGAAACACAGAAATTGCATCGGAAGTAAATACAAAAGGCACAATGCCGACTTAAGTGCAAGAAGACTGACTCTTCTTACTGTCTATGTTTTGAACCATTCCTGTGACACTAGTTATAGATTCCGATGCTTCACTTCAGGTTTACTGTATCCCACCGACCGTCGTACTGAAGATGAAACACGGAAATTGGATCGGAATTAAATACTAAAGGCACAATGCCGACTTAAGTACAAGAAGACTGCCTCTTCTTACTGTCTATGTTTTGAACCATTCCTGTGACACTAGTTATAGACTCCGATGGTTCACTTCAGGTGTACTGTATCCCTCTGACCGTCGTACTGACGATGAAACACAGAAATTGCATCGGAATTAAATAGAAAAAACACAATGCCGACTTAAGTACAAGATGACTGACTCTACTTGCTGACTATGTTTGAACATTTCCTGTGGTACCAGTATTAGATTCCGATGCTTCACTATATGTTTACTGTTTCCCATGGACCTTCTTATTGACGATGAAAAACAGAAATTGCATCGGAATTAAATACAAAAGGCACCATGCCGACTTAAGTACAAGAAGACTGACTCTTCATACTGACTATGCTTTGAACCATTCCTGTGACACTAGTTATAGATTCCGATGCCTCACTTCAGGTTTACTGTATCCGTTGGACCTTCTTATTGATGATGAAACACAGAAATTGCATCGCAATTAAATACAAAAGGCACAATGCCGACTTAAGTACAAGAAGACTGACTCTTCCTACTGTCTATGTTTTGAACCAATCTTGTGACACTAGTTATAGATTCCGATGCTTCACTTCAGGTTTACTATATCCCTTGGACCTTCTTATTGACGACGAGACACAGAAATTGCATCGGAATGTAATACAAAAGGCACAATGACGACTTAAGTACAAGAAGACTGACTCTTCCTACCGTCTATGATTTGAACCACTCCTGAGACACTAGTGTTGGATTCCGATGCTTCACTTCAGGTTTACTGTATTCCTTGGACCTTCTTATTGACGACGAACACAGAAATTGCATCGGAATTAAATAGAAAATGCACAACGCCGACATAAGTACAAGACAAAAGACTCTTCTTAATATCTATGATTTGAACCATTCCTGTGACACTAGTTATAGATTCCGATGCTTCACTTCAGGTTTACTGTATCCAGCTGACCTTCTTATTGGCGATGAAACACAGGAATTGCATCGGAATTAAATACAAAAGGCACAATGCCGACTTAAGTACAAGAAGACTGACTCTTCTTACTGTCTATGTTTTCATACATTCCTGTGACACTAGTTATAGATTCCGATGCTTCTCTTCAGGTTTACTGTTTCCAGCTGACCTTCTTACTGACGACGAGACACAGAAATTGCATCGGAATTTAATACAAAAGGCACAATGACGACTTAAGTACAAGAAAACTGTCTCTTCTTACTGTCTATGTTTTGAAACTTTCCTGTGAGCCCGGTTTTAGATTCCGATGGTTCACCTCAGGTTTACTGTATCTCTTGGGCATTCTTATTGACGACGTACACAGAAATTGCATCGGAATTAAATAGAAAATGCACAATGCCGACTTCAGTACAAGATAACTACCACTTTTTCCTGTCTATGTTTTGAACCATTCCTGTGCCACTAGTTATAGATTCTGATGCATCACTACAGGTTTACTGTTTCCAGCTGACCTTCTTATTGACGATGAAACACAGAAATTGCATCGGAATTAAATTCAAAAGGCACAATGCCGACTTAAGTACAAGAAGACTGAATCTTCTTACTGTCTATGTTATGAACCATTCCTGTGACACTAGTTATAGAATCCGATGCTTCACTCCAGTTTTACTGTATCTCTCTCACCTTCTTACTGAAGATGAAACACAGAAATTGCATCGGAATTAAATACAAAAGGCACAATGCCGCCTTAAGTACAAGAAGACTGACACTTCTTACTGTCTATGTTTTGAACCATTCCTGTGACACTAGTTTTAGATTCCGATGCTTCACTTCAGGTTTACTGTATCCCACCGACCGTCGTACTGACGATGAAACACAGAAATTGCATCAGAATTAAATACAAAAGGCACAATGCCGACTTAAGTACAAGAAGACTGACTCTTCTTACTCTCTATGTTTTGAACCATTCCTGTGACACTAGTTATAGATTCCCATGTTTCACTTCAGGTTTACTGTATCCCTCTGACCGTCGTACTGACGATGAAACACAGAAATTGCATCGGAATTAAATTGAAAAGGCACAATGCCGACTTAAGTACAAGAACACGTACTCTTCTTACTGACTATGTTTGAACATTTCTGTGAGACCAGTATTAGTTTCCGATGCTTCTCTATATGTTTACTGTATCACATGGACCTTCTTATTGACGACGAAACACAGAGATTGCATCGTAATTAAATACAAAAGGCACCATGCCGACTTAAGTACAAGAGGACTGACTCTTCATACTGACTATGTTTTGAACCATTCCTGTGACACTAGTTATAGATTTCGATGCCTCACTTCAGGTTTACTGTATGTCTTGGACCTTCTTATTGATGATGAAACACAGAAATTGCATCGGAATTAAATACCAAAGGCACAATGCCGACTTAAGTACAAGAAGACTGACTCTTCCTACTGTCTATGTTTTGAACCATTCCTGTGACACTAGTTATAGATTCCAATGCCTCACTTCAGTTTTACTGTATCCCTTGGACCTTCTTATTGATGATGAACCACAGAAATTGCATCGGAATTAAATACCAAAGGCACAATGCCGACTTAAGTACAAGAAGACTGACTCTTCCTACTGTCTATGTTTTGAACCATTCCTGTGACACTAGTTGTAGATTCCGATGCCTCACTTCAGTTTTACTGTATCCCTTGGACCTTCTTATTTACGATGAAACACAGAAATTGTATCGGAATTAAATACAAAAGGCACAATGCCGACTGAAGTACAAGAAGACTGTCTCTTCCTACTGTCTATGATTTGAACCATTCCTATGACACTAGTTATAGATTCCGATGCTTCACTTCAGGTTTACTGTATCCAGCTGACCATCTTATTGACGATGAAACACAGAAATTGCATCGGAATTATATACAAAAGGCACAATGCCGACCTAAGTACAAGAAGACTGACTCTTCTTACTGTCTATGGTTTGAACCATTCCTATGACACAAGTTATAGATTCCGATGCTTCACTTCAGTTTTACTGTATCCCTCTGATCTTCTTATTGACGTTGAAAAACAGAAATTGCATCGGAATTAAATACAAAAGGTACAATGCCGACTCAAGTACAAGAGGTCCGGCTCCTCTTTCTGTCTATGTTTTGAACCTCTCCTGTGACACCGGTTTTAGATTCCGGGGCTTCACTTCAGGTTTACTGTATTCTTTGGACGTTCTTATTGACGACGAACACAGAAATTGCATCGGAATTAAATAGAAAATGCACAACGCCGACATAAGTACAAGAAAACTAACTGTTTTTCCTGTCTATGTTTTGAACCATTCCTGTGACACTAGTTAAAGATTCCGATGCTTGACTTCAGGTTTACTGTATCCAGCTGACCTTCTTATTGACGATGTAATACAGAAATTACATCAAAATTAAATACAAAAGCAATTTGCCGACATAAGTCCAAGATGTCTGACTGATTCTACTGTCTATGTTTTGAACCATTCCTGTGACAATAGTTATAGATTCCGATGCTGCACTTCAGGTTTACTGTATCCCTCTGACCGTCTTATTAACGATGAAACACAGAAATTGCATCGGAATTAAATACAAAAGGCACAATGCCGACTCAGGTACAAGAAGTCTGGCTCTTCTTACTGTCTATGTTTTGAACCTTTCCTGTGAGACCGGTTTAGATTCCGATGCTTCACTTCGGGTTAACTGTATCCCTGGGACCTTATTATTGACGACGAAACACAGAAATTGCATCGGAATTAAATAGAAAAAGCACAATGCCGACTTAAGTACAAGAAGACTGACTCTTCTTCCTGTCTATGGTTTGAACTATTCCTGTGACACTAGTCATAGATTCCGATGCTTCACTACAGTTTTACTGTATCCCTGTGACCTTCTGATTGACGATGAAACACAGAAATTGCATCGGAATTAAATACAAAAGGCACAATGCCGACTTAAGTGCAAGAAGACTGACTCTTCTTACTGTCTATGTTTTGAACCATTCCTGTGACACTAGTTATAGATTCCGATGCTTCACTTCAGGTTTACTGTATCCCACCGACCGTCGTACTGACGATGAAACACGGAAATCGGATCGGAATTAAATACTAAAGGCACAATGCCGACTTAAGTACAAGAAGACTGACTCTTCTTCCTGTCTATGTTTTGAACTATTCCTGTGACACTAGTCATAGATTCCGATGCTTCACTTCAGGTTTACTGCATTGCTTGAACATTCTTATTGACGACGAACACAGAAATTGCATCGGAATTAAATAGAAAATGCACAACGCCGACATAAGTACAAGAAAACAGACTCTTCTTAATATCTATGTTTTGAACCATTCCTATGACACTAGTTATAGATTCCGATGTTTCACTTCAGTTTTACTGTATCCCTCTGACCTTCTTATTGACGATGAAACACAGAAATTGCATCGGAATTAAATACAAAAGGCACAATGCCGACATAAGTACAAGAAACTGACTCTTCTTCCTGTCTATGTTTTGAAACATTCCTGTGACACTAGATATGGATTCTGATGCTTCTCTTCAGGTTTACTGTTTCCAGCTGACCTTCTTATTGACGATGAAACACAGAAATTGCATCGGAATTAAATACAAAAGGCACAATGCCGACTCAAGTACAAGAAGATTGACTCTTCTTACCGTTTATGTTTTGAACCATTCCTGTGACACTAGTTATAGATTCTGATGCTTCACTTCAGGTTTACTGTATCCCTTGGACGTTCTTATTGACGACGAACACAGAAATTGCATTGGAATTAAATAGAAAATGCACAATTCCGACTTCAGTACAAGATAACTGACACTTTTTCCTGTCTATGATTCGAACCATTCCTGTGACACTAGTTATAGATTCCGATGCCTCACTTCCGGTTTACTGTTTCCTGCTAACCTTCATATTGACGATTAAACACAGAAATTGCATCGGAATTAAATACAAAAGGCACAATGCCGACTTACGTACAAGAAGACTGAATCTTCTTACTGTCTATGTTATGAACCATTCCTGTGACACTAGTTATAGATTCCGATGCCTCACTTCAGTTTTACTGTATCCCTCTCACCTTCTTATTGAAGATGAAACACAGAAATTGCATCTGAATTAAATACAAAAGGCACAATGCCGACTCAAGTACAAGAAGACTGACTCTTCTTCCTGTCTATGTTTTGAACCATTCCTGTGACACTAGTCATAGATTTCGATGCTTCACTACAGTTTTACTGTATCCCTGTGACCTTCTTTTTGACGATGAAACACAGAAATTGCATCGGAATTAAATACAAAACTCACAATGCCGACTTAAATGCAGGAAGATTGACTCTTCTTACTGTCTATGTTTTGAACCATTTCGGTGACACTAGTTATAGATTCCGATGCTTCACTTCAGGTTTACTGTATCCCACCGACCGTCGTACTGATGATGAAACACAGAAATTGCATCGGAATTAAATACAAAAGGCACAATGCCGACTTAAGTACAAGAAGACTGACTCTTCCTACCGTCTATGATTTGAACCACTCCTGAGACACTAGTGTTGGATTCCGATGCTTCACTTCAGTTTTACTGCATACGTCTGACCTTCTTATTGAAGATGAAACACAGAAATTGCATCGGAATTAAATAGAAAAGGCACAATGCCGACTCAAGTACAAGAAGTCCGGCTCTTCTTACTGTCTATGTTTTGAACCTCACCTGTGACACCGGTTTTAGATTCCGATGCTTCACTTCAGGTTTACTGTATTCATTGGACCTTCTTATTGACGACGAACACAGAAATTGCATCGGAATTAAATAGAAAATGCACAACGCCGACATTAGTACAAGAAAACTGACTCTTTTTCCTGTCTATGCTTTTAACCATTCCTGTGACACTAGTTAAAGATTCCGATGCAACACTTCAGGTTTACTGTATCCAGCTGACCTTCTTATTGACGATGAAACACAGAAATTGCATCAAAATTAAATGCAAAAGGCACAATGCCGACATAAGTACAAGAAGCTTGACTCTTTTTACTGTCTATGTTTTGAACCACTCCTGTGACACTACTTATAGATTCCGATGCTGCACTTCAGGTTTACTGTATCCCACTGACCGTCTTATTAACGATGAAACACAGAAATTGCATCGGAATTAAATATAAAAGGCACAATGCCGACTCAGGTACAAGGAGTCTGGCTCTTCTTACTGTCTATGTTTTGAACCTATCCTGTGAGACCGGTTTTGATTCCGATGGTTCACTTCAGGTATACTGTATCCCTTGGACCTGCTTATTGACGACGAAACACAGAAATTGCATCGGAATTAAATACAAAATGCACAATGCGGACTTAAGTAGAAGAAAACTGACTCTACTTACTGTCTATGTTTGAACCATTCCCGTGATACTAGTTATAGATTCTGATGCCTCACTTCAGGTTTACTGTATTTCTCTGACCTCCTTATTGACGACGAAACACAGAAATTGCATCGGAATTAAATACAAAAGGCACAATGCCGACTTAAGAATAAGAAAACTGACTCTTCTTACTGTCTATGTTTTGATACATTCCTGTGACACCAGCTATAGATTGCGATGCCTCACTTCAGGTTCACTGTATCCCTCTGACCTTCTTACTGACGATGAAACACAGAAATTGCATCGGAATTAAATACAAAAGGCACAATGCCAACTCTAGTACATGAAGACTGGCTCTTCTTATTGTCTATGCTCTGAACCATTCCTGTGACACTAGTTAAAGATTCCGATTCTTCACTTCAGGTTTACTGTATCCCTCTGACCTCCTTATTGACGATGAAACACAAAAATAGCATCTTACTTAAATACAAAACGCACAATGTCGACTTAAGTACAGGAAGGCTGACTCTTCTTATTGTCTATGTTTTGAACCATTCCTGTGACACTAGTTATAGTTTCCGATGCTTCACTTCAGGTTTACTGTATCCCTCTGACCTTCTTATTGTCGATCATACACAGAAATTTCGTCGGAATTAAATACAAAATGCACAATGCCGACTCAAGTACAAGAAGACTGACTCTGCCTACACTCTATGTTTGAACCATTCCTGTGACACAAGTTCTAGATTCCGATGCTTCACTTCAGGTTTACTGGATCTCTCTGACCTCCTTATTGACGATGAAACGCAGGGGTTGCATCTTAACTAAACACAAAAGGCACAATGCAGACTTAAGTACAAGAAGACTGACTCTTCTTACTGTCTATGTTTTGAACCATTCCTGTGACACTAGTTATAGATTCCGATGCATCACTTCAGGTTTACTGTATCCCTCTGACCTTCTTATTGACGATGAAACACAGATAATGCATCGCAATTAAATACAAAAGGCACAATGCCAACTTAAGTATAAGGAAACAGACTCTTCTTACTGTCTATGCTTTGAACCATTCCTGTGACTCTAGTTATAGATTCCGATGCTTCACTTCAGGTTTACTGTATCCCTCTGACCATCTTATTGACGATGAAACTTAGAAATTGCATCGGAATTAAATACAAAAGGCACAATACCGACTCAAGTACAAGAAGACTGCCTCTTCTCACTGTCTATGTTTTGAACCTTTCCTGTGAGACCAGTTTTAGTTTCCGATGCTTGACTTCAGGTTTACTGTATCCCTTGGACCTTCTTATTGACGACCAAACACAGAAATTGCATCGGAATTAATTACAAAGGCACAATGCGGACATAAGTAAAAGAAAACTGACTCTTCTTACTGTCTATGTTTGAACCATTCCCGTGACACTAGTTATAGATTCCGATGCCTCACTTCAGGTTTACTGTATCCATCTGACCTCCTTATTGACGATGAAACACAGAAATTGCATCGGAATTAAATACAAAATGCACAATGCCGACTTAAGAATAAGAAAACTGACTCTTCTTACTGTCTATGTTTTGATACATTCCTGTGACACCAGCTATAGATTGCGATGGTTCACTTCAGGTTTAATGTATCCCTCTGACCTTCTTATTGACAATGAAACACAGAAATTGCATCGGAATTAAATACAAAAGGCACAATGCCGACTCAAGTACAAGAAGACTGGCTCTTCTTACTGTCTATGTTTTGAACCTTTCCTGTGTCACGGCCTTTAGATTCCGATGCTTCACTTCAAGTTTACTGTATCCCTTGGACCTTCTTATAGACGCCGAAACACAGAAATTGCATCGGAATTAAATAGAAAAGGCACAATGCCGACTTAAGTACAAGAAAACTGACTCTTCTTACAGTCTATGATTTGAAGGATTCCTGTGACACTAGTTATGGATTCCGATGCTTCACGTCAGGTTTACTGTACCCCTCTGACCTTCTTATTGACGATGAAACACAGAAATTGCATCGGAATTAAATAGATAAGACACAATGCCGACTTAAGTACAAGAAAACTGACTCTTCTTACTGTCTATGTTTTGAACCATTCCTGTGACACTAGTTGTAGATTCCGATGCTGCACTTCATGTTTACTGTATCCCTGTGACCGTCTTATTGACGATCAAACACAGAAAATTGATCGGAATTAAATACAAAAGGCACAATGCCGACTGAAGTACAAGAAGACTGGCTCTGCTTACTGTCTATGATTTGAACCATTCCTGTGACACAAGTTATAGATTCCGATGCTTCACTTCAGTTTTACTGTATCCCCCTGACCTTCTTATTGAAGATGAAACACAGAAATTGCATCGGAATTAAATACAAAAGGCACAATGCCGACTGAAGTACAAGAAGTCCAGCTCTTCTTACTGTCTATGTTTTGAACCTCTCCTGTGACACCGGTTTTAGATTCCGATGCTTCATTCAGGTTTACTGTATCCTGCTGACCTTCTTATTGACGATGAAACACAGAAATTGCATCGGAATTAAATACATAAGACACAATGCCGACTTAAGTACAAGAAAATTGACTCTCCTTACTGTATATGATTTGAGCCATTCCTGTGACATTAGTTATACATTCCGATGCTTCACTTCAGGTCTACTGTATCTCTCTGACCTTCTTATTGACGATCAAACACAGAAATTGCATCGGAATTATATACAAAAGGCACAATGCCGACCTAAGTACAAGAAGATTGACTCTTCTTACTGTGTATGCTTTGAACCATTCTTGTGACACTAGTTAAAGATTCCGATGCTTCACTTCAGGTTTACTGTATGCAGCTGACCTTCTTAATGACGATGAAACACAGAAATTGCATCGGAATTAAATACAAAAGGCACAATGCCGACTTAAGTACAAGAAGACTGACTCTTCCTACAGTCTATGTTTTGAACCATTTCTGTGACACTAGTTATAGATTCCGATGCTGCACTTCATGTTTACTGTATCCCTGTGACCGTCTTATTGACGATCAACCATAGAAAATAGATCGGAATTAAATACAAAAGGCACAATGCCGACTCAAGTACAAGAAGACTGGCTCTTCTTACTGTCTATGATTTGAACCATTCCTATGACACTAGTTATAGATTTCGATGCTTCACTTCAGGTTTACTGTGTCCAGCTGACCTTCTTATTGACCATGAAACACAGAAATTGCATCGGAATTAAATACAAAAGTCACAATGCCGACTTAAGTACAAGAAGACTGACTCTTCCTACAGTCTATGTTTTGAACCATTTCTGTGACACTAGTTATAGATTCCGATGCTGCACTTCAGGTTTACTGTATCCAGCTGACCTTCTTATTGGCGATGAAACACAGAAATTTCATCTGAATTAAATATAAAAATCACAATGCCGTCTTAAGTACAAGAAGACTGACTCTTCTAACTGTCTATGTTTTCATACATTCCCGTGACACTAGTTATGGATTCCGATGCTTCACTTCAGTTGTACTGTATCCCTCTGACCTTCTAATTGACGATGAAGCACAGAAATTGCATCGGAATTAAATACAAAAGGCACAATGCCGACTCAAGTACTAGAAGACTGACTTTTCTTACTGTATATGTTTTGAACCATTCCTTTGACACTAGTTATAGATTCCGATGCTTCACTGCAGGTTTACTGTATCCCTCTGACCGACGTATTAATGATGAAACACAGAAATTGCATCGGAATTAAATACCAAAGGCACAATGCCGATTCAAGTACAAGAAGACTGGCTCTTCTTCCTGTCTATGTTTTGAATCATTCCTGTGACACTAGTTATGGATTGCGATGCTTCTCTTCAGGTTTACTGTTTCCAGCTGACCTTCCTATTGACGATGAAACACAGAAATTGCATCGGAATTAAATACAAAAGGTACAATGCCGAATCAAATACATGAAGATTGACTCTTCTAACCGTTTATGATTTTTAACCATTCCTGTGACACTAGTTGTAGATTCCGATGCTACACTTCAGGTTTACTGTATCCCTGTGACCTTCTTATTGACGATGAAACATAGAAATTGCATCGGAATTAAATACAAAAGGCACAATGCCGACTTAAGTACAAGAAAACTGACTCTTCTTACTGTCTATGTTTTGAACCATTCCTGTGACACTAGTTATAGATTCCGATGCTTCACTTCAGTTTTACTGTATCCCTCTGACCGTATTATTGACGATGAAACAAAGAAATTGCATCGGAATTAAATACAAAAGGCCAAATTCCAATTCAAGTGCAAGTTGTCTGGCTCTTCTTACTGTCTATGTTTTCAAACTTTCCTGTGAGACCGGTTTTAGATTCCGATGCTTCACTTCAAGTTTACTGTATCTCTTGGGCGTTCTTATTGACGACGAACACAGATATTGCATCGGAATTAAATAGAAAATGCACAATGCCGACTTCAGTACAAAATATCTGACACTATTTCCTGTCTATGTTTTGAACCATTCCTGTGACACTAGTTATAGAATCCGATGTTTCACTCCAGTTTTACTGTATCCCTCTCACCTTCTTACCGAAGATGAAACACAGAAATTGCATCGGAATTAAATACAAAAGGCACAATGCCGACTTAAGTACAAGAAGACTGACTCTTCTTACTGCCTATGTTTTGAACCATACCTGTGACACTAGTTTTAGATTCCGATGCTTCACTTCAGGTTTACTGTATCCCACCGACCGTCGTACTGACGATGAAACACAGAAATTGCATCTGAATTAAATACAAAAGGCACAATGCCGACTTAAGTACAAGAAGACTGCCTCTTCTTACTCTCTATGTTTTGAACCACTCCTGTGACACTAGTTATAGATTCCGATGTTCCACTTCATTTTTACCGTATCCCTCTGATCGTCGTACTGACGATGAAACACAGAAATTGCATCGGAATTAAATAGAAAAGGCACAATGCCGACTTAAGTACAAGAAGACTGACTCTTCTTATTGACTATGTTTGAACATTTCCTGTGAGACCAGTATTAGATTCCGATGCTCCACTATATGTTTACTGTATCCCATGGACCTTCTAATTGACGATGAAACACAGAAATTGCATCGTAACTAAATACAAAAGGCACCATGCCGACTTAAGTACAAGAAGACTGACTCTTCATACTGACTATGTTTTGAACCATTCCTGTGACACTAGTTATAGATTCCGATGCCTCACTTCAGGTTTACTGTATCTCTTGGACCTTCTTATTGACGATGAAACACAGAAATTGCATCGGAATTAAATACAAAAGGCACAATGCCGACTTAAGTACAAGAAGACTGACTCTTCCTACTGTCTATGTTTTGAACCATTCCTGTGACACTAGTTGTAGATTCCGATGCTTCACTTCAGTTTTACTGTATCCCTCTGACCGTATTATTGACGATGAAACACAGAAATTGCATCGGAATTAAATACAAAAGGCCAAATTCCAATTCAAGTGCAAGTTGTCTGGCTCTTCTTACTGTCTATGTTTTCAAACTTTCCTGTGAGACCGGTTTTAGATTCCGATGCTTCACTTCAGGTTTACTGTATCTCTTGGGCGTTCTTAGTGACGACGAACACAGAAATTGCATCGGAATTAAATAGAAAATGCACAATGCCGACTTCAGTACAAGATAACTGACACTATTTCCTGTCTACGTTTTGAACCATTCCTGTGACACTAGTTATAGATTCCGATGCTTCACTTCAGGTTTACTGTATCCAGCTGACCTTTTTATTGACGATGAAACACAGAAATTGCATCGGAATTAAATACAAAAGGTACAATGCAGTCTTAAGTACAAGAAGACTGAATCTTCTTACTGTCTATGTTATGAACCATTCCTGTGACACTAGTTATAGAATCCGATGTTTCACTCCAGTTTTACTGTATCCCTCTCACCTTCTTACCGAAGATGAAACACAGAAATTGCATCGGAATTAAATACAAAAGGCACAATGCCGACTTAAGTACAAGAAGACTGACTCTTCTTACTGCCTATGTTTTGAACCATACCTGTGACACTAGTTTTAGATTCCGATGCTTCACTTCAGGTTTACTGTATCCCACCGACCGTCGTACTGACGATGAAACACAGAAATTGCATCTGAATTAAATACAAAAGGCACAATGCCGACTTAAGTACAAGAAGACTGCCTCTTCTTACTCTCTATGTTTTGAACCACTCCTGTGACACTAGTTATAGATTCCGATGTTCCACTTCATTTTTACTGTATCCCTCTGATCGTCGTACTGACGATGAAACACAGAAATTGCATCGGAATTAAATAGAAAAGGCACAATGCCGACTTAAGTACAAGAAGACTGACTCTTCTTATTGACTATGTTTGAACATTTCCTGTGAGACCAGTATTAGATTCCGATGCTCCACTATATGTTTACTGTATCCCATGGACCTTCTAATTGACGATGAAACACAGAAATTGCATCGTAACTAAATACAAAAGGCACCATGCCGACTTAAGTACAAGAAGACTGACTCTTCATACTGACTATGTTTTGAACCATTCCTGTGACACTAGTTATAGATTCCGATGCCTCACTTCAGGTTTACTGTATCTCTTGGACCTTCTTATTGACGATGAAACACAGAAATTGCATCGGAATTAAATACAAAAGGCACAATGCCGACTTAAGTACAAGAAGACTGACTCTTCCTACTGTCTATGTTTTGAACCATTCCTGTGACACTAGTTATAGATTCCGATGCCTCACTTCAGTTTTACTGTATCCCTTGGACCTTCTTATTGACGATGAAACACAGAAATTGCATCGGAATTAAATACAAAAGGCACAATGCCGACTTAAGTACAAGAAGACTGACTCTGCCTACTGTCTATGATTTGAACCATTCCTGTGACACTAGTTATAGATTCCGATGCTTCACTTCAGGTTTACTCTATCTCTCTGACCTTCTTATTGACGATCAAACACAGAAAATTGATCGGAATTAAATAGAAAAGGCACAATGCCGACTCAAGTACAAGAAGACTGGCTCTTCTTACTGTCTATGATTTGAACCATTCCTATGACACTAGTTATAGATTCCGATGCTTCACTTCAGGTTTACTGTATCCAGCTGACCTTCTTATTGACGATGAAACACAGAAATTGCATCGGAATTATATACAAAAGGCACAATGCCGACCTAAGTACAAGAAGACTGACTCTTCTTACTGTCTATGTTTTAAACCTCTCCTGTGACACCGGTTTTAGATTCTGGTGCTTCACTTCAGGTTTACTGTATTCCATGGACCTTCTTATTGACGACGAACACAGAAATTGCATCGGAATTAAATAGAAAATGCACAACGCCGACATAAGTACAAGAAAACTAACTCTTTTTCCTGTCTATGTTTTGAACCATTCCTGTGACACTAGTTAAAGATTCCGATTCTTCACTTCAGGTTTACTGTATCCAGCTGACCTTCTTATTGACGATGAAACACAGAAATTACATCAAAATTAAATACAAAAGGCACAATGCCGACATAAGTACAAGAAGACTGACTCATTCTACTGTCTATGCTTTGAACCATTCCTGTGACAATACTTATAGATTCCGATGCTGCACTTCAGGTTTACTGTATCCCTCTGACCGTCTTATTAACGATGAAACACAGAAATTGCATCGGAATTAAATACAAAAGGCACAATGCCGACTCAGGTACAAGAAGTCTGGCTCTTCTTACTGTCTATGTTTTGAACCTTTCCAGTGAGACCGGTTTGGATTCCGATACTTCACTTCAGGTTTACTGTATCCCTGGGACCTTCTTATTGACGACGAAACACAGAAATTGCATCGGAATTAAAAAGAAAAGGCACAATGCCAACTTAAGTACAAGAAAAAGGACTCTTCCGAATATCTATGTTTTGAACCATTCCTGTGACACTAGTTATAGATTAAGATGCTTCACTTCATGTTTACTGTATCCAGCTGACCTTCTTATTGACGATGAAACACAGAAATTGCATCGGAATTAAATACAAAAGGCACAATGCCGACTAAAGTGCAATAAGACTGACTCTTCTTACTGTCTATGTTTTGATACATTCCTGTGACACTAGTTATAGATTCCGATGTTTCACTTCAGTTTTGCTGTATTCCTCTGACCTTCTTATTGACGATGAAACACAGAAATTGCATCGGAATAAAATACAAAAGGCACAATGCCGACTCAAGTACTAGAAGACTGACTCTTCTTACTGTCTACGTTTTGAACCATTCCTGTGACACTAGTTATAGATTCCGATGCTTCACTTCAGGTTTACTGTATCCCTCTGACCATCGTATTGACGATGAAACACAGAAATTACATCGGAATTAAATACAAAAGGCACAATGCCGACTCAAGTACAAGTAGACTGGCTCTTCTTCCTGTCTATGCTTTGAACCATTCCTGTGACTCTAGTTATAGATTCCGATGCTTCACTTCAGGTTTACTGTATCCCTCTGACCTTCTTATTGACGATGAAACACAGAAAATGCATCGCAATTAAATACCAAAGGCACAATGCCAACTTAAGTATAAGGAAACAGACTCTTCTTACTGTCTATGCTTTGAACCATTCCTGTAACTCTAGTTATAGATTCCGATGCTTCACTTCAGGTTTACTGTATCCCTCTGACCTTCTTATTGACGATGAAACTTAGAAATTGCATCGGAATTAAATACAAAAGGCACAATACCGACTCAAGTACACGAAGACTGCCTCTTCTTACTGTCTATGTTTTGAACCTTTCCTGTGACACCAGTTTTAGTTTCCGATGCTTGACTTCAGGTTTACTGTATCCCTTGGACGTTCTTATTGACGACCAAACACAGAAATTGCATCGGAATTAATTAGAAAAGGCACAATGCGGACGTAAGTAAAAGAAAACTGACTCTTCTTACTGTCTATGTTTGAACCATTCCCGTGACACTAGTTATAGATTCCGATGCCTCACTTCAGGTTTACTGTATCCCTATGACCTCCTTATTGACAATGAAACACAGAAATTGCATCGGAATTAAATACAAAATGCACAATGCCGACTTCAGAATAAGAAAACTGACTCTTCTTACTGTCTATGTTTTGAAACATTCCTGTGACACCAGCTATAGATTCCGATGCTTCACTTCAGGTTTAATGTATCCTTCTGACCTTCTTATTGACAATGAAACACAGAAATTGCATCGGAATTAAATACAAAAGGCACAATGCCGACTCAAGTACAAGAAGACTGGCTCTTCTTACTGTCTATGTTTTGAACCTTTCCTGTGTCACGGCCTTTAGATTCCGATGCTTCACTTCAAGTTTACTGTATCCCTTGGACCTTCTTATAGACGCCGAAACACAGAAATTGCATCGAAATTAAATAGAAAAGGCACAATGCCGACTTAAGTACAAGAAAACTGACTCTTCTTACAGTCTATGATTTGAACGATTCCTGTGACACTAGTTATGGATTCCGATGCTTCACGTCAGGTTTACTGTATCCCTCTGACCTTCTTATTAACGATGAAACACAGAAATTGCATCGGAATTAATTAGATAAGACACAATGCCGACTTAACTACAAGAAGACTGACTCTTCTCACTGTCTATGTTTTGAACCATTCCTGTGACACTAGTTGTAGATTCCGATGCTGCACTTCATGTTTACTGTATCCCTGTGACCGTCTTATTGACGATCAAACACAGAAAATTGATCGGAATTAAATACAAAAGGCACAATGCCGACTGAAGTACAAGAAGACTGGCTCTGCTTACTGTCTATGATTTGAACCATTCCTGTGACACTAGTTACAGATTCCGATGCTTCACTTCAGGTTTACTGTATCCAGCCGACCTTCTTATTGACGATGAAACTCAGAAATTGCTTCGGAATTATATACAAAATGCACAATGCCAACCTAAGTACAAGAAGACTGACTCTTCTTACTGTGTATGTTTTGAACCATTCCTGTGACACAAGTTATACATTCCGATGCTTCACTTCAGTTTTACTGTATCCCCCTGACCTTCTTATTGAAGATGAAACACAGAAATTGCATCGGAATTAAATACAAAGGGCACAATGCCGACTGAAGTAGAAGAAGTCCAGCTCTTCTTACTGTCTATGTTTTGAACCTCTCCTGTGACACCGGTTTTAGATTCCGATGCTTCACTTCAGGTATACTGTATTCCTTGGACTTTCTTATTGACGACGAACACAGAAATTGCATCGGAATTAAATAGAAAATGAACAACGCCGACATAAGTACAAGAAAACTGACCCTTTTTCCTGTCTATGTTCTGAACCATTCCTGTGACACTAGTTAAAGATTCCGATGCTTCACTTCAGGTTTACTGTGTCCAGCTGACCTTCTTATTGACGATGAAACACGGAAATTGCATCGGAATTAAATACAAAAGGCACAATGCCGACTTAAGTACAAGAAGACTGACTCTTCCTACAGTCTATGTTTTGAACCATTTCTGTGACACTAGTTATAGATTCCAATGCTGCACTTCATGTTTACTGTATCCCTGTGACCGTCTTATTGACGATCAAACATAGAAATATGATCGGAATTAAATACAAAAGGCACAATGCCGACTCAGGTACAAGGAGTCTGGCTCTTCTTACTGTCTGTGTTTTGAACCTTTCCTGTGAGACCGGTTTTGATTCCGATGCTTCACTTCAGGTTTACTGTATCCCTTGGACCTTCTTATTGCCGACGAAGCACAGATATTGCATCGGAATTAAAAAGAAAAGGCACAATGCCGACTTAAGTACAAGAAAAAAGACTCTTCTTAATATCTATGTTTTGAACCATTCCTGTGACACTAGTTATAGATTCCGATGCTTCACTTCAGGTTTACTGTATCCAGCTGACCTTCTTATTGGCGATGAAACACAGAAATTTCATCGGAATTAAATACAAAAAGCACAATGCCGTCTTAAGTACAAGAAGACTGACTCTTCTTACTGTCTATGTTTTCATACATTCCTGTGACACTAGTTATAGATTCCGATGCTTCACTTCAGTTGTACTGTATCCCTCTGACCTTCTAATTGACGATGAAACACAGAAATTGCATCGGAATTAAATACAAAAGGCAATATGCCGACTCAAGTACTAGAAGACTGACTCTTCTTACTGTATATATTTTGAACCATACCTTTGACACTAGTTATAGATTCCGATGCTTCACTTCAGGTTTACTGTATCCCTCTGACCGACGTATTGATGATGAAACACAGAAATTGCATCGGAATTAAATACCAAAGGCACAATGCCGATTCAAGTACAAGAAGACTGGCTCTTCTTCCTGTCTATGTTTTGAATCATTCCTGTGACACTAGTTATGGATTGCGATGCTTCTCTTCAGGTTTACTGTTTCCAGCTGACCTTCCTATTGACGATGAAACACAGAAATTGCAATGGAATTAAATAGAAAATGCACAATGCCGACTTCAGTACAAGATAACTGACACTATTACCTGTCTATGTTTTGAACCATTCCTGTGACACTAGTTATAGATTCCGATGCTTCACTTCAGGTTTACTGTATCCAGCTGACCTTCTTATTGACGATGAAACACAGAAATTGCATCGGAATTAAATACAAAAGGCACAATGCAGACTTAAGTACAAGAAGACTGAATCTTCTTACTGTCTATGTTATGAACCATTCCTGTGACACTAGTTATAGAATCCGATGTTTCACTCCAGTTTTACTGTATCCCTCTCACCTTCTTACCGAAGATGAAACACAGAAATTGCATCGGAATTAAATACAAAAGGCACAATGCCGACATAAGTACAAGAAGACTGACTCTTCTTACTGCCTATGTTTTGAACCATACCTGTGACACTAGTTTTAGATTCCGATGCTTCACTTCAGGTTTACTGTATCCCACCGACCGTCGTACTGACGATGAAACACAGAAATTGCATCTGAATTAAATACAAAAGGCACAATGCCGACTTAAGTACAAGAAGACTGCCTCTTCTTACTCTCTCTGTTTTGAACCACTCCTGTGACACTAGTTATAGATTCCGAAGTTTCACTTCAGGTTTACTGTATCCCTCTGATCGTCGTACTGACGATGAAACACAGAAATTGCATCGGAATTAAATAGAAAAGGCACAATGCCGACTTAAGTACAAGAAGACTGACTCTTCTTATTGACTATGATTGAACATTTCCTGTGAGACCAGTATTAGATTCCGATGCTCCACTATATGTTTACTGTATCCCATGGACCTTCTTATTGACGATGAAACACAGAAATTGCATCGTAACTAAATACAAAAGGCACCATGCCGACTTAAGTACAAGAAGACTGACTCTTCATACTGACTATGTTTTGAACCATTCCTGTGACACTAGTTATAGATTCCGATGCCTCACTTCAGGTTTACTGTATCTCTTGGACCTTCTTATTGACGATGAAACACAGAAATTGCATTGGAATTAAATACAAAAGGCACAATGCCGACTTAAGTACAAGAAGACTGACTCTTCCTACTGTCTATGTTTTGAACCATTCCTGTGACACTAGTTATAGATTCCGATGGCTCACTTCAGTTTTACTGTATCCCTTGGACCTTCTTATTGACGATGAAACACAGAAATTGCATCGGAATTAAATACAAAAGGCACAATGCCGACTCAGGTACAAGAAGTCTGGCTCTTCTTACTGTCTATGTTTTGAACCTTTCCTGTGAGACCGGTTTAGATTCCGATACTTCACTTCAGGTTTACTGTATCCCTGGGACCTTCTTATTGACGACGAAACACAGAAATTGCATCGGAATTAAAAAGAAAAGGCACAATGCCGACTTAAGTACAAGAAAAAGGACTCTTCTGAATATCTATGTTTTGAACCATTCCTGTGACACTAGTTATAGATTAAGATGCTTCACTTCAGGTTTACTGTATCCAGCTGACCTTCTTATTGACGATGAAACACAGAAATTGCATCGGAATTAAATACAAAAGGCACAATGCCGACTCAAGTACTAAAAGACTGACTCTTCTTACTGGCTATGTTTTGAACCATTCCTGTGACACTAGTTATAGATTCCGATGCTTCACTTCAGGTTTACTGTATCCCTCTGACCGTCGTATTGACGAGGAAACACAGAAATTGCATCGGAATTAAATACAAAAGGCACAATGCCGACTCAAGTACTAAAAGACTGACTCTTCTTACTGGCTATGTTTTGAACCATTCCTGTGACACTAGTTATGGATTCTGATGCTTCTCTTCAGGTTCACTGTTTCCAGCTGACCTTCTTATTGACGATGAAACACAGAAATTGCATCGGAATGAAATACAAAGGGCACAATGCCGACTCAAGTACAAGAGGATTGTCTCTTCTTACCGTTTATGTTTTGAACCATTCCTGTGACACTAGTTAGAGATTCTGATGCTTCACTTCAGATTTACTGTATCCCTGTGACCTTCTTGTTGACGATGAAACACAGAAATTGCATCGGAATTAAATATAAAAGGCACAATGATGACTTAAGTACAAAAAAACTGACTCTTCTTACTGTCTATGTTTTGAACCATTCCTGTGACAATAGTTATAGATTCCGATGCTGCACTTCAGGTTTACTGTATCCCTCTGACCGTCTTATTAACGTTGAAACACAGAAATTGCATCGGAATTAAATACAAAAGCACAATGCCGACTCAGGTACAAGAAGTCTGGCTCTTCTTACTGTCTATGTTTTGAACCTTTCCTGTGAGACCGGTTTAGATTCCGATACTTCACTTCAGGTTTACTGTATCCCTGGGAACTTCTTATTGACGACGAAACACAGAAATTGCATCGGAATTAAAAAGAAAAGGCACAATGCCGACTTAAGCACAAGAAAAAGGACTCTTCTGAATATCTATGTTTTGAACCATTCCTGTGACACTAGTTATAGATTAAGAGGCTTCACTTCAGGTTTACTGTATCCAGCTGACCTTCTTATTGACGATGAAACACAGAAATTGCATCGGAATTAAATACAAAAGGCACAATGACGACTTAAGTGCAAGAAGACTGACTCTTCTTACTGTCTGTGTTTTGATACATTCCTGTGACACTAGTTATAGATTCCGATGTTTCACTTCAGTTTTACTGTATCCCTCTGACCTTCTTATTGACGATGAAACACAGAAATTGCATCGGAATTAAATACAAAAGGCACAATGCCGACTCAAGTACTAGAAGACTGACTCTTCTTACTGTCTATGATTTGAACCATTCCTGTGACACTAGTTATAGATTCCGATGCTTCACTTCAGGTTTACTGTATCCCTCTGACCGTCGTATTGACGATGAAGCACACAAATTGCATTGGAATTAAATACAAAATGCACAATGCAGACTCAAGTACTAGAAGACTGGCTCTTCTTCCTGTCTCTGTTTTGAACCATTCCTGTGACACTAGTTATGGATTCCGATGCTTCTCTTCAGGTTTACTGTTTCCAGCTGACCTTCTTATTGACGATGAAACACAGAAATTGCATCGGAATGAAATACAAAAGGCACATTGCCGACTCAAGTACAAGAAGATTGACTCTTCTTACCGTTTATGTTTTGAACCATTCCTGTGACACTAGTTGTAGATTCCGATGCTTCACTTCAGGTTTACTGTATCCCTGTGACCTTCTTATTGACGATGAAACATAGAAATTGCATCGGAATTAAATACAAAAGGCACAATGCCGACTTAAGTACAAGAAAACTGACTCTTCTTACTGTCTATGATTTGAACCATTCCTGTGACACTAGTTATAGATTCCGATGCTTCACTTCAGTTTTACTGTATCCCTCTGACCGTATTAATGACGATGAAACACAGAAATTGCATCGGAATTAAATACAAAAGGCCAAATTCCAATTCAAGTACAAGTTGTCTGGCTCTTCTTACTGTCTATGTTTTCAAACTTTCCTGTGAGACCGGTTGTAGATTCCGATGCTTCACTTCAGGTTTACTGTATCTCTTGGGCGTTCTTATTGACGACGAACACAGAAATTGCATCGGAATTAAATAGAAAATGCACAATGCCGACTTCAGTACAAGATAACTGACACTATTTCCTGTCTATGTTTTGAACCATTCCTGTGACACTAGTTATAGATTCCGATGCTTCACTTCAGGTTTACTGTATCCAGCTGACCTTCTTATTGACGATGAAACACAGATATTGCATCGGAATTAAATACAAAAGGCACAATGCAGACTTAAGTACAAGAAGACTGAATCTTCTTACTGTCTATGTTATGAACCATTCCTGTGACACTAGTTATAGAATCCGATGTTTCACTCTAGTTTTACTGTATCCCTCTCACCTTCTTACCGAAGATGAAACACAGAAATTGCATCGGAATTAAATACAAAAGGCACAATGCCGACTTAAGTACAAGAAGACTGACTCTTCTTACTGCCTATGTTTTCAACCATACCTGTGACACTAGTTTTAGATTCCGATGCATCACTTCAGGTTTACCTTATCCCACCGACCGTCGTACTGACGATGAAACACAGAAATTGCATCTGAATTAAATACAAAAGGCACAATGCCGACTTAAGTACAAGAAGACTGCCTCTTCTTACTCTCTATGTTTTGAACCATTCCTGTGACACTAGTTATAGATTCCGATGTTTCACTTCAGGCTTACTGTATCCCTCTGATCGTCGTACTGACGATGAAACACAGAAATTGCATCGGAATTAAATAGAAAAGGCACAATGCCGACTTAAGTACAAGATGACTGACTCTTCTTACTGACTATGTTTGAACATTTCCTGTGAGACCTGTATTAGATTCCGATGCTCCACTATATGTTTACTGTATCCCATGGACCTTCTTATTGACGATGAAACACAGAAATTGCATCGTAACTAAATACAAAAGGCACCATGCCGACTTAAGTACAAGAAGTCTGACTCTTCATACTGACTATGTTTTAAACCATACCTGTGACACTAGTTATAGATTCCGATGCCTCACTTCAGGTTTACTGTATCTCTTGGACCTTCGTATTGACGATGAAACACAGAAATTGCATTGGAATTAAATACAAAAGGCACAATGCCGACTTAAGTACAAGAAAAACTGACTCTTCCTACTGTCTATGTTTTGAACCATTCCTGTGACACTAGTTATAGATTCCGATGCCTCACTTCAGTTTTACTGTATCCCTTGGACCTTCTTATTGGCGATGAAACACAGAAATTGCATCGGAATTAAATACAAAAGGCACAATCCCGACTTAAGTACAAGAAGACTAACTCTACCAACTGTCTATGATTTGAACCATTCCTGTGACACTAGTTATAGATTCCGATGCTTCACTTCAGGTTTACTCTATCCCTCTGACCTTCTAATTGACGATCAAACACAGAAAATTGATCGGAATTAAATAGAAAAGGAATAATGCCGACTCAAGTACAAGAAGACTGGCTCTTCTTACTGTCTATGATTTGAACCATTCCTATGACACTAGTTATAGATTCCGATGCTTCACTTCAGGTTTACTGTATCCAGCTGACCTTCTTATTGACGATGAAACACAGAAATTGCATCGGAATTATATACAAAAGGCACAATGCCGACCTAAGTACAAGAAGACTGGCTCTTCTTACTGTCTATGATTTGAACCATTCCTATGACACTAGTTATAGATTCCGATGCTTCACTTCAGGTTTACTGTATCCAGCTGACCTTCTTATTGGCGATGAAACACAGAAATTTCATCGGAATTAAATACAAAGAGCACAATGCCGACTTAAGTACAAGAAGACTGACTCTTCTTACTGTCTATGTTTTCATACATTCCTGTGACACTAGTTATAGATTCCGATGCTTCACTTCAGTTGTACTGTATCCCTCTGACCTTTTGATTGACGATGAAACACAGAAATTGCATCGGAATTAAATACAAAAGGCACAATGCCGACTCAAGTACTAGACGACTGACTCTTCTTACTGTCTATGTTTTGAATCATTCCTGTGACACTAGTTATGGATTCCGATGCTTCTCTTCAGGTTTACTGTTCCAGCTGACCTTCTAATTGACGATGAAACACAGAAATTGCATCGGAATTAAATACAAAAGGCACATTGCCGACTCAAGTACAAGAAGATTTACTCTTCTTACCGTTTATGTTTTGAACCATTCCTGTGACACTAGTTAGAGATTCTGATGCTTCACTTCAGGTTTACTGTATCCCTGTGACCTTCTTATTGATGATGAAACACAGAAATTGCATCGGAATTAAATAGAAAAGGCACAATGCCGAATTAAGTACAAGAAAACTGACTCCTCTTACAGTCTATGATTTGAACGATTCCTGTGACACTAGTTATGGATTCCGATGCTTCACGTCAGGTTTACTGTATCCCTCTGACCTTCTTATTGACGATGAAGCACAGAAATTGCATCAGAATTAATTAGATAAGACACAATGCCGACTTAACTACAAGAAAACTGACTCTTCTCACTGTCTATGTTTTGAACCATTCCTGTGACACTAGTTGTAGATTCCGATGCTGCACTTCATGTTTACTGTATCCCTGTGACCGTCTAATTGACGATCAAACACAGAAAATTGATCGGAATTGAATACAAAAGGCACAATGCCGACTGAAGTACAAGAAGATTGGCTCTGCTTACTGTCTATGATTTGAACCATTCCTATGACACTAGTTACAGATTCCGATGCTTCACTTCAGGTTTACTGTATCCAGCCGACCTTCTTATTGACGATGAAACTCAGAAATTGCTTCGGAATTATGTAGAAAAGGCACAATGCCAACCTAAGTACAAGAAGACTGACTCTTCTTACTGTGTATGTTTTGAACCATTCCTGTGACACAAGTTATAGATTCCGATGCTTCACTTCAGTTTTACTGTATCCCCCTGACCTTCTTATTGAAGATGAAACACAGAAATTGCATCGGAATTAAATACAAAAGGCACAATGCCGACTGAAGTACAAGAAGTCCAGCTCTTCTTACTGTCTATGTTTTGAACCTCTCCTGTGACACCGGTTTTAGATTCCGATGCTTCACTTCAGGTATACTGTATTCCTTGGACTTTCTTATTGACGACGAACACAGAAATTGCATCGGAATTAAATAGAAAATGAACAACGCCGACATAAGTACAAGAAAACTGACCCTTTTTCCTGTCTATGTTGTGAACCATTCCTGTGACACTAGTTAAAGATTCTGATGCTTCACTTCAGGTTTACTGTATCCTGCTGACCTTCTTATTGACGATGAAACACAGAAATTGCATCGGAATGAAATACATAAGACACAATGCCGACTTAAGTACAAGAAAATTGACTCTTCTTACTGTCTATGTTTTGAACCACTCCTGTGACATTAGTTATAGATTCCGATGCTTCACTTCAGGTCTACTGTATCCCTCTGACCTTCTTATTGACGATCAAACACAGAAATTGCATCGGAATTATATACAAAAGGCACAATGCCGATCTAAGTACAAGAAGACTGACTCTTCCTACAGTCTATGTTTTGAACCATTTCTGTGACACTAGTTACAGATTCCGATGCTGCACTTCATGTTTACTGTATCCCTGTGACCGTCTTATTGACGATCAAACATAGAAAATTGATCGGAATTAAATACAAAAGGCACAATGCCGACTCAGGTACAAGGAGTCTGGCTCTTCTTACTGTCTCTGTTTTGAACCTTTCCTGTGAGACCGGTTTTGATTCCGATGCTTCACTTCAGGTTTACTGTATCCCTTGGACCTTCTTATTGCCGACGAAGCACAGATATTGCATCGGAATTAAAAAGAAAAGGCACAATGCCGACTTAAGTACAAGAAAAAAGACTCTTCTTAATATCTATGTTTTGAACCATTCCTGTGACACTAGTTATAGATTCCGATGCTTCACTTCAGGTTTACTGTATCCAGCTGACCTTCTTATTGGCGATGAAACACAGAAATTTCATCGGAATTAAATACAAAAAGCACAATGCCGTCTTAAGTACAAGAAGACTGACTCTTCTTACTGTCTATGCTTTCATACATTCCTGTGACACTAGTTATAGATTCCGATGCTTCACTTCAGTTGTACTGTATCCCTCTGACCTTCTAATTGACGATGAAACACAGAAATTGCATCGGAATTAAATACAAAAGGCAAAATGCCGACTCAAGTACTAGAAGACTGACTCTTCTTACTGTATATGTTTTGAACCATACCTTTGACACTAGTTATAGATTCCGATGCTTCACTTCAGGTTTACTGTATCCCTCTGACCGACGTATTGATGATGAAACACAGAAATTGCATCGGAATTAAATACCAAAGGCACAATGCCGATTCAAGTACAAGAAGACTGGCTCTTCTTCCTGTCTATGTTTTGAATCATTCCTGTGACACTAGTTATGGATTGCGATGCTTCTCTTCAGGTTTACTGTTTCCAGCTGACCTTCCTATTGACGATGAAACACAGATATTGCATCGGAATTAAATAGAAAATGCACAATGCCGACTTCAGTACAAGATAACTGACACTATTACCTGTCTATGTTTTGAACCATTCCTGTGACACTAGTTATAGATTCCGATGTTTCACTTCAGGTTTACTGTATCCAGCTGACCTTCTTATTGACGATGAAACGCAGAAATTGCATCGGAATTAAATACAAAAGGCACAATGCAGACTTAAGTACAAGAAGACTGAATCTTCTTACTGTCTATGTTATGAACCATTCCTGTGACACTAGTTATAGAATCCGATGTTTCACTCCAGTTTTACTGTATCCCTCTCACCTTCTTACCGAAGATGAAACACAGAAATTGCATCGAAATTAAATACAAAAGGCACAATGCCGACTTAAGTACAAGAAGACTGACTCTTCTTACTGCCTATGTTTTGAACCATACCTGTGACACTAGATTTAGATTCCGATGCTTCACTTCAGGTTTACTGTATCCCACCGACCGTCGTACTGACGATGAAACACAGAAATTGCATCTGAATTAAATACAAAAGGCACAATGCCGACTTAAGTACAAGAAGACTGCCTCTTCTTACTCTCTCTTTTTTGAACCACTCCTGTGACACTAGTTATAGATTCCGAAGTTTCACTTCAGGTTTACTGTATCTCTCTGATCGTCGTACTGACGATGAAACACAGAAATTGCATCGGAATTAAATAGAAAAGGCACAATGCCGACTTAAGTACAAGAAGACTGACTCTTCTTATTGACTATGATTGAACATTTCCTGTGAGACCAGTATTAGATTCCGATGCTCCACTATATGTTTACTGTATCCCATGGACCTTCTTATTGACGATGAAACACAGAAATTGCATCGTAACTAAATACAAAAGGCACCATGCCGACTTAAGTACAAGAAGACTGACTCTTCATACTGACTATGTTTTGAACCATTCCTGTGACACTAGTTATAGATTCCGATGCCTCACTTCAGGTTTACTGTATCCCTTGGACCTTCTTATTGACGATGAAACACAGAAATTGCATCGGAATTAAATACAAAAGGCACAATGCCGACTTAAGTACAAGAAGACTGACTCTTCCTACTGTCTATGTTTTGAACCATTCCTGTGACATTAGTTATAGATTCCGATGGCTCACTTCAGTTTTACTGTATCCCTTGGACCTTCTTATTAACGATGAAACACAGAAATTGCATCGGAATTAAATACAAAAGGCACAATGCCGACTTAACTACAAGAAGACTGACTCTGCCTACTGTCTATGATTTGAAAAATTCCTGTGACACTAGTTATAGATTCCGATGCTTCACTTCAGGTTTACCTCTATCCCTCTGACCTTCTTATTGACGATCAAACACAGAAAATTGATCGGAATTAAATAGAAAAGGCACAATGCCGACTCAAGTACAAGAAGACTGGCTCTTCTTACTGTCTATGATTTAAACCATTCCTATGACACTAGTTATAGATTCCGATGCTTCACTTCAGGTTTACTGTATCTAGCTGACCTTCTTATTGACGATGAAACACAGAAATTGCATCGGAATTAAATACAAAAGGCACAATGCCGACTCAAGTACTAGAAGACTGACTCATTCTACTGTCTATGTTTTGAACCATTCCTGTGACAATAGTTATAGATTCCGATGGTGCACTTCAGGTTTATCTGTATCCCTCTGACCGTCTTATTAAGGATGAAACACAGAAATTGCATCGGAATTAAATACAAAAGGCACAATGCCGACTCAGGTACACGAAGTCTGGCTCTTCTTACTGTCTATGTTTTGAACCTTTCCTGTGAGACCGGTTTAGATTCCGATACTTCACTTCAGGTTTACTGTATCCCTGGGACCTTCTTATTGACGACGAAACACAGAAATTGCATCGGAATTAAAAAGAAAAGGCACAATGCCGACTTAAGTACAAGAAAAAGGACTCTTCTGAATATCTATGTTTTGAACCATTCCTGTGACACTAGTTATAGATTAAGATGCTTCACTCCAGGTTTACTGTATCCAGCTGACCTTCTTTTTGACGATGAAACACAGAAATTGCATCAGAATTAAATACAAAAGGCACAATGCCGACTCAAGTACTAGAAGACTGACTCTTCTTACTGTCTATGTTTTGAACCATTCCTGTGACACTAGTTATAGATTCCGATGCTTCACTTCAGGTTTACTGTGTCCCTCTGACCGTCGTATTGACGATGAAACACAGAAATTGCATCGGAATTAAATACAAAAGGCACAATGCCGACTTAAGTGCAAGAAGACTGACTCTTCTTACTGTCTGTGTTTTGATACATTCCTGTGACACTAGTTATAGATTCCGATGTTGCACTTCAGTTTTACTGTATCCCTCTGACCTTCTTATTGACGATGAAACACAGAAATTGCATCGGAATTAAATACAAAAGGCACAATGCCGACTCAAGTACTAGAAGACTGACTCTTCTTACTGTCTATGATTTGAACCATTCCTGTGACACTAGTTATAGATTCCGATGCTTCACTTCAGGTTTACTGTATCCAGCTGACCTTCTTATTGGAGATGAAACACAGAAATTACATCAAAATTAAATACAAAAGGCACAATGCCGACATAAGTACAAGCAGACTGACTCATTCTACTGTCTATGTTTTGAACCATTCCTGTGACAATAGCTATAGATTCTGATGCTGCACTTCAGGTTTACTGTATCCAGCTGACCTTCTTATTGGCGATGAAACACAGAAATTTCATCGGAATTAAATACAAAAAGCACAATGCCGACTTAAGTACAAGAAGACTGACTCTTCTTACTGTCTATGTTTTCATACATTCCTGTGACACTAGTTATAGATTCCGATGCTTCACTTCAGTTGTACTGTATGCCTCTGACCTTTTAATTGACGATGAAACACAGAAATTGCATCGGAATTAAATACAAAGGGCACAATGCCGACTCAAGTACTAGACGACTGACTCTTCTTACTGTATATGTTTTGAACCATTCCTTTGACACTAGTTATAGATTCCGATGCTTCACTTCAGGTTTACTGTATCCCTCTGACCGACGTATTGATGATGAAACACAGAAATTGCATCGGAATTAAATACCAAAGGCACCATGCCGATTCAAGGACAAGAAGACAGGCTCTTCTTCCTGTCTATGTTTTGAATCATTCCTGTGACACTAGTTATGGATTCCGATGCTTCTCTTCAGGTTTACTGTTCCAGCTGACCTTCTAATTGACGATGAAACACAGAAATTGCATCGGAATGAAATACAAAAGGCACATTGCCGACTCAAGTACAAGAAGATTTACTCTTCTTACCGTTTATGTTTTGAACCATTCCTGTGACACTAGTTAGAGATTCTGATGCTTCACTTCAGGTTTACTGTATCCCTGTGACCTTCTTATTGACGATGAAACACAGAAATTGCATCGGAATTAAATATAAAAGGCACAATGATGACTTAAGTACAAAAAAACTAACTCTTCTAACTGTCTATGTTTTGAACCATTCCTGTGACACTAGTTATAGATTCCGATGCTTCACTTCAGATTTATTGTATCCCTCTGACCGTATTATTGACGATGAAACACAGAAATTGCATCGGAATTAAATACAAAAGGCCAAATTCCAATTCAAGTACAAGTTGTCTGGCTCTTCTTACTGTCTATGTTTTCAAACTTTCCTGTGAGACCGGTTTTAGATTCCGATGCTTCACTTCAGGTTTACTGTATCTCTTGGGCGTTCTTATTGTCGACGAACACAGAAATTGCATCGGAATTAAATAGAAAATGCACAATGCCGACTTCAGTACAAGATAACTGACACTATTTCCTGTCTATGTTTTGAACCATTCCTGTGACACTAGTTATAGATTCCGATGCTACACTTCAGGTTTACTGTATCCAGCTGACCTTCTTATTGACGATGAAACACAGAAATTGCATCGGAATTAAATACAAAAGGCACAATGCAGACTTAAGTACAAGAAGACTGAATCTTCTTACTGTCTATGTTATGAACCATTCCTGTGACACTAGTTATAGAATCCGATGTTTCACTCCAGTTTTACTGTATCCCTCTCACCTTCTTACCGAAGATGAAACACAGAAATTGCATCGGAATTAAATACAAAAGGCACAATGCCGACTTAAGTACAAGAAGACTGACTCTTCTTACTGCCTATGTTTTGAACCATACCTGTGACACTAGTTTTAGATTCCGATACATCACTTCAGGTTTACCTTATCCCACCGACCGTCGTACTGTCGATGAAACACAGAAATTGCATCTGAATTAAATACAAAAGGCACAATGCCGACTTAAGTACAAGAAGACTGCCTCTTCTTACTCTGTATGTTTTGAACCATTCCTGTGACACTAGTTATAGATTCCGATGTTTCACTTCAGGTTTACTGTATCCCTCTGATCGTCGTTCTGACGATGAAACACAGAAATTGCATCGGAATTAAATAGAAAAAGCACAATGCCGACATAAGTACAAGAAGACTGACTCTTCTTACTGACTATGTTTGAACATTTCCTGTGAGACTAGTATTAGATTCCGATGCTCCACTATATGTTTACTGTATCCCATGGACCATCTTATTGACGATGAAACACAGAAATTGCATCGTAACTAAATACAAAAGGCACCATGCCGTCTTAAGTACAATAAGACTGACTCTTCATACTGACTATGTTTTAAACCATTCCTGTGACACTAGTTATAGATTCCGATGCCTCACTTCAGGTTTACTGTATCTCTTGGACCCTCTTATTGACGATGAAACACAGAAATTGCATCGGAATTAAATACAAAAGGCACAATGCCGACTTAAGTAGAAGAAGACTGACTCTTCCTACTGTCTATGTTTTGAACCATTCCTGTGACACTAGTTATAGATTCCGATGTCTCACTTCAGTTTTACTGTATCCCTTGGACCTTCTTATTGACGATGAAACACAGAAATTGCATCATAATTAAATAGAAAAAGCACAATGCCGACTTAAGTACAAGAAGACTGACTCATCTTACTGACTATGTTTGAACATTTCCTGTGAGACCAGTATTAGATTCCGATGCTCCACTATGTGTTTACTGTATCCCATGGACCTTCTTATTGACGATGAAGCACAGAAATTTCATCGTAACAAAATACGAAAGGCACCATGCCGACTTAAGTACAAGAAGACTGACTCTACCTACAGTCTATGATTTGAACCATTCCTGTGACACTAGTTATAGATTCCGATGCTTCACTTCGGGTTTACTCTATCCCTCTGACCTTCTTATTGACGATCAAACACAGAAAATTGATCGGAATTAAATAGAAAAGGCATAATGCCGACTCAAGTACAAGAAGACTGGCTCTTCTTACTGTCTATTATTTGAACCATTCCTATGACACTAGTTATAGATTCCGATGCTTCACTTCAGGTTTACTGTATCCAGCTGACCTTCTTATTGACGATGAAACACAGAAATTGCATCGGAATTATATACAAAAGGCACAATGCCGACCTAAGTACAAGAAGACTGACTCTTCTTACTGTCTATGTTTTGAACCTTTCCTGTGACACCGGTTTCAGATTCCGGTGCTTCACTTCAGGTTTACTGTATTCCTTGGACCTTCTTATTGACGACTAACACAGAAATTGCATCGGAATTAAATAGAAAATGCACAACGCCGACATAAGTACAAGAAGACTGACTCATTCTACTGTCTATGTTTTGAACCATTCCTGTGACAATAGTTATAGATTCCGATGCTGCACTTCAGGTTTACTGTATCCAGCTGACCTTCTTATTGGCGATGAAACACAGAAATTTCATCGGAATTAAATACAAAAAGCACAATGCCGACTTAAGTACAAGAAGACTGACTCTTCTTACTGTCTATGTTTTCATACATTCCTGTGACACTAGTTATAGATTCCGATGCTTCACTTCAGTTGTACTGTATCCCTCTGACCTTTTAATAGACGATGAAACACAGAAATTGCATCGGAATTAAATACAAAAGGCACAATGCCGACTCAAGTACTAGACGACTGACTCTTCTTACTGTATATGTTTTGAACCATTCCTTTGATACTAGTTATAGATTCCGATGTTTCACTTCAGGTTTACTGTATCCCTCTGACCGACGTATTGATGATGAAACACAGAAATTGCATAGGAATTAAATACCAAAGGCACCATGCCGATTCAAGGACAAGAAGACTGGCTCTTCTTCCTGTCTATGTTTTGAATTATTCCTGTGACACTAGTTATGGATTCCGATGCTTCTCTTCAGGTTTACTGTTCCAGCTGACCTTCTAATTGACGATGAAACACAGAAATTGCATCGGAATGAAATACAAAAGGCACATTGCCGACTCAAGTACAAGAAGATTTACTCTTCATACCGTTTAAGTTTTGAACCATTCCTGTGACACTAGTTAGAGATTCTGATGCTTCACTTCAGGTTTACTGTATCCCTGTGACCATTTTATTGACAATGAAACACAGAAATTGTATCGGAATTAAATATAAAAGGCACAATGATGACTTAAGTACAAAAAAACTAACTCTTCTTACTGTCTATGTTTTGAACCATACCTGTGACACTAGTTTTAGATTCCGATGCATCACTTCAGGTTTACCTTAACCCACCGACCGTCGTACTGACGATGAAACACAGAAATTGCATCTGAATTAAATACAAAAGGCACAATGCCGACTTAAGTACAAGAAGACTGCCTCTTCTTACTCTGTATGTTTTGAACCATCCTGTGACACTAGTTATAGATTCCGATGTTTCACTTCAGGTTTACTGTATCCCTCTGATCGTCGTTCTGACGATGAAACACAGAAATTTCATCGGAATTAAATAGAAAGAGCACAATGCCGACATAAGTACAAGAAGACTGACTCTTCTTACTGACTATGTTTGAACATTTCCTGTGAGACCAGTATTAGATTCCGATGTCCACTATATGTTTACTGTATCCCATGGACCTTCTTATTGACGATGAAACACAGAAATTGCATCGTAACGAAATACAAAAGGCACCATGCCGTCTTAAGTACAATAAGACTGACTCTTCATACTGACTATGTTTTAAACCATTCCTGTGACACTAGTTATAGATTCCGATGCCTCACTTCAGATTTACTGTATCTCTTGGACCTTCTTATTGACGATGAAACACAGAAATTGCATTGGAATTAAATACAAAAGGCACAATGCCGACTTAAGTAGAAGAAGACTGACTCTTCCCACTGTCTATGTTTTGAACCATTCCTGTGACACTAGTTATAGATTCCGATGCCTCACTTCAGTTTTACTGTATCCCTTGGACCTTCATTTTGACGATGAAACACAGAAATTGCATCGGAATTAAATAGAAAAAGCACAATGCCGACTTAAGTACAAGAAGACTGACTCTTCTTACTGACTATGTTTGAACATTTCCTGTGAGACCAGTATTAGATTCCGATGCTCCACTATATGTTTACTGTATCCCATGGACCTTCTTATTGACGATGAAACACAGAAATTTCATCGTAACTAAATACGAAAGGCACCATGCCGACTTAAGTACAAGAAGACTGACTCTACCTACTGTCTATGATTTGAACCATTCCTGTGACACTAGTTATAGATTCCGATGCTTCACTTCAGGTTTACTCTATCCCTCTGACCTTCTTATTGACGATCAAACACAGAAAATTGATCGGAATTAAATAGAAAAGGCATAATGCCGACTCAAGTACAAGAAGACTGGCTCTTCTTACTGTCTATTATTTGAACCATTCCTATGACACTAGTTATAGATTCCGATGCTTCACTTCAGGTTTACTGTATCCAGCTGACCTTCTTATTGACGATGAAACACAGAAATTGCATCGGAATTACATACAAAAGGCACAATGCCGACCTAAGTACAAGAAGACTGACTCTTCTTACTGTCTATGTTTTGAACCTCTCCTGTGACACCGGTTTCAGATTCCGGTGCTTCACTTCAGGTTTACTGTATTCCTTGGACCTTCTTATTGACGACGAACACAGAAATTGCATCGGAATTAAATAGAAAATGCACAACGCCGACATAAGTACAAGAAGACTGACTCATTCTACTGTCTATGTTTTGAACCATTCCTGTGACAATTGTTATAGATTCCGATGCTGCACTTCAGGTTTACTGTATCCAGCTGACCTTCTTATTGGCGATGAAACACAGAAATTTCATCGGAATTAAATACAAAAAGCACAATGCCGACTTAAGTACAAGAAGACTGACTCTTCTTACTGTCTATGTTTTCATACATTCCTGTGACACTAGTTATAGATTCCGATGCTTCACTTCAGTTGTACTGTATCCCTCTGACCTTCTAATTGACGATGAAACACAGAAATTGCATCGGAATTAAATACAAAAGGCACTATGCCGACTCAAGTACTAGACGACTGACTCTTCTTACTGTATATGATTTGAACCATTCCTTTGACACTAGTTATAGATTCCGATGCTTCACTTCAGGTTTACTGTATCCCTCTGACCGACGTATTGATGATGAAACACAGAAATTGCATCGGAATTAAATACCAAAGGCACCATGCCGATTCAAGGACAAGAAGACTGGCTCTTCTTCCTGTCTATGTTTTGAATCATCCCTGTGACACTAGTTATGGATTGCGATGCTTCTCTTCAGGTTTACTGTTTCCAGCTGACCTTCTTATTGACGATGAAACACAGAAATTGCATCGGAATTAAATACAAAAGGTACAATGCCGAATCAAGTACAAGAAGATTGACTCTTCTTACCGTTTATGTTTTGAACCATTCCTGTGACACTAGTTGTAGATTCCGATGCTTCACTTCAGGTTTACTGTATCTCTGTGACCTTCTTATTGACGATGAAACATAGAAATTGCATCGGAATTAAATACAAAAGGCACAATTCCGACTTAAGAACAAGAAAACTGACTCTTCTTACTGTCTATGTTTTGAACCATTCCTGTGACACTAGTTATAGATTCCGATGCTTCACTTCAGTTTTACTGTATCCCTCTGACCGTATTATTGACGATGAAAAAAAGAAATTGCATCGGATTTAAATACAAAAGGCCAAATTCCAATTCAAGTACAAGTTGTCTGGCTCTTCTTACTGTCTATGTTTTCAAACTTTCCTGTGAGACCGGTTTTAGATTCCGATGTTTCACTTCAGGTTTACTGTATCTCTTGGGCGTTCTTATTGACGACGAACACTGAAATTGCATCGGAATTAAATAGAAAATGCACAATGCCGACTTCAGTACAAGATAACAGACACTATTTCCTGTCTATGTTTTGAACCATTCCTGTGACACTAGTTATAGATTCCGATGCTTCACTTCAGGTTTACTGTATCCAGCTGACCTTCTTATTGACGATGAAACACAGAAATTGCATCGGAATTAAATACAAAAGGCACAATGCAGACTTAAGTACAAGAAGACTGAATCTTCTTACTGTCTATGTTATGAACCATTCCTGTGACACTAGTTATAGAAAACGATGTTTCACTCCAGTTTTACTGTATCCCTCTCACCTTCTTACCGAAGATGAAACACAGAAATTGCATCGGAATTAAATACAAAAGGCACAATGCCGACTTAAATACAAGAAGACAGACTCTTCTTACTGCCTATGTTTTGAACCATACCTGTGACACTAGTTTTAGATTCCGATGCTTCACTTCAGGTTTACTGTATCCCACCGACCGTCGTAATGACGATGAAACACAGAAATTGCATCTGAATTAAATACAAAAGGCACAATGCCGACTTAAGTACAAGAAGATTGCCTCTTCTTACTTTCTATGTTTTGAACCATTCCTGTGACACTAGTTATAGATTCCGAAGTTTCACTTCAGGTTTACTGTATCCCTCTGAGCGTCGTACTGACGATGAAACACAGAAATTGCATCGGAATTAAATAGAAGAGGCACAATGCCGACTTAAGTACAAGAAGACTGACTCTTCTTACTGACTATGTTTGAACATTTCCTGTGAGACCAGTATTAGATTCCGATGCTCCACTATATGTTTGCTGTATCCCATGGACCTTCTTATTGACGATGAAACACAGAAATTGCATCGTAACTAAATACAAAAGGCACCATGCCGACTTAAGTACAAGAAGACTGAATCTTCATTCTGACTATGCTTTGAACCATTCCTGTGACACTAGTTATAGATTCCGATGCCTCACTTCAGGTTTACTGTATCTCTTGGACCTTCTTATTGACGATGAAACACAGTAATTGCATCGGAATTAAATAGAAAAGGCACAATGCCGACTTAAGTACAAGAAGACTGACTCTTCCTACTGTCTATGTTTAGAACCATTCCTGTGAAACTAGTTATAGATTCCGATGCCTCACTTCAGTTTTACTGTATCCCTTGGACCTTCTTATTGAGGATGAAACACAGAAATTGCATCGGAATTAAATACAAAAGGCACAATGCCGACTTAAGTACAAGAAGACTGACTCTTCCTACGGTCTATGTTTTGAACCATTCCTGTGACATTAGTTATAGATTCCGATGCTTCACTTCAGGTTTACTGTATCCAGCTGCCTTCTTATTGACGATGTAACACAGAAATTGCATCGGAATTATATACAAAAGGCACAATGCCGACCTAAGTACAAGAAGACTGACTTTTCTTACTGTCTATGTTTTGAACCTCTCCTGTGACACCGGTTTTAGATTCCGGTGCTTCACTTCAGGTTTACTGTATTCCTTGGACCTTCTTATTGACGACGAACACAGAAATTGCATCGGAATTAAATAGAAAATGCACAACGCCGACATAAGTACAAGAAAACTAACTCTTTTTCCTGTCTATGTTTTGAACCATTCCTGTGACACTAGTTAAAGATTCCGATGCTTCACTTCAGGTTTACTGTATCCAGCTGACCCTCTTATTGACGATGAAACACAGAAATTACATCAAAATTAAATACAAAAGGCACAATGCCGACATAAGTACAAGAAGACTGACTCATTCTACTGTCTATGTTTTGAACCATTCCTGTGACAATAGTTATAGATTCCGATGCTGCAGTTCAGGTTTACTGTATCCCTCTGACCGTCTTATTAACGATGAAACACAGAAATTGCATCGGAATTAAATACAAAAGGCACAATGCCGACTCAGGTACAAGAAGTCTGGCTCTTCTTACTGTCTATGTTTTGAACCTTTCCTGTGAGACCGGTTTAGATTCCGATACTTCACTTCAGGTTTACTGTATCCCTGGGACCTTCTTATTGACGACGAAACACAGGAATTGCATCGGAATTAAAAAGAAAAGGCACAATGGCGACTTAAGTACAAGAAAAAGGACTCTTCTGAATATCTATGTTTTGAACCATTCCTGTGACACTAGTTATAGATTAAGATGCTTCACTTCAGGTTTACTGTATCCAGATGACCTTCTTAAAGACGAAGAAACACAGAAATTGCATCGGAATTAAATACAAAAGGCACAATGCCGACATAAGTGCAAGAAGACTGACTCTTCTTACTGTCTATGTTTTGATACATTCCTGTGACACTAGTTATAGATTCCGCTGTTTCACTTCAGTTTTACTGTATCCCTCTGACCTTCTTATTGACGATGAAACACAGAAATTGCATCGGAATTAAATACAAAGGCACAATGCCGACTCAAGTACTAGAAGACTGACTCCTCTTACTGTCTATGTTTTGAACCATTCTTGTGACACTAGTTATAGATTCCGATGCTTCACTTCAGGTTTACTGTATCCCTCTGACCGTCGTATTGACGATGAAACACAGAAATTGCATCGGAATTAAATACAAAAGGCACAATGCCGACTCAAGTACAAGAAGACTGGCTCTTCTTCCTGTCTATGTTTTGAACCATTCCTGTGACACTAGTTATGGATTCCGATGCTTCTCTTCAGATTTACTGTTTCCAGCTGACCTTCTTATTGACGATGAAACACAGAAATTGCATCGGAATGAATTACAAAAGGCACAATGCCGACTCAAGTACAAGAACATTGACTCATCTTACCGTTTATGTTCTGAACCATTCCTGTGACACTAGTTAGAGATTCTGATGCTTCACTTCAGGTTTACTGTATCCCTGTGACCTTCTTATTGACGATGAAACACAGAAATTACATCGGAATTAAATATAAAAGGCACAATGATGACTTAAGTACAAAAAAACTGACTCTTCTTACTGTCTATGTTTTGAACCATTCCTGTGACCCTAGTTATAGATTCCGATGCTTCACTTCAGTTTTACTGAATCCCTCTGACCATCTTATTGACGATGAAACACAGAAATTGCATCGGAATTAAATACAAAAGGCCCAATTCCAACTCAAGTACTAGTAGACTGGCTCTTCTTACTGTCTATGTTTTGAACCTTTCCTGTGAGACCGGTTTTAGATTCCGATGCTTCACATCAGGTTTACTGTATCTCTTGGACCTCCTTATTGACGACGAACACAGAAATTGCATCGGAATTAAATAGAAAATGCACAACGCCGACATAAGTACAAGAAAACTAACTCTTTTTCCTGTCTATGTTTTGAACCATTTCTGTGACACTAGTTAAAGATTCCGATGCTTCACTTCAGGTTTACTCTATCCAGCTGACCTTCTTATTGACGATGAAACCCAGAAATTACATCAAAATTAAATACAAAAGGCACAATGCCGACATAAGTACAAGAAGACTGACTCATTCTACTGTCTATGTTTTGAACCATTCCTGCGACAATAGTTATAGATTCCGATGCTGCACTTCAGGTTTACTGTATCCCTCTGACCGTCTTATTAACGATGAAACACAGAAATTGCATCGGAATTAAATACAAAAGGCACAATGCCGACTCAAGTACTAGAAGACTGACTCTTCTTACTGTCTATGTTTTGAACCATTACTGCGACACTAGTTATAGATTCCGATGTTTCACTTCAGGTTTACTGTATCCCTCTGATCGTCGTACTGACGATGAAACACAGAAATTGCATCGGAATTAAATAGAAAAGGCACAATGCCGACTTAAGTACAAGAAGACTGACTCTTCTTACTGACTATGTTTGAACATTTCCTGTGAGACCAGTATTAGATTCCGATGCTCCACTATATGTTTACTGTATCCCATGGACCTTCTTATTGACGATGAAACACAGAAATTGCATCGAAACTAAACACAAAAGGCACCATGCCGACTTAAGTACAAGAAGACTGACTCTTCATACTAACTATGCTTTGAACAATTCCTGTGACACTAGTTATAGATTCCGATGCCTCACTTCAGGTTTACTGTATCTCTTGGACCTTCTTATTGACGACGAACACAGAAATTGCATCGGAATTAAATAGAAAATGCACAACGCCGACATAAGTACAAGAAAACTAACTCTTTTACTGTCTATGTTTTGAACCATTTCTGTGACACTAGTTAAAGATTCCGATGCTTCACTTCAGGTTTACTCTATCCAGCTGACCTTCTTATTGACGATGAAACCCAGAAATTACATCAAAATTAAATACAAAAGGCACAATGCCGACATAAGTACAAGAAGACTGACTCATTCTACTGTCTATGTTTTGAACCATTCCTGTGACAATAGTTATAGATTCCGATGCTGCACTTCAGGGTTACTGTATCCCTCTGACCGTCTTATTAACGATGAAACACAGAAATTGCATCGGAATTAAATACAAAAGGCACAATGCCGACTAAGGTACAAGAAGTCTGGCTCTTCTTACTGTCTATGTTTTGAACCTTTCCTGTGAGACCGGTTTAGATTCCGATACTTCACTTCAGGTTTATTCTATCCCTGGGACCTTCTTATTGACGACGAAACACAGAAATTGCATCGGAATTAAATAGAAAAGGCACAATGCCGACTTAAGCACAAGAAGAAGGACTCTTCTGAATATCTATGTTTTGAACCATTCCTGTGACACTAGTTATAGATTAAGATGCTTCACTTCAGGTTTACTGTATCCAGCTGACCTTCTTATTGACGATGAAACACAGAAATTGCATGGGAATTAAATACAAAAGGCACAATGCCGACTTAAGTGCAAGAAGACTGACTCTTCTTACTGTCTATGTTTTGATACATTCCTGTGACACTAGTTATAGATTCCGATGTTTCACTTCAGTTTTACTGTATCCCTCTGACCTTCTTATTGACGATGAAACACAGAAATTGCATCGGAATTAAATACAAAAGGCACAATGCCGACTCAAGTACTAGAAGACTGACTCTTCTTACTGTCTATGTTTTGAACCATTACTGCGACACTAGTTATAGATTCCGATGCTTCACTTCAGGTTTACTGTATCCAGTTGACCTTCTTATTGACGATGAAACACAGAAATTGCATCGGAATTAAATACAAAAGGCACAATGCAGACTGAATCTTCTTACTGTCTATGTTATGTACCATTCCTGTGACACTAGTTATAGAAAACGATGTTTCACTTCAGTTTTACTGTATCCCTCTGACCGTATTATTGACGATGAAACACAGAAATTGCATCGCAATTAAATACAAAAGGCCAAATTCCAATTCAAGTACAAGTTGTCTGGCTCTTCTTACTGTCTATGTTTTCAAACTTTCCTGTGAGACCGGATTTAGATTCCGATGCTTCACTTCAGGTTTACTGTATCTCTTGGGCGTTCTTATTGACGACGAACACAGAAATTGCATCGGAATTAAATAGAAAATGCACAATGCCGACTTCAGTACAAGATAACTGACACTATTTCCTGTCTATGTTTTGAACCATTCCTGTGACACTAGTTATAGATTCCGATGCTTCACTTCAGGTTTACTGTATCCAGCTGACCTTCTTATTGACGATGAAACACAGAAATTGTATCGGAATTAAATACAAAAGGCACAATGGAGACTTAAGTACAAGAAGACTGAATCTTCTTACTGTCTATGTTATGAACCATTCCTGTGACACTAGTTATAGGAAACGATGTTTCACTCCAGTTTTACTGTATCCCTCTCACCTTCTTACCGAAGATGAAACACAGAAATTGCATCGGAATTAAATACAAAAGGCACAATGCCGACTTAAGTACAAGAAGACTGACTCTTCTTACTGCCTATGTTTTGAACCATACCTGTGACACTAGTTTTAGATTCCGATGCTTCACTTCAGGTTTACTGTATCCCACCGACCGTCGTACTGACGATGAAACACAGAAATTGCATCTGAATTAAATACAAAAGGCACAATGCCGACTTAAGTACAAGAAGACTGCCACTTCTTACTTTCTATGTTTTGAACCATTCCTGTGACACTAGTTATAGATTCCGATGTTTCACTTCAGGTTTACTGTATCCCTCTGATCGTCGTACTGACGATGAAACACAGAAATTGCATCGGAATTAAATAGAAAAGGCACAATGCCGACTTAAGTACAAGAAGACTGACTCTTCTTACTGACTATGTTTGAACATTTCCTCTGAGACCAGTATTAGATTCCGATGCTCCACTATATGTTTACTGTATCCCATGGACCTTCTTAATGACGATGAAACACAGAAATTGCATCGAAACTAAACACAAAAGGCACCATGCCGACTTAAGTACAAGAAGACTGACTCTTCATACTAACTATGCTTTGAACAATTCCTGTGACACTAGTTATAGATTCCGATGCCTCACTTCAGGTTTACTGTATCTCTTGGACCTTCGTATTGACGACGAACACAGAAATTGCATCGGAATTAAATAGAAAATGCACAACGCCGACATAAGTACAAGAAAACTAACTCTTTTTCCTGTCAATGTTTTGAACCATTTCTGTGACACTAGTTAAAGATTCCGATGCTTCACTTCAGGTTTACTCTATCCAGCTGACCTTCTTATTGACGATGAAACCCAGAAATTACATCAAAATTAAATACAAAAGGCACAATGCCGACATAAGTACAAGAAGACTGACTCATTCTACTGTCTATGTTTTGAACCATTCCTGTGACAATAGTTATAGATTCCGATGCTGCACTTCAGGTTTACTGTATCCCTCTGACCGTCTTATTTACGATGTAACACAGAAATTGCATCGGAATTAAATACAAAAGGCACAATGCCGACTAAGGTACAAGAAGTCTGGCTCTTCTTACTGTCTATGTTTTGAACCTTTCCTGTGGGACCGGTTTAGATTCCGATACTTCACTTCAGGTTTATTGTATCCCTGGGACCTTCTTATTGACGACGAAACACAGAAATTGCATCGGAATTAAAAAGAAAAGGCACAATGCCGACTTAAGCACAAGAAGAAGGACTCTTCTGAATATCTATGTTTTGAACCATTCCTGTGACACTAGTTATAGACTAAGATGCTTCACTTCAGGTTTACTGTATCCAGCTGACCTTCCTATTGACGATGAAACACAGAAATTGCATCGGAATTAAATACAAAAGGCACAATGCCGACTTAAGTGCAAGAGGACTGACTCTTCTTACTGTCTATGTTTTGATACATTCCTGTGACACTAGTTATAGATTCCGATGTTTCACTTCAGTTCTACTGTATCCCTCTGACCTTCTTATTGACGATGAAACACAGAAATTGCATCGGAATTAAATACAAAAGGCACAATGCCGACTCAAGTACTAGAAGACTTACTCTTCTTACTGTCTATGTTTTGAACCATTACTGCGACAAAAGTTATAGATTCCGATGCTTCACTTCAGGTTTACTGTATCCCTCTGACCGTCGTATTGACGATGAAACACAGAAATTGCATCGGAATTAAATACAAATGGCACAAAGCCGACTCAAGTACAAGAAGACTGGCTCTTATTCCTGTCTATGCCTTGAACCATTCCTGTGACACTAGTTATAGATTCCGATGCATCACTTCAGTTTTACTGTATCCCTTGGACCTTCTTATTGACGATGAAACACAGAAATTGCATCGGAATTAAATACAAAAGGCACAATGCCGACTTAAGTACAAGAAGACTGACTCTACCTACTGTCTATGATTTGAACCATTCCTGTGACACTAGTTATAGATTCCGATGCTTCACTTCAGGTTTACTCTATCCCTCTGCCATTCTTAATGACGATCAAACACAGAAAATTGATCGGAATTAAATAGAAAAGGCACAATGCCGACTCAAGTACAAGAAGACTGGCTCTTCTTACTGTCTATGATTTGAATCATTCCTATGACACAAGTTATAGATTCCGATGCTTCACTTCAGGTTTACTGTATCCAGCTGACCTTCTTATTGACGATGAAACACAGAAATGGCATCGGAATTATATACAAAAGGCACAATGCCGACCTAAGTACAAGAAGACTGACTCTTCTTACTGTCTATGTTTTGAACCTCTCCTGTGACACCGGTTTTAGATTCCATGGCTTCACTTCAGGTTTACTGTATTCCTTGGACCTTCTTATTGACGACGAACACAGAAATTGCATCGGAATTAAATAGAAAATGCACAACGCCGACATAAGTACCAGAAAACTAACTCTTTTTCCTGTCTATGTTTTGAACCATTCCTGTGACACTAGTTAAAGATTCCGATGCTTCACTTCAGGTTTACTGTATCCAGCTGACCTTCTTATTGACGATGAAACACAGAAATTACATCAAAATTAAATACAAAAGGCACAATCCCGACATAAGTACAAGAAGACTGACTCATTCTACTGTCTATGTTATGAACCATTCCTGTGACAATAGTTATAGATTCCGATGCTGCACTTCAGGTTTACTGTATCCCTCTGACCGTCTTATTAACGATGAAACACAGAAATTGCATCGTAATTAAATACAAATGGCACAATGCCGACTCAGAAACAAGAAGTCTGGCTCTTCTAACTGTCTATGTTTTGAACCTTTCCTGTGAGACCGGTTTAGATTCCGATACTTCACTTCAGGTTTACTGTATCCTTGGGACCCTCTTATTGACGACGAAACACAGAAATTGCATGGGAATTAAAAAGAAAAGGCACAATGGCGACTCAAGTACAAGAAAAAGGACTCTTCTGAATATCTATGTTTTGAACCATTCCTGTGACACTAATTATAGATTAAGATGCTTCACTTCAGGTTTACTGTCTCCAGCTGACCTTCTTATTGACGATGAAACACAGAAATTGCATCGGAATTAAATACAAAAGGCACACTGCCGACTTAAGTGCAAGAAGACTGACTCTTCTTACTGTCTATGTTTTGATACATTCCTGTGACACTAGTTATAGATTCCGATGTTTCACTTCAGTTTTACTGTATCCCTCTGACTTTCTTATTGACGATGAAACACAGAAATTGCATCGGAATTAAATACAAAAGGCACAATGCCGACTCAAGTACTAGATGACTGACTCTTCTTACTGTCTATGTTTTGAACCTTTCCTGTGACACTAGTTATAGATTCCGATGCTTCACTTCAGGTTTACTGTATCCCTCTGACCGTCGTATTGACGATGAAACACAGAAATTGCATCGGAATTAAATACAAAAGGCACAATGCCGACTCAAGTACAAGAAGACTGGCTCTTCTTCCTGTCTATGTTTTGAACCATTCCTGTGACACTAGTTATGGATTCAGATGCTTCTCTTCAGGTTTACTGTTTCCAGCTGACCTTCTTATTGTCGATGAAACACAGAAATTCCATCGGAATGAAATACAAAAGCCACAATGCCGACTCAAGTACAAGAAGATTCACTCTTCTTACCGTTTATGTTTTGAACCATTCTTGTGACACTAGTTAGAGATTCTGATACTTCACATCAGGTTTACTGTATCCCTGTGACCTTCTTATTGACGATGAAACACAGAAATTGCATCGGAATTAAATATAAAAGGCACAATGATGACTTAAGTACAAAAAAAACTGACTCTTCTTACTGTCTATGTTTTGAACCATTCCTGTGAAACTAGTTATAGATGCCGATGCTTCCCTTCAGTTTTACTGTATCCCTTGGACCTTCTTATTGACGATGAAACACAGAAATTGCATCGGAATTAAATACAAAAGGCACAATGCCGACTTAAGTACAAGAAGACTGACTCTACCTACTGTCTATGTTTTGAACCATTCCTGTGACACTAGTTATAGATTCCGATGCTTCACTTCAGTTTTACTGTATCCCTCTGACCGTATTATTGACGATGAAAAACAGAAATTGCATCGGATTTAAATACAAAAGGCCAAATTCCAATTCAAGTACAAGTTGTCTGGCTCTTCTTACTGTCTATGTTTTCAAACTTTCCTGTGAGACCGGTTTTAGATTCCGATGCTTCACTTCAGGTTTACTGTATCTCTTGGGCGTTCTTATTGACGACGAACACAGAAATTGCATCGGAATTAAATAGAAAATGCACAATGCCGACTTCAGTACAAGATAACAGACACTATTTCCTGTCTATGTTTTGAACCATTCCTGTGACACTAGTTATAGATTCCGATGCTTCACTTCAGGTTTACTGTATCCAGCTGACCTTCTTATTGACGTTGAAACACAGAAATTGCATCGGAATTAAATACAAAAGGCACAATGCAGACTTAAGTACAAGAAGACTGAATCTTCTTACTGTCTATGTTATGAACCATTCCTGTGACACTAGTTATAGAAAACGATGTTTCACTCCAGTTTTACTGTATCCCTCTCACCTTCTTACCGAAGATGAAACACAGAAATTGCATCGGAATTAAATACAAAAGGCACAATGCCGACTTAAATACAAGAAGACTGACTCTTCTTACTGCCTATGTTTTGAACCATACCTGTGACACTAGTTTTAGATTCCGATGCTTCACTTCAGGTTTACTGTATCCCACCGACCGTCGTAATGACGATGAAACACAGAAATTGCATCTGAATTAAATACAAAAGGCACAATGCCGACTTAAGTACAAGAAGATTGCCTCTTCTTACTTTCTATGTTTTGAACCATTCCTGTGACACTAGTTATAGATTCCGAAGTTTCACTTCAGGTTTACTGTATCCCTCTGAGCGTCGTACTGACGATGAAACACAGAAATTGCATCGGAATTAAATAGAAAAGGCACAATGCCGACTTAAGTACAAGAAGACTGACTCTTCTTACTGACTATGTATGAACATTTCCTGTGAGACCAGTATTAGATTCCGATGCTCCACTATATGTTTACTGTATCCCATGGACCTTCTTATTGACGATGAAACACAGAAATTGCATCGTAACTAAATACAAAAGGCACCATGCCGACTTAAGTACAAGAAGACTGACTCTTCATTCTGACTATGCTTTGAACCATTCCTGTGACACTAGTTATAGATTCCGATGCCTCACTTCAGGTTTACTGTATCTCTTGGACCTTCTTATTGACGATGAAACACAGAAATTGCAGCGGAATTAAATAGAAAAGGCACAATGCCGACTTAAGTACAAGAAGACTGACTCTTCCTACTGTCTATGTTTTGAACCATTCCTGTGAAACTAGTTATAGATTCCGACGCCTCACTTCAGTTTTACTGTATCCCTTGGACCTTCTTATTGACGATGAAACACAGAAATTGCATCGGAATTAAATACAAAAGGCACAATGCCGACTTAAGTACAAGAAGACTGACTCTTCCTACTGTCTATGTTTTGAACCATTCCTGTGACATTAGTTATAGATTCCGATGCTTCACTTCAGGTTTACTGTATCCAGCTGCCTTCTTATTGACGATGTAACACAGAAATTGCATCGGAATTATATACAAAAGGCACAATGCCGACCTCAGTACAAGAAGACTGACTTTTCTTACTGTCTATGTTTTGAACCTCTCCTGTGACACCGGTTTTAGATTCCGGTGCTTCACTTCAGGTTTACTGTATTCCTTGGACCTTCTTATTGACGACGAACACAGAAATTGCATCGGAATTAAATAAAAAATGCACAACGCCGACATAAGTACAAGAAAACTAACTCTTTTTCCTGTCTATGTTTTGAACCATTCCTGTGACACTAGTTAAAGATTCCGATGCTTCACTTCAGGTTTACTGTATCCAGCTGACCCTCTTATTGACGATGAAACACAGAAATTACATCAAAATTAAATACAAAAGGCACAATGCCGACATAAGTACAAGAAGACTGACTCATTCTACTGTCTATGTTTTGAACCATTCCTGCGACAATAGTTATAGATTCCGATGCTGCACTTCAGGTTTACTGTATCCCTCTGACCGTCTTATTAACGATGAAACACAGAAATTGCATCGGAATTAAATACAAAAGGGACAATGCCGACTAAGGTACAAGAAGTCTGGCTCTCCTTACTGTCTATGTTTTGAACCTTTCCTGTGAGACCGGTTTAGATTCCGATACTTCACTTCAGGTTTATTCTATCCCTGGGACCTTCTTATTGACGACGAAACACAGAAATTGCATCGGAATTAAATAGAAAAGGCACAATGCCGACTTAAGCACAAGAAGAAGGACTCTTCTGATTATCTATGTTTTGAACCATTCCTGTGACACTAGTTATAGATTAAGATGCTTCACTTCAGGTTTACTGTATCCAGCTGACCTTCTTATTGACGATGAAACACAGAAATTGCATCGGAATTAAATACAAAAGGCACAATGCCGACTTAAGTGCAAGAAGACTGACTGTTCTTACTGTCTATGTTTTGATACATTCCTGTGACACTAGTTATAGATTCCGATGTTTCACTTCAGTTTTACTGTATCCCTCTGACCTTCTTATTGACGATGAAACACAGAAATTGCATCGGAATTAAATACAAAAGGCACAATGCCGACCCAAGTATTAGAAGACTGACTCTTCTTACTGTCTATGTTTTGAACCATTACTGCGACACTAGTTATAGATTCCGATGCTTCACTTCAGGTTTACTGTATCCAGCTGACCTTCTTATTGACGATGAAACACAGAAATTGCATCGGAATTAAATACAAAAGGCACAATGCCGACTTAAGTACAAGAAGACTGACTCTTCTTACTGCCTATGTTTTGAACCATACCTGTGACACTAGTTTTAGATTCCGATGCTTCACTTCAGGTTTACTGTATCCCACCGACCGTCGTAATGACGATGAAACACAGAAATTGCATCTGAATTAAATACAAAAGGCACAATGCCGACTTAAGTACAAGAAGACTGCCTCTTCTTACTTTCTATGTTTTGAACCATTCCTGTGACACTAGTTATAGATTCCGATGTTTCACTTCAGGTTTACTGTATCCCTCTGATCGTCGTACTGACGATGAAACACAGAAATTGCATCGGAATTAAATAGAAAAGGCACAATGCCGACTTAAGTACAAGAAGACTGACTCTTCTTACTGACTATGTTTGAACATTTCCTGTGAGACCAGTATTAGATTCCGATGCTCCACTATATGTTTACTGTATCCCATGGACCTTCTTATTGACGATGGAACACAGAAATTGCATCGAAACTAAATACAAAAGGCACCATGCCGACTTAAGTACAAGAAGACTGACTCTTCATACTAACTATGCTTTGAACAATTCCTGTGACACTAGTTATAGATTCCGATGCCTCACTTCAGGTTTACTGTATCTCTTGGACCTTCTTATTGACGACGAACACAGAAATTGCATCGGAATTAAATAGAAAATGCACAACGCCGACATAAGTACAAGAAAACTAACTCTTTTTCCTGTCTATGTTTTGAACCATTTCTATGACACTAGTTAAAGATTCCGATGCTTCACTTCAGGTTTACTCTATCCAGCTGACCTTCTTACTGACGATGAAACCCAGAAATTACATCAAAATTAAATACAAAAGGCACAATGCCGACATAAGTACAAGAAGACTGACTCATTCTACTGTCTATGTTTTGAACCATTCCTGTGACAATAGTTATAGATTCCGATGCTGCACTTCAGGTTTACTGTATCCCTCTGACCGTCTTATTAACGATGAAACACAGAAATTGCATCGGAATTAAATACAAAAGGCACAATGCCGACTAAGGTACAAGAAGTCTGGCTCTTCTTACTGTCTATGTTTTGAACCTTTCCTGTGAGACCGGTTTAGATTCCGATACTTCACTTCAGGTTTATTGTATCCCTGGGACCTTCTTATTGACGACGAAACACAGAAATTGCATCGGAATTAAAAAGAAAAGGCACAATGCCGACTTAAGCACAAGAAGAAGGACTCTTCTGAATATCTATGTTTTGAACCATTCCTGTGACACTAGTTATAGACTAAGATGCTTCACTTCAGGTTTACTGTATCCAGCTGACCTTCTTATTGACGATGAAACACAGAAATTGCATCGGAATTAAATACAAAAGGCACAATGCCGACTTAAGTGCAAGAAGACTGACTCTTCTTACTGTCTATGTTTTGATACATTCCTGTGACACTAGTTATAGATTCCGATGTTTCACTTCAGTTTTACTGTATCCCTCTCACCTTCTTATTGACGATGAAACACAGAAATTGCATCGGAATTAAATACAAAAGGCACAATGCCGACTCAAGTACTAGAAGACTGACTCTTCTTACTGTCTATGTTTTGAACCATTACTGCGACACCAGTTATAGATTCCGATGCTTCACTTCAGGTTTACTGTATCCCTCTGACCGTCGTATTGACGACGAAACACAGAAATTGCATCGGAATTAAATACAAAAGGCACAAAGCCGACTCAAGTACAAGAGGACTGGCTCTTATTCCTGTCTATGCCTTGAACCATTCCTGTGACACCAGTTATGGATTCCGATGCTTCTCTTCAGGTTTACTGTTTCCAGCTGACCTTCTTATTGACGATGAAACACAGAAATTGCATCGGAATGAATTACAAAAGGCACAATGCCGACTCAAGTACAAGAAGATTGACTCATCTTACCGTTTATGTTTTGAACCATTCCTGTGACACTAGTTAGAGATTCTGATGCTTCACTTCAGGTTTACTGTATCCCTGTGACCTTCTTATTGACGAAGAAACACAGAAATTACATCGGAATTAAATATAAAAGGCACAATGATGACTTAAGTACAAAAAAACTGACTCTTCTTACTGTCTATGTTTTGAACCATTCCTGTGACACTAGTTATAGATTCCGATGCTTCACTTCAGTTTTACTGAATCCCTCTGACCATCTTATTGACGATGAAACACAGAAATTGCATCGGAATTAAATACAAAAGGCCCAATTCCAACTCAAGCACTAGTAGACTGGCTCTTCTTACTGTCTATGTTTTGAACCTTTCCTGTGAGACCGGTTTTAGATTCCGATGCTTCACATCAGGTTTACTGTATCCCTTGGACCTCCTTATTGACGACGAACACAGAAATTGCATCGGAATTAAATAGAAAATGCACAACGCCGACATAAGTACAAGAAAACTAACTCTTTTTCCTGTCTATGTTTTGAACCATTTCTGTGACACTAGTTAAAGATTCCGATGCTTCACTTCAGGTTTACTCTATCCAGCTGACCTTCTTATTGACGATGAAACCCAGAAATTACATCAAAATTAAATACAAAAGGCACAATGCCGACATAAGTACAAGAAGACTGACTCATTCTACTGTCTATGTTTTGAACCATTCCTGCGACAATAGTTATAGATTCCGATGCTGCACTTCAGGTTTACTGTATCCCTCTGACCGTCTTATTAACGATGAAACACAGAAATTGCATCGGAATTAAATACAAAAGGCACAATGCCGACTCAAGTACTAGAAGACTGACTCTTCTTACTGTCTATGTTTTGAACCATTACTGCGACAGTAGTTATAGATTCCGATGTTTCACTTCAGGTTTACTGTATCCCTCTGATCGTCGTACTGACGATGAAACACAGAAATTGCATCGGAATTAAATAGAAAAGGCACAATGCCGACTTAAGTACAAGAAGACTGACTCTTCTTACTGACTATGTTTGAACATTTCCTGTGAGACCAGTATTAGATTCCGATGCTCCACTATATGTTTACTGTATCCCATGGACCTTCTTATTGACGATGAAACACAGAAATTGCATCGAAACTAAACACAAAAGGCACCATGCCGACTTAAGTACAAGAAGACTGACTCTTCATACTAACTATGCTTTGAACAATTCCTGTGACACTAGTTATAGATTCCGATGCCTCACTTCAGGTTTACTGTATCTCTTGGACCTTCTTATTGACGACGAACACAGAAATTGCATCGGAATTAAATAGAAAATGCACAACGCCGACATAAGTACAAGAAAACTAACTCTTTTACTGTCTATGTTTTGAACCATTTCTGTGACACTAGTTAAAGATTCCGATGCTTCACTTCAGGTTTACTCTATCCAGCTGACCTTCTTATTGACGATGAAACCCAGAAATTACATCAAAATTAAATACAAAAGGCACAATGCCGACATAAGTACAAGAAGACTGACTCATTCTACTGTCTATGTTTTGAACCATTCCTGTGACAATAGTTATAGATTCCGATGCTGCACTTCAGGTTTACTGTATCCCTCTGACCGTCTTATTAACGATGAAACACAGAAATTGCATCGGAATTAAATACAAAAGGCACAATGCCGACTAAGGTACAAGAAGTCTGGCTCTTCTTACTGTCTATGTTTTGAACCTTTCCTGTGAGACCGGTTTAGATTCCGATACTTCACTTCAGGTTTATTCTATCCCTGGGACCTTCTTATTGACGACGAAACACAGAAATTGCATCGGAATTAAATAGAAAAGGCACAATGCCGACTTAAGCACAAGAAGAAGGACTCTTCTGAATATCTATGTTTTGAACCATTCCTGTGACACTAGTTATAGATTAAGATGCTTCACTTCAGGTTTACTGTATCCAGCTGACCTTCTTATTGACGATGAAACACAGAAATTGCATGGGAATTAAATACAAAAGGCACAATGCCGACTTAAGTGCAAGAAGACTGACTCTTCTTACTGTCTATGTTTTGATACATTCCTGTGACACTAGTTATAGATTCCGATGTTTCACTTCAGTTTTACTGTATCCCTCTGACCTTCTTATTGACGATGAAACACAGAAATTGCATCGGAATTAAATACAAAAGGCACAATGCCGACTCAAGTACTAGAAGACTGACTCTTCTTACTGTCTATGTTTTGAACCATTACTGCGACACTAGTTATAGATTCCGATGCTTCACTTCAGGTTTACTGTATCCAGCTGACCTTCTTATTGACGATGAAACACAGAAATTGCATCGGAATTAAATACAAAAGGCACAATGCAGACTGAATCTTCTTACTGTCTATGTTATGTACCATTCCTGTGACACTAGTTATAGAAAACGATGTTTCACTTCAGTTTTACTGTATCCCTCTGACCGTATTATTGACGATGAAACACAGAAATTGCATCGCAATTAAATACAAAAGGCCAAATTCCAATTCAAGTACAAGTTGTCTGGCTCTTCTTACTGTCTATGTTTTCAAACTTTCCTGTGAGACCGGATTTAGATTCCGATGCTTCACTTCAGGTTTACTGTATCTCTTGGGCGTTCTTATTGACGACGAACACAGAAATTGCATCGGAATTAAATAGAAAATGCACAATGCCGACTTCAGTACAAGATAACTGACACTATTTCCTGTCTATGTTTTGAACCATTCCTGTGACACTAGTTATAGATTCCGATGCTTCACTTCAGGTTTACTGTATCCAGCTGACCTTCTTATTGACGATGAAACACAGAAATTGTATCGGAATTAAATACAAAAGGCACAATGGAGACTTAAGTACAAGAAGACTGAATCTTCTTACTGTCTATGTTATGAACCATTCCTGTGACACTAGTTATAGAAAACGATGTTTCACTCCAGTTTTACTGTATCCCTCTCACCTTCTTACCGAAGATGAAACACAGAAATTGCATCGGAATTAAATACAAAAGTCACAATGCCGACTTAAGTACAAGAAGACTGACTCTTCTTACTGCCTATGTTTTGAACCATACCTGTGACACTAGTTTTAGATTCCGATGCTTCACTTCAGGTTTACTGTATCCCACCGACCGTCGTAATGACGATGAAACACAGAAATTGCATCTGAATAAAATACAAAAGGCACAATGCCGACTTAAGTACAAGAAGACTGCCACTTCTTACTTTCTATGTTTTGAACCATTACTGCGACAAAAGTTATAGATTCCGATGCTTCACTTCAGGTTTACTGTATCCCTCTGACCGTCGTATTGACGATGAAACACAGAAATTGCATCGGAATTAAATACAAAAGGCACAAAGCCGACTCAAGTACAAGAAGACTGGCTCTTATTCCTGTCTATGCCTTGAACCATTCCTGTGACACTAGTTATAGATTCCGATGCATCACTTCAGTTTTACTGTATCCCTTGGACCTTCTTATTGACGATGAAACACAGAAATTGCATCGGAATTAAATACAAAAGGCACAATGCCGACTTAAGTACAAGAAGACTGACTCTACCTACTGTCTATGATTTGAACCATTCCTGTGACACTAGTTATAGATTCCGATGCTTCACTTCAGGTTTACTCTATCCCTCTGCCATTCTTAATGACGATCAAACACAGAAAATTGATCGGAAATAAAAAAAAAAGGCACAATGCCGACTCAAGTACAAGAAGACTGGCTCTTCTTACTGTCTATGATTTGAATCATTCCTATGACACAAGTTATAGATTCCGATGCTTCACTTCAGGTTTACTGTATCCAGCTGACCTTCTTATTGACGATGAAACACAGAAATGGCATCGGAATTATATACAAAAGGCACAATGCCGACCTAAGTACAAGAAGACTGACTCTTCTTACTGTCTATGTTTTGATCCTCTCCTGTGACACCGGTTTTAGATTCCATGGCTTCACTTCAGGTTTACTGTATTCCTTGGACCTTCTTATTGACGACGAACACAGAAATTGCATCGGAATTAAATAGAAAATGCACAACGCCGACATAAGTACCAGAAAACTAACTCTTTTTCCTGTCTATGTTTTGAACCATTCCTGTGACACTAGTTAAAGATTCCGATGCTTCACTTCAGGTTTACTGTATCCAGCTGACCTTCTTATTGACGATGAAACACAGAAATTACATCAAAATTAAATACAAAAGGCACAATCCCGACATAAGTACAAGAAGACTGACTCATTCTACTGTCTATGTTATGAACCATTCCTGTGACAATAGTTATAGATTCCGATGCTGCACTTCAGGTTTACTGTATCCCTCTGACCGTCTTATTAACGATGAAACACAGAAATTGCATCGGAATTAAATACAAAAGGCACAATGCCGACTCAGAAACAAGAAGTCTGGTTCTTCTTACTGTCTATGTTTTGAACCTTTCCTGTGAGACCGGTTTAGATTCCGATACTTCACTTCAGGTTTACTGTATCCCTGGGACCTTCTTATTGACGACGAAACACAGAAATTGCATCGGAATTAAAAAGAAAAGGCACAATGCCGACTTAAGCACAAGAAGAAGGACTCTTCTGAATATCTATGTTTTGAACCATTCCTGTGACACTAGTTATAGATTAAGATGCTTCACTTCAGGTTTACTGTATCCAGCTGACCTTCTTATTGACGATGAAACACAGAAATTGCATCGGAATTAAATACAAAAGGCGCAATGCCGACTTAAGTGCAAGATGACTGACTCTTCTTACTGTCTATGTTTTGATACATTCCTGTGACACTTGTTATAGATTCCGATGTTTCACTTCAGTTTTACTGTATCCCTCTGACCTTCTTATTGACGATGAAACACAGAAATTGCATCGGAATTAAATACAATTGGCACAATGCCGACTCAAGTACTAGAAGACTGACTCTTCTTACTGTCTATGTTTTGAACCATTACTGCGACACTAGTTATAGATTCCGATGCTTCACTTCAGTTTTACTGTATCCCTCTGACCATCTTATTGACAATGAAACACAGAAATTACATCGGAATTAAATACAAAAGGCCGAATTCCAACTCAAGTACAAGTAGTCTGGCTCTTCTTACTGTCTATGTTTTGAACCTTTCCTGTGAGACCGGTTTTAGATTCCGATGCTTCACATCAGGTTTACTGTATCCCTTGGACCTCCTTATTGACGACGAACACAGAAATTGCATCGGAATTAAATAGAAAATGCACAACGCCGACATAAGTACAAGAAAACTAACTCTTTTTCCTGTCTATGTTTTGAACCATTTCTGTGACACTAGTTAAAGATTCCGATGCTTCACTTCAGGTTTACTCTATCCAGCTGACCTTCTTATTGACGATGAAACCCAGAAATTACATCAAAATTAAATACAAAAGGCACAATGCCGACATAAGTACAAGAAGACTGACTCATTCTACTGTCTATGTTTTGAACCATTCCTGCGACAATAGTTATAGATTCCGATGCTGCACTTCAGGTTTACTGTATCCCTCTGACCGTCTTATTAACGATGAAACACAGAAATTGCATCGGAATTAAATACAAAAGGCACAATGCCGACTCAAGTACTAGAAGACTGACTCTTCTTACTGTCTATGTTTTGAACCATTACTGCGACACTAGTTATAGATTCCGATGTTTCACTTCAGGTTTACTGTATCCCTCTGATCGTCGTACTGACGATGAAACACAGAAATTGCATCGGAATTAAATAGAAAAGGCACAATGCCGACTTAAGTACAAGAAGACTGACTCTTCTTACTGACTATGTTTGAACATTTCCTGTGAGACCAGTATTAGATTCCGATGCTCCACTATATGTTTACTGTATCCCATGGACCTTCTTATTGACGATGAAACACAGAAATTGCATCGAAACTAAACACAAAAGGCACCATGCCGACTTAAGTACAAGAAGACTGACTCTTCATACTAACTATGCTTTGAACAATTCCTGTGACACTAGTTATAGATTCCGATGCCTCACTTCAGGTTTACTGTATCTCTTGGACCTTCTTATTGACGACGAACACAGAAATTGCATCGGAATTAAATAGAAAATGCACAACGCCGACATAAGTACAAGAAAACTAACTCTTTTACTGTCTATGTTTTGAACCATTTCTGTGACACTAGTTAAAGATTCCGATGCTTCACTTCAGGTTTACTCTATCCAGCTGACCTTCTTATTGACGATGAAACCCAGAAATTACATCAAAATTAAATACAAAAGGCACAATGCCGACATAAGTACAAGAAGACTGACTCATTCTACTGTCTATGTTTTGAACCATTCCTGTGACAATAGTTATAGATTCCGATGCTGCACTTCAGGTTTACTGTATCCCTCTGACCGTCTTATTAACGATGAAACACAGAAATTGCATCGGAATTAAATACAAAAGGCACAATGCCGACTAAGGTACAAGAAGTCTGGCTCTTCTTACTGTCTATGTTTTGAACCTTTCCTGTGAGACCGGTTTAGATTCCGATACTTCACTTCAGGTTTATTCTATCCCTGGGACCTTCTTATTGACGACGAAACACAGAAATTGCATCGGAATTAAATAGAAAAGGCACAAAGCCGACTCAAGTACAAGAAGACTGGCTCTTATTCCTGTCTATGCCTTGAACCATTCCTGTGACACTAGTTATAGATTCCGATGCATCACTTCAGTTTTACTGTATCCCTTGGACCTTCTTATTGACGATGAAACACAGAAATTGCATCGGAATTAAATACAAAAGGCACAATGCCGACTTAAGTACAAGAAGACTGACTCTACCTACTGTCTATGATTTGAACCATTCCTGTGACACTAGTTATAGATTCCGATGCTTCACTTCAGGTTTACTCTATCCCTCTGCCATTCTTAATGACGATCAAACACAGAAAATTGATCGGAATTAAAAAAAAAAGGCACAATGCCGACTCAAGTACAAGAAGACTGGCTCTTCTTACTGTCTATGATTTGAATCATTCCTATGACACAAGTTATAGATTCCGATGCTTCACTTCAGGTTTACTGTATCCAGCTGACCTTCTTATTGACGATGAAACACAGAAATGGCATCGGAATTATATACAAAAGGCACAATGCCGACCTAAGTACAAGAAGACTGACTCTTCTAACTGTCTATGTTTTGAACCTTTCCTGTGAGACCGGTTTAGATTCCGATACTTCACTTCAGGTTTACTGTATCCCTGGGACCTTCTTATTGACGACGAAACACAGAAATTGCATCGGAATTAAAAAGAAAAGGCACAATGCCGACTTAAGCACAAGAAGAAGGACTCTTCTGAATATCTATGTTTTGAACCATTCCTGTGACACTAGTTATAGATTAAGATGCTTCACTTCAGGTTTACTGTATCCAGCTGACCTTCTTATTGACGATGAAACACAGAAATTGCATCGGAATTAAATACAAAAGGCGCAATGCCGACTTAAGTGCAAGATGACTGACTCTTCTTACTGTCTATGTTTTGATACATTCCTGTGACACTTGTTATAGATTCCGATGTTTCACTTCAGTTTTACTGTATCCCTCTGACCTTCTTATTGACGATGAAACACAGAAATTGCATCGGAATTAAATACAATTGGCACAATGCCGACTCAAGTACTAGAAGACTGACTCTTCTTACTGTCTATGTTTTGAACCATTACTGCGACACTAGTTATAGATTCCGATGCTTCACTTCAGGTTTACTGTATCCCTCTGACCGTCGTATTGACGATGAAACACAGAAATTGCATCGGAATTAAATACAAAAGGCACAGTGCCGACTCAAGTACAAGAAGACTGGCTCCTATACCAGTCTATGTTTTGAACCATTCCTGTGACACTAGTTATGGATTCCGATGCTTCTCTTCAGGTTTACTGTTTCCAGCTGACCTTCTTATTGACGATGAAACACAGAAATTGCATCGGAATGAAATACAATAGGCACAATGCCGACTCAAGTACAAGAAGATTGACTCTTCTTACCGTTTATGTTTGAACCATTCCTGTGACACTAGTTAAAGATTCTGATGCTTCACTTCAGGTTTACTGTATCCCTGTGACCTTCTTATTGACGATGAAACACAGAAATTGCATCGAAATTAAACATAAAAGGCACAATGATGACTTAAGCACAAAAAAACTGACTCTTCTTACTGTCTATGTTTTGAACCATTGCTGTGACACTAGTTATAGATTCCGATGCTTCACTTCAGTTTTACTGTATCCCTCTGACCATCTTATTGACAATGAAACACAGAAATTACATCGGAATTAAATACAAAAGGCCGAATTCCAACTCAAGTACAAGTAGTCTGGCTCTTCTTACTGTCTATGTTTTGAACCTTTCCTGTGAGACCGGTTTTAGATTCCAATGCTTCACATCAGGTTTACTGTATCCCTTGGACGTTCTTATTGACGACGAACACAGAAATTGCATCGGAATTAAATAGAAAATGCACAATGCCAACTTCAGTACAAGATAACTGACCCTATTTCCTGTCTATGATTTGAACCATTCCTGTGACACTAGTTATAGATTCCGATGCTTCACTTCAGTTTTACTGTATCCCTCTCACCTTCTTATTGAAGATGAAACACAGAAATTGCATCGGAATTAATTACAAAAGGCAAAATGCCGAGTCAAGTACAAGAAGACTGACTCTTCTTCCTGTCTATGTCTTGAACCATTCCTGTGACACTAGTCATAGATTCCGATGCTTCACTTCAGTTTTACTGTATCCCTGTGACCTTCTTATTGACGATGAAACACAGAAATTGCATCGGAATTAAATACAAAAGGCACAATGCGGACTTAAGTAAAAGAAAACTGACTCTTCTTACTGTCTATGTTTGAACCATTCCCGTGACACTAGTTATAGATTCCAATGCCTCACTTCAAGTTTACTGTATCCCTCTGACATCATTATTGACGATGATACACAGAAATTGCATCGGAATTAAATACAAAAGGCACAATGCCGACTTAAGGATAAGAAAACTGACTCTTCTTACTGTCTATGTTTTGATACATTCCTGTGACACCAGCTATAGATTGCGATGCTTCACTTCAGGTTTAATGTATCCCTCTGACCTTCTTATTGACGATGAAACACAGAAATTGCATCGGAATTAAATACAAAAGGTACAATGCCGACTCAAGTTCAAGAAGACTGGTTCTTCTTACTGTCTATGTTTTGAACCTTTCCTGTGTGACGGGCTTTAGATTCCGATGCTTCACTTCAAGTTTACTGTATCCCTTGGATCTTCTTATAGACGCCGAAACACAGAAATTGCATCGGAATTAAATAGAAAAGGCACAATGCCGACTTAAGCACAAGAAGAAGGACTCTTCTGAATATCTATGTTTTGAACCATTCCTGTGACACTAGTTATAGATTAAGATGCTTCACTTCAGGTTTACTGTATCCAGCTGACCTTCTTATTGACGATGAAACACAGAAATTGCATCGGAATTAAATACAAAAGGCACAATGCCGACTTAAGTGCAAGAAGACTGACTCTTCTTACTGTCTATGTTTTGATACATTCCTGTGACACTAGTTATAGATTCCGATGTTTCACTTCAGTTTTACTGTATCCCTCTGACCTTCTTATTGACGATGAAACACAGAAATTGCATCGGAATTAAATACAATAGGCACAATGCCGACTCAAGTACTAGAAGACTGACTCTTCTTACTGTCTATGTTTTGAACCATTACTGCGACACTAGTTATAGATTCCGATGCTTCACTTCAGGTTTACTGTATCCCTCTGACCGTCGTATTGACGATGAAACACAGAAATTGCATCGGAATTAAATACAAAAGGCACAATGCCGACTCAAGTACAAGAAGACTGGCTCTTATTCCTGTCTATGTTTTGAACCATTCCTGTGACACTAGTTATGGATTCCGATGCTTCTCTTCAGGTTTACTGTTTCCAGCTGACCTTCTTATTGACGATGAAACACAGAGATTGCATCGGATTGAAATACAAAAGGCACAATGCCGACTCAAGTACAAGAAGATTGACTCATCTTACCGTTTATGTTTTGAACCATTCCTGTGACACTAGTTAGAGATTCTGATGCTTCACTTCAGGTTTACTGTATCCCTGTGACCTTCTTATTGACGATGAAACACAGAAATTACATCGGAATTAAATATAAAAGGCACAATGATGACTTAAGTACAAAAAAACTGACTCTTCTAACTGTCTATGTTTTGAACCATTCCTGTGACACTAGTTATAGATTCCGATGCTTCACTTCAGTTTTACTGTATCCCTCTGACCATCTTATTGACGATGAAACACAGAAATTGCATCGGAATTAAATACAAAAATCCCAATTCCAACTCAAGTACTAGTAGACTGGCTCTTCTTACTGTCTATGTTTTGAACCTTTCCTCTGACACCGGTTTTAGATTCCGATGCTTCACATCAGGTTTACTGTATCCCTTGGACCTCCTTATTGACGACGAACACAGAAATTGCATCGGAATTAAATAGAAAATGCACAACGCCGACATAAGTACAAGAAAACTAACTCTTTTTCCTGTCTATGTTTTGAACCATTTCTGTGACACTAGTTAAAGATTCCGATGCTTCACTTCAGGTTTACTCTATCCAGCTGACCTTCTTATTGACGATGAAACCCAGAAATTACATCAAAATTAAATACAAAAGGCACAATGCCGACATAAGTACAAGAAGACTAACTCATTCTACTGTCTATGTTTTGAACCATTCCTGTGACAATAGTTATAGATTCCGATACTGCACTTCAGGTTTACTGTATCCCTCTGACCGTCTTATTAACGATGAAACACAGAAATTGCATCGGAATTAAATACAAAAGTCACAATGCCGACTAAGGTACAGGAAGTCAGGCTCTTCTTACTGTCTATGTTTTGAACCTTTCCTGTGAGACCGGTTTAGATTCCCATACTTCACTTCAGGTTTATTGTATCCCTGGGACCTTCATATTGACGACGAAACACAGATATTGCATCGGAATTAAAAAGAAAAGGCACAATGCCGACTTAAGCACAAGAAGAAGGACTCTTCTGAATATCTATGTTTTGAACCATTCCTGTGACACTAGTTATAGATTAAGATGCTTCACTTCAGGTTTACTGTATCACTCAGACCTTCTTATTGACGATGAAACACAGAAATTGCATCGGAATTAAATACAAAAGGCACAATGCCGACTCAAGTACTAGAAGACTGACTCTTCTTACTGTCTATGTTTTGAACCATTACTGCGACACTAGTTATAGATTCCGATGCTTCACTTCAGGTTTACTGTATCCCTCTGACCGTCGTATTGACGATGAGACACAGAAATTGCATCGGAATTAAGTACAAAAGGCACAATGCCGACTCAAGTACATGAAGACTGGCTCTTATTCCTGTCTATGTTTTGAACCATTCCTGTGACACTAGTTATAGATTCCGATGCCTCACTTCAGTTTTACTGTATCCCTTGGACCTTCTTATTGACGATGAAACACAGAAATTGCATCGGAATTAAATACAAAAGGCACAATGCCGACTTAAGTACAAGAAGACTGACTCTACCTACTGTCTATGATCTGAACCATTCCTGTGACACTAGTTATAGATTCCGATGCTTCACTTCAGGTTTACTCTATCCCACTGACATTCTTATTGACGATCAAACACAGAAAATTGATCGGAATTAAATAGAAAAGGCACAATGCCGACTCAAGTACAAGAAGACTGGCTCTTCTTACTGTCTATGATTTGAATCATTCCTATGACACAAGTTATAGATTCCGATGCTTCACGTCAGGTTTACTGTATCCAGCTGACCTTCTTATTGACGATGAAACACAGAAATGGCATCGGAATTATATACAAAAGGCACAATGCCGACCTAAGTACAAGATGACTGACTCTTCTTACTGTCTATGTTATGAACCTCTCCTGTGACACCGGTTTTAGATTCCGGTGCTTCACTCCAGGTTTACTGTATTCCTTGGACCTTCTTATTGACGACGAACACAGAAATTGCATCGGAATTAAATAGAAAATGCACAACGCCGACATAAGTACAAGAAAACTAACTCTTTTTCCTGTCTATGTTTTGAACCATTCCTGTGACTCTAGTTAATGATTCCGATGCTTCACTTCAGGTTTACTGTATCCAGCTGACCTTCTTATTGACGATGAAACACAGAAATTACATCAAAATTAAATACAAAAGGTACAATGCCGACATAAGTACAAGAAGACTGACTCATTCTACTGTCTATGTTATGAACCATTCCTGTGACAATAGTTATAGATTCCGATGCTGCACTTCAGGTTTACTGTATCCCTCTGACCGTCTTATTAACGATGAAACACAGAAATTGCATCGGAATTAAATACAAAAGGCACAATGCCGACTCAGAAACAAGAAGTCTGGCTCTTCTTACTGTCTATGTTTTGAACCTTTCCTGTGGGACCGGTTTAGATTCCGATACTTCACTTCAGGTTTACTGTATCCCTGGGACGTTCTTATTGACGACGAAACACAGAAATTGCATGGGAATTAAAAAGAAAAGGCACAATGGCGACTTAAGTACAAGAAAAAGGACTCTTCTGAATATCTATGTTTTGAACCATTCCTGTGACACTAATTATAGATTAAGATGCTTCACTTCAGGTTTACTGTCTCCAGCTGACCTTCTTATTGACGATGAAACACAGAAATTGCATCGGAATTAAATACACAAGGCACAATGCCGACTTAAGTGCAAGAAGACTGACTCTTCTTACTGTCTATGTTTTGATACATTCCTGTGACACTAGTTATAGATTCCGATGTTTCACTTCAGTTTTACTGTATCCCTCTGACCTTCTTATTGACGATGAAACACAGAAATTGCATCGGAATTAAATACAAAAGGCACAATGCAGACTCAAGTACTAGAAGACTGACTCTTCTTACTGTCTATGTTTTGAACCTTTCCTGTGACACTAGTTATAGATTCCGATGCTTCACTTCAGGTTTACTGTATCCCTCTGACCGTCGTATTGACGATGAAACACAGAAATAGCATCGGAATTAAATACAAAAGGCACAATGCCGACTCAAGTACAAGAAGACTGGCTCTTATTCCTGTCTATGTTTTGAACCATTCCTGTGACACTAGTTATGGATTCCGATGCTTCTCTTCAGGTTTACTGTTTCCAGCTGACCTTCTTATTGACGATGAAACACTGAAATTGCATCGGATTGAAATACAAAAGGCACAATGCCGACTCAAGTACAAGAAGATTGACTCATCTTACCGTTTATGTTTTGAACCATTCCTGTGACACTAGTTAGAGATTCTGATGCTTCACTTCAGGTTTACTGTATCCCTGTGACCTTCTTATTGACGATGAAACACAGAAATTACATCGGAATTAAATATAAAAGGCACAATGATGACTTAAGTACAAAAAAACTGACTCTTCTTACTGTCTATGTTTTGAACCATTCCTGTGACACTAGTTATAGATTCCGATGCTTCACTTCAGTTTTACTGTATCCCTCTGACCATCTTATTGACGATGAAACACAGAAATTGCATCGGAATTAAATACAAAAATCCCAATTCCAACTCAAGTACTAGTAGACTGGCTCTTCTTACTGTCTATGTTTTGAACCTTTCCTCTGACACCGGTTTTAGATTCCGATGCTTCACATCAGGTTTACTGTATCCCTTGGACCTCCTTATTGACGACGAACACAGAAATTGCATCGGAATTAAATAGAAAATGCACAACGCCGACATAAGTACAAGAAAACTAACTCTTTTTCCTGTCTATGTTTGGAACCATTTCTGTGACACTAGTTAAAGATTCCGATGCTTCACTTCAGGTTTACTCTATCCAGCTGACCTTCTTATTGACGATGAAACCCAGAAATTACATCAAAATTAAATACAAAAGGCACAATGCCGACATAAGTACAAGAAGACTGACTCATTCTACTGTCTATGTTTTGAACCATTCCTGTGACAATAGTTATAGATTCCGATACTGCACTTCAGGTTTACTGTATCCCTCTGACCGTCTTATTAACGATGAAACACAGAAATTGCATCGGAATTAAATACAAAAGTCACAATGCCGACTAAGGTACAGGAAGTCAAGCTCTTCTTACTGTCTGTGTTTTGAACCTTTCCTGTGAGACCGGTTTAGATTCCCATACTTCACTTCAGGTTTATTGTATCCCTGGGACCTTCTTATTGACGAAGAAACACAGATATTGCATCGGAATTAAAAAGAAAAGGCACAATGCCGACTTAAGCACAAGAAGAAGGACTCTTCTGAATATCTATGTTTTGAACCATTCCTGTGACACTAGTTATAGATTAAGATGCTTCACTTCAGGTTTACTGTATCCCTCTGACCTTCTTATTGACGATGAAACACAGAAATTGCATCGGAATTAAATTTAAAAGGCACAATGCCGACTCAAGTACTAGAAGACTGACTCTTCTTACTGTCTATGTTTTGAACCATTACTGCGACACTAGTTATAGATTCCGATGCTTCACTTCAGGTTTACTGTATCCCTCTGACCGTCGTATTGACGATGAGACACAGAAATTGCATCGGAATTAAGTACAAAAGGCACAATGCCGACTCAAGTACAAGAAGACTGGCTCTTATTCCTGTCTATGTTTTGAACCATTCCTGTGACACTAGTTATAGATTCCGATGCCTCACTTCAGTTTTACTGTATCCCTTGGACCTTCTTATTGACGATGAAACACAGAAATTGCATCGGTATTAAATACAAAAGGCACAATGCCGACTTAAGTACAAGAAGACTGACTCTACCTACTGTCTATGATTTGAACCATTCCTGTGACACTAGTTATAGATTCCGATGCTTCACTTCTGGTTTACTCTATCCCTCTGACATTCTTATTGACGATCAAACACAGAAAATTGATCGGAATTAAATAGAAAAGGCACAATGCCGACTCAAGTACAAGAAGACTGGCTCTTCTTACTGTCTATGATTTGAATCATTCCTATGACACAAGTTATAGATTCCGATGCTTCACGTCAGGTTTACTGTATCCAGCTGACCTTCTTATTGACGATGAAACACAGAAATGGCATCGGAATTATATACAAAAGGCACAATGCCGACCTAAGTACAAGAAGACTGACTCTTCTTACTGTCTATGTTTTGAACCTCTCCTGTGACACCGGTTTTAGATTCTGGTGCTTCACTCCAGGTTTACTGTATTCCTTGGACCTTCTTATTGACGACGAACACAGAAATTGCATCGGAATTAAATAGAAAATGCACAACGCCGACATAAGTACAAGAAAACTAACTCTTTTTCCTGTCTATGTTTTGAACCATTCCTGTGACTCTAGTTAATGATTCCGATGCTTCACTTCAGGTTTACTGTATCCAGCTGACCTTCTTATTGACGATGAAACACAGAAATTACATCAAAATTAAATACAAAAGGTACAATGCAGACATAAGTACAAGAAGACTGACTCATTGTACTGTCTAGGTTATGAACCATTCCTGTGACAATAGTTATAGATTCCGATGCTGCACTTCAGGTTTACTGTATCCCTCTGACCATCTTATTAACGATGAAACACAGAAATTGCATCGGAATTAAATACAAAAGGCACAATGCCGACTCAGAAACAAGAAGTCTGGCTCTTCTTACTGTCTATGTTTTGAACCTTTCCTGTGAGACCGGTTTAGATTCCGATACTTCACTTCAGGTTTACTGTATCCCTGGGACGTTCTTATTGACGACGAAACACAGAAATTGCATGGGAATTAAAAAGAAAAGGCACAATGGCGACTTAAGTACAAGAAAAAGGACTCTTCTGAATATCTATGTTTTGAACTATTCCTGTGACACTAATTATAGATTAAGATGCTTCACTTCAGGTTTACTGTCTCCAGCTGACCTTCTTATTGACGATGAAACACAGAAATTGCATCGGAATTAAATACACAAGGCACAATGCCGACTTAAGTGCAAGAAGACTGACTCTTCTTACTGTCTATGTTTTGATACATTCCTGTGACACTAGTTATAGATTCCGATGTTTCACTTCAGTTTTACTGTATCCCTCTGACCTTCTGATTGACGATGAAACACAGAAATTGCATCGGAATTAAATACAAAAGGCACAATGTTGACTCAAGTACTAGAAGACTGACTCTTCTTACTGTCTATGTTTTGAACCTTTCCTGTGACACTAGTTATAGATTCCGATGCTTCACTTCAGGTTTACTGTATCCCTCTGACCGTCGTATTGACGATGAAACACAGAAATTGCACCGGAATTAAATACAAAAGGCACAATGCTGACTCAAGTACAAGAAGACTGGCTCTTCTTCCTGTCTATGTTTTGAACCATTCCTGTAACACTAGTTATGGATTCCGATGCTTCTCTTCAGGTTTACTGTTTCCAGCTGACCTTCTTATTGTCGATGAAACACAGAAATTGCATCGGAATGAAATACAAAAGGCACAATGCCGACTCAAGTACAAGAAGATTGACCCTTCTTACCATTTATGTTTTGAACCATTCTTGTGACACTAGTTAGAGATTCTGATACTTCACTTCAGGTTTACTGTATCCCTGCGACCTTCTTATTGACGATGAAACACAGAAATTGCATCGGAATTAAATATAAAAGGCACAATGATGACTTAAGTACAAAAAACTGACTCTTCTTACTGTCTATGTCTTGAACCATTCCTGTGACACTAGTCATAGATTCCGATGCTTCACTTCAGTTTTACTGTATCCCTGTGATCTTCTTATTGTCGATGAAACACAGAAATTGCATCGGAATTAAATACAAAAGGCACAATGCCGACTTAAGTGCAAAAAGACTGACTATTCTTACTGTCTATGTTTTTAACCATTCCTGTGACACTAGTTATACATTCTGATGCTTCACTTCAGGTTTAATGTATCCCACCGACCGTAGTACTGAAGATGAAACACAGAAATTGCATCGGAATTAAATACAAAAGGCACAATGCCGACTCAGGTACAAGGAGTCTGGCTCTTCTTACTGTCTATGTTTTGAACCTTTCCTGTGAGACCGATTTTGATTCCGATGCTTCACTTCAGGTTTACTGTATCCCTTGGACCTTCTTATTGACGACGAAACACAGAAATTGCATCGGAATGAAATACAAAAGGCACAATGCGGACTTAAGTAAAAGAAAACTGACTCTTCTTACTGTCTATGTTTGAACCATTCCCGTGACACTAGTTATAGATTCCAATGCCTCACTTCAAGTTTACTGTATCCCTCTGACATCATTATTGACGATGATACACAGAAATTGCATCGGAATTAAATACAAAAGGCACAATGCCGACTTAAGAATAAGAAAACTGACTCTTCTTACTGTCTATGTTTTGATACATTCCTGTGACACCAGCTATAGATTGCGATGCTTCACTTCAGGTTTAATGTATCCCTCTGACCTTCTTATTGACGATGAAACACAGAATTGCATCGGAATTAAATACAAAAGGCATAATGCCGAGTCAAGTTCAAGAAGACTGGTTCTTCTTACTGTCTATGTTTTGAACCTTTCCTGTGTGACGGGCTTTAGATTCCGATGCTTCACTTCAAGTTTACTGTATCCCTTGGACCTTCTTATAGACGCCGAAACACAGAAATTGCATCGGAATTAAATAGAAAAGGCACAATGCCGACTTAAGCACAAGAAGAAGGACTCTTCTGAATATCTATGTTTTGAACCATTCCTGTGACACTAGTTATAGATTAAGATGCTTCACTTCAGGTTTACTGTATCCAGCTGACCTTCTTATTGACGATGAAACACAGAAATTGCATCGGAATTAAATAAAAAAGGCACAATGCCGACTTAAGTGTAAGAAGACTGACTCTTCTTACTGTCTATGTTTTGATACATTCCTGTGACACTAGTTATAGATTCCGATGTTTCACTTCATTTTTACTGTATCCCTCTGACCTTCTTATTGACGATGAAACACAGAAATTGCATCGGAATTAAATACAATAGGCACAATGCCGACTCAAGTACTAGAAGACTGACTCTTCTTACTGTCTATGTTTTGAACCATTACTGCGACACTAGTTATAGATTCCAATGCTTCACTTCAGGTTTACTGTATCCCTCTGACCGTCGTATTGACGATGAAACACAGAAATTGCATCGGAATTTAGTACAAAAGGCACAATGCCGACTCAAGTACAAGAAGACTGGCTCTTATTCCTGTCTATGTTTTGAACCATTCCTGTGACACTAGTTATGGATTCCGATGCTTCTCTTCAGGTTTACTGTTTCCAGCTGACCTTCTTATTGACGATGAAACACAGAAATTGCATCGGAATGAAATACAATAGGCACAATGCCGACTCAAGTACAAGAAGATTGACTCTTCTTACCGTTTATGTTTGAACCATTCCTGTGACACTAGTTAAAGATTCTGATGCTACACTTCAGGTTTACTGTATCCCTGTGACCTTCTTATTGACGATGAAACACAGAAATTGCATCGGAATTAAATATAAAAGGCATAATGATGACTTAAGTACAAAAAAACTGACTCTTCTTACTGTCTATGTTTTGAACCATTCCTGTGACACTAGTTATAGATTCCGATGCTTCACTTCAGTTTTACTGTATCCCAGTGACCATCTTATTGACAATGAAACACAGAAATTGCATCGGAATTAAATACAAAATGCCCAATTCCAACTCAAGTACAAGTAGTCTGGCTCTTCTTACTGTCTATGTTTTGAACCTTTCCTGTGAGACCGGTTTTAGATTCCGATGCTTCACATCAGGGTTACTGTATCTCTTGGACGTTCTTATTGACGACGAACACAGAAATTGCATCGGAATTAAATAGAAAATGCACAATGCCGATTTCAGTAAGAGATAACTGACCCTATTTCCTGTCTATGATTTGAACCATTCCTGTGACACTAGTTATAGATTCCGATGCTTCAATTCAGGTTTACTGTTTCCAGCTAACCTTCTTATTGACGATGAAACACAGAAATTGCATCGGAATTAAATAGAAAATGCACAATGCCGACTTCAGTACAAGATAACTGACCCTATTTCCTGTCTATGATTTGAACCATTCCTGTGACACTACTTATACATTCCGATGCTTCACTTCAGGTTTACTGTATCCAGCTGACCTTCTTATTGACGATGATACACAGAAATTGCATCAAAATAAAATACAAAAGGCACAATGCCGACATAAGTACAAGAAGACTGACTCTTTTTACTGTCTATGTTTTGAACCACTCCTGTAACACTAGTTATAGATCCCGATCCTGCACTTCAGGTTTACTATATCCCACTGACCGTCTTAATAACGATCAAACACAGATAATTGATCGGAATTAAATACAAAAGGCACAATGCCAACTCAAGTACAAGAAGTCTGGCTCTTCTTACTGTCTATGTTATGAACCATTCCTATGACACTAGTCTTAGATTCCGATGCTTCACTTCAGGTTTACTGTATTAAGCCGACCTTCTTATAGACGATGAAACACAGAAATTGCATCGGAATTAAATACAAAAGGCAAAATGCCGACTCAAGTACAAGAAGACTGACTCTTCTTCCTGTCTATGTCTTGAACCATTCCTGTGACACTAGTCATAGATTCCGATGTTTCACTTCAGTTTTACTGCATCCCTGTGACCTTCTTATTGTCGATGAAACACAGAAATTGAATCGGAATTAAATACAAAAGGCACAATGCCGACTTAAGTGCAAGAAGACTGACTCTTCTTACTGTCTATGTTTTTAACCATTCCTGTGACACTAGTTATAGATTCTGATGCTTCACTTCAGGTTTAATGTATCCCACCGACCGTAGTACTGAAGATGAAACACAGAAATTGCATCGGAATTAAATACAAAAGGCACAATGCCGACTCAGGTACAAGGAGTCTGGCTCTTCTTACTGTCTATGTTTTGAACCTTTCCTGTGAGACCGGTTTTGATTCCGATGCTTCACTTCAGGTTTACTGTATCCCTTGGACCTTCTTATTGACGACGAAACACAGAAATTGCATCGGAATTAAATACAAAAGGCACAATGCGGACTTAAGTAAAAGAAAACTGACTCTTCTTACTGTCTATGTCTGAACCATTCCCGTGACACTAGTTATAGATTCCAATGCCTCACTTCAAGTTTACAGTATCCCTCTGACATCATTATTGACGATGATACACAGAAATTGCATCGGAATTAAATACAAAAGGCACAATGCCGACTTAAGAATAAGAAAACTGACTCTTCTTACTGTCTATGTTTTGATACATTCCTGTGACACCAGCTATAGATTGCGATGCTTCACTTCAGGTTTAATGTATCCCTCTTCCCTTCTTATTGACGATGAAACACAGAAATTGCATCGGAATTAAATACAAAAGGCACAATGCCGACTCAAGTTCAAGAAGACTGGTTCTTCTTACTGTCTATGTTTTGAACCTTTCCTGTGTGACGGGCTTTAGATTCCGATGCTTCACTTCAAGTTTACTGTATCCCTTGGACCTTCTTATAGACGCCGAAACACAGAAATTGCATCGGAATTAAAGAGAAAAGGCAAATTGCCGACTTAAGCACAAGAAGAAGGACTCTTCTGAATATCTATGTTTTGAACCATTCCTGTGACACTAGTTATAGATTAAGATGCTTCACTTCAGGTTTACTGTATCCAGCTGACCTTCTTATTGACGATGAAACACAGAAATTGCATCGGAATTAAATACAAAAGGCACAATGCCGACTTAAGTGCAAGAAGACTGACCTTCTTACTGTCTATGTTTTGATACATTCCGGTGACACTAGTTATAGATTCCGATGTTTCACTTCAGTTTTACTGTATCCCTCTGACCTTCTTATTGACGATGAAACACAGAAATTGCATCGGAATTAAATACAATAGGCACAATGCCGACTCAAGTACTAGAAGACTGACTCTTCTTACTGTCTATGTTTTGAACCATTACTGTGACACTAGTTATAGATTCCGATGCTTCACTTCAGGTTTACTGTATCCCTCTGACCGTCGTATTGACGATGAAACACAGAAATTGCATCGGAATTAAATACAAAAGGCACAATGCCGACTCAAGTACAAGAAGACTGAATCTTCTTACTGTCTATGTTATGAACCATTCCTGTGACACTAGTTATAGATTCCGATGCTTCACTTCAGCTTTACTGTATCCCTCTCACCTTCTTATTGAAGATGAAACACAGAAATTGCATCGGAATTAAATACAAAAGGCAAAATGCCGACTCAAGTACAAGAAGACTGACTCTTCTTCCTGTCTGTGTCTTGAACCATTCCTGTGACACTAGTCATAGATTCCGATGCTTCACTTTAGTTTCACTGTATCCCTGTGACCTTCTTATTGACGATGAAACACAGAAATTGCATCGGAATTAAATACAAAAGGCACAATGCCGACTTAAGTGCAAGAAGACTGACTCTTCTTACTGTCTATGTTTTTAACCATTCCTGTGACACTAGTTATAGATTCTGATGCTTCACTTCAGGTTTAATGTATCCCACCGACCATAGTACTGAAGATGAAACACAGAAATTGCATCGGAATTAAATACAAAAGGCACAATGCCGACTCAGGTACAAGGAGTCTGGCTCTTCTTACTGTCTATGTTTTGAACCTTTCCTGTGAGACCGGTTTTGATTCCGATGCTTCACTTTAGGTTTACTATATTCCTTGTACGTTCTTATTGACGACGAACACAGAAATTGCATCGGAATTAAATAGAAAATGCACAATGCCGACTTCAGTACAAGATAACTGACCCTATTTCCTGTCTATGATTTGAACCATTCCTGTGACACTACTTATAGATTCCGATGCTTCACTTCAGGTTTACTGTATCCAGCTGACCTTCTTATTGACGATGATACACAGAAATTGCATCAAAATTAAATACAAAAGGCACAATGCCGACATAAGTACAAGAAGACTGACTCTTTTTACTGTCTATGTTTTGAACCACTCCTGTAACACTAGTTATAGATTCCGATCCTGCACTTCAGGTTTACTGTATCCCACTGACCGTCTTAATAACGATCAAACACAGAAAATTGATCGGAATTAAATACAAAAGGCACAATGCCAACTCAAGTACAAGAAGTCTGGCTCTTCTTACTGTCTATGTTTTGAACCATTCCTATGACACTAGTCTTAGATTCCGATGCTTCACTTCAGGTTTACTGTATTAAGCCGACCTTCTTATAGACGATGAAACACAGAAATTGCATCGGAATTAAATACAAAAGGCAAAATGCCGACTCAAGTACAAGAAGACTGACTCTTCTTCCTGTCTATGTCTTGAACCATTCCTGTGACACTAGTCATAGATTCCGATGCTTCACTTCAGTTTTACTGTATCCCTGTGACCTTCTTATTGTCGATGAAACACAGAAATTGAATCGGAATTAAATACAAAAGGCACAATGCCGACTTAAGTGCAAGAAGACTGACTCTTCTTACTGTCTATGTTTTTAACCATTCCTGTGACACTAGTTATAGATTCTGATGCTTCACTTCAGGTTTAATGTATCCCACCGACCGTAGTACTGAAGATGAAACACAGAAATTGCATCGGAATTAAATACAAAAGGCACAATGCCGACTCAGGTACAAGGAGTCTGGCTCTTCTTACTGTCTATGTTTTGAACCTTTCCTGTGAGACAGGTTTTGATTCCGATGCTTCACTTCAGGTTTACTGTATCCCTTGGACCTTCTTATTGACGACGAAACACAGAAATTGCATCGGAATTAAATACAAAAGGCACAATGCGGACTTAAGTAAAAGAAAACTGACTCTTCTTACTGTGTATGTCTGTACCATTCCCGTGACACTAGTTATAGATTCCAATGCCTCACTTCAAGTTTACAGTATCCCTCTGACATCATTATTGACGATGATACACAGAAATTGCATCGGAATTAAATACAAAAGGCACAATGCCGACTTAAGAATAAGAAAACTGACTCTTCTTACTGTCTATGTTATGATACATTCCTGTGACACCAGCTATAGATTGCGATGCTTCACTTCAGGTGTAATGTATCCCTCTGACCTTCTTATTGACGATGAAACACAGAAATTGCATCGGAATTAAATACAAAAGGCACAATGCCGACTCAAGTTCAAGAAGACTGGTTCTTCTTACTGTCTATGTTTTGAACCTTTCCTGTGTGACGGGCTTTAGATTCCGATGCTTCACATCAGGGTTACTGTATCTCTTGGACGTTCTTATTGACGACGAACACAGAAATTGCATCGGAATTAAATAGAAAATGCACGATGCCGACTTCAGTACAAGATAACTGACCCTATTTCCTGTCTATGATTTGAACCATTCCTGTGACACTAGTTATAGTTTCTGATGCTTCACTTCAAGTTTACTGTATCCCTTGGACCTTCTTATAGACGCCGAAACACAGAAATTGCATCGGAATTAAATAGAAAAGGCACAATGCCGACTTAAGCACAAGAAGAAGGACTCTTCTGAATATCTATGTTTTGAACCATTCCTGTGACACTAGTTATAGATTAAGATGCTTCACTTCAGGTTTACTGTATCCAGCTGACCTTCTTATTGACGATGAAACACAGAAATTGCATCGGAATTAAATACAAAAGTCACAATGCCGACTTAAGTGCAAGAAGACTGACTCTTCTTACTGTCTATGTTTTGATACATTCCTGTGACACTAGTTATAGATTCCGATGTTTCACTTCAGTTTTACTGTATCCCTCTGACCTTCTTATTGACGATGAAACACAGAAATTGCATCGGAATTAAATACAATAGGCACAATGCCGACTCAAGTACTAGAAGACTGACTCTTCTTACTGTCTATGTTTTGAACCATTACTGCGACACTAGTTATAGATTCCGATGCTTCACTTCAGGTTTACTGTATCCCTCTGACCGTCGTATTGACGATGAAACACAGAAATTGCATCGGAATTAAATACAAAAGGCACAATGCCGACTCAAGTACAAGAAGACTGGCTCTTATTCCTGTCTATGTTTTGAACCATTCCTGTGACACTAGTTATGGATTCCGATGCTTCTCTTCAGGTTTACTGTTTCCAGCTGACCTTCTTATTGACGATGAAACACAGAAATTGCATCGGAATTAAATACAAAAGGCACAATGCCGACATAAGTACAAGAAGACTGACTCTTTTTACTGTCTATGTTTTGAACCACTCCTGTAACACTAGTTATAGATTCCGATCCTGCACTTCAGGTTTACTGTATCCCACTGACCGTCTTAATAACGATCAAACACAGAAAATTGATCGGAATTAAATACAAAATTCACAATGCCGACTCAAGTACAAGAAGTCTGGCTCTTCTTACTGTCTATGTTTTGAACCATTCCTATGACACTAGTCTTAGATTCCGATGCTTCACTTCAGGTTTACTGTATTAAGCCGACCTTCTTATAGACGATGAAACACAGATATTGCATCGGAATTATATACAAAAGGCACAATGCCGACCTAAGTACAAGAAGACTGACTCTTCTTACTGTGTATGTTTTGAACCATTCCTGTGACACTAGTTAAAGATTCCGATGCTTCACTTCAGGTTTACTGTATCCAGCTGACCTTCTTATTGACGATGAAACACAGAAATTACATCAAAATTAAATACAAAAGGCACAATGCCGACATAAGTACAAGAAGACTGACTCATTCTACTGTCTATGTTTTGAACCATTCCTAAGACAATGGTTATAGATTCCGATGCTGCACTTCAGGTTTACTGTATCCCTCTGACCGTCTAATTAACGATGAAACACAGAAATTGCATCGGAATTAAATACAAAAGGCAAAATGCCGACTCAGGTACAAGAGGTCTGGCACTTCTTACTTTCTATGTTTTGAACCTTTCCTGTGAGACCGGTTTAGATTCCGATGCTTCACTTCAGGTTTACTGTATCCCTGGGAACTTCTTATTGACGACGAAACACAGAAATTGCATCGGAATTAAATAGAAAAGGCACAATGCCGACTTATGTACAAGAAAATGGACTCTTCGGAATATCTATGTTTGAACCATTCCTGTGACACTAGTTATAGATTAAGACGCTTCACTTCAGGTTTACTGTATCCAGCTGACCTTCTTATTGACGATGAAACACAGAAATTGCATCGGAATTAAATACAAAAGGCACAATGCCGACTTAAGTACAAGAAGACTGACTCTTCTTACTGTCTATGTTTTGATACATTCCTGTGACAGTAGTTATAGATTCCGATGTTTCACTTCAGTTTTACTGTACCCCTTGACACTCTTATTGACGATGAAACACAGAAATTGCATCGGAATTAAATACAAAAGGCACAATGCCGACTCAAGTACTAGAAGACTGACTCTTCTTACTGTCTATGTTTTGAACCATTCCTGTGACCCTAGTTATAGATTCCGATGCTTCACTTGAGGTTTACTGTGTCCCTCTGACCGTCGTATTGACGTTGAAACACAGAAATTGCATCGGAATTAAATACAAAAGGCACAATGCCGACTCAAGTACAAGAAGACTAGCTCTTCTTCCTGTCTATGCTTTGAACCATTCCTACGAATCTAGTTACGGATTCCGATGCTTCTCTTCAGGTTTACTGTTTCCAGCTGACCTTCTTATTGACGATGAAACACAGAAATTGCATCGGAATTAAATACAAAAGGCACAATGCCGACTCAAGTACAAGAAGATTGACTCTTTTTACCGTTTATGTTTTGAACCATTCCTGTGACACTAATTACAGATTCTGATGCTTCACTTCAGGTTTACTGTATCCCTGTGACCTTCTTATTGACGATGAAACACAGAAATTGCATCGGAATTAAATACAAAAGGCACAATGATGACTTAAGTACAAGAAAACTGACTCTTCTTTCTGTCTATGTTCTGAACCATTCCTGTGACACTAGTTATAGATTCCGATGCTTCACTTCGGTTTTACTGTATTCCTCTGACCGTCTTATTGACGATGAAATACAGAAATGGCATCGGAATTAAATTCAAAAGGCCCAATTCCTACTCAAGTAAAGTAGTCTGGCTCTTCTTACTGTCTATGTTTTGATCCATTCCTGTGAGACCGGTTTTAGATTCCGATGCTTCACATCAGGTTTACTGTATCCCTCTGACCTTCTTATTGACGATGAAACACAGAAATTGCATCGGAATTAAATACAATAGGCACAATGCCGACTCAAGTACTAGAAGACTGACTCTTCTTACTGTCTATGTTTTGAACCATTACTGTGACACTAGTTATAGATTCCGATGCTTCACTTCAGGTTTACTGTATCCCTCTGACCGTCGTATTGACGATGAAACACAGAAATTGCATCGGAATTAAATACAAAAGGCACAATGCCGACTCAAGTACAAGAAGACTGAATCTTCTTACTGTCTATGTTATGAACCATTCCTGTGACACTAGTTATAGATTCCGATGCTTCACTTCAGCTTTACTGTATCCCTCTCACCTTCTTATTGAAGATGAAACACAGAAATTGCATCGGAATTAAATACAAAAGGCAAAATGCCGACTCAAGTACAAGAAGACTGACTCTTCTTCCTGTCTGTGTCTTGAACCATTCCTGTGACACTAGTCATAGATTCCGATGCTTCACTTTAGTTTCACTGTATCCCTGTGACCTTCTTATTGACGATGAAACACAGAAATTGCATCGGAATTAAATACAAAAGGCACAATGCCGACTTAAGTGCAAGAAGACTGACTCTTCTTACTGTCTATGTTTTTAACCATTCCTGTGACACTAGTTATAGATTCTGATGCTTCACTTCAGGTTTAATGTATCCCACCGACCATAGTACTGAAGATGAAACACAGAAATTGCATCGGAATTAAATACAAAAGGCACAATGCCGACTCAGGTACAAGGAGTCTGGCTCTTCTTACTGTCTATGTTTTGAACCTTTCCTGTGAGACCGGTTTTGATTCCGATGCTTCACTTTAGGTTTACTGTATTCCTTGTACGTTCTTATTGACGACGAACACAGAAATTGCATCGGAATTAAATAGAAAATGCACAATGCCGACTTCAGTACAAGATAACTGACCCTATTTCCTGTCTATGATTTGAACCATTCCTGTGACACTACTTATACATTCCGATGCTTCACTTCAGGTTTACTGTATCCAGCTGACCTTCTTATTGACGATGATACACAGAAATTGCATCAAAATTAAATACAAAAGGCACAATGCCGACATAAGTACAAGAAGACTGACTCTTTTTACTGTCTATGTTTTGAACCACTCCTGTAACACTAGTTATAGATTCCGATCCTGCACTTCAGGTTTACTGTATCCCACTGACCGTCTTAATAACGATCAAACACAGAAAATTGATCGGAATTAAATACAAAAGGCACAATGCCAACTCAAGTACAAGAAGTCTGGCTCTTCTTACTGTCTATGTTTTGAACCATTCCTATGACACTAGTCTTAGATTCCGATGCTTCACTTCAGGTTTACTGTATTAAGCCGACCTTCTTATAGACGATGAAACACAGAAATTGCATCGGAATTAAATACAAAAGGCAAAATGCCGACTCAAGTACAAGAAGACTGACTCTTCTTCCTGTCTATGTCTTGAACCATTCCTGTGACACTAGTCATAGATTCCGATGCTTCACTTCAGTTTTACTGTATCCCTGTGACCTTCTTATTGTCGATGAAACACAGAAATTGAATCGGAATTAAATACAAAAGGCACAATGCCGACTTAAGTGCAAGAAGACTGACTCTTCTTACTGTCTATGTTTTTAACCATTCCTGTGACACTAGTTATAGATTCTGATGCTTCACTTCAGGTTTAATGTATCCCACCGACCGTAGTACTGAAGATGAAACACAGAAATTGCATCGGAATTAAATACAAAAGGCACAATGCCGACTCAGGTACAAGGAGTCTGGCTCTTCTTACTGTCTATGTTTTGAACCTTTCCTGTGAGACAGGTTTTGATTCCGATGCTTCACTTCAGGTTTACTGTATCCCTTGGACCTTCTTATTGACGACGAAACACAGAAATTGCATCGGAATTAAATACAAAAGGCACAATGCGGACTTAAGTAAAAGAAAACTGACTCTTCTTACTGTGTATGTCTGTACCATTCCCGTGACACTAGTTATAGATTCCAATGCCTCACTTCAAGTTTACAGTATCCCTCTGACATCATTATTGACGATGATACACAGAAATTGCATCGGAATTAAATACAAAAGGCACAATGCCGACTTAAGAATAAGAAAACTGACTCTTCTTACTGTCTATGTTATGATACATTCCTGTGACACCAGCTATAGATTGCGATGCTTCACTTCAGGTGTAATGTATCCCTCTGACCTTCTTATTGACGATGAAACACAGAAATTGCATCGGAATTAAATACAAAAGGCACAATGCCGACTCAAGTTCAAGAAGACTGGTTCTTCTTACTGTCTATGTTTTGAACCTTTCCTGTGTGACGGGCTTTAGATTCCGATGCTTCACTTCAAGTTTACTGTATCCCTTGGACCTTCTTATAGACGCCGAAACACAGAAATTGCATCGGAATTAAATAGAAAAGGCACAATGCCGACTTAAGCACAAGAAGAAGGACTCTTCTGAATATCTATGTTTTGAACCATTCCTGTGACACTAGTTATAGATTAAGATGCTTCACTTCAGGTTTACTGTATCCAGCTGACCTTCTTATTGACGATGAAACACAGAAATTGCATCGGAATTAAATACAAAAGTCACAATGCCGACTTAAGTGCAAGAAGACTGACTCTTCTTACTGTCTATGTTTTGATACATTCCTGTGACACTAGTTATAGATTCCGATGTTTCACTTCAGTTTTACTGTATCCCTCTGACCTTCTTATTGACGATGAAACACAGAAATTGCATCGGAATTAAATACAATAGGCACAATGCCGACTCAAGTACTAGAAGACTGACTCTTCTTACTGTCTATGTTTTGAACCATTACTGCGACACTAGTTATAGATTCCGATGCTTCACTTCAGGTTTACTGTATCCCTCTGACCGTCGTATTGACGATGAAACACAGAAATTGCATCGGAATTAAATACAAAAGGCACAATGCCGACTCAAGTACAAGAAGACTGGCTCTTATTCCTGTCTATGTTTTGAACCATTCCTGTGACACTAGTTATGGATTCCGATGCTTCTCTTCAGGTTTACTGTTTCCAGCTGACCTTCTTATTGACGATGAAACACAGAAATTGCATCGGAATGAAATACAAAAGGCACAATGCCGACTCAAGTACAAGAAGATTGACTCTTCTTACCATTTATGTTTGAACCATTCCTGTGACACTAGTTAAAGATTCTGATGCTTCACTTCAGGTTTACTGTATCCCTGTGACCTTCTTATTGACGATGAAACACAGAAATTGCATCGGAATTAAATATAAAAGGCACAATGATGACTTAAGTACAAAAAAACTGACTCTTCTTACTGTCTATGTTTTGAACCATTCCTGTGACACTAGTTATAGATTCCGATGCTTCACTTCAGTTTTACCGTATCCCTCTGACCATCTTATTGACAATGAAACACAGAAATTGCATCGGAGTTAAATACAAAATGCCCAATTCCAACTCAAGTACAAGTAGTCTAGATCTTCTTACTGTATATGTTTTGAACCTTTCCTGTGAGACCGGTTTTAGATTCCGATGCTTCACATCAGGGTTACTGTATCTCTTGGACGTTCTTATTGACGACGAACACAGAAATTGCATCGGAATTAAATAGAAAATGCACGATGCCGACTTCAGTACAAGATAACTGACCCTATTTCCTGTCTATGATTTGAACCATTCCTGTGACACTAGTTATAGTTTCTGATGCTTCACTTCAGGTTTACTGTCTCCAGCTAACCTTCTTATTGACGATGAAACACAGAAATTGCATCGGAATTAAATACAAAAAGCACAATGCCGACTTAAGTACAAGAAGACTGAATCTTCTTACTGTCTATGTTATGAACCATTCCCGTGACACTAGTTATAGATTCCGATGCTTCACTTCAGTTTTACTGTATCCCTCTCACCTTCTTATTGAAGATGAAACACAGATATTGCATCGGAATTAAATACAAAAGGCAAAATGCCGACTCAAGTACAAGAAGACTGACTCTTCTTCCTGTCTGTGTCTTGAACCATTCCTGTGACACCAGTCATAGATTCCGATGCTTCACTTCAGTTTCACTGTATCCCTGTGACCTTCTTATTGACGATGAGACACAGAAATTGCATCGGAATTAAATACAAAAGGCACAATGCCGACATAAGTACAAGAAGACTGACTCTTTTTACTGTCTATGTTTTGAACCACTCCTGTAACACTAGTTATAGATTCCGATCCTGCACTTCAGGTTTACTGTATCCCACTGACCGTCTTAATAACGATCAAACACAGAAAATTGATCGGAATTAAATACAAAAGGCACAATGCCGACTCAAGTACAAGAAGTCTGGCTCTTCTTACTGTCTATGTTTTGAACCATTCCTATGACACTAGTCTTAGATTCCGATGCTTCACTTCAGGTTTACTGTATTAAGCCGACCTTCTTATAGACGATGAAACACAGATATTGCATCGGAATTATATACAAAAGGCACAATGCCGACCTAAGTACAAGAAGACTGACTCTTCTTACTGTGTATGTTTTGAACCATTCCTGTGACACTAGTTAAAGATTCCGATGCTTCACTTCAGGTTTACTGTATCCAGCTGACCTTCTTATTGACGATGAAACACAGAAATTACATCAAAATTAAATACAAAAGGCACAATGCCGACATAAGTACAAGAAGACTGACTCATTCTACTGTCTATGTTTTGAACCATTCCTAAGACAATGGTTATAGATTCCGATGCTGCACTTCAGGTTTACTGTATCCCTCTGACCGTCTAATTAACGATGAAACACAGAAATTGCATCGGAATTAAATACAAAAGGCAAAATGCCGACTCAGGTACAAGAGGTCTGGCACTTCTTACTTTCTATGTTTTGAACCTTTCCTGTGAGACCGGTTTAGATTCCGATGCTTCACTTCAGGTTTACTGTATCCCTGGGAACTTCTTATTGACGACGAAACACAGAAATTGCATCGGAATTAAATAGAAAAGGCACAATGCCGACTTATGTACAAGAAAATGGACTCTTCGGAATATCTATGTTTGAACCATTCCTGTGACACTAGTTATAGATTAAGACGCTTCACTTCAGGTTTACTGTATCCAGCTGACCTTCTTATTGACGATGAAACACAGAAATTGCATCGGAATTAAATACAAAAGGCACAATGCCGACTTAAGTACAAGAAGACTGACTCTTCTTACTGTCTATGTTTTGATACATTCCTGTGACAGTAGTTATAGATTCCGATGTTTCACTTCAGTTTTACTGTACCCCTTGACACTCTTATTGACGATGAAACACAGAAATTGCATCGGAATTAAATACAAAAGGCACAATGCCGACTCAAGTACTAGAAGACTGACTCTTCTTACTGTCTATGTTTTGAACCATTCCTGTGACCCTAGTTATAGATTCCGATGCTTCACTTGAGGTTTACTGTGTCCCTCTGACCGTCGTATTGACGTTGAAACACAGAAATTGCATCGGAATTAAATACAAAAGGCACAATGCCGACTCAAGTACAAGAAGACTAGCTCTTCTTCCTGTCTATGCTTTGAACCATTCCTATGAATCTAGTTACGGATTCCGATGCTTCTCTTCAGGTTTACTGTTTCCAGCTGACCTTCTTATTGACGATGAAACACAGAAATTGCATCGGAATTAAATACAAAAGGCACAATGCCGACTCAAGTACAAGAAGATTGACTCTTTTTACCGTTTATGTTTTGAACCATTCCTGTGACACTAATTACAGATTCTGATGCTTCACTTCAGGTTTACTGTATCCCTGTGACCTTCTTATTGACGATGAAACACAGAAATTGCATCGGAATTAAATACAAAAGGCACAATGATGACTTAAGTACAAGAAAACTGACTCTTCTTTCTGTCTATGTTCTGAACCATTCCTGTGACACTAGTTATAGATTCCGATGCTTCACTTCGGTTTTACTGTATTCCTCTGACCGTCTTATTGACGATGAAATACAGAAATTGCATCGGAATTAAATTCAAAAGGCCCAATTCCAACTCAAGTAAAGTAGTCTGGCTCTTCTTACTGTCTATGTTTTGATCCATTCCTGTGAGACCGGTTTTAGATTCCGATGCTTCACATCAGGTTTACTGTATCCCTTGGACGTTCTTATTGACGACGAACACAGAAATTGCATCGGAATTAAATAGAAAATGCACAATGCCGACTTCAGTACAAGATAACTGACACTTTTTCCTGTCTATGGTTTGAACCATTCCTGTGACACTAGTTATAGATTCCGAAGTTTCACTTCAGGTATACTGTCTCCAGCTAACCTTCTTATTGACGATGAAACACAGAAATCGCATCGGAATTAAATACAGAAGGCACAATGGCGACATAAGTACAAGAAGACTGAATCTTCTTACTGTCTATGTTATGAACCATTCCTGTGACACTAGTTATAGATTCCGATGCTTCACTTCAGTTTTACTGTATCCCTTTCACCTTCTTATTGAAGATGAAACACAGAAATTGCATCGGAATTAAATACAAAAGGCACAATGCCGACTTAAGTGCAAGAAGACTGACTCTTCTTACTGTCCATGTTTTGAACCATTCCTGTGACACTAGTTGTAGATTCCGATGCTTCACTTCAAGTTTACGGTATCCCACCGACCGTCGTACGGACGATGAAACACAGAAATTGCATCGGAATTAAATACAAAAGGCACAATGCCGACTTAAGTACAATAAGACTGACTCTTCTTACTGTCTATGTTTTGAACCATTCCTGTGACACTAGTTATAGATTCCGATGTTTCACTTCAGGTTTACTGTATCCCTCTGACCGTCGTACTGACGATGAAACACAGAAATTGCATCGGAATTAAATAGAAAAGGCACAATGCCGACTTAAGTACAAGAAGACTGACTCTACTTACTGACTATGTTTGAACATTTCCTGTGAGACCAGTATTAGATTCCTATGCTTCACTATATGTTTTCTGTTTCCAATGGACCTTCTTATTGACGATGAAACACAGAAATTGCATCGGAATTAAATACAAAAGGCACCATGCCGACTTAAGTACAAGAAGACTGACTCTTCATACTGACTATGTTTTGAACCATTCCTGTGACACTAGTTATTGATTCCGATGCCTCACTTCAGGTTTACTGTATCCCTTGCAGCTTCTTATTGATGATGAAACACAGAAATTGCATCGGAATTAAATACAAAAGGCACAATGCCGACTTAAGTACAAGAAGACTGACTCTTCCTACTGTCTATGTTTTGAACCATTACTGTGACAACAGTTACAGATTCCGATGCCTCACTTCAGGTTTACTGTATCCCTTGGATCTTCTTATTGACGACGAGACACAGAAATTGCATCGGAATTAAATACAAAAGGCACAATGACGACTTAAGTACAAGAAGACTGACTCTTCCTACCGTCACCTGAATCAGCAGTTGTCTTGTGACAGCCCGAGCGACAGCAGCAGCGAGTAGTGTTTGTATAAAGCGTTTATTTTGCATTTTGTTTACGACCTTCCACTAAGGAAGGGGTTCTATTTGTGTTTATCTGCTCTGCATAGTAACTAACAGTTCTTGATAAAACTTTACGTAGTTTTCGTGTTAGATTTCTTAGTGTTTTCTTGATCGTTTAGAACAGAAAGCGCCCTAAAACCGTCTTTAGTTTGTTTCGCGGCCGTTAGCCACTAGTCACTTGAATCAGCAGTTGTCTTGTGACAGCCAGAGCGACAGCACCAGCAGCAGCGAGTACTGTTTGTATAAAGCGTTTTTGTACTTATTTGCTGCGCTTAGCTTTTAAATAGTTTTTCTGGGAAAACCTAGCGTAGTTTTCGCGTCTCGTATTTCAGTGAGTGTTTCTTGATTATCAGAGTAGCTCATCAGAAGATTATCTTGGGAATTTGTCACCGTATAGAGTAGGGTAAACATAGTCATGTGTAGGGGCTGTGGTTGTTGTGAGCGGACGCAAGGAGGATTGGCCACTCTTCGGGGGCAGGTGGAGGCTTTGTCTGTTAGGCTCATCGAGCTCGAGGCGCAGGCGTCGGCTCGTAGTGGCGTTGGGGCAACTGTGATGAGACCTATGCCTACTTCGGTGGCCTTGGAATCACATGGAACCCCTGATGTCGCTGCGTCTTCCGGCAGTGAGCATCTTACCGGTCAGCCATCACTCCAGGGTGAATGGCGGACAGTGGTGGGCTCGCGCGTGCCTGGCCGAAAGGCGAAGGTGGGATCTGGCCGCGTGGCAGCTGCCTTACCCCTTTCCAACAGGTACGGGGTGCTTCCTAGTGGTGATGACATCGTTTCCGAGCCACCACAGGGTGCCTCGCCTGTTGGGCCAGTGGCCGATTCTCCGGCAAGGTCCCGTCAGTCACAGAGGGCGGGCCTATTAGTTATAGGGAGCTCCAACGTTAGGCGGGTTATGGAGCCCCTCAGGAAAATAGCGGGTAGGTCGGGGAAGAATGCCAGTGTGCACTCGGTGTGCTTGCCGGGGGGTCTCGTCCGTAATGTGGAGGAGGCCCTTCCGGCAGCTATTGAACGCACTGGGTGTGACCGGCTGCAGATAGTAGCACATGTCGGAACGAATGACGCCTGCCGCTTGGGTTCTGAGGCCATCCTTGGTTCCTTCCGGCGGCTGGCTGATTTGGTGAAGACAACCAGCATCGCACGCGGAGTGCAAGCTGAGCTTAATATCTGCAGCATAGTGCCCAGAGTCGATCGCGGTCCTCTGGTTTGGAGCCGTGTGGAGGGTGTAAACCAGAGGCTCAGACGACTCTGCGACTATAATGGTTGCAAATTCATCGACCTCCGTTATTGGGTGGAGAACTGTAGGGCCCCCCTAGACAGGTCAGGCGTGCACTACACACCGGAAGCAGCTACTAGGGTAGCAGAGTACGTGTGGCGTGCACACGGGGGTTTTTTAGGTTAGAGGGACCCCCCCTTGGGCGAAACGATAAAATACCTGACGGCTTACCAGAGAGGACATTATCATCGTTGATAAAGAATGTCCGTCCTCAGAGACCAAAAACAGGAAAAGTTAACGTAATGTTGGTAAACTGCAGGAGTATCCAGGGCAAGGTTCCTGAATTAGTATCTCTTATTGAAGGAAATAGTGCGCATATAGTATTAGGAACGGAAAGTTGGTTAAAACCGGAAGTGAACAGTAACGAAATCCTAGACACAGAATGGAATATATACCGCAAGGATAGGATAAACGCCAATGGTGGAGGAGTATTTATAGCAGTAAAGAATTCAATAATATCCAGTGAAGTTATTAGCGAATGCGAATGTGAAATAATCTGGGTTAAGTTAAGTATCAAAGGTGGGTCAGATATGATAGTCGGATGCTTCTATAGACCACCTGCATCAGCAACAGTAGTAGTTGAGCGCCTCAGAGAGAACCTGCAGAACGTCGTGAAGAAGTTTCGTGATCATACTATTGTAATAGGGGGAGACTTCAATCTACCAGGTATAGAATGGGATAGTCACACAATCAGAACTGGAGCCAGGGACAGAGGCTCTTGTGACATTATCCTGACTGCCTTGTCCGAGAATTACTTCGAGCAGATAGTTAGAGAACCAACTCGTGAAGCTAACGTTTTAGACCTCATAGCAACAAATAGACCGGAACTTTTCGACTCCGTGAATGTAGAAGAGGGTATCAGTGATCATAAGTCAGTGGTTGCATCAATGACTACAAGTGTAATAAGAAATGCCAAGAAAGGAAGGAAAATATATTTGCTTAACAAGAGTGATAGGGCACAAATCGCAGAATATCTGAGTGACCACCATCAAACGTTCATTTCTGAGGAAGAGGATGTGGAACAAAAATGGAAAAAATTCAGAAACATCGTCCAGTACGCCTTAGATAAGTTCGTACCGACTAAGGTCCAAAGCGAGGGGAAAGATCCACCGTGGTATAACAATCATGTACGAAAGGTACTACGGAAACAAAGAAAGCTTCATCATAGGTTTAAGAGTAGTCGAATCATAGCTGATAAGGAAAAGCTGAACGAAGCGAAAAAGAGCGTAAAGAGAGCAATGAGAGAAGCATTCAACGAATTCGAACATAAAACATTGGCAAACAATCTAAACAAGAACCCTAAAAAGTTTTGGCCATATGTAAAATCGGTAAGCGGATCTAAATCCCCTATTCAGTCACTCTTTGACCACGATGGAACCGAAACAGAGGACGACCGAAGAAAGGCAGAAATACTGAATTCAGTGTTCCGAAACTGTTTCACTGCGGAAAATCGTAACACGGTCCCTGACTTCAGCCGTCGCACGGACGCCAAAATGGAAAATATTGAAATAAACGATATCGGAATTGAAAAACAACTGCTATCACTTAGTAGCGGAAAAGCATCCGGACCAGACGAGATACCCTTAAGATTCTACAGTGATTATGCTAAAGAACTTGCCCCCTTTCTATCAGCAATTTATCGTAGATCGCTGGAAGAACGTAAAGTACCTAGCGACTGGAAGAAAGCGCAGGTCGTTCCCATTTTCAAGAAGGGTCATAAATCAGATGCGAATAATTATAGGCCTATTTCGCTTACGTCAATCTGTTGTAGAATAATGGAACATGTTTTGTGTTCTCGTATTATGACGTTCTTAGATAATACAAATCTCCTTCATCATAACCAACATGGATTCCGCAAACAGAGATCATGTGAAACTCAGCTCGCCCTATTTGCCCAAGAATTTCACAGTGCCGTAGACACTGGCGAGCAGATTGATGCCGTATTCCTGGACTTCAGGAAGGCATTTGATACGGTTCCGCACTTACGTTTAGTGAAAAAAATACGAGCTTACGGAATATCGGACCAGGTTTGTGATTGGATTCAGGATTTCCTAGAAGAAAGAACACAACATGTCATTCTTAACGGTTCAAAATCTGCAGATGTAGAGGTAATTTCGGGAGTACCGCAGGGAAGCGTGATAGGACCTTTATTGTTTACAATATACATAAATGACTTAGTTGACAACATCGGTAGCTCCGTGAGGCTATTTGCAGATGACACGGTTGTCTACAAGAAAGTAGCAACATCAGAAGACTCGTACGTACTCCAGGAGGACCTGCAGAGGATTAATGCATGGTGCGACAGCTGGCAGCTTTCCCTAAACGTAGATAAATGTAATATAATGCGCATACATAGGGGCAGAAATCCATTCCAGTACGATTATGCCATAGGTGGTAAATCATTGGAAGCGGTAACGACCGTAAAATACTTAGGAGTTACTATCCGGAGCGATCTGAAGTGGAATGATCACATAAAACAAATAGTGGGAAAAGCAGGCGCCAGGTTGAGATTCATAGGAAGAATTCTAAGAAAATGTGACTCATCGACGAAAGAAGTAGCTTACAAAACGCTTGTTCGTCCGATTCTTGAGTATTGCACATCAGTATGGGACCCTTACCAGGTTGGATTAATAGAAGAGATAGACATGATCCAGCGAAAAGCAGCGCGATTCGTCATGGGGACATTTAGTCAGCGCGAGAGCGTTACGGAGATGCTGAACAAGCTCCAGTGGCGGACACTTCAAGAAAGGCGTTACGCAATACGGAGAGGTTTATTATCGAAATTACGAGAGAGCACATTCCGGGAAGAGATGGGCAACATATTACTACCGCCCACATATGTCTCGCGTAATGATCACAACGAAAAGATCCGAGAAATTAGAGCAAATACGGAGACTTACAAGCAGTCGTTCTTTCCACGCACAATTCGTGAATGGAACAGGGAAGGGGGGATCAGATAGTGGTACAATAAGTACCCTCCGCCTCACACCGTAAGGTGGCTCGCGGAGTATAGATGTAGATGTAGATGTATGATTTGAACCAATCCTGAGACACTAGTGTTAGATTCCGATGCTTCACTTTAGGTTTACTGTATACCTCTGACCTTCTTATTGACGATGAAACACAGAAATTGCATCGGAATTAAACACAAAAGGCACAATGCTGACTCAAGTACAAGAAGTCCGGCTCTTCTTACTGTCTATGTTTTGAACCTCTCCTGTGACACTGGTTTCAGATTCCGATGCTTCACTTAAGGTTTCCTGTATTCCTTGGACCTTCTTATTGACGACGAACACAGAAATTACATCGGAATTAAATAGAATATGCACAACGCCGACATAAGTACAAGAAAACTGACTCTTATTCCTGTCTATGTTTTGAACCATTCCTGTGACACTAGTTAAAGATTCCGATGCTTCACTTCAGGTTTACTGTATCCATCTGACCTTCTTATTGACGATGAAACACAGAAACTGCATCAAAATTAAATACAAAAGGCACAATGCCGACATAAGTACAAGAAAACGGACTCTTTTTACTGTCTATGTTTTGAACCACTCCCGTGACACTAGTTATTGATTCCGATGCTGCACTTCAGGTTTACTGTATCCCTCTGACCGTCTTATTAAGGATGAAACACAGAAATTGCATCGGAATTAAATACAAAAGGCACAATGCCGACTCAGGTACAAGAAGTCTGGCTCCTCTTACTGTCTATGTTTTGAACCTTTCCTGTGAGACCGGTTTAGATTCCGATGCTTCACTTCAGGTTTACTGTATCCCTGGGACCTTCTTATTGACGACGAAACACAGAAATTGCATCGGAATTAAATAGAAAAGGCACAATTCCGACTTATGTACAAGAAAAAGGACTCTTCTGAATATCTATGTTCTGAACCATTCCTGTTACACTAGTTATAGATTAAGACGCTTAACTTCAGGTTTACTGTATCCAGCTGACCTTCTAATTGACGATGAAACACAGAAATTGCATCGGAATTAAATACAAAAGGCACAATGCCGACTTAAGTACAAGAAGACTGACTCTTCTTACTGTCTATGTTTTGATACATTCCTGTGACACTAGTTATAGATTCCGATGTTTCACTTCAGTTTTACTGTATCCCTCTGACATTCTTATTGTCGATGAAACACAGAAATTGCATCGGAATTAAATACAAAAGACACAATGCCGACTCAAGTACTAGAAGACTGACTCTTCTTACTGTCTATGTTTTGAACCATTCCTGTGACACTAGTTATAGATTCCGATGCTTCACTTCAGGTTTACTGTATCCCTCTGACCGTCGTATTGACGATGAAACACAGAAATTGCATCGGAATTAAATACAAAAGGCACAATGCCGACTCATGTACAAGAAGACTGGCTCTTCTTCCTGTCTATGTTTTGAACCATTCCTGTGCCACTAGTTATGGATTCGGATGCTTCTCTTCAGGTTTACTGTTTCCAGCTGACCTTCTTTTTGAGGATGAAACACAGAAATTGCATCGGAATTAAATACAAAAGGCACAATGCGGACTCAAGTACAAGAAGATTGACTCTTCTTACCGTTTATGTTTTGAAACATTCCTGTGACACTAGTTACAGATTCTGATGCTTCACTTCAGGTTTACTATATCCCTGTGACCTTCTTATTGACGATGAGACGCAGAAATTGCATTGGAATTAAATACAAAAGGCACAATGATGACTTAAGTACAAGAAAACTGACTCTTCGTTCTGTCTATGTTTTGAACCATTCCTGTGACACTAGTTATAGATTTCGATGCTTCACTTCAGTTTTACTGTATCCCTCTGACCGTCTTATTGACGATGAAACACAGAAATTGCATCGGAATTAAATACAAAAGGCCCAATTCCAACTCAAGTACAAGTAGTCTGGCTCTTCTTACTGTCTATGTTTTGAACCTTTCCTGTGGGACCGGTTTTAGATTCCGATGTTTCACATCAGGTTTACTGTATTCCTTGGACCTTCTTATTGACGACAAACACAGAAATTGCATCGGAATTAAATAGAAAATGCACAACGCCGACATAAGTACAAGAAAACAAACTCTTTTTCTTGTCTATGTTTTGAACAATTCCTGTGACACTAGTTAAAGATTCCGATGCTTCACTTCAGGTTTACTGTATCCAGCTGACCTTCTCATTGACGATGAAACACAGAAATTACATCAAAATTAAATACAAAAGGCACAATGCCGACATAAGTACAAGAAGACTGACTCATTCTACTGTCTATGTTTTGAACCATTCCTGTGACAATAGTTATAGATTCCGACGCTGCACATCCGGTTTACTGTATCCCTCTGACCGTCTTATTAAGGATGAAACACAGAAATTGCATCGGAATTAAATACAAAAGGCACAATGCCGACTCAGGTACAAGAAGTCTGGGTCTTCTTACTGTCTATGTTTTGAACCTTTCCTGTGAGACCGGTTTAGCTTCCGATGCTTCACTTCAGGTTTACTGTATCCCTGCGACCTTCTTATTGACGACGAAACACAGAAATTGCATCGGAATTATATAGAAAAGGCGCAATGCCGACTTATGTACAAGAAAAAGGACTCTTCTGAATATCTATGTTTTGAACCATTCCTGTGACACTAGTTATAGATTAAGACGCTTCACTTCAGGTTTACTGTATCCAGCTGATCTTCTTATTGACGATGAAACACAGAAATTGCATCGGACTTAAATACAAAAGGCACAATGCCGACTTAAGTACAAGAAGACTGACTCTTCTTACTGTCTATGTTTTGATACATTCCTGTGACACTAGTTATAGATTCCGATGTTTCACTTCAGTTTTACTGTATCCCTCTGACATTCTTATTGACGATGAAACACAGAAATTGCATCGGAATTAAATACAAAAGGCACAATGCGGACTCAAGTACAAGAAGATTGACTCTTCTTACCGTTTATGTTTTGAAACATTCCTGTGACACTAGTTACAGATTCTGATGCTTCACTTCAGGTTTACTGTATCCCTGTGACCTTCTTATTGACGATGAAACGCAGTAATTGCATCGGAATTAAATACAAAAGGCACAATGATGACTTAAGTACAAGAAAACTGACTCTTCGTTCTGTCTATGTTTTGAACCATTCCTGTGACCTTAGTTATAGATTTCGATGCTTCACTTCTGTTTTACTGTATCCCTCTGACCGTCTTATTGACGATGAAACACAGAAATTGCATCGGAATTAAATACAAAAGGCCCAATTCCAACTCAAGTACAAGTAGTCTGGCTCTTCTTACTGTCTATGTTTCGAACCTTTCCTGTGGGACCGGTTTTAGATTCCGATGCTTCACATCAGGTTTACTGTATTCCTTGGACCTTCTTATTGAAAACGAACACAGAAATTTCATCGGAATTAAATAGAAAATGCACAACGCCGACATAAGTACAAGAAAACTAACTCTTTTTCCTGTCTATGTTTTGGACCATTCCTGTGACACTAGTTAAAGATTCCGATGCTTCACTTCAGGTTTACTGTATCCAGCTGACCTTCTTATTGACGATGAAACACAAAAATTACATCAAAATTAAATACAAAAGGCACAATGCCGACATAAGTACAAGAAGACTGACTCATTCTACTGTCTATGTTTTGAACCATTCCTGTGACAATAGTTATAGATTCCGATGCTGCACATCCGGTTTACTGTATCCCTCTGACCGTCTTATTAATGATGAAACACAGAAATTGCATCGGAATTAAATACAAAAGGCACAATGCCGACTCAGGTACAAGAAGTCTGGCTCTTCTTACTGTCTATGTTTTGAACCTTTCCTGTGAGACCGGTTTAGATTCCGATGCTTCACTTCAGGTTTACTGTATCCCTGCGACCTTCTTATTGACGACGAAACACAGAAATTGCATCGGAATTAAATAGAAAAGGCACAATGCCGACTTATGTACAAGAAAAAAGACTCTTCTGAATATCTATGTTTTGAACCATTCCTGTGACACTAGTTATAGATTAAGACGCTTCACTTCAGGTTTACTGTATCCAGCTGATCTTCTTATTGACGATGAAACACAGAAATTGCATCGGAATTAAATACAAAGGGCACAATGCCGACTTAAGTACAAGAAGACTGACTCTTCTTACTGTCTATGTTTTGATACATTCCTGTGACACTAGTTATAGATTCCGATGTTTCACTTCAGTTTTACTGTATCCCTCTGACATTCTTATTGACGATGAAACACAGAAATTGCATCGGAATTAAATACAAAAGGCCCAATTCCAACTCAAGTACAAGTAGTCTGGCTCTTCTTACTGTCTATGGTTTGAACCTTTCCTGTGAGACCGGTTTTAGATTCCGATGCTTCACATCAGGTTTACTGTATCCCTTGGACGTTCTTATTGACGACGAACACAGAAATTGCATCGGAATTAAATAGAAAATGCACAATGACGACTTCAGTACAAGATAACTGACACTTTTTCCTGTCTATGATTTGAACCATTCCTGTGACACTAGTTATAGATTCTGATGCTTCACTTCAGGTATACTGTTTCTGTGGTGTCACCGCCAGACACCACACTTGCTAGGTGGTAGCTTAAATCGGCCGCGGTCCAATTAGTACATGTCGGACCCGCGTGTCGCCACTGTGTAATCGCAGACCTAGCGCCACCACCAAGGCAGGTCTCGTGATACGTGAGAGCACTCGCCCCAGTTGTACGAGAACCTAGCTACCGACCAGATGTACGAAGCCTTTCTCTCTCATTAGCCGAGAGACAGAATAGCCATCAGCTAAGTTAATGGCTACGAACTAGCAAGGCGCCATTTGTATCAGTGCCTATAGCTTACGAGTATTCAAGAGAGATGTATTCCAAGGACTAATAAAAAGATAAGTAATAAGCATCTACATACTTTTCTTCTTATTCATTTATAAGTTCTCATGTTCCAGACTTCACGCCCGTCTGCGTTAGCCTTGCGTGCCCTATCGGCTACAGCGTTAGTCTAGCTTGCCTTTTCAGCCATCTCAACTTCACGGTGTCGGCCCAGATACCGACACAACATTGGCGACGAGCAAAAGAGTTTGTATTAATTCGTTTGTGTCATGGCTTCGCCACATTCTCCAGATGTACTGTCCGAATTTTATCGCTTGCAGAATCAGCAGACGCAGGCGTTATTGGATGCCCTTGGACAGCTCGTCCAGGGTCAACGTGCGCTGCACACCGATGCGGCCGCCGCCGCTTCACCGCTACCGCAGCCACAACCGGCTGTTGCACCTCCCTTTCGACCATACGTGGCAGCCGATGAGACCTGGCACGAGTGGTCTCGCCAGTTCAACTTTCATCTAGCTGCCTACAGAATTCAAGGTAAAGAGCGGCAGCCGTTTTTGCTTTCTTGTGTCGGTGTGTCCACATACCGTGTGATAGTGAAATTGTTTCCCCGACGCGACGTAGCAACTCTGTCCTACGAGGAAATTTTGTCTGCATTAGATGCCTATTTCAAAGAAACAGTTAATGTGGTTGCAAAACGGTATACGTTCTTTCGTACAAAACGTACGGCCGGTCAAACTAATAGGGAGTGGGTAGCAACATTGCAAGGACTTACTAGGGACTGTGCTTTTGAATGTGACTGTGGTCTTTCTTATTCAGATACAATGGTGCGTGATGCAATTGCACAGAACGTTTCTGATGTTCGCATACGGGAGCAAATTTTGAAACTAGTTAATCCCTCCCTTCAACAAGTGATAGACATATTGGATAGACAGGACACACTTGACTGTGCTCAGGAATCTTTTGAAACTTCGCCAGCTGTGTGTACCATTAACCGGCCCGCCGGGCGCGCTCGCGCAACGCGGCCCGGTCAACTGCCCTCGCGGCCGTCCGCACAGCTACCGCCGCGCGCTAAGCCACGTGTGCCGCGCCAGCCCACAAATGTAGTGAAATCATGCCCGCGGTGTGCTACTCGACATTCGCGTGAACATTGCCCGTCACGCCAAGCTATTTGCTTTTTCTGCAATAAGAAAGGACATGTTCAAAGTGTTTGGCAGAAAAAGCTCAGATCAGACAATCACAATCATTCCAGGCCCTTTGCTTCGCGCCGGAATCGAACCAAGGACACTCAGGCTCGTGGACCTTCGCCTATGGACATTCATGTCGTTAATTCCGCTTCGTCCAGTGACACTTTCTCTAACAGTGACTGTGATCGTCCCACAAAAACAGTGCGTCGACGTCGCCGGAAATCACGTCAATTGGCAAGTGATTCTGTACCAGTGTCTGTTCAAATTGCACAAAACAGTCGCTTTTGTCGTCAGCAGGACAATAAACTTTTTGTGGACTTAGACTTTGAAGGCAAAGTGATACCATTCCAGCTCGATACCGGAGCTGCAGTTTCATTGCTCAATCACGACACGTACAAACAACTGGGCAAACCTCCGTTGCGTTCCGCAAATGTTAAGCTAACTACATATTCCGGACAGACAATTCCTGTGTTAGGACAGTGCAGCCTTCTTGCAACATACAAGGGACAAACAAAACTTGTGTCATTTTACGTTCTTCGTTCTTCTTCTCCTGTGAACTTGTTTGGTCTAGATTTGTTTCAGTTGTTTAACATGTCTATTGTAAATCAGGTCCTATCAGTGAATCAGACTGTGCCTACAGACAGTGTTTCTCGGCTGTGTGACGAATTTGCAGAAATTTTTGCACCGGGCTTAGGTTGCGCTAAAAACTATGAAGCACATTTAGAACTGAAGGTAAACGCGCAACCGAAATTTTTCAGGGCGCGCAATGTTCCCCACGCATTGCGTGATGAGGTCGCAAGAACGTTACGCGATCTCGAATCACAGGGTGTAATTGAACGTGTGCAAGCTTCTCTCTGGGCCTCACCCTTAGTAATTTTGCCAAAACCTTCCGGAAAATTGAGACTTTGCGTGGACTTCAAGGCCACAGTGAATCCACAGCTAGTGACTGCTACTTTTCCCTTGCCCCGCCCGGAAGATCTTTTTGCTAAACTGTGCCCGGGAAAATATTTTTCAAAGTTGGACCTAGCCGATGCGTACTTGCAAATACCGGTGGACGACGAATCCCAGCGCGTATTGGTGGTTAACACGCATCTTGGATTGTACCGCTTCAAAAGACTGCCTTTCGGGTGTGCATCCGCCCCTGCCTTGTTTCAGCAATATTTACAAACTATTTGTGCGTCGGTCCCTACTGCAGCAAACTATCTGGACGATATAGTGATCTCCGGACAGACAGAAGAAGATCATCTTGCGAACTTACGAACATTATTTCAGGTCTTGCGGCAACATGGTCTTCGCTTGAGGAAGGACAAATGTGTGTTTTTTGCTCGTGACTTACCATACCTGGGATATGTCATTAATGCCCAAGGCATACATCCGAGTCCAGAGCACCTCCGTGCCATACAAGAATTGCCTTCCCCTCAAAATGTGAAACAGCTACAGAGTGTGTTGGGTAGAATTAATTATTACAATAAATTTGTGCGCAATGCCTCTTCCATTTCAGCTCCGCTTCATCGCTTACGCCGTAAAGGTGTTCCGTTCGTCTGGACGACGGAATGTGAACGCGCCTTTCGCCAGTTGAAATCGGCGTTGCTTTCTAATACTTGCCTTACGCCATTCGATCCCCAGAAGCCCCTTTTGTTGATGGTAGATGCATCGGATTTCGGGATCGGTGCTGTGCTTGCGCACAAAGTTGGCTCCCATGATCGCCCTATTGCCTTTGCGTCCAAATTGCTCTCGTCTGCGCAAAGACATTATTCACAAATAGAGAAAGAAGCTTTGGCTCTAGTGTTTGGTGTTACTAAGTTCCATGATTTCTTGTATGGTCGTCACTTTACCATCATCACAGACCATAAACCTTTGACATCGCTTTTTCATCCGACCAAGCCTGTACCTCCACGTACAGCGCAGAAATTCATTCGCTGGTCTATTTTCCTCTCGCAGTACCACTACGATATCTTGTATCGGTCCACTGCTAAGCACGGAAACGCCGATGCGTTGTCCCGTTTGCCTGTTGCTGAGGATAAAGCATTCGATTCTTCCGAACTTGCTTGCATGTTCATTGATTCGGAAACCGATGACGTGGTCGAATCGTTTCCGATTGATTTTCGTCGTGTCGCTACAGCCACAGCTGCTGACCCTGTCCTTGCTTCTGTTTTACGTTTTGTTGCTACGCAATGGCCCTTGTCAAAGTCTCGGATCGAGGATCCGTTGGTTCGCAGATTTTTTGCTCACAAGGAGAGACTTTTTGTTCGACGTGGTGTTTTGTTGTTGCGTTCTGATAATGATCAGTCCAGAGTCGTGGTCCCACGTTCGTTACAGTCCTCTGTTTTACGGCTTCTTCACCAAGGACATTGGGGTATAGTGCGAACGACACAACTTGCTCGTCAGCACTGTACTTGGTTCGGAATCGATGCTGCGATTACGAATATGTGTTCTTCGTGCCAGGCGTGTGCCGAACAACAGTCCGCACCGCCGCGGAAAGTCTTTGCGTGGCCAAAAGCCACTTCCCCTTGGCAACGCTTGCACATTGATTTTGCTGCTCCATTCTGGAATGCTCGATGGTTGGTTCTGGTCGATGCCTTCAGTAATTTTCCTTTTGTTGTCCGGATGTCTTCCACGACGTCCTCCGCCACCATCCAGGCGTTGTCTGCTATCTTTTGCATTGAAGGTCTTCCGCAGACTATTGTTTACGACAATGGCCCACAATTCATGTCCGCAGAATTTCAGTCATTCTGCCAGGCCAATGGTATTCAACATCTGACATCCGCGCCGTTTTCGCCTCAGTCCAACGGTGCCGCTGAACGATTGGTCCGGACTTTCAAGTCACAGATGTTGAAATTGAAAGAGTCGCATTCTCGGGAGGACGCATTGTTGCTCTTTTTGTCTTCGTATCGCTCTCAGCCCCGAGATGGTCGCTCGCCGGCTGAGTTGCTCCACGGTCGTCCTCATCGCACCTTGATGTCTTTGCTGCATCCGCCGCATCAGGTTCCTGTGCAGCGGCAGACTCCTGCTTTTGCTCCAGGCGACGTTGTGTTTTATCGCAACTATCGAGGTTCACGGCGTTGGCTCGCAGGGCGCATTCTTCGCTGCCTCGGCCGCGCGATGTATTTGGTTTTGGGGGCCTCTGGTGAGGTGCGTCGGCATCTCAATCAGCTGCGCCTCTGTCGTCGCTCGGGTTCTGCCGCTCCCCGTCTGCTTTCAGCGACGGTGCCGTCCGGTCAGCGCCCTGGGGACCCATCTACTGGCTCGCCTCATCCCCAGGTGTTACCGACGATGCCTTCCATTTTGCCCCATGGAGACGCGCCGCCGCCGCCGCAGCAGCAGCAGCCGCCGCCGCCGCCGCTTGTTCTCCCGCCGGCGCCGCCCGCATTCGACGCTTCGTTGCAGCCGCCAAGCGCCTCCCAGGGTCACGCGCCGCCGATCGCTTCCCGTGACCGGCTGTCCTCCGCCATGGAACTCCCGCCCGCTCCGGACCACATGACGTCATCGCGCGTCGGCTACCCCGACGCAATGGGGGTTGATCCTTCGGTCACTCCTGTCTCTTTACGGGCGCATACACCGCATGTTGACGTGCACCCTGGAATAGTTTTTCAGGCGTTTCCTAGCTCCCCTCGGACCGAATGGCCGGGTGCGGGTGGCACAGCCTCGCCTGTTGTTCGGCTCCCCACCTCATCGCATACGTCAACATGTGGTCCTCCCCACGGCGGGCGGAAGCCTTATCCCACGACCGTTCGCCGATTTGCGGGGGAGGAATGTGGTGTCACCGCCAGACACCACACTTGCTAGGTGGTAGCTTAAATCGGCCGCGGTCCAATTAGTACATGTCGGACCCGCGTGTCGCCACTGTGTAATCGCAGACCTAGCGCCACCACCAAGGCAGGTCTCGTGATACGAGAGAGCACTCGCCCCAGTTGTACGAGAACCTAGCTACCGACCAGATGTACGAAGCCTTTCTCTCTCATTAGCCGAAAGACAGAATAGCCATCAGCTAAGTTAATGGCTACGAACTAGCAAGGCGCCATTTGTATCAGTGCCTATAGCTTACGAGTATTCAAGAGAGATGTATTCCAAGGACTAATAAAAAGATAAGTAATAAGCATCTACATACTTTTCTTCTTATTCATTTATAAGTTCTCATGTTCCAGACTTCACGCCCGTTTGCGTTAGCCTTGCGTGCCCTATCGGCTACAGCGTTAGTCTAGCTTGCCTTTTCAGCCATCTCAACTTCACGGTGTCGGCCCAGATACCGACACAACAGTTTCCAGCTAACCTTCTTATTGACGATGAAACACAGAAATCGCATCGGAATTAAATACAAAAGGCACAATGCCGACTTAAGTACAAGAAGACTGAATCTTCTTACTGTCTATGTTATGAACCATTCCTGTGACACTAGTCATAGATTCCGATGCTTCACTTCAGTTTTACTGTATCCCTTTCACCTTCTTGTTGAAGATGAAACACAGAAATTGCATCGGAATTAAATACAAAAGGCACAATGCCGACTCCCGTACAAGAAGATTGACTCTTCTTCCTGTCTATGTTTTGAACCATTCCTGTGACACTAGTCATAGATTCCGAAGCTTCACTTCAGTTTTACTGTATCCCTGTGACCTTCGTATTGACGATGAAACACAGAAATTGCATCGGAATTAAATACAAAAGGCACTATGCCGACTTAAGTACAAGAAGACTGGCTCTTCTTACTGTCTATGTTTTGAACCATTCCTATGACACTAGTTATAGAACCCGATGCTGCACTTCATGTTTACTGTATCCCTGTGACCGTCTTATTGACGATCAAACACAGAAAATTGATCGTAATTAAATACAAAAGGCACAATGCCGACTCAAGTACAAGAAGACTGGCTCTTCTTACTGTCTATGATTTGAACCATTCCTATGACACTAGTTATAGATTCCGATGCTTCACTTCAGGTTTACTGTATCCAGCTGACCTTCTTATTGACGATGAAACACAGAAATTGCATCGGTATTATATACAAAAGGAACAATGCCGACCTAAGTACAAGAAGACTGACTCTTCCTACTGTTTTGCTTTGAACCATTCCTGTGACACAAGTTATAGATTCCGATGCTTCACTTCAGTTTTACTGTCTCCCTCTGACCTTCTTATTGAAGATGAAACACAGAAATTGCATCGGAATTAAATACAAAAGACACAATGATGACTCAAGTACAAGAAGTCCGGCTCCTCTTACTGTCTATGCTTTTAACCTCTCCTGTGACACCGGTTTTAGTTTCCGATGCTTCACTTCAGGTGTACAGTATTCCTTGGACCTTCTCATTGACGACGAACACAGAAATTGCATCGGAATTATATAGAAAATGCACAACGCCGACATAAGTACAAGAAAACTGACTCATTTTCCTGTCCATGTTTTGAACCATTCCTGTGACACTAGTTACAGATTCCGATGCTTCACTTCAGGTTTACTGTATCCAGCTGACTTTCTTATTGACGATGAAACACAGAAATTGCATCAAAATTAAATACAAAAGGCACAAGGCCGACATAAGTACGAGAAGACTGACTCTTTTTACTGTCTATGTTTTGAACCACTCCTGTGACACTAGTTATAGATTCCGATGCTGCACTTCAGGTTTACTGTATCCCACTGACCGTCTTATTAACGATGAAACACAGAAATTGCATCGGAATTAAATACAAAAGGCACAATGCCGACTCAGGTACAAGGAGTCTGGCTCTTCTTACTGTCTATGTTTTGAACCTTTCCTGTGAGACCGGTTTTGATTCCGATGCTTCACTTCAAGTTTACTGTATCTCTTGGACCTTCTTATTGACGACGAAGCACAGAAATTGCATCGGAATTAAAAAGAAAAGGCACAATGCCGACTTAAGTACAAGATAAAAGACTCTTCTTAATATCTATGTTTTGAACCATTCCTGTGACACTAGTTATAGATTCCGATGCTTCACTTCAGTTTTACTGTATCCCTCTCCCCTTCTTACTGAAGATGAAACACAGAAATTGCATCGGAATTAAATACAAAAGGCACAAGGCCGACTTAAGCACAAGAAGACTGACTCCTCTTACTCTCAATGTTTTGAACCATTCCTGTGACACTAGGTATAGATTCCGATGTTTCACTTCAGGTCAACTGAATCCCTATGACCGTCGTACTGACGATGAAACACAGAAATGGCATCGGAATTAAATACAAAAGGCACAATGCCGACTTAAGTACAAGAAGACTGACTCTTCTTACTGACTATGTTTGAACATTTCCTGTGAGACCAGTATTAGATTCCAATGCTTCACTATATGTTTACTGTATCCCATGGACCTTCTTATTGACAATGAAACCCAGAAATTGCTTCGGAATTAAATACAAAAGGCACCATGCCGACTTAAGTTCAAGAAGCCTGACTTTTCATACTGTCTATGTTTTGAACCATTCCTGTTACACTAGTTATGGATTCCAATGCCTCACTTCAGGTTTACTGTATCCCTTGGAACTTTTTGTTGATGATGAAACACAGAAATTGCATCGGAATTAAATACAAAAGGCACAATGCCGACTTAAGTACAAGTAGACTGACTCTTCCTTCTGTCTATGATTTGAACCATTCCTGTGACACTAGTTATAGATTCCGATGCCTCACTTCAGGTTTACTGTATCCCTCTGACCTTGTTATGGACGATCAAACACAGAAAATTGATCGGAATTAAATACAAAAGGCACAATGCCGACTCACGTACAATTAGACTGGCTCTTCTTACTGTCTATGATTTGAACCATTCCTATGACACTAGTTATAGATTCTGATGCTACACTTCAGGTTTACTGTATCCAGCTGACCTTCTTATTGACGATGAAACACAAAAATTGCATCGGAATTAAATACAAAAGGCACAATGCCGACTCAATTACAAGAAGTCCGGCTCTTCTTACTGTCTATGTTTTGAACCTCTCCTGTGACACCGGTTTTAGATTCCGGTGCTTCACTTCAGGTTTACTGTATTCCTTGAACCTTCTTATTGACGACGAACACAGAAATTGCATCCGAATGAAATACAAAATGCACAACGCCGACATAAGTACAAGAAAAATGACTCTTTTTCCTTTCTATGTTTTGAACCATTCCTGTGACACTAGATAATGATTCCCATGCTTCACTTCAGGTTTACTGTATCCTGCTGACCTTCTTATTGACGATGAAACACAGAAATTACATCAAAATTAAATACAAAATTCACAATGCCGACATAAGTACAAGAAGACTGACTCATTCTACTGCCTATGTTTTGAATCATTCCTGTGACAATAGTTATAGATTCCGATGCTGCACTTCAGGTTTACTGTATCCCTCAGACCGTCTTATTAACGATGAAACACAGAAATTGCATCGGAATTAAATATAAAAGGCACAATGCCGACTCATGTACTACAAGACTGACTCTTCTTACTGTCTATGTTTTGAACCATTCCTGTGACACTAGTTATGGATTCCGATGCTTCACTTAAGGTTTACTGTATCCCTGGGACCTTCTTATTGACGACGAAACACAGAAATTGCATGGGAATTAAATAGAAAATGTACAATGCCGACTTCAGTACAAGATAACTGACACTTTTTCCTGTCTATGTTTTGAACCATTCCTGTGACACTAGTTATAGATTCCGATGCTTCACTTCAGGTTTACTGTTTCCAGCTGACCTTCTTATTGACGATGAAACACAGAAATTGCATCGGAATTAAATACAAAAGGCACAATGCCGACTTAAGTACAAGAAGACTGAATCTTCTTACTGTCTACGTTATGAACCATTCCTGTGACACTAGTTATAGATTCCGATGCTTCACTTCAGTTTTACTGTGTCCCTCTCCCCTTCTTACTGAAGATGAAACACAGAAATTGCATCGGAATTAAATACAAAATGCACAATGCTGACTTAAGTACAATAAGACTGACTCTTCTTACTGTCTATGTTTTGAACCATTCCTGTGACACTAGTTTTAGATGCCGATGCTTCACTTCAGGTTTACTGTATCCCACCGACCGTCGTACTGACGATGAAACACATAAGTTGCATCAGAATTAAATCCAAAAGGCACAATGCCGACTTAAGTACAAGAAGACTGACTCTTCTTACTCTCAATGTTTTGAACCATTCCTGTGACACTAGGTATAGATTCCGATGTTTCACTTCAGGTTAACTGAATCCCTATGAACGTCGTACTGACGATGAAACACAGAAATTGCATCGGAAATTAATAGAAAAGGAACAATGCCGACTTAAGTACAAGAAGACTGACTCATCTTACTGACTATGTTTGAACATTTCCTGTGAGACCAGTATTAGATTCCGATGCTTCACTATATGTTTACTGTATCCCATGGACCTTCTTATTGACGATGAAACACAGAAGTTGCTTCGGAATTAAATACAAAAGGCACCATGCCGACTTATGTTCAAGAAGCCTGACTCTTCATACTGTCTATGTTTTGAACCATTCCTGTGACACTAGTTATGGATTCCAATGCCTCACTACAGGTTTACTGTATCCCTTGGTACTTCTTATTGATGATCAAACACAGAAATTGCATCGGAATTAAATACAAAAGGCACAATGCCGACTTAAGTACAAGTAGGCTGACTCTTCCTACTGTCTATGATTTGAACCATTCCTGTGACACTAGTTATAGATTCCGATGCCTCACTTCAGGTTTACTGTATCCGTTGGACCTTCTTATTGACGATGAAACACAGAAATTGCATCGGAATTAAATACAAAAGGCACAATGACGCCTTAAGTACAAGAAGACTGACTCTTCCTACCGTCTATGATTTGAACCACTCCTGTGACACCAGTGTTAGATTCCGATGCTTCACATCAGGTTTACTGTATCCCTCTGACCGTCTTATTGACAATGAAACACAGAAATTGCATCGGAATTAAATATAAAAGGCACAATGCCGACTTAAGTACAAGAAGACTGACTCTACCTACTGTCTATGATTTGACCCATTCCTGTGACACTAGTTATAGATTCCGATGCTTCACTTGAGGTTTACTGTATCCAGCTGACCTTCTTATTGACGATGAAACACAGAAATTGCATCGGAATTAAAGACAAAAGGCACAATGCCGACTCAATTACAAGAAGTCCGGCTCTTCTTACTGTCTATGTTTTGAACCACTCCTGTGACACCGGTTTTGGATTCCGGTGCTTCACTTCAGGTTTACTGTATTCCTTGGACCTTCTTATTGACGACGAACACAGAAATACCATCGGAATGAAATAGAAAATGCACAACGCCGACATAAGAACAGGAAAACTGACTCTTTTTCCTGTCTATGTTTTGAACCATTCCTGTGACACTAGATAAAGATTCCGATGCTTCACTTCAGGTTTACTGTATCCAGCTGACCTTCTTATTGACGATGAAACACAGAAATTACATCAAAATCAAATACAAAAGGCACAATGCCGACTCAGGTACAAGAAGTGTGGCTCTTCTTACTGTCTATGTTTTGAACCTTTCCTGTGAGACCGGTTTAGATTCCGATGCTTCACTTCAGGTTTACTGTATCCCTGGGACCTTCTTATTGACAACGAAACACAGAATTTGCATCGGAATTAAATAGAAAAGGCACAATGCCGACTTAAGTACAAGAAAAAGGACTCTTCTGAATAAAAATGTTTTGAACCATTCCTGTGACACTAGTTATAGATTCCGATGCTTCACTTCAGGTTTAGTGTATCCAGCTGACCTTCTTATTGACGATTATACACAGAAATTGCATCGGAATTAAATACAAAAGGCACATTGCCGACTTAAGTACAAGAAGACTGACTCTTCTTACTGTCTTTGTTTAGATACATTCCTGAGACACTAGTTATAGGTTCCGATGCTTCACTCCAGTTTTACTGTATCCCTCTGACCTTCTTATTGACGATGAAACACAGAAATTGCATCGGAATTAAATACAAAAGGCACAATGCCGACTCAAGTACTAGAAGACTGACTCTTCTTACTGTCTATGTTTTGAACCATTCCTGTGACACTAGTTATAGATTCCGATGGTTCACTTCAGGTTTACTGTATCCCTGGGACCTTCTTATTGACGACGAAACATAGAAATTGCATCGGAATTAAATAGAAAATGCACAATGCCACTTCAGTACAAGATAACTGACAATTTTTCCTGTCTATGAATTGAACCATTCCTGTGACACTAGTTATAGATTCCGATGCTTCACTTCAGGTTTACTGTTTCCTGCTAACCTTCTTATTGACGATGAAACACAGAAATTGCATCGGAATTAAATATAAAAGCCACAATGCCGACTTAAGTACAAGAAGACTGACTCTACCTACTGTCAGTGCTTTGAACCATTCCTGTGACAATAGTTATAGGATCCGATGCATCACTTCAGGCTTACTGTATCCCTTGGACCTTCTTATTGATGATGAGACACAGAAATTGCATCGGAATTAAATACAAAAGGCACAATGATGCCTTAAGTACAAGAAGACTGACTCTTCCTACCATCTGTGATTTGAACCCCTCCTGTGACACTAGTGTTAGATTCCGATGCTTCACTACAGGTTTACTGTATCCCTCTGACCGTCTTATTGACGATGAAACACAGAAATTGCATCAGAATTAAATATAAAAGCCACAATGCCGACTTAAGTACAAGAAGACTGACTCTACCTACTGTCAGTGCTTTGAACCATTCCTGTGACAATAGTTATAGGATCCGATGCATCACTTCAGGTTTACTGTATCCCTCTGACCTTCTTATTGACGATGAAACACAGAAATTGCATCGCAATTAAATACAAAAGGAACAATGCCGACTTCAGTACAAGAAGACTGACTCATGATACTGACTATGTTTTGAACCATTCCTGTGACACTAGTTATAGATTCCGATGCTTCACTTCAGTTTTACTGTATCCCTCTGACCTTCTTATTGTCGATGAAACACAGAAATTGCATCGGAATTAAATACAAAAGGCACAATGCCGACTTAAGTACAAGAGGACCGAATCTTCTTAACGTCTATGTTTTGAACCTCTCCTGTGATACCGGTTTTAGATTCCGGTGCTTCACTTCAGGTTTACTGTATTCCTTGGACCTTCTTATTGACGACGAACACAGAAATTGCATCGGAATGAAATACAAAATGCACAACGCCGACATAAGTACAAGAAAACTGACTCTTTTTCCTGTCTATGTTTTGAACCATTCCTGTGACACTAGATAAAGATTCCGATGCTTCACTTCAGGTTTACTGTATCCTGCTGACCTTCTTATAGACGATGAGACACAGAAATTACATCAAAATTAAATACAAAATTCACAATGCCGACATAAGTACAAGAAGACTGACTCATTCTACTGTCTATGTTTTGAACCATTCCTGTGACAATAGTTATAGATTCCGATGCTGCACTTCAGGTATACTGTATCCCTCGGACCGTCTTATTAACGATCAAACACAGAAATTGCATCGGAATTAAATACAAAATGCACAATGCCGACTCAGGTACAAGAAGTGTGGCTCTTCTTACTGTCTATGTTTTGAACCTTTCCTGTGAGACCCGTTTAGATTCCGATGCTTCACTTCAGGTTTACTGTATCCCTGGGACCTTCGTATTGACGACGAAACACAGATTTTGCTTCGGAATTAAATAGAAAAAGCACAATGCCGACTTAAGTACATGAAAAAGGACTCTTCTGAATATCAATGTTTTGAACCATTCCTGTGACACTAGTTATGGATTCCGATGCTTCACTTCAGGTTTACTGTATCCAGCTGACCTTCTTATTGACGATTAAACACAGAAATTGCATCGGAATTAAATACAAAAGGCACAATGCCGACTTAAGTACAAGAAGACTGACTCTTCTTACTGTCTATGTTTTTATACATTCCTGAGACACTAGTTATAGATTCCGATGCTTTACTCCAGTTTTACTGTATCCCTCTGACCTTCTTATTGACGATGAAACACAGAAATTGCATCGGAATTAAATGCAAAAGGCACAATGCCGACTCAAGTACTAGAAGACTGACTCTTCTTACTGTCTATGTTTTGAACCATTCCTGTGACACTAATTATAGATTCCGATGCTTCGCTTCAGGTTTACTGTATCCCTGGGACCTTCTTATTGACGACGAAACACAGAAATTGCATCGGAATTAAATAGAAAATGCACAATGCCACTTCAGTACAAGATAACTGATAATTTTTCCTGTCTATGATTTGAACCATTCCTGTGACACTAGTTATAGATTCCGATGCTTCAATTCCGGTTTACTGTTTCCAGCTAACCTTCTTATTGACGATGAAACATAGAAATTGCTTCGGAATTAAATACAAAAGACACAATGCCGGCTTAAGTACAAGAATACTGAATCTTCTTACTGTCTATGTTATGAACCATTCCTGTGAAACTAGTTATAGATTCCGATTCTTCACTTCAGTTTTACTGTATCCCTCTCACCTTCTTATTGAAGATGAAACACAGAAATTGCATCGGAATTAAATACAAAAGGCACAATGTTGACTCATGTACAAGAAGACTGACTCTTTTTTCTGTCTATGTTTTGAACCATTTCTTTGACACTAGTCATAGATTCCGATGTTTCACTTCAGTTTTACTATATCCCTGTGACCTTCTTATTGACGATGAAACACAGAAATTGCATCGGCATTAAATACAAAAGGCACAATGATGACTTAAGTACAAGAAAAGTGACCGTTCTTACTGTCTATGTTTTGAACCATTCCTGTGACTCTAGTTATACATTCCGATGCTTCACTTCAGTTTTACTATATCCCTCTGACCGTCTTATTGACGATGAGACACAGAAATTGAATCGGAATTAAATACAAAAGGCACAATGCCGACTTAAGTACAAGAAGACTGACTCTACTTACTGACTATGTCTGAACATTTCCTGTGAGACCAGTATTAGATTCCGATGCTTCACTATATGTTTACTGTATCCCATGGACCTTCTTATTGACGATGAAACACAGAATTTGCATCGGAATTAAATACAAAAGGCACCATGCCTACTTAAGTACAAGTAGACTGACTCTTCATACTGACTATGATTTGAACCATTCCTGTGACATTAGTTATAGATTCCGATGCCTCACTTCAGGTTTACTGTATCCCTTGGACCTTCTTATTGATGATGAAACACAGAAATTGCATTGGAATTAAATACAAAAGGCACAATGCCGACTTAAGTACAAGAAGGCTGACTCTTCCTACTGTCTATTTTTTGAACCATTCATGTGACACTAGTTATAGATTCCGACGCCTCGCTTCAGGTTTACTGTATCCCTTGGACCTTCTTATTGACGATGAGACACAGAAATTGCATCGGAATTAAATACAAAAGGCACAATGACGACTTAAGTACAAGAAGACTGACTCTTCCTACCGTCTATGATTTGATCCACTCCTGTGAGACTAGTGTTAGATTCCGATGCTTCACTACAGGTTTACTGTATCCCTCTGACCGTCTTATTGACGATGAAACACAGAAATTGCATCGGAATTAAATATAAAAGGCACAATGCCGACCTAAGTAAAAGAAGACTGACCCTACCTACTGTCTATGCATTGAACCATTCCTGTGACACTAGTTATAGAATCCGATGCATCACTTCAGGTTTACTGTATCCCTCTGACCTTCTTATTGACGATCAAACACAGAAATTGCATTGCAATTAAATACAAGAGGAACAATGCCGACATCAGTACAAGAAGACTGACTCTTCTTACTGACTATGTTTTGAACCATTCCTGAGACACTAGTTATAGATTCCGATGCTTCACTTCAGTTTTACTGTATCCCTCTGACATTCTTATTGTCGATGAAACACAGAAATTGCATCGGAATTAAATACAAAAGGCACAATGCCGACTTAAGTACAAGAGGACCGACTCTTCTTAATGTCTATGTTTTGAACCATTCCTGTGATACTAGTTATGGATTCCGATGCTTCACATCAGGTTTACTGTATCCCTCTGACCGTCGTACTGACGATGAAACACAGAAATTGCATCCGAATTAAATACAAAAGGCACAATGCCGACTTAAGTACAAGAAGACTGACTCTTCCTACTGTCTATGTTTAGAACCATTCCTGTGACACTAGTTATAGATACCGACGCCTCTCTTCAGGTTTACTGTATCCCTTGGAACTTCTTATTGACGATGAAACACAGAAATTGTATCGGAATTAAATACAAAAGGCACAATGACGACTTAAGTACAAGAAGATTGACACTTCCTACTGTCTGTGATTTGAACAACTCCTGTGACACTAGTTACAGATTCCGATGCTTCACTTCAGTTTTACTGTATCCCTCTGACCGTCTTATTGACGATGAAACACGGAAATTGCATCGGAATTAAATACAAAAGGCACAATGCCGACTCAAGTACAAGTAGTTTGGCTCTTCTTACTGTCTATGTTTTGAACCTTTCCTGTGACACCAGTATTACATTCCGATGCTTCACTTCAGGTTTACTGTATCCCTTGGACCTTCTTATTGACGACGAACGCAGAAATGGCATCGGAATTAAATAGAAAATGCACAATGCCGACTTCAGTACAAGATAACTGACTCTATTTCCAGTCTTTGTTTTGAACCATTCCTGTGACACTAGTTATGGATTCCGATGCATCTCTTCAGGTTTACTGTTTCCAGCTGACCTTCTTATTGACGCTGAAACACAGCAATTGCATCGGAATTAAATACAAAAGGCACAATGCCGACTCAAGTACAAGAAGATTGACTCTTTTTACCGTTTATGATTTGAACCATTCCTGTGACACTAGTTAAAGATTCTGATGCTTCACTTCAGGTTTACTGTATCCCTCTGACCTTCTTATTGACGATGAAACACAGAAATTCCGTCGGAATTAAATACAAAAGGCACAATGCCGACTTAAGTACAAGAAGACTGAATCTTCTTACTGTCTATGTTTTGAACCATTCCTCTGACACTAGTTATAGTTTCCGATGCTTCACTTCAGTTTTACTGTATCCCTCTGACCTTCGTATTGACGATGAAACACAGAAATTGCATCGGAATTAAATAGAAAAGGCACAATGCCGACTTAAGTACAAGAAGACTGACTCTCCTTACTGACTATGTTTTGAACATTTCCTGTGAGACCAGTATTAGATTCCGATGCTTCACTATATGTTTACTGTATCCCATGAACCTTCTTATTGATGATGCAACACAGAAATTGCATCGGAATTAAATACAAAAGGCACCACGCCGACTTAAGAACAAGAAGACTGACTCTTCTTACAGACTATGTTTTGAACCATTCCTGTGACAGTAGTTATAGATTCCGATGCCTCACTTCAGGTTTACTGTATCCCTTGGACCTTCTTATTGATGATGAAACACAGAAATTGCATCGGAATTAAATACAAAAGGCACAATGCCGACTTAAGTACAAGAAGACAGAGTCTTCCTACTGTCTATGATTCGAACCATTCCTGTGACACTAGTTACGGATTCCAATGCCTCACTTCAGGTTTACACTATCCCTTCGAACTTCTTATTGACGATGAAACACAGAAATTGCATCGGAATTAAATACAAAAGGCACAATGACGACTTAAGTACAAGAAGACTGACTCTTCCTACTGTCTATGATTTGAACAACTCCAGTGACACTAGTGTTAGATTCCGATGCTTCACTTCAGGTTTACTGTATCCCTCTGAACGTCTTATTGACGATAAAACACAGAAATTGCATCGGAATTAAATAGAAAAGGCACAATGCCGACTTAAGTAAAAGAAGACTGACTCTACCGACTGTCTATGTTTTGAACCATTCCTGTGACACTAGTTATAGATTCCGATGCTTCACTTCAGGTTTACTGTATCCCTCTGACCTTCTTATTGACGATGAAACACAGAAATTGCATCGGAATTAAATACGAAAGGCACAATGCCGACTTAAGTACATGAAAACTGACTCTTCCTACTGTCTATGTTTTGAACCATTCCTGTGACACTAGTTATAGATTCCGATGCTTCACTTCAGTTTTACTGTATCCCTCTGACCGTCTTATTGACGATGAAACACGGAAATTGCATCGGAATTAAATACAAAAGGCACAATGCCGACTCAAGTACAAGTAGTTTGGCTCTTCTTACTGTCTATGTTTTGAACCTTTCCTGTGACACCAGTATTACATTCCGATGCTTCACTTCAGGTTTACTGTATCCCTTGGACCTTCTTATTGACGACGAACGCAGAAATGGCATCGGAATTAAATAGAAAATGCACAATGCCGACTTCAGTACAAGATAACTGACTCTTTTTCCAGTCTATGTTTTGAACCATTCCTGTGACACTAGTTATGGATTCCGATGCATCTCTTCAGGTTTACTGTTTCCAGCTGACCTTCTTATTGACGATGAAACACAGAAATTGCATCGGAATTAAATACAAAAGGCACAATGCCGACTCAAGTACAAGAAGATTGACTCTTTTTACCGTTTATGTTTTGAACCATTCCTGTGACACTAGTTAAAGATTCTGATGCTTCACTTCAGGTTTACTGTATCCCTCTGACCTTCTTATTGACGATGAAACACAGAAATTCCGTCGGAATTAAATACAAAAGGCACAATGCCGACTTAATTACAAGAAGACTAAATCTTCTTACTGTCTATGTTTTGAACCATTCCTCTGACACTAGTTATAGATTCCGATGCTTCACTTCAGTTTTACTGTATCCCTCTGACCTTCGTATTGACGATGAAACACAGAAATTGCATCGGAATTAAATAGTAAAGGCACAATGCCGACTTAAGTACAAGAAGACTGACTCTTCTTACTGACTATGCATTGAAAATTTCCTGTGAGACCAGTATTAGATTCCGATGCTTCACTATATGTTTACTTTATCCCATGGACCTTCTTATTGACGATGAAACACAGAAATTGCATCGGAATTAAATACAAAAGGCACCATGCCGACTTAAGTACAAGAAGACTGACTCTTCTTACAGACTATGTTTTGAACCATTCCTGTGACACTAGTTATAGATTCCGATGGCTCACTTCAGGTTTACTGTATCCCTTGGACCTTCTTATTAATGATTAAACACAGAAATAGCATTGGAATTAAATACAAAAGGCACAATGCCGACTTCAGTACAAGAAGACTGACTCTTCCTACTGTCTATGTTTTGAACCATTCCTGTGACACTAGTTATAGATTGCGATGCCACTCTTCAGGTTTACTGTATCCCTTGGAACTTCTTATTAACGATGAAACACAGAAATTGCATCGGAATTAAATACAAAAGGCACAATGACGACTTAAGTACAAGAAGACTGACACTTCCTACTGTCTGTGATTTGGACAACTCCTGTGACACTAGTGTTAGATTCCGATGCTTCAATTCAGATTTACTGTATCCCTCTGACCGTCTTATCGACGATGAAACACAGAAATTGCATCGGAATTAAATACAAGAGGCACAATGCCGACTTAAGTACATGAAAACTGACTCTTCCTACTGTCTATGTTTGAACCATTCCTGTGACACTAGTTATAGATACCGATGCTTCACTTCAGTTTTACTGTATCCCTCTGACCGTCTTATTGACTATGAAACACGGAAATTGCATCGGAATTAAATACAAAAGGCACAATGCCGACTCAAGTACAAGTAGTTTGGCTCTTCTTACTGTCTATGTTTTGAACCTTTCCTGTGCCACCAGTATTACATTCCGATGCTTCACTTCAGGTTTACTGTATCCCTTGGACCTTCTTATTGACGACGAACGCAGAAATGGCATCGGAATAAAAATACAAAATGCACAATGCCGACTTCAGTACAATATAACTGACTCTTTTTCCAGTCTATGTTTTGAACCATTCCTATGACACTAGTTATGGATTCGGATGCTTCTCTTCAGGTTTACTGTTTCCAGCTGACCTTCTTATTGACGATGAAACACAGAAATTGCATCGGAATTAAATACAAAAGGCACAATGCCGACTCATGTACAAGAAGATTGACTCTTCTTACCGTTTATGTTTTGAACCATTCCTGTGACACTAGTTAAAGATTCTGATGCTTCACTTCAGGTTTACTGTATCCCTCTGACCTTCTTATTGACGATGAAACACAGAAATTCCATCGGAATTAAATACAAAAGGCACAATGCCGACTTAAGTACAAGAAGACTGAATCTTCTTACTGTCTATGTTTTGAACCATTCCTCTGACACTAGTTATAGATTCCGATGCTTCACATCAGTTTTACTGTATCCCTCTGACCTTCGTATTGACGATGAAACACAGAAATTGCATCGGAATTAAATAGAAAAGGCACAATGCCGACTTAAGTACAAGAAGACAGACACTTCTTACTGACTATGTTTTGAACATTTCCTGTGAGACCAGTATTAGAATCCGATGCTTCACTATATGTTTACTGTATCCCATGAACCTTCTTATTGACGATGAAACACAGAAATTGCATCGGAATTAAATACAAAAGGCACCACGCCGACTTAAGAACAAGAAGACTGACTCTTCTTACAGACTATGTTTCGAACCATTCCTGTGACAGTAGTTATAGATTCCGATGCCTCACTTCAGGTTTACTGTATCCCTTGGACATTCTTATTGATGATGAAACACAGAAATTGCATCGGAATTAAATAGAAAAGGCACAATGCCGACTTAAGTACAAGAAGACTGACTCTACCTACTGCCTATGTTTTGAACCATTCCTGTGACACTAGTTATATATTCCGTTGCTTCACTTCAGGTTTACTGTATCCCTCTGACCTTCTTATTGACGATGAAACACAGAAATTGCATCGGAATTAAATACAAAAGGCACAATGCCGACTTAAGAACAAGAAAACTGACTCTTCCTACTGTCGATGTTTTGAAAAATTCCTGTGACACTAGTTACAGATTCCGATGCTACACTTCAGTTTTACTGTATCCCTCGGACCTTCTTATTGACGACGAACGCAGAAATTGCATCGGAATTAATTAGAAAATGCACAATGCCGACTTCAGTACAAGATAATTGATTCTTTTTCCTGTGTATGTTTTGAACCATTCCTGTGACACTAGTTATGGATTCCGATGCTTCACTTCAGGTTTAGTGTATCCAGCTGAACTTCTTATTGACGATGAAACATAGAAATTGCATCGAAATTAAATACAAAAGGCACAAAGCCGGCTCAGGTACAAGAAGTCTGGCTCTTCTTACTGTCTATGTTTTGAACCTTTCCTGTGACACCGGTTTTACATTCCGATGCTTCACTTCAGGTTTACTGTATCCCTTGGACCTTCTTATTGACGACGAAACACAGAAATTGCTTCGGAATTAAATACAAAAGGCACAATGCCGACTTAAGTACAAGAAGACTGACTCTTCTTACTGACTATGCTTTGAAAATTTCCTGTGAGACCAGTATTACATTCCGATGCTTCACTATATGTTTACTTTATCCCATGGACCTTCTTATTGACGATGAAACACAGAAATTGCATCGGAATTAAATACAAAAGGCACCATGCCGACTTAAGTACAAGAAGACTGACTCTTCTTACAGACTATGTTTTGAACCATTCCTGTGACACTAGTTATAGATTCCGATGCCTCACTTTAGGTTTACTGTATCCCTTGGAGCTTCGTATTGATGATGAAACACTGAAAATGCATCGGAATTAAATACAAAAGGCACAATGCCGACTCAAGTACAAGTAGTCTGGCTCTTCTTACTGTCTATCTTTTGAACCTTTCCTGTGACACCGGTTTTAGATTCCGATGCTTCACTTCAGGTTTACTGTATCCCTTCGACCTTCTTATTGGCGACGAACGCAGAAATTGCATCGGAATTTAATAGAAAATGCACAATGCCGACTTCAGTACAAGATAACTGACTCTTTTTCCAGTCTATGTTTTGAACCATTCCTGTGACACTAGTTATGGATTCCGATGCTTCTCTTCAGGTTTACTGTTTCCAGCTGACCTTCTTATTGACGATGAAACACAGAAATTGCATCGGAATTAAATACAAAAGGCACAATGCAAACTCAAGTACAAGAAGATTGACTCTTCTTACCGTTTATGTTTTGAACCATTCCTGTGACACTAGTTATAGATTCTGATGCTTCAATTCAGGTTTACTGTATCCCTCTGACCTTCTTATAGACGATGAAACACAGAAATTCCATCGGAATTAAATAGAAAAGGCAAAATGCCGACTTAAGTACAACAAGACTGACTCTTCTTACTGACTATGATTTTAACATTTCCTGTGAGACCAGTATTAGATTCCGATGCTTCACTATATGTTTACTGTATCCCATGGACCTTTTAATTGACGATGAAACACAGAAATTGCATCGGAATTAAATACAAAAGGCACCATGCCGACTTAAGTACAAGAAGACTGACTCCTCTTACAGACAATGTTATGAACTATTCCTGTGACACTGGTTATAGATTCCAATGCCTCACTTCAGGTTTACTGTATCCCTTGGACCTTCTTATTGATGATGAAACACAGAAATTGCATCGGAATTAAATACAAAAGGCATAATGCCGACTTAAGTACAAGAAGACTGACTCTTCCTACTGTCTATGTTTTGAACCATTACTGTGTCACTAGTTATAGATTCCGATGCCTCACCTCAGGTTTACTGTATCTCTTGGACCTTCTTATTGATGATGAAACACAGAAATTGCATCGGAATTAATTACAAAAGGCACAATGCCGACTTAATTACAAGAAGACTTACGCTTCCTACTGTCTATATTTGAACCTTTCCTGTGACACTAGTTATAGATTCCGATGCCTCACTTCAGGTTTACTGTATCCCTTGGACCTTCTTATTGATGATGAAACACAGAAATTGCATCGGAATTAAATACAAAAGGCATAATGCCGACTTAAGTACAAGAAGACTGACTCTTTCTACAGTCTATGTTTTGAACCACTCCTGTGACACTAGTGTTAGATTTTGATGCTTCACTTCGGGTTTACTGTATCCCTCTGACCGTCTTATTGACGATGAAACACAGAAATTGCATCGGAATTAAATAGAAAAGGCACAATGCCGACTTAAGTACAAGAAGACTGACTCTACCTACTGTCTATGGTTTGAACCATTCCTGTGACACTAGTTATAGATTCCGATGCTTCACTTCAGGTTTTCTGTATCCCTCTGACCTTATTATTGCCGATGAAACACATAAATTGCATCGGAATTAAATACAAAATGCACAATGCCGACTTAAGTACAAGAAAACTGACTCTTCTTACTGTCTATGTTTTGAACCATTCCTGTGACACTAGTTATTGATTCCGATGCTGCACTTCAGGTTTCCTGTATCCAGCTCACCTTCTCATGGACAATGAGACACAGAAATTGCATCGGAATTTAATACAAAAGGCACAATGCCGACTTAAGTACAAGAAGACTGACTCATCCTACTGTCTATGTTTTGAACCATTCCTGTGACTCTAGTTATGGATTCCGATGCATCACTTCAGGTTTACTGTATCCCTTGGACCTTCGTATTGACGACGAAACACAGAAATTGCATCGGAATTAAATAGAAAAGGCACAATGCCGACTTAAGTACAAGAAAAAAGACTCTTCTTAACATCTATGTTTTGAACCATACCTGTGACTCTAGTTATAGATTCCGATGCTTCACTTCAGGTTTACTGTGTCCAGCTTACCTTCTTATTGACGTTGAAACACAGAAATAGCATCGGAATTAAATACAAAAGGCACAATGCCGACTTAAGTGCAAGAAGACTTACTCTTCATACTGACTATGATTTGAACCATTCCTGTGACACTAGTTATAGATTCCGATGCCTCACTTCAGGTTTACTGTATCCTTTGGACCTTCTTATTGATGATGAAACACAGAAATGGCATCGGAATTAAATACAAAAGCCACAATGCCGACTTAAGTACAAGAAGACTGACGCTTCCTACTGTCTATGTTTGAACCATTCCTGTGACACTAGTTTTAGATTCCGATGCCTCACTTCAGGTTTACTGTATCCCTTGGACCTTCTTATTGATGATGAAACACAGAAATTGCATCGGAATTAAATACTAAAGGCACAATGCCGACTTAAGTACAAGAAGACTGACTCTTCCTACTGTCTATGTTTTGAACCATTCCTGTGACACTAGTTATAGATTCCGATGCCTCACTTCAGGTTTACAGTATCCCTTGGAAATTCTTATTGACGATGAAACACAGAAATTGCATCGGAATTAAATACAAAAGGCACAATGACGACTTAAGTACAAGAAGACTGACTCTTCCTTCTGTCTATGATCTGAACAACTCCTGTGGCCCTAGTGTTAGATTCCGATGCTTAACTTCAGGTTTACTGTATCCCTCTGACCTTCTTATTGACGATGAAACACAGAAATTGCATCGGAATTAAATACAAAAGTCACAAAGCCGACTTAAGTACATGGAAACTGACTCTTCCTACTGTCCATGTTTTAAACCATCCCTGTGACACTAGTTATAGATTCCGATGCTTCAATTCAGTTTTACTGTATCCCTCTGACCGTCTTATTGACGATGAAACACGGAAATTGCATCGGAATTAAATACAAAAGGCACAATGCCGACTCAAGTTCAAGTAGTCTTGCTCTTCTTACTGTCTATCTTCTGAACCTTTCCTGTGACACCGGTTTTAGATTCCGATGCTTCACTTCAGGTTTACTGTATCCCTTCGACCTTCTTATTGGCGACGAACGCAGAAACTGCATCGGAATTCAATAGAAAATGCACAATGCCGACTTCAGTACAAGATAACTGACTCTTTTTCCAGTCTATGTTTTGAACCATTCCTGTGACACTAGTTATGGATTCCGATGCTTCTCTTCAGGTTTACTGTTTCCAGCTGACCTTCTTATTGACGATGAAACACAGAAATTGCATCGGAATTAAATACAAAAGGCACAATGCCGACTCAAGTACAAGAAGATTGACTCTTCTTACCGTTTATGTTTTGAACCATTCCTGTGACACTAGTTATAGATTCTGATGCTTCACTTCAGGTTTACTGTATCCCTCTTACCTTCTTATTGACGATGAAATACAGAAATTCCATCGGAATTAAATAGAAAAGGCAAAATGCCGACTTAAGTACAAGAAGACTGACACTTCTTACTGACTATGTTTTGAACATTTCCTGTGAGACCAGTATTAGATTACGATGCTTCACTATATGTTTACTGTATCCCATGGACCTTCTTATTGACGATGAAACACAGAAATTGCATCGGAATTAAATACAAAAGGCACCATGCCGACTTAAGTACAAGAAGACTGACTCCTCTTACAGACTATGTTTTGAACTATTCCTGTGACACTGGTTATAGATTCCAATGCCTCACTTCAGGTTTACTGTATCCCTTGGACCTTCTTATTGATGATGAAACACAGAAATTGCATCGGAATTAAATACAAAAGGCATAATGCCGACTTAAGTACAAGAAGACTGACTCTTCCTACTGTCTATGTTTTGAACCATTCCTGTGACACTAGTTATAGATTCCGATGCCTCACTTCAGGTTTAGTGTATCCCTTCGACCTTCTTATTGATGATGAAACACAGAAATTGCATCGGAATTAATTACAAAAGGCACAATGCCGACATAAGTACAAGAAGACTGACGCTTCCTACTGTCTATGTTTTGAACCATTCCTGTGACACTAGTGTTAGATTCCGATGCTTCACTTCAGGTTTACTGTATCCCTCTGACCGTCTTATTGACGATGAAACACAGAAATTGCATCGGAATTAAATAGAAAAGGCACAATGCCGACTTAAGTACAAGAAGACTGCCGCTTCCTACTGTCTATGTTTGAACCATTCCTGTGACACTAGTTATAGATTCCGATGCCTCACTTCAGGTTTACTGTATCCCTTGGACCTTCTTATTGATGATGAAACACAGAAATTGCATCGGAATTAAATACAAAAGGCATAAAGCCGACTTAAGTACAAGAAGACTGACTCTTCCTACTGTCTATGTTTTGAACCATTCCTGTGACACTAGTTATAGATTCCGATGCCTCACTTCCGGTTTACTGTATCCCTTGGACCTTCTTATTGACGATGAAACACAGAAATTGCATCGGAATCAAATACAAAAGGCACAATGACGACTTAAGTACAAGAAGACTGCCTCTTTCTACTGTCTATGATTTGAACCTTTCCTGTGACACCGGGTTTACATTCCGATGCTTCACTTCAGGTTTACTGTATCCCTTGGAGCTTCTTATTGACGACGAAACACAGAAATTGCTTCGGAATTAAATAGAAAAGGCACAATGCCGTGTTAAGTACAAGAAAAAAGACTCTTCTTAACATCTATGATTTGAACCATTCCAGTGACACTAGTTATAGATTCCGATGCTTCACTTTAGGTTTACTGTATCCCTCTGATCGTCTTATTGACCATGAAACACAGAAATTGGATCGGAATTAAATACAAAAGGCATAATGCCGCCTCAGGTACAAGAAGTCTGGCCCTTCTTACTGTCTGTGTTTTGAACCTTTCCTGTGACACCGGTTATACATTCCGATGCCTCACTTCAGGTTTACTGTATCCCTTGGACCTTCGTATTGACGACGAAACACAGAAATTGCATCGGAATTAAATACAAAAGGCACAATGCCGACTCAAGTACAAGTAGTCTGGCTCTTCTAACTGTCTATGTTTCGAACCTTTCCTGTGACACCGGTTTTAGATTCCGATGCTTCACTTCAGGTTTACTGTATCCCTTGGACCTTCTTATTGGCGACGAACGCAGAAATTGCATCGGAATTAAATAGAAAATGCACAACGTCGACTTCAGTACAAGATAACTGACTCTTTTTCCAGTCTATGTTTTGAACCATTCCTGTGACACTAGTTATGGATTCCGATGCTTCTCTTCAGGTTTACTGTTTCCAGCTGACCTTCTAATTGACGATGAAACACAGATATTGCATCGGAATTAAATACAAAAGGCACAAGGCCGACTCAAGTACAAGAAGATTGACTCTTCTTACCGTTTATGTTTTGAACCACTCCTGTGACACTAGTGTTAGATTCCGATGCTTCACTTCAGGTTTTCTGTATCCCTCTGACCGTCTTATTGACGATGAAACACAGAAATTGCATCGGAATTAAATAGAAAAGGCACAATGCCGACTTAAGTACAAGAAGACGGACTCTACCTACTGCCAACGCTTTTAACCATTCCTGTGACACTAGTTATAGATTCCGATGCCTCACTTCAGGTTTACTGTATCCCTAGGACCTTCTTATTGACGATGAAACACAGAAATTGCATCGGAATCAAATACAAAAGGCACAATGCCGACTTAAATACAAGAAAACTGACTCTTCCTACTGTCTATGTTTTGAACCATTCCTGTGACACTAGTTATATATTCCGATGCTTCACTTCAGTTTTACTGTATCCCTTGGACCTTCTTATTGACGACGAACGCAGAAATTGCATCGGAATTAAATAGAAAATGCACAATGCCGACTTCAGTCCAAATAACTGACTCTTTTTCCTTTGTATGTTTGAACCATTCCTGTGACACTAGTTATGGATTCCGTTACTTCACTTCAGGTTTAGTGTATCCAGCTGACCTTCTTATTGACGATGAAACATAGAAATTGCATCGAAATTAAATACAAAAGGCACAAAGCCGGCTATGGTACAAGAAGTCTGGCTCTTCTTACTGTCTATGTTATGAACCTTTCCTGTGACACCGGTTTTACATTCCGATGCTTCACCTCAGGTTTACTGTATCCCTTGGACCTTCTTATTGACGACGAAACACAGAAATTGCTTCGGAATTAAATAGAAAAGGCACAATGCCGATTCAAGTACAAGAAAAAAGACTCTTCTTAACATCTATGTTTTGAACCATTCCTGTGACACTAGTTATAGATTCCGATGCTTCACTTCAGGTTTACTGTATCCCTCTGACCTTCGTATTGACGATGAAACACAGAAATTGCATCGGAATTAAATACAAAAGGCACAATGCCGACTCAAGTACAAGAGGACTGGCTCTTGTTACTGTCTATGTTTTGAACCATTCCTGTGACACTAGTTATAGATTCCGATGCTTCACTTCAGGTTTACTGTATCCCTCTGACCTTCGTATTGACGATGAAACACAGAAATTGCATCGGAATTAACTACAAAAGGCACAATGCCGACTTAATTACAAGAAGACTGAATCATCTTACTGTCTATGTTTTGAACCATTCCTGTGACACTAGTTATAGATTCCGATGCTTGACTTCAGGTTTACTGTATCCCTCTGACAGTCGTAAGATGAAACACAGAAATTGCATCCGAATTAAATACAAAAGGCACAATGCCGACTCAAGTACAAGAAGACTGGCTCTTCTTACTGTCTATGCTTTGAACCTTTCCTGTGATACCGGTTTTAGATTCCGATGCTTCACTTCAGGTTGACTGTATCCCTTGGACCTTCTTATTGACGACGAAAGACAGAAATTGCATCGGAATTAAAGAGAAAATGCACAATGCCGACTTAAGTACAAGAAAACAGACTCCTCTTAATATCTATGTTTTGAACCATTCCTGTGACACTAGTTATAGATTCCGAAGCTTCACTTCAGATTTACTGTATCCCTCTGACCGTCGTATTGACGATGAAAAACAGAAATTGCATCGGAATTAAATGCAAAAGGCACAATGCCGACTCAAGTACAAGAGGACTGGCTCTTCTTACTGTCTATGTTTTGAACCATTCCTGTGACACTAGTTATAGATTCCGATGCTTCACTTCAGGTTTACTGTATCCCTCTGACCTTCGTATTGACGATGAAACACAGAAATTGCATCGGAATTAACTACAAAAGGCACAATGCCGACTTAAGTACAAAAAGACTGACTCTTCTTACTGTCTATGTTTTGAACCATTCCTGTGACACTAGTTATAGATTGCGATGCATCACTTCAGGTTTACTGTATCCTTCTGACCTTATTTACGATGAAACACAGAAATTGCATCGGAATTAAGTACAAAATTCACGATGCCGACCCAAGTACAAGAAAACTGACTCTTCTTACTGTCTATGTTTTGAACCATTCCTGTGACATTAGTTATAGATTTCGATGCTTCACTTCAGGTTTACTGTATCCCTCTGAGCTTCTTATTGACGATGAAACACAGAAATTGCATCGGAATTATATACAAAAGGCACAATGCCGACTCAAGTACAAGAAGACTGGCTATACTTCCTGTCTATGTTTTGTACCATTCCTGTGACACTAGTTATAGATTCCGATGCTTCACTTCAGGTTTACTGTGTCCAGCTGACATTCTTATTGACGATGAAACACAGAAATAGCATCGGAATGAAATACAAAAGGCACAATGCCGACTCAAGTACAAGAAGACTGGCTCTTCTTACTGTCTATGTTTTGAACCTGTCCTGTGAGACCGGTTTTAGATTCCGATGCTTCACTTCAAGTTTACTGTATCCATTGGACCTTCTTATTGACGCCGAAACACAGATATTGCATCGGAATTACATACCAATGGCACAATGCCGACTTAAGTACAAGAAAACTGACTCTTCTTACTGTCTATGTTTAGAACCATTTATGTGACACACGTTATAGATTCAGATGCTTCACTTCAGGGATTACTGTATCCCTATGACGTTCTTATTGACGATGAAACACAGAAATTGCATCGGAATTATATACAAAAGGCCCAATGCCGACTGAAATACTAGAAGACTGGCTCTTCTTACTGTCTATGTTTTGAACCATTTCTGTGACACTATTTATAGTTTCTGATGCTTCACTTCCGGTTTACTGTATCCCTCTGACCTTCTTATTGACGAAGAAACACAGAAATTGCATCGGAATTAAATACAAAAGGCACAATGCCGACTTAAGTACAAGAAGACTGACCCTACTTACTGTCTATGTTTTGAACCATTCCTATAACACTAGTTATAGATTCCGATGCTTCACTTCAGGTTTACTGTATCCTCTGACCTTCGTATTGACGTTGAAACACAGAAATCCCATCGGAATGAAATACAAAAGGCACAATGCCGACTTAAGAACAAGAAAACTGACTCTTCTTACTGTCTATGTTTTGAACCATTCCTGTGACCCTAGTTATAGATTTCGATGCTTCACTTCAGGTTTACTGTATCCCTCGGATCTTCTTATTGAAGATGAAACACAGAAATTGCATCAGAAATATATACAAAAGGCACAATGCCGACTTCAGTACAAGAAGACTGACTCTTCTTACTGTCTATGTTTTGAACCACTCCATTGACACTAGTTATAGATTCCGATGCTTCACTTCAGGTTTACTGTATCCCTCTGACCGTAGTACTGACGATGAAACACAGAAATTGCTTCGGAATTAAATACAAAAGACACAATGCCGACTCAAGTAAAAGAAGACTGCCTCATCTTGCTGTCTATGCTTTGAACCTTTCCTGTGAGTTCGGATTTAGATTCCGATGCTTCACTTCATGTTTACTGTATCCCTTGGACCTTCTTATTGACGCCGAAACACAGAAATTGCATCGGAATTAAATAGAAAAGGCACAATGCCGACTTAAATACAAGAAAAGTGATTCTTCTTACTGTCTATGTTTTGAACCATTCCTGTGACATAAGTTATAGATTCCGGTGCTTCACTTCAGGTTTACTGTATCCCCCTGACCTTCTTATTGACGATGAATCACGTAAATTGCATCGGAATTAAATTCAAAAGGCACAATGCCGCCTTAAGTACAAGAAGACTGACTCTTCTTACTGTCTATGTTTTGAACAATTCCTGTGACACTAGTTACAGATTCCGATGCTCCACTTCTGGTTTACTGAATCCCTCTGACCTTCTTATTGACGATGAAACACAGAAATAGCATCAGAATTAAATACAAAAGGCACAATGCTGACTCAAGTACAAGAAGACTGGCTCTTCTTACTGTCTATGCCTTGAACCATTTCTGTGACACTAGTTATATATTCCGATGCTTCACTTCAGGTTTACTGTATTACTTTGACCTTCTTATTGACGATGAAACACAGAAATTGCATCTTAATTAAATACAAAAGGCACAATGCCGACTTAAGTAGAAGAAGACTGTCTCTTCTTACTGTCTATATTTTGAACCATTCCTGTTATACTAGTTATAGATTCCGTTGCTTCACTTCAGGGTTACTGTATCCCTCTGACCTTCTTATTGACGATGAAACACAGAAATTGCATCTTAATTAAATAGAAAAGGCACAATGCCGACTCAAGTACAAGAAAACTGGCTCTTCTTACTGTCTATGCTTTGAATCTTTCCTGTGAGACCGGTTTTAGATTTTGATGCTTAACTTCAGGTTTACTGTATCCCTTAGACCTTCTTATTGACGACGAAACACAGAAATTGAATCGGAATTATATAGAAAAGGCACAATGCCGACTTAAGTCCAAGAAGACGGACTCTTCTTACTGACTATGTTTTGAACATTTCCTGTGAGACCAGTATTAGATTCCGATGCTTCACTATATGTTAACTGAATCCCATGGACCTTCTTATTGACGATGAAACACAGAAATTGCATCGGAATTAAATACAAAAGGCACCATGCCGACTTAAGTACAAGAAAAAAGACACTTCTTAACATCTATGATGTGAACCATTCCTCTGACACTAGTTACAGATTCCGATGCTTCACTTCAGGTTTACTGTATCCAGCTTACCTTCTTATTGACGATGAAACACAGATATTGCATAGGAAATACAAAAGGCACATTGCCGACTTAAGTACAAGAAGACTGAATCTTCTTACTGTCTATGTCTACAACCATGCCTGTGACACTAGTTATAGATTCTGATGCTTCACTTCAGTTTTACTGTTTCCCTCTGACCTTCTAAATGACGATGAAACACAGAAATTGCATCGGAATTAAATACAAAAGTCACAATGCCGACTTAAGTACAAGAAGACTGGCTCTTCTTACTGTATATGTTTTGAACCATTCCTGTGACTCTAGTTATGGATTCCGATGCTTCACTTCAGGTTTACTGTATCCCTCTGAACGTCGTACTGACGATGAAACACAGAAATTGAATCCGAATTAAATAAAAAGGGCACAATGCCAACTCCAGTACAACAAGACTGGCACTTCTTACTGTCTATGTTTTGCACCATTCCTGTGACACTAGTTATAGATTCCGATGCTTCACTTCAGGTTTACTGTATCCAGCTGATCTTCTTATTGACGATGAAGCACAGAGAGTGCATTGGAATTAAATACAAAATTCACAATGCCGACTTAAGTTCAAGAAGACTGAATCTTCTTACTGTCTATGTTTTGAACCATTCCTGTGACACTAGTTATATATTCCGATGCTTCACTTCACTTTTACTGTATCCAGCTGACCTTCTTATTGACGATGAAACACAGAAATTGCATCGGAATTAAATACATAAGTCACAATGCCGACTTAAGTACAAGAAAACTAACTCTTCTTACTGTGTATGATTTGAACCATTCCTGTGACACTAGTTATAGTTTCCGATGCTTCACTTTAGGTTTAATGTATCCCTCTGACTGTCTTATTGACAATGAAACGTAGAAATTGCATCGGAATTAAATACAAAGGGCACAATGCCGACTCAAGTACGGGAAGACTGACTCTTCTTACTGTCTACGCTTTGAATCATTCCTGTGACACTAGTTATAGATTCCGATGCTTCACTTCAGGTTTACTGTATCCCTCTGACCTCCATATTGACGATGAAACACAGAAATTGCATCGGAATTAAATACAAAAGGCATAGTGCCGACTTAAGTACAAGAAGACTAACTCTTCTTACTGTCTATGTTTTGAACCATTCCTGTGACACTAGTTATAGATTCTGATGCTTCACTTCAGGTTAACTGTATCCCTCTGACCTTCTTATTGACGATGAAACACAGAAATTGCATCTTAAGTAAATACAAAAGGCACAATGCCGACTTCAGTACAAGAACACTGACTCTTCTAACTGTCTATGTTTTGACCCATTCCTGTGACACAAGTTATATATTCCGATGCTTCACTCCAGGTTTACTGTATCCCTCTGACCTTCTTATTGACTATCAAACACAGAAAATTCATCGGAATTGAATACAAAAGGCACAATGCCGACTCAAGTACATGAAGACTGGCTCTTCTTACTGTCTATGCTTTTAAAAATTCCTGTGACACTAGTTACAGATTGCGATGCTTCACTTCAGGTTAACTGTATCCAGCTGAATTTCTTATTGACGATGAAGCACAGAAATTGCATCGGAATTAAATACAAAAGGTACAATGCCGATTTATGTACAAGAAGACTGAGTCCTCTTACTGTCTATGCTTTGAATCATTCCTGTGACACTAGTTATAGATTCCGAAGCTTCACTTCTATTTTACTGTATCCCTGTGACCTTCTTATTGACGATGAAACACAGAAATTGCATCGGAATTAAATACAAAATGCACAATGCCGACTTAAGTACAAGAAGACTGGCTCTTCTTACTGTTTATGTTTTGAACCATTCCTGTGACACTAGTTTTAGATTCCGATGCTTCACTTCAGGTTTACTGTAATCCTCTGACCTCCATATTGACGATGAAACACAGAAATTGCATCGGAATTAAATACAAAAGGCACAATGCCGACTTAAGTACAAGATGACTAACTCTTCTTACTGTCTATGATTAGAACCATTCATGTGACACTAGTTATAGATTCCGATGCTTCACTCCAGGTTAACTGTACCCAGCTGACCTTCTTATTGAAGATGAAGCACAGAAATTGCATCGGAATTATATACAAATGGCACAATGCCGACATAAGTACAAGAAGACTGACTCTTCTTACTGTCTATGTTTTGAACCATTCCTGCGACACTACTTATAGATTCCGATGCTTCACTTATGGTTTACTGTATCCCTCTGACCTTCTTATTGACGATGAAACAAGAAATTGCATCTTAAGTAAATACAAAAGGTACAATGCCGACTTCAGTACAAGAACACTGACTCTTCTTACTGTCTATGGTTTGAACCATTCCTGTGACACTAGTTATAGATTCCGATGCTTCACTTCAGGTTTACTGTATCCCTCTGACCTTCTTATTGACGATCAAACACAGAAAATGCATCGGAATTATATACAAAAGGCACAAAGCCGTCTCAAGTACAAGAAGACTGGCTCTTCTTACTGTCTATGTTTTGAACCATTCCTGTGACACTAGTTATAGATTGCGATGCTTCACTTCAGGTTTACTGTATCCAGCTGAATTTCTTATTGACGATGAAGCACAGAAATTGCATCGTAATTAAATACAAAAGGCACAATATCGACTTAAGTACAAGAAGACTGACTCTTCTTACTGTCTATGTTTTTCACCATTCCTGTGACACTAGTTATAGAGTCCGATGCTTCACTTCAGGTTTACTGTATCCCTCTGACCTTCTTATTGACGATGAAACACGGAAATTGCATCGGAATTAAATACAAAAGGCACAATGCCGACTTAAGAACAAGAAGACTTACTCTTCTTAGTGTCTATGTTTTGAACCATTCCTGTGACACTAGTGATAGATTCCGATGCTTCACTTCAGGTTAACTGTATCCCTCTGACCTTCTTATTGAGGATGAAACACAGAAATTGCATCGGAATTAAATACAAAAGGCACAATGCCGACTCATGTACAAGAAGACTGGCTCTTCTTACTGCCTATGTTTTGAACCATTCCTGTGACACTAGTTATAGATTCCGATGCTTCACTTCAGGTTTACTGTATCCTTCTACCTTCATACTGACGATCAAACACAGAAAATTCATCGGAATTAAATACAAAAGGCACAATGCCTACTCAAGTACAAGAAGACTGGCTCTTCTTACTGTCTATGTTTTGAACCATTCCTGTGACACTATTTATAGATTGCGATGCTTCACTTCAGGTTTACTGTATCCAGCTCAATTTCTTATTGACGACGAAGCACAGAAATTGCATCGGAATTAAATACAAAAGGCACAATGCCAACTTAAGTACAAGAAAACTGACTCCTCTTACTGCCTATGATTTGAACCATTCCTGTGACACTAGTTACAGATTTCGATGCTGCACTTCAGGTTTACTGTATCCCTCTGACCTTCTTATTGCGATGAAACACAGAAATTTCATCGGAATTAAATACAAAATTCACAATGCCGACTTAAGTACAAGAAAACTGACTAAGGCACAATGCCGACTGAAGTACAAGAAGACTGACTCTTTCTATTGTCTATGTTTTGAACCATTCCGGTGACACTAGTTATAGATTCCGATGCTTCACTTCCGGTCTACTGTACCCCTCTGACCTTCTTGTTGACGATGAAATACAGAAATTGCATCGGAATAAAATACAAAAGGTACAATGCCGACTCAAGTACAAGAAGACTGGCTCTTCTTACTGTCTATGTTTTGAACCATTCCTGTGGCACTAGTTATAGATTCCGATACTTCACTTCAGATGTACTGTATCCCTTTGATCTTCTTATTGACGATGAAACACAGAAATTGCATCGGAATTAAATACAAAAGGCACAGTGCCGACTTAAGTACAGGAAAACAGACTCTTCTTACTGTCTATGTTTTGAACCATTCCTGTGACACTAGTTATAGATTCCGATGCTTCACTTCAGGTTTACTGTATCCCTCTGACCTTCTTATTGACGATGAAACACAGAAATTGCATCGGAATTAAATACAAAAGGCACAATGCCGACTTAAGTACAAGAAGACTTACTCTTCTTAGTGTCTATGTTTTGACCCATTCCTGTGACACTAGTGATAGATTCCGATGCTTCACTTCAGGTATACTGTATCCCTCTGACCTTCTTATTGACGATGAAACACAGAAATTGCATCGGAATTAAATACAAAAGGCACAATGCCGACTCAAGTACAAGAAGACTGGCTCTTCTTACTGCCTATGTTTTGAACCATTCCTGTGACACTAGTTATTGATTCCGATGCTTCACTTCAGGTTTACTGTATCCCTCTGCCTTCTTACTGACGATCAAACACAGAAAATTCATCGGAATTAAATACAAAAGGCACAATCCCGACTCAAGTACAAGAAGACTGGCTCTTCTTACTGTCTATGCTTTGAACCATTCCCGTGACACTAGTTACAGATTGCGATGCTTCACTTCAGGTTTACTGTATCCAGCTCAATTTCTTATTGACGATGAAGCACAGAAATTGCATCGGAATTAAATACAAAAGGCACAATGCCGACCTAAGTACAAGAAATTTGACTCTTCTTACTGTCTATGTTTTGAACCATTCCTGTGACACAAGTTATAGATTCCGATGCTTCACATCAGTTTTAGTGTATCCCTCTCACCTTCTTATTGACGATGATACACAGAAATTGCATCGGAATTAAATACAAAAGGCACAATTACGAGTTAAGTACAAGAAGACTGGTTCTTCCTACTGTCTATGTTTTGAACAATTACTGTGACACTACTTTTAGATTCCGATGCTTCACTTCAGGTTTACTGTATCCCTCTGACCTCCTTATTGACGATGAAACACAGAAATTGAATCTTAATTGAATACAAAAGGCACAATGCCGACTTAAGTACAAGAAGACTGACTCTTCTTTCTGTCTATGTTTTGAACCATTCCTGTGACACTAGTTATAGATTCCGATGCTTCAATTCAGGTTAACTGTATCCCTCTGACCTTCTCATCGACGATCAAACACAGAAATTTCATCGGAATTAAATACAAAAGGCACAATGCCGATTCAAGTACAAGAAGACTAACTCTTCTTACTGTCTATGTTTTGAACCATTCCTGTGTCACTAGTTATAGATTCCGATGCTTCACTTCAGGTTAACTGTATCCCTCTAACCTTTGTATTGACGATCAAACAGAGAAATGTCATCGGAATTAAATACAAAAGGCACAATTCCGACTCAAGTTCAAGTAGACTGGCTCTTCTTACTACCTATGTTTTGAACCATTCCTGTGACACTAGTTATAGATTCCGATTCTTCACTTCAGGTTTACTGTATCCTTCTGAGCTTCTTATTGACGATGAAACACAGAAATTGCATCTTAATTAAATACAAAATCCACAATGCCGACTGCAGTACACGAACACTGTCTCTTCTTATTGTCTATGGTTTGAACCATTCCTATGAAACTAGTTATAGATTCCCATGCTTCACTTCAGGTTTACTGTAACTCTCTGACCTTCTTATTGACGATCAAACACAGAAAATTCATCGGGATAAAATACAAAGGGCACAATGCCAACTCAAGTACAAAAAGACTGGCTCTTCTTACTGTCTATGTTTTGCACCATTCCTGTGACACTAGTTATAGATTCCGATGCTTCACTTCAGGTTTACTGTATCCAGCTGACCTTCTTATTGACGATGAAGCACAGAAATTGCATCGGAATTAAATACAAAAGGCACAATGTCGACTTAAGTACAAGAAGACTGTATCTTCTTACTGTCCATGTTTTGAACCATTCCTGTGACACTAGTTATATATTCCGATGCTTCACTTCAGGTTTACTGTATCCAGCTGACCTTCTTATTGACGAAGAAACACAGAAATTGCATCGGAATTAAATACATAAGTCACAATGCCGACTTAAGTACAAGAAAACTAACTCTTCTTACTGTCTATGTATTGAACCATTCCTGTGACACTAGTTATAGATTCCGCTGCTTCACTTCAGGTTTAATGTATCTCTCTGACCTTCTAATTGACGATGAAACACAGAAAATGCATCGGAATTAAATACAAAAGGCACAATGCCGACTTAAGTACAAGAAAACTCACTCTTCTTACCGTCAATGTTTTGAACCATTCCTGTGACACTAGTTATAGTTTCCGATGCTTCACTTCAGTTTTACTGTATCCCTCTGACTTTCTTATTGACGATGAAACACAGAAATTGCATCTTAAGTAAATACAAAGCTCACAATGCCGACTTCAGTACAAGAACACTGACTCTTCTTACTGTCTATGGTTTGAAACGTTCCTGTGACACTAGTTATAGATTCCGATGCTTCACTTCAGGTTTACTGTATCACTCTGACCGTCTTATTGACGAACAAACACAGAAAATTCATCGGAATTATATTCCAAAGGCACAATGCCGACTCAAGTACAAGATGACTGGCTCTTCTTACTGTCTGTTTTGAACCATTCCTTTGAAAGTAGTTATAGATTGCGATGCTTCACTTCAGGTTTACTGTATCCAGCTCAATTTCTTATTGACGATGAAGCACAGAAATTGCATCGGAATTAAATACAAAAGGCACAATGCCGACTTAAGTACAAGAAGATTGTCTCTTCTTACTGTCTATGTTTTGTACCATTCCTGTGACACAAGTTATAGAATCCGATGCTTCACTTCAGTTTTATTGTATCCCTCTCACCTTCTTATTGACGATGAAACACAGAAAATGCATCGGAATTAAATACAAAAGGCACAATTACGACTTAAGTACAAGAAGACTGGCTCTTCCTACTGTCTATGTTATGAACAATTACTGTGACACTAGTTTTAGATTCCGATGCTTCACTTCAGGTTTACTGTATCCCTCTGACCTCCTTATTGACGATGAAACCCAGAAATTGCATCTTAATCTAATACAAAAGGCACAATGCCGACTTAAGTACAAGATGACTGGCCCTTCTTACTGTCTAAGTTTTAAACCATTCCCGTGACACTAGTTATAGATTCCGATGCTTCACTTCAGGTCTACTGTATCCAGCAAACCTTCTTATTGACGATGAAACACAGAAATTGCATCGGAATTAAATACAAAAGGCACAATGCCGACTTAAGTACAAGAAGACTAACTCTTCTTACTGTCTATGTTTTGAACCATTCCTGTGTCACTAGTTATAGATTCCCATGCTTCACTTCATTTTAACTGTATCCCTCTGACCTTTGTATTGACGATCAAACAGAGATATTTCTTTGGAATTAAATACAAAAGGCACAATGCCGACTCAAGTACAAGAAGACTGGCTCTTCTTACTGCCTATGTTTTGAACCATTCCTGTGACACTAGTTATAGATTCCGATTCTTCACTTCAGGTTTACTGTATCCTTCTGAGCTTCTTATTGACGATGAAACACAGAAATTGCATCTTAATTAAATACAAAATTCACAATGCCGACTTCAGTACAAGAACACTGTCTCTTCTTATCGTCTATGGTTTGAACCATTCCTGTGACACTAGTTATAGATTCTGATGCTTCACTTCAGGTTTATTGTATCTCTCTGACCTTCTTATTGACGATGAAACACAGAAAATGCATCGGAATTAAATACAAAAGGCACAATGCCGACTTAAGTACAAGAAAACTCACTCTTCTTACCGTCAATGTTTTGAACCATTCCTGTGACACTAGTTATAGTTTCCGATGCTTCACTTCAGTTTTACTGTATCCCTCTGACTTTCTTATTGACGATGAAACACAGAAATTGCATCTTAAGTAAATACAAAGCTCACAATGCCGACTTCAGTACAAGAACACTGACTCTTCATACTGTCTATGGTTTGAAACTTTCCTGTGACACTAGTTATAGATTCCGATGCTTCACTTCAGGTTTACTGTATCACTCTGACCGTCTTATTGACGAACAAACACAGAAAATTCATCGGAATTATATACAAAAGGCACAATGCCGACTCAAGTACAAGATGACTGGCTCTTCTTACTGTCTGTTTTGAACCATTCCTTTGAAAGTAGTTATAGATTGCGATGCTTCACTTCAGGTTTACTGTATCCAGCTCAATTTCTTATTGACGATGAAGCACAGAAATTGCATCGGAATTAAATACAAAAGGCACAATGCCGACTTAAGTACAAGAAGATTGTCTCTTCTTACTGTCTATGTTTTGAACCATTCCTGTGACACAAGTTATAGAATCCGATGCTTCACTTCAGTTTTATTGTATCCCTCTCACCTTCTTATTGACGATGAAACACAGAAAATGCATCGGAATTAAATACAAAAGGCACAATTACGACTTAAGTACAAGAAGACTGGCTCTTCCTACTGTCTATGTTATGAACAATTACTGTGACACTAGTTTTAGATTCCGATGCTTCACTTCAGGTTTACTGTATCCCTCTGACCTCCTTATTGACGATGAAACCCAGAAATTGCATCTTAATCTAATACAAAAGGCACAATGCCGACTTAAGTACAAGAAGACTGACTCTTCTTTCTGTCTATGTTTTGAACCATTCCTGTGACACTAGTTATAGATTCCGATGCTTCACTTCAGGTTAACTGTATCCCTCTGACCTTCTCATTGACGATCAAACACAGAAATTTCATCGGAATTAAATACAAAAGGCACAATGCCGATTCAAGTACAAGATGACAGGCCCTTCTTACTGTCTAAGTTTTAAACCATTCCCGTGACACTAGTTATAGATTCCGATGCTTCACTTCAGGTCTACTGTATCCAGCAAACCTTCTTATTGACGATGAAACACAGAAATTGCATCGGAATTAAATACAAAAGGCACAATGCCGACTTAAGTACAAGAAGACTAACTCTTCTTACTGTCTATGTTTTGAACCATTCCTGTGTCACTAGTTATAAATTCCCATGCTTCACTTCATTGTAACTGTATCCCTCTGACCTTTGTATTGACGATCAAACAGAGAAATTTCTTCGGAATTAAATACAAAAGGCACAATGCCGACTCAAGTACAAGAAGACTGGCTCTTCTTACTGCCTATGTTTTGAACCATTCCTGTGACACTAGTTATAGATTCCGATTCTTCACTTCAGGTTTACTGTATCCTTCTGAGCTTCTTATTGACGATGAAACACAGAAATTGCATCTTAATTAAATACAAAATTCACAATGCCGACTTCAGTACAAGAACACTGTCTCTTCTTATCGTCTATGGTTTGAACCATTCCTGTGACACTAGTTATAGATTCTGATGCTTCACTTCAGGTTTATTGTAACCCTCTGACCTTCTTATTGACGATCAAACACAGAAAATTCATCGGAATTAAATACAAAGGGCACAATGCCAACTCAAGTACAAGAAGACTGGCTCTTCTTACTGTCTATGTTTTGAACCGTTCCTGTGACACTAGTTATAGATTCCGATACATCACTTCAGGTGTACTGTATCCCTCTGATCTTCTTATTGATGATGAAACACAGAAATTGCATCGGAATTAAATTTAGAAGGCACAGTGCAGACTTAACTACAAGAAAACTGACTCTTCTGACTGTCTATTTTTTGAACCATTCCTGTGACACTAGTTATAGTTTCCGATGCTTCACTTCAGGTTTACTGTATCCCTCTGACCTTCTTATTGACGATGAAACACAGAAATAGCATCGGAATTAAATACAAAAGGCAATATGCCGACTCAAGCACAAGAAGATTGGTTCTTCTTACTGTCTATGTTTTGAACCCAACCTGTGACACTAGTTATAGATTCCGATGCTTCACTTCAGGTTAACTGTATCCCTCTGACCTTCTTATTGACGATCAAACACAGAAAATTGATCGGAATTAAATACAAAAGGCACAATGCCTACTCAAGTACAAGAAGGCTAACTCTTCTTACTGACTATGTTTTAAACCATTCCTGTAACACTAGATATAGATTCCGATGCTTCACTTCAAGATTACTGTATCCATCTGACCTTCTTATTGACGATGAAGCACAAAAATCACATCGGAATTAAATACAAAAGGCACAATGCCGACTTAAGGACAAGAAGATTGACTCTTCTTACTGTCTATGATTTGAACCATTCCTGTGACACAAGTTATAGATTCCGATGCTTCACTTCAGTTTTACTGCATCCCTCTCACCTTCTTATTGACGATGAAACACAGAAAATGCATCGGAATTAAATACAAAAGGCACAATTACAACTTAACTACAAGAAGACTGGCTCTTCCTACTGTCTATGTTTTGAACAATTACTGTGACACTAGTTTTAGATTCCGATGCTTCACTTCAGGTTTACTGTATCCCTCTGACCTCCTTATTGACGATGAAACACAGAAATTGCATCTTTATCAAATACAAAAGGCACAATGCCGATTCAAGTACAAGATGACTGGCCCTTCTTACTGTCTATGTTTTAAACCATTCCCGTGACACTAGTTATAGATTCCGATGCTTCACTCAGGTTAACTGTATCCCTCTGACCTTCATATTGACGATCAAACACTGAAAATTGATCGGAATTAAATACAAAAGGCACAATGCCGACTCAAGTACAAGAAGACTAACTCTTCTTACTGTCTATGTTTTAAACCATTCCTGTGACACTAGTTATAGATTCCGATGCTTCACTTCAAGATAACTGTATCCATCTGACCTTCTTATTGACGATGAAGCACAAAAATTGCATCGGAATTAAATACAAAAGGCACAATGCCGACTTAAGTACAAGAAGATTGACTCTTCTTACAGTGTATGATTTGAACCATTCCTGTGACACAAGTTATAGATTCCGATGCTTCACTTCAGTTTTACTGTATCCCTCTGACCTCCTTATTGACGATGAAACACACAAATTGCATCTTAATCTAATACAAAAGGCACAATGCCGACTTAAGTACAAGAAGACTGACTCTTCTTATTGTCTATGGTTTGAACCATTCCTGTGACACTAGTTATAGATTCTGATGCTTCACTTCAGGTTTATTGTAACCCTCAGACCTTCTTATTGACAATCAAACACAGAAAATTCATCGGAATTAAATACAAAGGGCACAATGCCAACTCAAGTACAAGAAGACTGGCTCTTCTTACTGTCTATGTTTTGAACCATTCCTGTGACACTAGTTATAGATTCCGATGCTTCACTTCAGGTTAACTGTATCCCTCTGACCTTTTTATTGACGATCAAACAGAGAAATTTCATCGGAATTAAATACAAAAGGCACAATGCCGACTCAAGTACAAGAAGACTGGCTCTTCTTACTGCCTATGTTTTGAACCAATCCTGTGACACTAGTTATAGGTTCCGATGCTTCTCTTCAGGTTTAATGTACCCAGCTGACCTTCTTATTGACGATGAAACACAGAAATAGCATCGGAATTAAATACAAAAGGCACAATGCCGACTCAAGTACAAGAAGACTGGTTCTTCTTACTGTCTATGTTTTGAACCCAACCTGTGACACTAGTTATAGATTCCGAAGCTTCACTTCAGTTTTACTGTATCCCTCTGACGTTCTTATTGACGACGAAACACAGAAATTGCATCGGAATTATATAGAAAAGGCACAATGCCGACTTAAGTACAAGAAGACTGACTCTTCTTACTGTCTATGTTTTAACCATTCCCGTGACACTAGTTAAAGATTCCGATGCTTCACTCAGGTTAACTGTATCCCTCTGACCTTCATATTGACGATCAAACACTGAAAATTGATCGGAATTAAATACAAAAGGCACAATGCCGACTCAAGTACAAGAAGATTAACTCTTCTTACTGTCTATGTTTTAAACCATTCCTGTGACACTAGTTATAGATTCCGATGCTTCACTTCAAGATAACTGTATCCATCTGACCTTCTTATTGACGATGAAGCACAAAAATTGCATCGGAATTAAATACAAAAGGCACAATGCCGACTTAAGTACAAGAAGACTAACTCTTCTTACTGTCTATGTTTTGAACCATTCCTGTGTCACTAGTTATAGATTCCCATGCTTCACCTCAGGTTAACTGTATCCCTCTGACCTTTGTATTGACGATCAAACAGAGAAATTTCATCGGAATTAAATACAAAAGGCACAATGCCGACTCAAGTAGAGGAGGACTGGCTCTTCTTACTGCCTATGTTTTGAACCATTCCAGTGACACTAGTTATAGATTCCGATGCTTCACTTCAGGTTTACTGTATCCTTCTGAGCTTCTTATTGACGATGAAACACAGAAATTGCATCTTAATTAAATGCAAAATTCACAATGCCGACTTCAGTACAAGAACACTGTCTCTTCTTATTGTCTATGGTTTGAACCATTCCTGTGACACTAGTTATAGATTCTGATGCTTCACTTCAGGTTTATTGTAACCCTCTGACCTTCTTATTGACGATCAAACACAGAAAATTCATCGGAATTAAATACAAAGGGCACAATGCCAAATCAAGTACAAGAAGACTGGCTATTCTTACTGTCTATGTTTTGAACCATTCCTGTGACACTAGTTATAGATTCCGATGCTTCACTTCAGGTTAACTGTATCCCTCTGACCTTTTTATTGACGATCAAACAGAGAAATTTCATCGGAATTAAATACAAAGGCACAATGCCGACTCAAGTACAAGAAGACTGGCTCTTCTTACTGCCTATGTTTTGAACCAATCCTGTGACACTAGTAATAGGTTCCGATGCTTCTCTTCAGGGTTACTGTACCCAGCTGACCTTCTTATTGACGATGAAACACAGAAATTGCATCGGAATTATATACAAATGGCACAATGCCGACTTAAGTACAAGAAGACTGACTCTTCTTACTGTCTGTGCTTCGAACCATTCCTGTGACACTAGTTATAGATTCCGATGCTTCTTCTCTGGTTTACTGTATCCCTCTGACCTTCTTATTGACGATGAAACACAGAAATTGCATCTTTAGTAAATACAAAACCCACAATGCCGACTTCAGTACAAGAACACTGACTCTTCTTACTGTCTATGGTTTGAACCTTTCCTGTGACACTAGTTATAGATTCCGATGCTTCATTTCAGGTTTACTGTATCCCTCTGACCTTCTTATTGACGATCAAACACAGAAAATTCATCGGAATTAAATACAAAAAGCACAATGCCAACTCAAGTACAAGAAGACTGACTCTTCTTACTGTCTATATTTTGATCCATTCCTGTGACACTAGTTATAGATTGCGATGCTTCACTTCAGGTTTACTGTATCCAGCTAAATTTCTTATTGACGATGAAGCACAGAAATTGCATCGGAATTAAATACAAAAGGCACAATGCAAACTTAAGTACAAGAAAACTGACTCTTCTTACTGCCTATGATTTGAACCATTCCTGTGACACTAGTTATAGATTTCGATGCTGCACTTCAGGTTTACTGTATCCCTCTGACCTTCTTATTGCGATGAAACACAGAAATTTCATCGGAATTAAATACAAATTGTACAATGCCGACTTAAGTACAAGAAAACTGACTCATCTTACTGTTTATGTATTGAACCATTCCTGTGACACTAGTTATAGATTCCGATGCTTCACTTCAGGTTTACTGTATCCCTCTGACCTTCTTATTGACGATGAAACACAGAAATTGCATCGGAATTAAATACAAAAGGCACAATGCCGACTGAAGTACAAGAAGACTGCCTCTTTCTATTGTCTATGCTTTGAACCATTCCGGTGACACTATTTATAGATTCCGATGCTTCACTTCAGGTCTACTGTATCCCTCTGACCTTCTTATTGACGATGAAACACAGAAATTGCATCTGAATAAAATACAAAAGGCACAATGCCGACTCAAGTACAAGAAGACTGGCTCTTCTTACTGTCTATGTTTTGAACCATTCCTGTGACGCTAGTTATAGATTCCAATACTTCAGTTCAGGTATACTGTATCCCTCTGATCTTCTTATTGACGATGAAACACAGAAATTGCATCGGAATTAAATACAAAAGGCACAGTGCCGACTTAAGTTCAAGTAAACTGACTCTTCTTACTGTCTATGTTTTGAACCATACCTGTGACACTAGTTATAGATTCCCATGCTTAACTTCAGGTTTACTGTATCCCTCTGACCTTCTTATTGACGATGAAACACAGAAATTGCATCGGAATTAAATACAAAAGACACAATGCCGACTCAACTACAAGATGACTGGTTCTTCTTACTGTCTATGTTTTGAACCAAACCTGTGACACTAGTTATAGATTCCGATGCTTCACTTCAATTTTACTGTATCCCTCTGACCTTCTTATTGACGATGAAAAACAGAAGTTGCATCGGAATTAAATAGAAAAGGCACAATGCCGACTTAAGTACAAGAAGACTGACTCTTCTTACTGTCTATGTTTTAACCATTCCCGTGACACTAGTTATAGATTCCGATACTTCACTTCAGGTTAACTGTATCCCTCTGACCTTCTTATTGATGATCAAACACAGAAAATTGATCGGAATTAAATAAAAATGGCACAATGCCGAATCAAGTACAAGAAGACTAACTCTTCTTACTGTCTATGTTTTGAACCATTCCTGTGACACTAGTTATAGATTCCGATGCTTCACTTCAGGTTTACTGTATCCAGCTGACCTTCTTATTGACGATGAAGCACAGAAATTGCAAAGGAATTAAATACAAAAGGCACAATGCTGACATAAGTACAAGAAGTTTGACTCTTCTTACAGTCTATGCTTTGAACCATTCCTGTGACACAAGTTATAGATTCCCATGCTTCACTTCAGTTTTACTGTATCCCTCTCACCTTCTTATTGACGATGAAATACAGAAATTGCATCGGAATTAAATACAAAAGGCACAATTACGACTTAAGTACAAGAAGACTGGCTTTTCCTACTGTCTATGTTTTGAACAATTACTGTGACACTAGTTTTAGATTCCGATGCTTCACTTCAGGTTTACTGTATCCCTCTGACCTCCTTATTGACGATGAAACACAGAAATTGCATCTTAATTGAATACAAAAGGCACAATGCCGACGTAAGTACAAGAAGACTGACTCTTCTTTCTGTCTATGTTTTGAACCATTCCTGTGACACTAATTATAGATTCCGATGCTTCACTTCAGGTTAACTGTATTCCTCTCTCCTTCTCATTGACGGTCAAACACAGAAATTTCATCGGAATTAAATACAAAAGGCACAATGCCGATTCAAGTACAAGAAGACTGGCTCTTCTTACTGTCTATGTTTTAAACCATTCCGGTGTCACTAGTTATAGATTCCGATGCTTCACTTAAGGTCTACTGTATCCAGCAGACCATCTTATTGACGATGAAACACAAAATTGCATCGGAATTGAATACAAAAGGCACAATGCCGACTTAAGTACAAGAAGACTAACTCTTCTTACTGTCTATGTTTTGAACCATTCCTGTGACACTAGTTAAAGATTCCGATGCTTCACTTCAGGTTTACTGTATCCAGCTGACCTTCTTATTGACGATGAAGCACAGAAATTGCAAAGGAATTAAATACAAAAGGCACAATGCTGACATAAGTAGAAGAAGTTTGACTCTTCTTACAGTCTATGCTTTGAACCATTCCTGTGACACAAGTTATAGATTCCCATGCTTCACTTCAGTTTTACTGTTTCCCTCTCCCCTTCTTATTGACGATGAAACACAGAAATTGCATCGGAATTAAATAGAAAAGGCACAATTACGACTTAAGTACAAGAAGTCTGGCTCTTCCTACTGTCTATGTTTTGAACAATTACTGTGAAACTAGTTTTAGATTCCGATGCTTCACTTCAGGTTTACTGTATCCCTCTGACCTCCTTATTGACGATGAAACACAGAAATTGCATCTTTATTGAATTCAAAAGGCACAATGCCGACTTAAGTACAAGAAGACTGACTCTTCTTTCTGTCTATATTTTGAACCATTCCTGTGACACTAATTATAGATTCCGATACTTCACTTCAGGTTAACTGTATTCCTCTCACCTTCTCATTGACGATCAAACACAGAAATTTCATCGGAATTAAATACAAAAGGCACAATGCCGATTCAAGAACAAGAAGACTGGCTCTTCTTACTGTCTATGTTTTAAACCATTCCCGTGACACTAGTTATAGATTCCGATGCTTCACTTAAGGTCTACTGTATCCAGCAGACCATCTTATTGACGATGAAACACAAAATTACTTCGGAATTAAATACAAAATGCACAATGCCGACTTAAGTACAAGATGACTAACTCTTCTTACTGTCTATGTTTTGAAGCATTCCTGTGACACTAGTTATAGATTCCGATGCTTCACTTCAGGTTAACAATATCCCTCTGACCTTTGTATTGACGATCAAACAGAGAAATTTCATCGGAATTAAATGCAAAAGGCGCAATGCCGACTCAAGTACAAGAAGACTGGCTCTTCTTCCTGCATATGTTTTGAACCATTCCTGTAACACTAGTTATAGATTCCGATGCTTCACTTCAGGTTTACTGTATCTTTCTGAGCTTCTTATTGACGATGAAACACAGAAATTGCATCTTAATTAAATACAAAATCCACAATGCCAACTTCAGTACAAGAATACTGTCTCTTCTTATTGTCTATGTTTTGCACCATTCCTGTGACACTAGTTATGGATTCCGATGCTTCACTTCAGGTTTACTGTATCCAGCTTAATTTCTTATTGACGATGAAGCACTGAAATTGCATCGGAATGAAATACAAAAGGCACAATGCCGACTTAAGTACAAGAAGACTGAATCTTCTTACTGTCCATGTTTTGAACCATTCCAGTGATCTTCTTACTGTCCATGTTGTGAACCAATACTGTGACACTAGTTATATATCCGATGCTTCACTTCAGGTTTACTGTATCCCTCCGACCTCCATATTGACGATGAAACACAGAAATTGCATCGGAATTAAATACAAAAGGCACAATGCCGACTCAAGTTCAAGAAGACTGGCTCTTCTTACTGCCTATGTTTTGAAACTTTCCTGTTATAGATTCCGATGCTTCACTTCATGTTTACTGTACCCAGCTGACCTTGTTATTGACGATGAAACACAGACATTGCATCGGAATTATATACAAATGGCACAATGCCGACTTAAGTAAAAGAAGACTGACTCTTCTTACTGTCAATGTTTTGAACCATTCCTGTGACACTAGTTATAGATTCCGATGCTTCTTCTCTGGTTTACTGTATCCCTATGACCTTCTTATTGACGATGAAACACAGAAATTGCATCTTAAGTAAATACAAAAGGCACAATGCCGACTTCAGTACAAGAACACTGACTTTTCTTACTGTCTATGGTTTGAACCTTTCCTGTGACACTAGTTATAGATTCCGATGCTTCACTTCAGGTTTACTGTATCCCTCTGACCTTCTTAATGCGATGAAACACAGAAATTTCATCGGAGTTAAATACAAAAGCACAATGCCGACTTAAGAACAAGAAAACTGACTCTTCTTACTGTTTATGGTTTGAACAATTCCTGTGACACTAGTTATAGATTCCGATGCTTCACTTCAGGTTTACTGTATCCCTGTGCCCTTCTTATTGACAATGAAACTCAGAAATTGCATCGGAAATAAATACAAAAGGCACAATGCCGACTTAAGTACAAGAAAACTGTCTCTTCTTGCTGTCTATGTTTTGTACCATTCCTGTGACACTAGTTATCGATTCCGATGCTTCAATTCTGGTTTACTGTATCCCCCTGACCTTCTAATAGACGATGAAACACAGAAATTGCATCGCAATTAAATACAAAAGGCACAATGCCGACTGAAGTACAATAACACTGACTCTTTCTATTGTCTATGTTTTGAACCGTTCCGGTGACACTAGTTATAGATTCCGATGCTTCACTTCAGGTTTACTGTATCCGTCTGACGATCTTATTGACGATGAAACACAGAAATTGCATCGGAATTATATAGAAAAGGCAAAATGCCGACATAAGTACAAGAAGACTGACTCTTCTTACTGTCTATGTTTTAACCATTCCCATGACACTAGTTATAGATTCCGATGCTTCACTTCAGGTTTACTGTATCCCTCTGACCTTCTTATTGACGATCAAACACAGAAAATTGATCGGAATTAAATACAAAAGGCACAATGCAGACTCAAGTACAAGATGAATGGCTCTTCTTACTGTCCATGTTTTGTACCATTCCTGTGACACTAGTTATAGATTCCGATGCTTCACTTCAGGTTTACTGTATCCCTCTGACCTCCTTATTGACGATGAAACACAGACATTGCATCTTAATTGAAAACAAAAGGCACAATGCCGACTTAAGTACAAGAAGACTGACTCTTCTTTCTGTCTATGTTTTGAACCATTCCTGCGACACTAGTTATAGATTCCGATGCTTCACTTCAGGCTAACTGTATCCCTCTAACCTTCCCATTGACGATCAAACACAGAAATTTCATCGGAATTAAATACAAAAGGCACAATGCCGATTAAAGTACAAGAAGACTGGCTCTTCTTACTGTCTATGATTTGAACCATTCCCGTGACACTAGTTATAGATTCCAATGCTTCACTTCAGGTCTACTGTATCCAGAAGACCTTCTTATTGACGATTAAACACAGAAATTGCATCGGAATTAAATACAAAAGGCACAATGCCGACATATGCACAAGCTGACTGACTCTGCTTACTGTCTATGTTTTGAACCATTCCTGTGGCACTAGTTATAGATTCCGATGCTTCACGTCAGTTTTACTGTATCCCTCTGACCGTCTTATTGACGATGAAACACAGAGATTGCATCGGAACTAAATACAAAAGGCACAATGCCGGCTCAGGTACAAGAAGTCTGACTCTTCTTACTGTCTATGTTTTGAACCTTTCCTGTGAGACCGGTTTTAGATTCCGATGCTTCACTTCAGGTTTACTGTATCCCTCTGACCTTCTCATTGACGATAAACCACAGAAGTTTCATCGGAATTAAATACAAAAGGCACAATGCCGACTCAGGTACAAGAAGACTGGCTCTTCTTACTGTCTATGTTTTGAACCATTCCCCTGACACTAGTTATAGATTCCGATGCTTCACTTCAGGTTTACTGTATTACTTTGACGTTCTTATTGACGATGAAACACAGAAATTGCATCTTAATTAAACACAAAAGGCACAATGCCGACTTAAGTAGAAGAAGACTGTCTCTTCTTACTGTCTATGTTTAGAACCATTCCTGTTACACTACTTATAGATTCCGGTATTTCACTTCAGGGTGACTGTATCCCTCTGACCTTCTTATTGACGATGAATCACAGAAATTGCATAGGAATTATATACAAAAGGCACAATGCCGACTTAAGTTCAAGAAAACTGACTCTTCTTACTGTCTATGTTTGAACCGTTCCTGCGACACTAGTTATAGATTCCGATGCCATACTTCAGGTCTACTGTATCCAGCTGTCCTTCTTATTGACGATCAAACACAGAAATTGCATCGGAATTAAATACAAAAGGCACAATGCCGACTTAAGTACAAGAAGACTGACACTTCTTACTCTCTATATTTTGAACCATTCCTGTGACACTAGTTATAGATTCCGATGCTTCACTTCTGGTTTACTGTATCCCTCTGACCATCTTATTGACGATGAAACACATATATTGCATCGGAATTAAATACAAAAGGCACAATGCCGACTTAAGTACAAGAAAACTGACTCTTCTTACTGTTTATGTTTTGAACCATTCCTGTGACACTATTTATAGATTCCGATGCTTCACTTCAGGTTTACTGTATCCCTCTGACCTTCTTATTGACGATGAAACACAGAAATTGCTTCGGCATTAAATACAAAAGGCACAATGCCGACTTAAGTACAAGAAGACTGGCTCTTCTTACTGTCTATGATTTGAACCATTCCTGTGACACTAGTTATAGATTCCTATGCTTCACTTCAGGTTTACTGTTTCCCTCTGATCTTCTTAATGACGATGAAACACAGCTATTGCATCGGAATTAAATACAAAAGGCACAATGCCGACTTAAGTACAAGAAGACTGACTCTTCTTACTGTCTATGTTTTGAACCATTCCTGTGAAACTAGTTATAGATTCCCATGTTTCACTTCAGGTTTACTGTATCCCTCTGACCTTCTTATGACGATGAAACACAGAAATTGCATCGGAATGAAATACAAAAGGCACAATGCCGACTTAAGTACAAAAAGACTGTCCCTTCTTACTGTCTATGTTTTGAACCATTCCTGTGACACTAGTTATAGATTCCGATGCTTCACTTCAGGTTTACTGTATCCCTCTTACCGTCGTATTGACGAAGAAACACAGAAATTCCATCGGAATTAAATACAAAAGGCACAATGCCGACTTAAGTAAAAGACAACTGTCTCTTCTTACTGTCTATGCTTTGTACCATTCCTGTGACACTAGTTACAGATTACGATGCTTCACTTCAGGTTTACTGTATCCAGCTGATCTTCTTATTGACGATGAAACACAGAAATTACATCGGAATTAAATACAAAAGGCACAATGCCGAGTCAAGTACAAGAAGACTGACTCTTCTTACTGTCTATGTTTTGAACCATTCCTTTGACACAAGTTATAGATTCCGATGCTTCACTTCTGTTTTACTGTATACCTCTGACCTTCTTATTGACGATGAAACACCGAAATTGCATCGGAATTAAATACAAAATGCACAATGTCGACTTAACTACAAGGAGACTAACTCTTCCTACTGTCTATGTTTGAACCATTCCTGTGACACAAGTTTTAGTTTCCGATGCTTCACTTCAGGTTTACTGTATCCCTCTGACCTCCTTATTGACGATGGAACAGAGATATTGCATCTTAATTAAGTACAAAAAACAAAATGCTGACTTAAGTACAAGAACACTGACTCTTCTTACTGTCTATGTTTTGAACCATTCCTGTGACACTAGTTGTAGATTCCGAAGCTTCACTTCAGGTTTACTGTATACCTCTGACATTCTTATTGACGATGAAACACAGAAATTGCATCGGAATTAAATACAACTGGAACAATGAAGACTCAATTACAAGAAGACTGGCTCTTCTTACTGTCTATGTTTTGAACCATTCCTGTGACACTAGTTATAGATTCCGATGCTTCACTTCAGGTTTACTGTATCCCTCTTACCGTCGTATTGACGAAGAAACACAGAAATTCCATCGGAATTAAATACAAAAGGCACAATGCCGACTTAAGTAAAAGACAACTGACTCTTCTTACTGTCTATGATTTGTACCATTCCTGTCACACTAGTTACAGATTACGATGCTTCACTTCAGGTTTACTGTATCCAGCTGATCTTCTTATTGACGATGAAACACAGAAATTACATCGGAATTAAATACAAAAGGCACAATACCGAGTCAAGTACAAGAAGACTGACTCTTCTTACTGTCTATGTTTTGAACCATTCCTTTGACACAAGTTATAGATTCCGATGCTTCACTTCAGTTTTACTGTATACCTCTGACCTTCTTATTGACGATGAAACACCGAAATTGCATCGGAATTAAATACAAAATGCAAAATGTCGACTTAAGTACAAGGAGACTAACTCTTCGTACTGTCTATGTTTGAACCATTCCTGTGACACTAGTTTTAGATTCCGATGCTTCACTTCAGGTTTACTGTATCCCTCTGACCTCCTTATTGACGATTAAACACAGAAATTGCATCGGAATTAAATACAAAAGGCACAATGCCGACATATGCACAAGCTGACTGACTCTGCTTACTGTCTATGTTTTGAACCATTCCTGTGGCACTAGTTATAGATTCCGATGCTTCAAGTCAGTTTTACTGTATCCCTCTGACCGTCTTATTGACGATGAAACACAGAGATTGCATCGGAACTAAATACAAAAGGCACAATGCCCACTCAGGTACAAGAAGTCTGACTCTTCTTACTGTCTATGCTTTGAACCTTTCCTGTGAGACCGGTTTTAGATTCCGATGCTTCACTTCAGGTTTACTGTATCCCTCTGACCTTCTCATTGACGATAAACCACAGAAGTTTCATCGGAATTAAATACAAAAGGCACAATGCCGACTCAGGTACAAGAAGACTGGCTCCTCTTACTGTCTATGTTTTGAACCATTCCCCTGACACTAGTTATAGATTCCGATGCTTCACTTCAGATTTACTGTATTACTTTGACGTTCTTATTGACGATGAAACACAGAAATTGCATCTTAATTAAACACAAAAGGCACAATGCCGACTTAAGTAGAAGAAGACTGTCTCTTCTAACTGTCTATGTTTAGAACCATTCCTGTTACACTACTTATAGATTCCGGTATTTCACTTCAGGGTTACTGTATCCCTCTGACCCTCTTATTGACGATGAATCACAGAAATTGCATAGGAATTAAATACAAAAGGCACAATGCCGACTTAAGTTCAAGAAAACTGACTCTTCTTACTGTCTATGTTTGAACCGTTCCTGCGACACTAGTTATAGATTCCGATGCCATACTTCAGGTCTACTGTATCCAGCTGTCCTTCTTATTGACGATCAAACACAGAAATTGCATCGGAATTAAATACAAAAGGCACAATGCCGACTTAAGTACAAGAAGACTGACACTTCTTACTCACTATGTTTTGAACCATTCCTGTGACACTAGTTATAGATTCCGATGCTTCACTTCTGGTTTACTGTATCCCTCTGACCTTCTTATTGACGATGAAACACATATATTGCATCGGAATTAAATACAAAAGGCACAATGCCGACTTAAGTACAAGAAAACTGACTCTTCTTACTGTTTATGTTTTGAACCATTCCTGTGACACTAGTAATATATTCCGATGCTTAACTTCAGGTTTACTGTATCCCTGTGACCTTTTTATTGACGATGAAACACAGAAATTGCATCGGAATTAAATACAAAACGCACAATGCGGACTTAACTACAAGAAAACTGACTCTTCTTACTGTCTATGTTTTGAACCATTCCTGTGACACTATTTATAGATTCCGATGCTTCACTTCAGGTTTACTGTATCCCTCTGACCTTCTTATTGACGATGAAGCACAGAAATTGCTTCGGCATTAAATACAAAAGGCACAATGCCGACTTAAGTACAAGAAGACTGGCTCTTCTTACTGTCTATGATTTGAACCATTCCTGTGACACTAGTTATAGATTCCGATGCTTCACTTCAGGTTTACTGTTTCCCTCTGATTATCTTAATGACGATGAAACTCAGCTATTGCATCAGAATTAAATACAAAAGGCACAATGCCGACTTAAGTACAAGAAGACTGACTCTTCTTACTGTCTATGTTTTGAACCATTCCTGTGAAACTAGTTATAGATTCCCATGTTTCACTTCAGGTTTACTGTATCCCTCTGACCTTCTTATGACGATGAAACACAGAAATTGCATCGGAATGAAATACAAAAGGCACAATGCCGACTTAAGTACAAAAAGACTGTCCCTTCTTACTGTATATGTTTTGAACCATTCCTGTGACACTAGTTATAGATTCCGATGCTTCACTTCAGGTTTACTGTATCCCTCTTACCGTCGTATTGACGAAGAAACACAGAAATTCCATCGGAATTAAATACAAAAGGCACAATGCCGACTTAAGTAAAAGACAACTGTCTCTTCTTACTCTCTATGCTTTGTACCATTCCTGTGACACTAGTTACAGATTACGATGCTTCACTTCAGGTTTACTGTATCCAGCTGATCTTCTTATTGACGATGAAACACAGAAATTACATCGGAATTAAATACAAAAGGCACAATGCCGAGTCAAGTACAAGAAGACTGACTCTTCTTACTGTCTATGTTTTGAACCATTCCTTTGACACAAGTTATAGATTCCGATGCTTCACTTCAGTTTTACTGTATACCTCTGACCTTCTTATTGACGATGAAACACCGAAATTGCATCGGAATTAAATACAAAATGCACAATGTCGACTTAACTACAAGGAGACTAACTCTTCCTACTGTCTATGTTTGAACCATTCCTGTGACACTAGTTTTAGATTCCGATGCTTCACTTCAGGTTTACTGTATCCCTCTGACCTCCTTATTGACGATGGAACAGAGATATTGCATCTTAATTAAGTACAAAAAACAAAATGCTGACTTAAGTACAAGAACACTGACTCTTCTTACTGTCTATGTTTTGAACCATTCCTGTGACACTAGTTGTAGATTCCGAAGCTTCACTTCAGGTTTACTGTATACCTCTGACATTCTTATTGACGATGAAACACAGAAATTGCATCGGAATTAAATACAACAGGAACAATGAAGACTCAATTACAAGAAGACTGGCTCTTCTTACTGTCTATGTTTTGAACCATTCCTGTGACACTAGTTATAGATTCCGATGCTTCACTTCAGGTTTACTGTATCCCTCTTACCGTCGTATTGACGAAGAAACACAGAAATTCCAACGGAATTAAATACAAAAGGCACAATGCCGACTTAAGTAAAAGACAACTGACTCTTCTTACTGTCTATGATTAGTACCATTCCTGCGACACTAGTTACAGATTACGATGCTTCACTTCAGGTTTACTGTATCCAGCTGATCTTCTTATTGACGATGAAACACAGAAATTACATCGGAATTAAATACAAAAGGCACAATGCCGAGTCAAGTACAAGAAGACTGACTCTTCTTACTGTCTATGTTTTGAACCATTCCTTTGACACAAGTTATAGATTCCGATGCTTCACTTCAGTTTTACTGTATACCTCTGACCTTCTTATTGACGATGAAACACCGAAATTGCATCGGAATTAAATACAAAATGCAAAATGTCGACTTAAGTACAAGGAGACTAACTCTTCCTACTGTCTATGTTTGAACCATTCCTGTGACACTAGTTTTAGATTCCGATGCTTCACTTCAGGTTTACTGTATCCCTCTGACCTCCTTATTGACGATGGAACAGAGATATTGCATCTTAATTAAGTACAAAAAACAAAATGCTGACATAAGTACAAGAAGACTGACTCTTCTTACTGTCTATGTTTTGAACCATTCCTGTGACACTAGTTATAGATTCCGATGCTTCACTTCAGGTTTACTGTATCCCTCTTACCGTCGTATTGACGAAGAAACACAGAAATTCCATCGGAATTAAATACAAAAGGCACAATGCCGACTTAAGTAAAAGAAAACTGACTCTTCTTACTGTCTATGCTTTGTACCATTCCTGTGACACTAGTTACAGATTACGATGCTTCACTTCAGGTTTACTGTATCCAGCTGATCTTCTTATTGACGATGAAACACAGAAATTACATCGGAATTAAATACAAAAGGCACAATGCCGAGTCAAGTACAAGAAGACTGACTCTTCTTACTGTCTATGTTTTGAACCATTCCTTTGACACAAGTTATAGATTCCGATGCTTCACTTCAGTTTTACTGTATACCTCTGACCTTCTTATTGACAATGAAACACCGACATTGCATCGGAATTAAATACAAAATGCACAATATCGACTTAAGTACAAGGAGACTAACTCTTCCTACTGTCTATGTTTGAACCATTCCTGTGACACTAGTTTTAGATTCCGATGCTTCACTTCAGGTTTACTGTATCCCTCTGACCTTCTTATTGACGATGAAACACAGAAATTGCTTCGGAATTAAATACAAAAGGCACAATGCCGACTTAAGTACAAGAAGACTGGCTCTTCTTACTGTCTATGATTTGAACCATTCCTGTGACACTAGTTATAGATTCCGATGCTTCACTTCAGGTTTACTGTTTCCCTCTGATCTTCTTATTGACGATGAAACATAGCTATTGCCTCGGAATTAAATACAAAAGGCACAATGCCGACTTAAGTACAAGAAGACTGTCTCTTCTTACTGTCTATGTTTTGAACCATTCCTGTGAAACTAGTTATAGATTCCGATGTTTCACTTCAGGTTTACTGTATCCCTCTGACCTTCTTATGACGATGAAACACAGAAATTGCATCGGAATTAAATACAAAAGGCACAATGCCGACTTAAGTACAAAAAGACTGTCCCTTCTTACTGTCTATGTTTTGAACCATTCCTGTGACACTAGTTATAGATTCCGATGTTTCACTTCAGGTTTACTGTATCCCTCTGACCTTCTTATGACGAAGAAACACAGAAATTCCATCGGAATTAAATACAAAAGGCACAATGCCGATTCAAGTACAAGAAGACTGGCTCTTCTTACTGTCTATGATTCGAACCATTCCCGTGACACTAGTTATAGATTCCAATGCTTCACTTCAGGTCTACTGTATCCAGCAGACCTTCTTATTGACGATGAAACACAGAAATTGCATCGGAATTAAATACAAAAGGCACAATGCCGACATATGCACAAGTTGACTGACTCTTCTTACTGTCTATTTTTTGAACCATTCCTGTGGCACTAGTTATAGATTCCGATGCTTCACGTCAGTTTTACTGTATCCCTCTGACCGTCTTATTGACGATGAAACACAGAGATTGCATCGGAACTAAATACAAAAGGCACAATGCCGGCTCAGGTACAAGAAGTCTCGCTCTTCTTACTGTCTATGTTTTGAACCTTTCCTGTGAGACCGGTTTTAGATTCCGATGCTTCACTTCAGGTTTACTGTATCCATCTGACCTTCTCATTGACGATAAACCACAGAAGTTTCATCGGAATTAAATACAAAAGGCACAAGCCGACTCAGGTACAAGAAGACTGGCTCTTCTTACTGTCTATGTTTTGAACCATTCCTGTGACACTAGTTATAGATTCCGATGCTTCACTTCAGGCTTACTGTATTACTTTGACGTTCTTATTGACGATGAAACACTGAAATTGCATCTTAATTAAACACAAAAGGCACAATGCCGACTTAAGTAGAAGAAGACTGTCTCTTCTTACTGTCTATGTTTAGAACCATTCCTGTTACACTACTTATAGATTCCGGTGCTTCACTTCAGGGTTACTGTATCCCTCTGACCTTCTTATTGACGATGAAACACAGAAATTGCATCGGAATTAAATACAAAAGGCACAATGCCGACTTAAGTTCAAGAAAACTGACTCTTCTTACTGTCTATGTTTGAACCGTTCCTGCGACACTAGTTATAGATTCCGATGCCTTACTTCAGGTCTACTGTATCCAGCTGTCCTTCTTATTGACGATCAAACACAGAAATTGCATCGGAATTAAATACAAAAGGCACAATGCCGACTTAAGTACAAGAAGAATGACTCTTCTTACTCTCTATGTTTTGAACCATTCCAGTGACACTAGTTATAGATTTCGATGCTTCACTTCTGGTTTACTGTATCCCTCTGACCTTCTTATTGACGATGAAACACATATATTGCATCGGAATTAAATACAAAAGGCACAATGCCGACTTAAGTACAAGAAAACTGACTCTTCTTACTGTTTATGTTTTGAACCATTCCTGTGACACTAGTAATAGATTCCGATGCTTAACTTCAGGTTTACTGTATCCCTGTGACCTTTTTATTGGCGATGAAACACAGAAATTGCATCGGAATTAAATACAAAAGGCACAATGCGGACTTAACTACAAGAAAACTGACTCTTCTTACTGTCTATGTTTTGAACCATTCCTGTGACACTAGTTATAGATTCCGATGCTTCACTTCAGGTTTACTGTATCCCTCTGACCTTCTTATTGACGATGAAACACAGAAATTGCTTCGGAATTAAATACAAAAGGCACAATGCCGACTTAAGTACAAGAAGACTGGCTCTTCTTACTGTCTATGATTTGAACCATTCCTGTGACACTAGTTATAGATTCCGATGCTTCACTTCAGGTTTACTGTTTCCCTCTGATCTTCTTATTGACGATGAAACACAGCTATTGCATCGGAATTAAATACAAAAGAAACAATGCCGACTCAAGTACAAGAAGACTGGCTCTTCCTACTGTCTATGTTTGAACAATTCCTGTGACACTAGTTATAGATTCCGATGCTGCACTTCAGGTTTACTGTATCCCGCTGACCTTCTTATTGACGATGAACCACCAAAATTGCATCGGAATTAAATACAAAAGGCACAATGCCGAATAAAGTACAAGAAGACTGACTCCTCTTACTGTCTATGATTTGAACCATTCCTGTGACACAAGTTATAGATTCCGATGCTTCACTTCAGGTTTACTGTATCCCTCTGACCTTCTTATTGACGATGAAACACAGAAATTGCATCGGAATTAAATACAAAAGGCACAATGCCGACTTAAGTACATGAAAACTGACTCTTCCTACTGTCTATGTTTTGAACCATTCCTGTGACACTAGTTGTAGATTCCAATGATTCACTTCCCGTTTACTGTATGCCTTGGACCTTCTTATTGACGACGAAACACAGAAATAGCATCGGAATTTAATACAAAAGGCACAATGCCGACTTATGTACATGAAAAATGACTCTTCTTGCTGTCTATGATTTGAACCATTCCTGTGACAATAGTTATAGATTCCGATGCTTCACTTCAGGTTTACTGTATCCAGCTGATCTTCTTATTGACAATGAAACACAGAAATTGCATCGGAATTAAATAGAAAACGCACAAAGCCGACTTAAGACCAAGAAAACGGACTCTTCTTACTGTCTATGTTTCGAACCATTCCTGTGACACAAGTTATAGATTCCAATGCTTCACTTTAGTTTTACTGTATCCCTGTGACCTTCTTATTGACGATGAAACACAGAAATTGCATCGGAATTAAATACAAAAGGCACAATGCCGACTTAAGTACAAGAAGACTGACTCATCCTACTGCCTACGTTTTGAACCATTCCTGTGACACTAGTTTTAGATTCCGATGCTTCACTTCAGGTTTAGTGTATCCCTCTGACCTCCTTATTGACGATGAAACACAGAAATAGCATCTTAATTAAATACAAAAGGCACAACGCCGACATAAGTACAAGAGGTCTGTCTCTTCTTACTGTCTATGTTTTGAACCATTCCTGGGACACTAGTTATAGATTCCGATGCTTCACTTCAGGTTTACTGTATCCCTCTGACCTTCTCATTGGCGATGAAACACAGAAATTTCATCGGAATTAAATACGAAAGGCAATATGCCCACTCAAGTACAAGAAGACTGGCACTTCTTACTGTCTATGTTTTGAACCTTTCCTGAGAGACCGGTTTTAGATTCCGATACTTCACTTCAGGTTTACTGTATCCCTTGGACCTTCTTAGTGGTGACGAAACACAGAAATTGCATCGGAATTAAATAGAAAAGGCACAATGCCGACTTAAGTACAAGGAAACTGACTCTTCTTCCAGTCTATGTTTTGAACCACTCCTGTGACACTAGTTATAGATTCCGATGCTTCACTTCAAGCTTACTGTATCCCTCTGAGCTTCCTATTGACGATGAAACACAGGAACTGCATCGGAATTAAATAGAAAAGGCACAATGCCGACTCAAGTACAAGAAGACTGGCTCTTCTTACTGTCTATGTTTTGAACCTTTAATGTAAGACTAGTTTTAGATTCCGATTCTTGACTTCAGGTTTACTGTATCCATTGGACCTTCTTATTGACGACCAAACACAGAATATGCATTGGAAATAAATAGAAAAGGCACAATGAGGACTTAAGTACAAAAGAACTGACTCTTCTTCCTGTCTATGTTTTGAACTATTACTGTGACACTAGTTATAGATTCCGATGCATCGCTTCAGGCATACTGTATCCCTCTGACCTTCTTATTGACGATGAAACACAGAAATTGCATCGGAATTAAATACAAAAGGCACAATGCCAACTTACGTATAAGAAAACTGACTCTTCTTACGGTCTATGCTTTGAACCATTCCTGTGACACTAGTTGTACATTCCAATGCTTCACTTCCGGTTTACTGTATCCCTTGGACCTTCTTATTGACGACGAAAGACAGAAATAGCATCGAAACTAAATACAAAAGGCACAATGCCGACTTAAGTACAAGAAAAATGACTCTTCTTACTGTCTATGATTTGAACCATTCCTGTGACACTAGTTATAGATTCCGATGCTTCACTTCAGGTTTACTGTATCCAGCTGTTCTTCTTATTGACAATGAAACACAGAAATTACATCGGAATTAAATAGAAAAGGCACAAAGCCGAATTAAGAACAAGAAAACTGAGTCTTCTTACTGTCTATGTTTCGAACCATTCCTGTGACACTAGTTATAGATTCCGATGCTTCACTTCAGGTTTACTGTATCCTTCTGAACTTCTTATTGACGATGAAACACAGAAATTGCATCGGAATTAAATACAAAAGGCACAATGCCGACTCAGGCTCAAGAGGCCTGGCTCTTCTTACTGTCTATGTTTGAACCTTTCCTGTGAGACCGGTTTTAGATTCTGATGCTTCACGTCAGGCTTACTGTATCCCTTGGACCTTCTTATTGACGACGAAACACAGAAATTGCATCGGAATTAAATACAAAAGGCATAATGCCTACTTAAGTACAAGAAAACAGACTCTTCTTAATAACTATGCTTTGAGCCATTCCTGTGACACTAGTTATAGATTCCAATGCTTCACTTCAGGTTTACTGTATCCAGCTGACCTTCTTATTGACGATGAAACACAGAAATTGCATCGGAATTAAATAAATAAGGCACAATGCCGACTCAAGTACTAGAAGACTGACCCTTCTTACTGTCTATGTTTTGAACCATTCCTGTGACACTAGTTATAGATTCTGATGCTTCCCTTCAGTTTTACAGTATCCCTCTGACCTTCTTATTGACGATGAAACACAGAAATTGCATCGGAATTAAATACAAAAGGCACAATGTCAACTTACGTATAAGAAAACTGACTCTTCTTACGGTCTATGCTTTGAACCATTCCTGTGACACTAGTTGTAGATTCCAATGATTCACTTCCGGTTTACTGTATCCCTTGGACCATCTTATTGACGACGAAACACAGAAATAGCATCGGAAATTAATACAAAAGGCACAATGGCGACTTAAGTACAAGAAAAATGACTCTTCTTACTGTCTATGATTTGAACCATTCCTGTGACACTAGTTATGGATTCCGATGCTTCACTTCAGGTTTACTGTATCCAGCTGACCTTCTTATTGACAATGAAACACAGAAATTGCATCGGAATTAAATAGAAAAGGCACAAAGCCGACTTAAGAACAAGAAAACTGACTCTTCTTCCTGTCTATGTTTTGAACCATTCCTGTGACACTAGTTATAGATTCCGATGCTTCACTTCAGGTTTACTGTATCCAGCTGACCTTCTTACTGACGATGAATCACTGAAATTGCATCGCAATTAAATACAAAAGGCACAATGCCGACTTAAGTACAAGAAGACTGACTCTTCCTACGGTCTATGTTTTAAACCATTCCTGTGACACTAGTTACAGATTCCGATGCTTCACTTCAGGTTTACTGTATCCCTCTGACCGTCTTATTGACGATGAAACACAGAAATTGCTCCGGAATTAAATACAAAAGGCGCAATGCCGACTCAGGTTCAAGACGTCTGGCTCTTCTTTCTGTCTATGTTTGAACCTTTCCTGTGAGACCGGTTTTAGATTCTGATGTTTCACTTCAGGTTTACTGTATCCCTTGGACCTTCTTATTGACGACGAAACACAGAAATTGCATCGGAATTAAATACAAAAGGCATAATGCCTACTTAAGTACAAGAAAACAGACTCTTCTTAATAACTATGTTTTGAGCCATTCCTGTGACACTCGATATAGATTCCAATGCTTCACTTCAGGTTTACTGTATCCAGCTGACCTTCTTATTGACGATGAAACACAGAAATTGCATCGGAATTAAATACAAAAGGCACAATGCCGACTTAAGTAAAAGAAGGCTGACTCTTCTTACTGTCTATGTATTGAACCATTCCTGGGACACTAGTTATATATGCCGATGCTTCACTTCAGGTTTACTGTATCCCTCTGACCTTCGTATTGACGATGAAACACAGGAACTGCATCGGAATTAAATACAAAAGGCACAATGCCGACTCAAGTACAAGAAGACTGGCTCTTCTTACTGTCTATATTTTGAACTTTTAATGTTAGAACAGTTTTAGATTCCGATTCTTGACTTCAGGTTTACTGTATCCATTGGACCTTCTTATTGACGACCAAACACAGAATATGCATTGGAAATAAATAGAAAAGGCACAATGCCGACTTAAGTACAAGAGAACTGACTCTTCTTCCTATCTATGTTTTGAACTATTACTGTGTACTAGTTATAGATTCCGATGCATCGCTTCAGGTATACTGTATCCCTCTGACCTTCTTATTGACGGTGAAACACAGAAATTGCATCGGAATTAAATACAAAAGGCACAACGCCAACTTACGTATAAGAAAACTGACTCTTCTTATGGTCTATGCTTTAAACCATTCCTGTGACACTAGTTGTAGATTCCAATGCTTCACTTCCGGTTTACTGTATCCCTTGGACCTTCTTATTGACGACGAAACACAGAAATAGCATCGGAATTAAATACAAAAGGCACAATGCCGACTTAAGTACAAGAAAAATGACTCTTCTTACTGTCTATGATTTGAACCATTCCTGTGACACTAGTTATAGATTCCGATGCTTCACTTCAGGTTTACTGTATCCAGCTGACCTTCTTATTGACAATGAAACACAGAAATTGCATCGGAATTAAATAGAAAAGGCACAAAGCCGACTTAAGAACAAGAAAACTGACTCTTCTTACTGTCTATGTTTCGAACCATTCCTGTGACACTAGTTATAGATTCCGATGCTTCACTTCAGGTTTACTGTATCCTTCTGAACTTCTTATTGACGATGAAACACAGAAATTGCATCTGAATTAAATACAAAAGGCACAATGCCGACTCAGGTTCAAGAGGCCTGGCTCTTCTTACTGTCTATGTTATGAACCATTCCTGTGACACTAGTTATAGATTCCGATGCTTCACTTCAGTTTTACTGTATCCCTCTCACCTTCTTATTGAAGATGAAACACAGAAATTGCATCAGAATTAAATACAAAAGGCACAATGCCGACTCAAGTACTAGAAGACTGACTCTTCTTACTGTCTATGTTTTGAACCATTCCTGTGACACTAGTTATAGATTCTTATGCCTCCCTTCAGTTTTACAGTATCCCTCTGACCTTCATATTGATGCTGAAACACAGAAATTGCATCGGAATTAAATACAAAAGGCACAAAGCCAAATCAAGTACTAGAAGACTGCCTCTTCTTACTTTCTATGTTTTGAACCATTCCTCTGACACTAGTTATAGATTCCGAAGCTTCACTTCAGGTTTAGTGTATCCGTCTGACCTTCTTATTGACGATGAAGCACAGAAAATTGATCGGAATTAAATACAAAAGGCACAATGCCGACTCAAATACAAGAAGACTGGCTCTTCTTACTGTCTATGATTTGAACCTTTCCTGTGAGACCGGTTTAAGATTCCGATGCTTCACTTCAGGTTTGCTGTATCCCTTGGAACTTCTTAGTGACGACGAAACACAGAAATTTCATCGGAATTAAATAGAAAAGGCACAATGCCGACTTAAGTACAAGAAAACTGACTCTTCTTCCTGTCTATGTTTTGAACCATTCCTGTGACACTAGTTATAGATTCAGATGCTTCACTTCAGGTTTACTGTATCCATCTGACCTTCTTACTGACGTTTAAACACAGAAATTGCATCGGAATTAAATACAAAAGGCGCAATGCCGACTTAAGTACAAGAAGACTGACTCTTCCTACTGTCTATGTTTTGAACAATTCCTGTGACACTAGTTATATATTCCGATGCTGCACTTCAGTTTTACTGTATCCAGCTGACCTTCTTATTGACAATGAAACACCAAAATTGCATCGGAATTAAATACAAAAGGCACAAAGCCGACTTAAGTACAAGAAGACTGACTCTTCTTACTGTCTATGATTTGAACCATTCCTGTGACACAAGTTATAGATTCCGATGCTTCACTTTAGTTTTACTGTATCCCTCTGACCTTCGTATTGACGATGAAACACAGACATAGCATCTTAATTAAATACAAAGGACACAACGCCGACATAAGTACAAGAGGTATGACTCTTCTTACTGTCTATGTTTTGAACCATTCCTGGGACACTAAATATAGATTCCGATGCTTCACTTCAGGTTTACTGTATCCCTCTGACCTTCTCATTGGCGATGAATTACAGAAATTTCATCGGAATTAAATACAAGAGGCACAATGCCCACTTAAGTACAAGAAGACTGGCTCTTCATACTGTCTATGATTTGAACCTTTCCTGTGAGACCGGTTTAATATATCGATGCTTCACTTCAAGTTTGCTGTATCCCTTCGACCTTCTTAGTGACGACGAAACACAGAAATTGCTTCGGTATTAAATAGAAAAGGCACAATGCTGACTTAAGTACAAGAAAACTGGCTCTTCTTCCTGTCTATGTTTTGAACCATTCCTGTGACACTAGTTATAGATTCAGATGCTTCACTTCAGGTTTACTGTATCCACCTGACCTTCTTACTGACGTTTAAACACAGAAAATGCATCGGAATTAAATACAAAAGGCACAATGCCGACTTAAGTACAAGAAGACTGACTCTTCCTACTGTCTATGTTTTGAACCATTGCTGTGACACTAGTTATAGATTCCGATGCTTCACTTCAGGTTTACTGTATCCCTCTGACCGTCTTATTGACGATGAAACACAGAAATTGCTTCGGAGTTAAATACAAAAGGCACAATGCCGACTTAAGTAAAAGAAGACTGACACCTCTTACTGTCTATGTTTTGAACCATTCATGTGACACAAGTTATAGATTCCGATGCTTACCTTCTGTTTTACTGTATCCCTCTGACCTTCTTATTGACGATGAAACACAGAAATTGCATCCGAATTAAATACAAAAGGCACAATGCCGACTCAAGTACTAGAAGACTGACTCTTCTTACTGCCTATATTTTGAACCATTCTTGTGACACTGGGTATAGATTGCGATGCATCACTTCAGGTTTACTGTATCCCTCTGACGGTCTTATTGACGATGAAACACAGAAATTGCTTCGGAATTAAATACAAAAGGCACAATGCCGACTCTGGTACAAGAGGTCTGGCTCTTCTTACTGTCTATGTTTGAACCTTTCCTGTGAGACCGGTTTTAGATTCTTATGCTTCTCTTCAGGTTTACTGTATCCCTCTGACCTTCTCATTGACGATGAAACACAGAAATTGCATCGGAATTAAATACAAAAGGCACAATGCCGACTCAAGTACTAGAAGACTGACTCTTCTTACTGTCTATGTTTTGAACCATTCCTGTGACACTAGTTATAGATTCTGAAGCTTCCCTTCAGTTTTACAGTATCCCTCTGACCTTCGTATTGACGCTGAAACACAGAAATTGCATCGGAATTAAATACAAAAGGCACAAAGCCAAATCAAGTAGTAGAAGACTGCCTCTTCTTACTGTCTATGTTTTGAACCATTCCTCTGACACTAGTTATAGATTCCGATGCTTCACTTCAGGTTTATTGTATCCCTCTGACCTTCTTATTGACGATGAAACACAGAAATTGCATCGGAATACTAATAAAAGGTTAATGCCGACTTAAGTACCAGAGGACTGACTCTTCTTACTGTCTATGTTTTGAACCATTCCTGTGACACTAGTTATAGATTCCGATGCTTCACTTGAATTTTACTGTATCCCTCTGACCTTCTTATTGACGATGAAACACAGAAATTGTATCGGAATTAAATACAAATGGCACAATGTTGATTCCTAGTACAAGGAGACTGGCTCTTCTTACTGTCTATGTTTCGAACCTTTCCTGTGAGACCGGTTTTAGATTCCGATGCTTCACTTCTGGTTTACTGTATCCCTTGGACCTACTTATTGACGCCGAAACACAGAAATTCCATTGGAATTAAAAAGAAAAGGCACAATGCCGACTTAAGTACAAGAAAACTGACTCTTCTTACTGTCTATGTTTTAAACCATTCCTGTGACACTAGTTATAGATTCCGATGCATCACTTCAGGTTTACTGTATCCCTCTGACCTTCTAATTGACGATGACACACAGAAATTGCATCGGAATTATATACGAAAGGCACAATGCCGACTTAAGTTCAAGAAGACTGACTTTTCTTACTGTCTATGTTTTGAACCACTCCTGTGACACTAGTTATAGATTCCGATGCTTGACTTCAGGTTTACTCTATCCCTCTGACCTTCTTATTGACGATGAAACACAGAAATTTCAACTTAATTAAATACAAAATGCGCAATGCCGACTTAAGTACAAGAAGACTGAGTCTTCTTACTGTCTATGTTTTGAATCATTCCTGTGACACTAGTTATAGATTCCGAAGCTTCACTTCAGGTTTAGTGTATCCGTCTGACCTTCTTATTGACGATGAAGCACAGAAAATTGATCGGAATTAAATACAAAAGGCACAATGCCGACTCAAATACAAGAAGACTGGCTCTTCTTACTGTCTATGTTTTGAACAATTCCTGTGACACTAGTTATATATTCCGATGCTGCACTTCAGGTTTACTGTATCCAGCTGACCTTCTTATTGACAATGAAACACCAAAATTGCATCGGAATTAAATAGAAAAGGCACAAAGCCGACTTAAGTACAAGAAGACTGACTCTTCTTACTGTCTATGATTTGAACCATTCCTGTGACACAAGTTATAGATTCCGATGCTTCACTTTAGTTTTACTGTATCCCTCTGACCTTCGTATTGACGATGAAACACAGAAATAGCATCTTAATTAAATACACAGGGCACAACGCCGACATAAGTACAAGAGGTCTGACTCTTCTTACTGTCTATGTTTTAACCATTCCTGGGACACCAAATATAGATTCCGAAGCTTCACTTCAGGTTTACTGTATTCCTCTGACCTTCTCATTGGCGATGAAACACAGAAATTTCATCGGAATTAAATACAAAAGGCACAATGCCCACTCAAGTACAAGAAGACTGGCTCTTCTTACTGTCTATGATTTGAACCTTTCCTGTGAGACCGGTTTAAGATTCCGATGCTTCACTTCAGGTTTGCTGTATCCCTTGGACCTTCTTAGTGACGACGAAACACAGAAATTTCATCGGAATTAAATAGAAAAGGCACAATGCCGACATAAGTACAAGAAAACTGACTCTTCTTCCTGTCTATGTTTTGAACCATTCCTGTGACACTAGTTATAGATTCAGATGCTTCACTTCAGGTTTACTGTATCCACCTGACTTTCTTACTGACGTTTAAACACAGAAAATGCATCGGAATTAAATACAAAAGGCACAATGCCGACTTAAGTACAAGAAGACTGACTATTCCTACTGTCTATGTTTTGAACCATTGCTGTGACACTAGTTATAGATTCCGATGCTTCACTTCAGGTTTACTGTATCCCTCTGACCGTCTTATTGACGATGAAACACAGAAATTGCTTCGGAGTTAAATACAAAAGGCACAATGCCGACTTAAGTAAAAGAAGACTGACTCCTCTTACTGTCTATGTTTTGAACCATTCATGTGACACAAGTTATAGATTCCGATGCTTCACTTCTGTTTTACTGTATCCCTCTGACCTTCTTATTGACGATGAAACACAGAAATTGCATCCGAATTAAATACAAAAGGCACAATGCCGACTCAAGTACTAGAAGACTGACTCTTCTTACTGCCTATATTTTGAACCATTCCTGTGACACTAGGTATAGATTGCGATGCATCACTTCAGGTTTACTGTATCCCTCTGACGGTCTTATTGACGATGAAACACAGAAATTGCTTCGGAATTAAATACAAAAGGCACAATGCCGACTCTGGTACAAGAGGTCTGGCTCTTCTTACTGTCTATGTTTGAACCTTTCCTGTGAGACCGGTTTTAGATTCTTATGCTTCACTTCAGGTTTACTGTATCCCTTGAGCCTTCTTATAGACGACGAAACACAGAAATTGCATCGGAATTAAATACAAAAGGCATAATGCCAACTTAAGTACAAGAAAACAGACACTTCTCAATAACTATGTTTGAGCCATTCCTGAGACACTAGTCATAGATTCCAATGCTTCACTTCAGGTTTACTGTATCCAGCTGAACTTCTTATTGACGATGAAACACAGAAATTGCATCGGAATGAAATACAAAAGGCACAATGCCGACCTAAGTAAAAGAAGACTGACACTTCTTACTGTCTATGTTTTGAACCATTCATGTGACACTAGTTATAGATTCTGATGCTTCACTTCTGTTTTACTGTATCCCTCTGACCTTCTTATTGACGATGAAACACAGAAATTGCATCGGAATTAAATTCAAAAGGCACAATGCCGACTCAAGTAGTAGAAGACTGACTCATCTTACTGTCTATGTTTTGAACCATTCCTGTGACACTAGTTATAGATTCCGATGCTTCTCTTCAGCTTTACTGTATCCCTCTGACCTTAGTATTGACGATGAAACACAGAAATTGCATCGGAATTAAATACAAATGGCACAAAGCCAAATCAAGTACTAGAAGACTGCCTCTTCTTACTGTCTATGTTTTGAACCATATCTGTGACACTAGTTATAGATTCCGATGCTTCACTTCAGGTTTATTGTATCCCTCTGACCTTCTTATTGACGATGAAACACAGAAATTGCATCGGAATTAAATACAAAAGACACAATGCCGACTCAAGTCCAAGAAGACTGGCTCTTCTTACTGTCTATGTTTTGAACCTTTAAAGTAAGACCAGTTTTAGATTCCATTGCTTGACGTCAGGTTTACTGTATCCATTGGACCTTCTTATTGACGACCAAACACATAATATGCATTGGAAATAAATAGAAAAAGCACAATGCCGACTCAAGTACAAGAGAACTGACTCTTCTTCCTGTCTATGTTTTGAACTATTACTGTGACACTAGCTATAGTTTCCGATGCATCACTTCAGGTTTACTGTATCCCTCTGACCTTCTTATTGACGATGAAACACAGAAATTGCATCGGAATTAAATACAAAAGGCACAATGCCCACTCAAGTACAAGAAGACTGGCTCTTCTTACTGTCTATGATTTGAACCTTTCCTGTGAGACCGGTTTAAGATTCCGATGCTTCACTTCAGGTTTGCTGTATCCCTTGGACCTTCTTAGTGACGACGAAACACAGAAATTTCATCGGAATTAAATAGAAAAGGCACAATGCCGACTTAAGTACAAGAAAACTGACTCTTCTTCCTGTCTATGTTTTGAACCATTCCTGTGACACTAGTTATAGATTCAGATGCTTCACTTCAGGTTTACTGTATCCACCTGACCTTCTTACTGACGGTTAAACACAGAAATTGCATCGGAATTAAATACAAAAGGCACAATGGCGACTTAAGTACAAGAAGACTGACTCTTCCTACTGTCTATGTTTTGAACAATTCCAGTGACACTAGTTATATATTACGATGCTGCACTTCATTTTTACTGTATCCAGCTGACCTTCTTATTGACAATGAAACACCAAAATTGCATCGGAATTAAATACAAAAGGCACAAAGCCGACTTAAGTACAAGAAGACTGACTCTTCCGACTGTCTATGTTTTGCACCATTGCTGTGACACTAGTTATAGATTCCGATGCTTCACTTCAGGTTTACTGTATCCCTCTGACCGTCTTATTGACGATGAAACACAGAAATTGCTTCGGAATTAAATACAAAAGGCACAATGCCGACTCTGGTACAAGAGGTCTGGCTCTTCTTACTGTCTATGTTTGAACCTTTCCTGTGAGACCGGTTTTAGATTCTTATGCTTCACTTCAGGTTTACTGTATCCCTTGGACCTTCTTATAGACGACGAAACACAGAAATTGCATCGGAATTAAATACAAAAGGCATAATGCCAACTTAAGTACAAGAAAACAGACACTTCTCAATAACTATGTTTTGAGCCATTCCTGTGACACTAGTTATAGATTCCAATGCTTCACTTCAGGTTTACTGTATCCAGCTGAACTTCTTATTGACGATGAAACACAGAAATTGCATCGGAATGAAATACAAAAGGCACAATGCCGACCTAAGTAAAAGAAGACTGACACTTCTTACTGTCTATGTTTTGAACCATTCATGTGACACTAGTTATAGATTCTGATGCTTCACTTCTGTTTTACTGTATCCCTCTGACCTTCTTATTGACGATGAAACACAGAAATTGCATCGGAATTAAATTCAAAATGCACAATGCCGACTCAAGTACTAGAAGACTGACTCATCTTACTGTCTATGTTTTGAACCATTCCTGTGACACTAGTTATAGATTCCGATGCTTCTCTTCAGTTTTACTGTATCCCTCTGACCTTGGTATTGACGATGAAAAACAGAAATTGCATCGGAATTAAATACAAATGGCACAAAGCCAAATCAAGTACTAGAAGACTGCCTCTTCTTATTGTCTATGTTTTCAACCATATCTGTGACACTAGTTATAGATTCCGATGCTTCACTTCAGGTTTATTGTATCCCTCTGACCTTCTTATTGACGATGAAACACAGAAATTGCATCGGAATTAAATACAAAAGACACAATGCCGACTCAAGTACAAGAAGACTGGCTCTTCTTACTGTCTATGTTTTGAACCTTTAAAGTAAGACCAGTTTTAGATTCCATTGCTTGACGTCAGGTTTACTGTATCCATTGGACCTTCTTATTGACGACCAAACACATAATATGCATTGGAAATAAATAGAAAAGGCACAATGCCGACTCAAGTACAAGAGAACTGACTCTTCTTCCTGTCTATGTTTTGAACTATTACTGTGACACTAGCTATAGTTTCCGATGCATCACTTCAGGTTTACTGTTTCCCTCTGACATTCTTATTGACGATGAAACACAGAAATTGCATCGGAATTAAATACAAAAGGCACAATGCTGACTTAAGTATAAGAAAACTGACTCCTCTTACTGTCTATGCTTTGAACTATTCCTGTGACACTAGTTGTAGATTCCAATGCTTCACTTCAGGTTTATTGTATCCCTTGGACCTTCTTATTGACGACGAAACACAGAAATAGCATCAGAGTGAAAAATTCAAAAGGCACAATGCCGACTTAAGTACAAGAAAAATGACTCTTCATACTGTCTATGATTTGAACCATTCCTGTGACACTAGTTATAGATTCCGATGCTTCACTTCAGGTTTACTGTATCCATCTGACCATCTTATTGACGATGAAACACTGAAATTGCAACGGAATAAAATACAAAAGGCACAATGCCGACTCAAGTACAAGAAGACTGGCTCTTCTTACTGTCTATGTTTTGAACCTTTCCTGTGAGACCAGTTTTAGAATCCAATGCTTCACTTCAGGTTTACTGTATCCCTTGGACCAAATTATTGACGTCGAAACACTGAAATTGCATCGGAATTCAATAGGAAAGGCACAATTACGACTTAAGAACAAGAAAATTGACTCTTCTTACTGTCTATGTTTTGAACCATTCCTGTGACACTAGTTATAGATTCCGATGCTTCACTTCAGGTTTACTGTATCCCTCAGACCTTTATAATGACGATGAAACAAAGAAATTGCATCGGAATTAAATACAAAAGGCACAATCCCGACTTAAGTACAAGAAAACTGGCTCTTCGTAATGTTTATGTTTTGAAAAGTTCCTCTGCACTAGTTTTAGATTCCGATGCTTCACTTCAGGTTTACTGTATCCCTGTGACCTTCTTATTGACGATGTTACACAGAAATTGCATCGGAATTAAATACAAAAGGCACAATGCCAACTTAAGTATAAGAAAACTGACTCTTCTTACTGTCTATGTTTTGAACCATTCCTGTGACACTATTTATAGATTCCGATGCTTCACTTCAGGTTTACTGTATCCCTCTGACCTTCGTAATGACGATGAAACACAGAAATTGCATCGGAATACACAGAAAGGCACAATGCCGACATAAGTACAAGAAGACAGACTCTTCTTACTGTCTATGTTTTGAACCATTCCTGTGACACTAGTTATAGATTCTGATGCTTCACTTCAGGTTTACTGTATCCCTTGGACCTTCTTGTTGACGATGAAACACAGAAATTGCATCGGATTTAAATACAAAAGGCACATGCCGACTCAGGTACAAGAAGACTGGCTCTTCCTACTGTCTGTGTTTTGAACCTTTCCTGTGAGACCGGTTTTAGATTCCGATGCTTCACTTCAGGTTTACTGTATCACTTGGACCATCTTATTGACGCCGAAACACAGAAATTGCATCGGAATTAAAAAGAAAAGGCACAATGCCGACTTAAGTACTAAAAAACTGACTCTTCTCACTGTCTATGTTTTGAACCATTCCTGTGAAACTAGTTATAGATTCCGATGCTTCACTTCTGGTTTTGCTGTATCCCTCTGACCTTCTTATTGACGATGAAACACAGAAATTGCATCGGATTTAAATACAAAAGGAACAGTGCCGACTCAAGTACAAGAAGACTGGCTCCTCTTACTGTCTATGTTTGAACCATTCCTGTGATACTAGTTATAGATTGCCGTGCTTCACTTCAGGTTTACTGTATCCCTCTGACCTTCTTATTGACGATGAAACACAGAAATTGCTTCGGAATTATATACAAAAGGCACAATGCCGACTTAAGTACAAGAAGACTGACTCTTCTTACTGTCTATGTTTTGAACCATTCCTGTGACACTAGTTATAGATTCCGATGCTTCACTTCAGTTTTACTGTATCCCACTGACCTTCTTATTGACGATGAAACACAGAAATTGCATCGTAATTAAATATAAAAGGCACAATGCCGGCTGAAGTACACGAAGACTGACTCTTCTTACTGTCTATGTTTTGAACCATTCCTGTGCCACAAGTTATATATTCCGATGCTTCACTTCCGTTTTACTATATCCCTCTGACCTTCGTAATGACGACGAAACACCGAAATTGCATCGGAATTAAATTCAAAAGGCACCATGCCGACACAAGTACAAGAAGACTGGCTCTTCTTACTGTCTATGTTTTGAACCTTTCCTGTGAGACCGGTTTTAGATTCCGATGCATCACTTCATGTTTATCGTATCCCTCTGACCTTCTTATTGACGATGAAACACAGAAATTGTATCGGAATTAAATACAAAAGGCACAATGCCAACTTAAGTATAAGAAAACTGACTCTTCTTACTGTCTATGCTTTGAACCATTCCTGTGACACTAGTTATGGATTCCGATGTTTCACTTCAGGTAACTGTATCCCTTGGACCTTCTTATTGACGACGAAACACAGAAATTGCATCGGAATTAAATACAAAAGGCACAATGCCGACTTAAGTACAAGAAAACTGACTCATCTTACTGTCTATGTTCTGAACCATTCCTGGACACTAGTTATAGATTCCGATGCTTCACTTCAGGTTTACTGTATTCCCCTGACCTTCTTAATGATGATGAAACACAGAAATTGCATCGGAATACAAATAAAAGGCACAATGCCAACTTAAGTACAAGAAGACTGACTCTTCTTACTGTCTATGTTTTGAACCATTCCTGTGACACTAGTTATAGATTCCGATGCTTCACTTCAGGTTTACTGTATCCAGCTGACCTTCTTATTGACGATGAAACACAGAAATTGCATCGTAATTAAATATAGAAGGCACAATGCCGGCTGAAGTACACGAAGACTGACTCTTCTTACTGTCTATGTTTTGAACCATTCCTGTGACACTAGGTATAGATTCCGATGCTTCACTTCAGGTTTACTGTATGCAGCTGACCTTCTTATTGAAGATGAAACACAGAAAATACATCGGAATTATATACAAAAAGCACAATGCCTTCTTAAGTACAAGAAGACTGACTCTTCTAATTGTCTATGTTTTGAACCATTCCTGTGACACAAGTTATATATTCCGATGCTTCACGTCAGTTCTACTGTATCCCACTGACCGTCTTATTGACGATGAAACACAGAAATTGCATTGGAATTAAATACAAATGACACAATGCCGACTCAGGTACAAGAAGTCTGCCTCTTCTTACAGTCTATGTTTTGAACCTTTCCTGTGAGACCGGTTTTAGATTGCGATGCTTCACCTCAGGTTTACTTTATCCCTTGGACCTTCTTATTGACGACGAAACACAGAAATTTCATCGGAATTAAATAGAAAAGACAAAATCGTACTTAAGAACAAGAAAACAGACTCATCTTAATATCTATGTTTTGAACCATTCCTGTGACGCTAGTTAAGATTCCTATGCTTCACTTCCGTTTTACTATATCCCTCTGACCTTCGTAATGACGACGAAACACCGAAATTGCATCGGAATTAAATTCAAAAGGCACCATGCCGACACAAGTACAAGAAGACTGGCTCTTCTTACTGTCTATGTTTTGAACCTTTCCTGTGAGACCGGTTTTAGATTCCGATGCATCACTTCATGTTTACTGTATCCCTCTGACCTTCTTAATGACGATGAAACACAGAAATTGCATCGGAACTAAATACAAATGGCACAATGCCAACTTAAGTATAAGAAAACTGACTCTTCTTACTGTCTATGCTTTGAACCATTCCTGTGACACTAGTTATGGATTCCGATGTTTCACTTCAGGTTAACTGTATCCCTTGGACCTTCTTATTGACGACGAAACACAGAAATTGCATCGGAATTAAATACAAAAGGCACAATGCCGACTTAAGTACAAGAAAACTGACTCTTCTTACTGTCTATGTTTTGAACCATTCCTGTGACACTAGATATAGATTCCGATGCTTCACTTCAGGTTTACTGTATCCCTCTGACCTTCTTATTGACGATGAAACACAGAAATTGCATCAGAATTAAATACAAAAGCCACAATGCCGACTTAAGTACTAGATAACTGATTCTTCTTACTGTCTATGTTTTGATCCATTCCTGTGACACTAGTTATAGATTCTGATCCTTCACTTCTGGTTTACTGTATCCCTCTGACCGTCTTATTGACGATGAAACATAGAAATTGCATCGGAATTTAATACAAAAGGCACAATGCCGAGTTAAGTATAAGAAAACTGACTCTTCTTACTGTCATTGCTTTGAACCATTCCTGTAACACTAGTTATGGATTCCGATGCTTCACTTCAGGTTTAATGTATCCCTCTGACCTTCTTATTAACGATGAAACACAGAAATTGCATCGGAATTATATAAAAAAGGCACAATGCCGACTCAAGTACAAGAAGACTGGCACTTCTTGGTATCTATGTTTTGAACCTTTCCTGTGATACCGGTCTTAGTTTCGGATGCTTCACTTCAGGTTTACGGTATCCCTTGGACCTTGTTTTGACGACGAAACACAGAAACTGCATCGGAATTAAATAGAAAAGGCCAATATCGACTTAAGTACAAGAAAACTGACTCCTCTACCTGTCTATGTTTTGAACCATTTCTGTGACACTAGTTATAGATTCCGAAGCTTCACTTCAGGTTTACTGTATCCCTCTGACCGTCTTATTGATGATGAAACACAGAAAATGCATCGGAATTAAATACAAAATGGACAATGCCGACTCAAGTACAGGAAGACTGGCTCTTCTTAGAGTCTATCTTTTGACCTTTCCGGTGATGCCGGTTTTAGTTTCGGATGCTTCACTTCAGGTTAACTGTATCCCTTGGACCTTTTTATTGACGACGAAGCACAGAAATTGCATCGGAATTCAATAGAAAAGGCACAATGCCGACTTAAGAACAAAAAAACTGACTCTTCTCACTGTCTATATTTTGAACCATTCCTGTGACACTAGTTATAGATTCCGATGCTTCACTTCAGGTTTACTGTATCCCTCTGACCTTCTTAATGACGATGAAACACAGAAATTGCATCGGAATTTAATACAAAAGGCACAATGCCGACTGAAGTACAAGAAGACTGGCCCTTCTTACTGTCTATATTTTGAACCTTTCCTGTGATACCGGTTTTAGATTCCAATGCTTCACTTCAGGTTTACTGTATCCCTCCGACCGTCTTATTCACGATGAAACACAGAAATTGTATCGGAATTAAATAGAAAAGGCAAGATGCCGACTCTTGTACAAGAAGACTGGCTCTTCTTACTGTCTATAATTTGAACCTTTCCTGTGAGACCGGTTTTAGATTCCGATGCTTCGCTTCAGGTTTTCTGTATCCCTCGGACCTTCTTATTGGCGACGAAACACAGAAACTGCATCGGAATGAAACAGAGAAGGCACAATGTCGACTTAAGTACAAGAAAACTGACTCTTCTTACTGTCTATGTTTTGAACCATTCCTGTGACACTTGTTATAGGTTCCGGTGCATCACTTCAGGTTTACCGTATCCCTCTGACCTTCTTATTGACGATGAAACACAGAAATTGCATCGGAATTTAATACAAAAGGCACAATGCCGACTTAAGTATAAGAAAACTGACTCTTCTTACTGTCTATACTTTGAACCATTCCTGTGACAATAGTTATAGATTCCGAAGCTTCACTTCAGGTTCACTGTATCCCTTGACCTTCTTATTGACGATGAAACAGAGAAATTGCATCGGAATTAAATACCAAAGGCACATTGACGACCCAAGTACAAGAAGACTGGCTCTTCTTACTGTCTATGCTTTGAACCATTCCTGTGACCCCTCTTTATCGATTCCGATGCTTCACTTCAGGTTTACTGTATCCCTTGACCTTCTTAATGACGATAAAAGACAGAAATTGCATCAGAATACAAATAAAAGGCACAATGCTGACCTAAGTACAATAAGACTGACTTTTCTTACTGTCTATGTTTTGAATCATTCCTGTGACACTAGTTATAGATTCCGATGCTTCACTTCAGGTATACTGTATCCCTTGGACCTTCTTATTGACGACGAAACACAGAAATTGCATCGGAATTAAATACAAAAGGCACAATGCCGACAAAGTACAAGAAGACTGGCTCTTCTTACTGACTATGTTTTGAACCTTTCCTGTGAGACCGGTTTTAGATTCCGATGCTTCACTTCAGGTTTACAGTATCCCATCCACCTTCTTATTGACGACGAAACACAGCAATTGCATCGGAATTAAATAGAAAAGGCACAATGCCGACTTAAGTACAAGAGAACTGACTCTTCTTCCTGTCTATATTTTGAACGATTACTGTGACACTAGTTATAGATTCCGTTGCATCACTTCATGTTTACTGTATCCAGCTGACCTTCTTATTGACGATGAAACACAGAAATTGCATCGTAATTAAATATAGAGGGCACAATGCCGACTGAAGTACACGAAGACTGACTCTTCTACTGTCTATGTTAGAACCATTCCTGTGACACTAGTTATAGATTCCGATGCTTCACTTCAGATTTACTGTATCCCTCCGACTGTCTTATTCACGATGAAACACAGAAATTGCATCGGAATTAAATAAAAAAGGCACAATGCCGACTCTAGTACAAGAAAACTGGCTCTTCTTACTGTCTATAATTTGAACCTTTCCTGTGAGACCGGTTTTTGATTTTGATGCTTCGCTTCAGGTTTATTGTATCCCTCGGACCTTCTTATTGACGACGAAACACAGAAATTGCATCGGAATTAAATAGAAAAATCACAATGCCGACTTAAGTACAAGAAAACTGACTCTTATTACTGTCTATGTTTGAACCATTCCTGTGACACTAGTTATAGATTCCGATGCTTCACTTCAGGTTTACTGTTTTCCTCTGACAGTCTTATTGACGATGAAACACAGAAATTGCATCGGAATTAAATACAAAAGGCACAATGAAGAGTCAAGTACAATACGTCTGGCTCTTCTTACTGTCTATGTTTTGAACCTTTCCTGTGAGACCGGTTTTAGATTCCGATGCTTCACTTCAGGTTTACAGTATCCCTTCGACATTCTTATTGACGACGAAACACAGCAAATGCATCGGAATTAAATAGAAAAGGCACAATGCCGACTTAAGTACAAGAGAACTAACTCTTCTTCCTGTCTATGTTTTGAACGATTACTATGACACTAGTTATAGATTCCGTTGCATCACTTCATGTTTACTGTATCCAGCCGACCTTCTTATTGACGATGAAACACAGAAATTGCATCGTAATTAAATATAAAAGAAACAATGCCGACTGAAGTACACGAAGACTGCCTCTTCTTACTGTCTATGTTTTGAACCATTCCTGTGACACTAGGTATAGATTCCGATGCTTCACTTCAGGTTTACTGTATCCCTCTGACCGTCTTATTGACGATGAAACACGGAAATTGCATCGGAATTAAATACAAATGGCACAATGCCGACTCAGGTACAAGAAGTCTGGCTCTTCTTACAGTCTATGTTTTGAACCTTTCCTGTGAGACCGGTTTTAGATTGCGATGCTTCACTTCTGGTTTACTTTATCCCTTGGACCTTCTTATTGACGACGAAACACAGAAATTTCATCGGAATTAAATAGAAAAGACAAAATCCTACTTAAGTACAAGAAAACAGACTCATCTTAATATCTATGTTTTGAACCATTCCTGTGACTCTAGTTAAGATTCCGATGCTTCACTTCTGTTTTACTGTATCCCTCTGACCTTCGTAATGACGACGAAACACCGAAATTGCATCGGAATTAAATTCAAAAGGCACCATGCCGACACAAGTACTAGAAGACTCGCTCTTCTTACTGTCTATGTTTTGAACCTTTCCTGTGAGACCGGTTTTAGATTCCGATGCTTCACTTCAGGTTTACAGTATCCCTTCGACCTTCTCATTGACGACGAAACACAGCAATTGCATCGGAACTAAATAGAAAAGGCACAATGCCGACTTAAGCACAAGAGAACTGACTCTTCTTCCTGTCTATGTTTTGAACGATTACTGTGACACTAGTTATAGATTCCGATGCATCACTTCATGTTTACTGTATCCCTCTGACCTTCTTATTGACGATGAAACACAGAAATTGCATCGGAATTAAATACAAAAGGCACAATGCCGACTTAAGTAAAAGCAAACTGACTCTTCTTACTGTCTATGTTTTGAACCATTCCTGTGACACTAGTTATAGGTTCCGCTGCATCACTTCAGGTTTACTGTATCCCTCTGACCTTCTTATTGACGATGAAACACAGAAATTGCATCGGAATTAAATAGAAAAATCACAATGCCGACTTAAGTACAAGAAAACTGACTCTTCTTACTGTCTATGTTTTGAACCTTTCTTGTGAGACCGGTTTTAGATTCCGATGGTTCACTTCAGGTTTACAGTATCCCTTCGACCTTCTCATTGACGACGAAACACAGCAATTGCATCGGAACTAAATAGAAAAGGCACAATGCCGACTTAAGCACAAGAGAACTGACTCTTCTTACTGTCATTGCTTTGAACCATTCCTGTAACACTAGTTATGGATTCCGATGCTTCACTTCAGGTTTACTGTATCCCTCTGACCTTCTTATTAACGATGAAACACAGAAATTGCATCGGAATTATATAAAAAAGGCACAATGCCGACTCAAGTACAAGAAGACTGGCACTTCTTGGTATCTATGTTTTGAACCTTTCCTGTGATACCGGTCTTAGTTTCGGATGCTTCACTTCAGGTTTACGGTATCCCTTGGACCTTGTTTTGACGACGAAACACAGAAACTGCATCGGAATTAAATAGAAAAGGCCAATGTCGACTTAAGTACAAGAAAACTGACTCCTCTACCTGTCTATGTTTTGAACCATTTCTGTGACACTAGTTATAGATTCCGAAGCTTCACTTCAGGTTTACTGTATCCCTCTGACCGTCTTATTGATGATGAAACACAGAAAATGCATCGGAATTAAATACAAAATGGACAATGCCGACTCAAGTACAGGAAGACTGGCTCTTCTTAGAGTCTATCTTTTGACCTTTCCGGTGATACCGGTTTTAGTTTCGGATGCTTCACTTCAGATTAACTGTATCCCTTGGACCTTTTTATTGACGACGAAGCACAGAAATTGCATCGGAATTCAATAGAAAAGGCACAATGCCGACTTAAGAACAAAAAAACTGACTCTTCTCACTGTCTATATTTTGAACCATTCCTGTGACACTAGTTATAGATTCCGATGCTTCACTTCAGGTTTACTGTATCCCTCTGACCTTCTTAATGACGATGAAACACAGAAATTGCATCGGAATTTAATACAAAAGGCACAATGCCGACTGAAGTACAAGAAGACTGGCCCTTCTTACTGTCTATATTTTGAACCTTTCCTGTGATACCGGTTTTAGATTCCAATGCTTCACTTCAGGTTTACTGTATCCCTCCGACCGTCTTATTCACGATGAAACACAGAAATTGCATCGGAATTAAATAGAAAAGGCAAGATGCCGACTCTTGTACAAGAAGACTGGCTCTTCTTACTGTCTATAATTTGAACCTTTCCTGTGAGACCGGTTTTAGATTCCGATGCTTCGCTTCAGGTTTTCTGTATCCCTCGGACCTTCTTATTGGCGACGAAACACAGAAACTGCATCGGAATGAAACAGAGAAGGCACAATGTCGACTTAAGTACAAGAAAACTGACTCTTCTTACTGTCTATGTTTTGAACCATTCCTGTGACACTTGCTATAGGTTCCGGTGCATCACTTCAGGTTTACCGTATCCCTCTGACCTTCTTATTGACGATGAAACACAGAAATTGCATCGGAATTTAATACAAAAGGCACAATGCCGACTTAAGTATAAGAAAACTGACTCTTCTTATTGTCTATACTTTGAACCATTCCTGTGACAATAGTTATAGATTCCGAAGCTTCACTTCAGGTTCACTGTATCCCTTGACCTTCTTATTGACGATGAAACAGAGAAATTGCATCGGAATTAAATACCAAAGGCACATTGCCGACCCAAGTACAAGAAGACTGGCTCTTCTTACTGTCTATGCTTTGAACCATTCCTGTGACCCCTCTTTATCGATTCCGATGCTTCACTTCAGGTTTACTGTATCCCTTGACCTTCTTAATGACGATAAAAGACAGAAATTGCATCAGAATACAAATAAAAGGCACAATGCTGACCTAAGTACAATAAGACTGACTTTTCTTACTGTCTATGTTTTGAATCATTCCTGTGACACTAGTTATAGATTCCGATGCTTCACTTCAGGTATACTGTATCCCTTGGACCTTCTTATTGACGACGAAACACAGAAATTGCATCGGAATTAAATACAAAAGGCACAATGCCGACAAAGTACAAGAAGACTGGCTCTTCTTACTGACTATGTTTTGAACCTTTCCTGTGAGACCGGTTTTAGATTCCGATGCTTCACTTCAGGTTTACAGTATCCCATCCACCTTCTTATTGACGACGAAACACAGCAATTGCATCGGAATTAAATAGATAAGGCACAATGCCGACTTAAGTACAAGAGAACTGACTCTTCTTCCTGTCTATATTTTGAACGATTACTGTGACACTAGTTATAGATTCCGTTGCATCACTTCATGTTTACTGTATCCAGCTGACCTTCTTATTGACGATGAAACACAGAAATTGCATCGTAATTAAATATAGAGGGCACAATGCCGACTGAAGTACACGAAGACTGACTCTTCTACTGTCTATGTTAGAACCATTCCTGTGACACTAGTTATAGATTCCGATGCTTCACTTCAGATTTACTGTATCCCTCCGACTGTCTTATTCACGATGAAACACAGAAATTGCATCGGAATTAAATAGAAAAGGCACAATGCCGACTCTAGTACAAGAAAACTGGCTCTTCTTACTGTCTATAATTTGAACCTTTCCTGTGAGACCGGTTTTTGATTTTGATGCTTCGCTTCAGGTTTACTGTATCCCTCGGACCTTCTTATTGACGACGAAACAAAGAAATTGCATCGGAATTAAATAGAAAAATCACAATGCCGACTTAAGTACAAGAAAACTGACTCTTATTACTGTCTATGTTTGAACCATTCCTGTGACACTAGTTATAGATTCCGATGCTTCACTTCAGGTTTACTGTTTTCCTCTGACAGTCTTATTGACGATGAAACACAGAAATTGCATCGGAATTAAATACAAAAGGCACAATGAAGAGTCAAGTACAATACGTCTGGCTCTTCTTACTGTCTATGTTTTGAACCTTTCCTGTGAGACCGGTTTTAGATTCCGATGCTTCACTTCAGGTTTACAGTATCCCTTCGACATTCTTATTGACGACGAAACACAGCAAATGCATCGGAATTAAATAGAAAAGGCACAATGCCGACTTAAGTACAAGAGAACTAACTCTTCTTCCTGTCTATGTTTTGAACGATTACTATGACACTAGTTATAGATTCCGTTGCATCACTTCATGTTTACTGTATCCAGCCGACCTTCTTATTGACGATGAAACACAGAAATTGCATCGTAATTAAATATAAAAGAAACAATGCCGACTGAAGTACACGAAGACTGCCTCTTCTTACTGTCTATGTTTTGAACCATTCCTGTGACCCTAGGTATAGATTCCGATGCTTCACTTCAGGTTTACTGTATCCCTCTGACCGTCTTATTGACGATGAAACACGGAAATTGCATCGGAATTAAATACAAATGGCACAATGCCGACTCAGGTACAAGAAGTCTGGCTCTTCTTACAGTCTATGTTTTGAACCTTTCCTGTGAGACCGGTTTTAGATTGCGATGCTTCACTTCTGGTTTACTTTATCCCTTGGACCTTCTTATTGACGACGAAACACAGAAATTTCATCGGAATTAAATAGAAAAGACAAAATCCTACTTAAGTACAAGAAAACAGACTCATCTTAATATCTATGTTTTGAACCATTCCTGTGACTCTAGTTAAGATTCCGATGCTTCACTTCTGTTTTACTGTATCCCTCTGACCTTCGTAATGACGACGAAACACCGAAATTGCATCGGAATTAAATTCAAAAGGCACCATGCCGACACAAGTACTAGAAGACTCGCTCTTCTTACTGTCTATGTTTTGAACCTTTCCTGTGAGACCGGTTTTAGATTCCGATGCTTCACTTCAGGTTTACAGTATCCCTTCGACCTTCTCATTGACGACGAAACACAGCAATTGCATCGGAACTAAATAGAAAAGGCACAATGCCGACTTAAGCACAAGAGAACTGACTCTTCTTCCTGTCTATGTTTTGAACGATTACTGTGACACTAGTTATAGATTCCGATGCATCACTTCATGTTTACTGTATCCCTCTGACCTTCTTATTGACGATGAAACACAGAAATTGCATCGGAATTAAATACAAAAGGCACAATGCCTACTTAAGTAAAAGAAAACTGACTCTTCTTACTGTCTATGTTTTGAACCATTCCTGTGACACTAGTTATAGGTTCCGCTGCATCACTTCAGGTTTACTGTATCCCTCTGACCTTCTTATTGACGATGAAACACAGAATTGCATCGGAATTAAATAGAAAAATCACAATGCCGACTTAAGTACAAGAAAACTGACTCTTCTTACTGTCTATGTTTTGAACCTTTCTTGTGAGACCGGTTTTAGATTCCGATGGTTCACTTCAGGTTTACAGTATCCCTTCGACCTTCTCATTGACGACGAAACACAGCAATTGCATCGGAACTAAATAGAAAAGGCACAATGCCGACTTAAGCACAAGAGAACTGACTCTTCTTACTGTCATTGCTTTGAACCATTCCTGTAACACTAGTTATGGATTCCGATGCTTCACTTCAGGTTTACTGTATCCCTCTGACCTTCTTATTAACGATGAAACACAGAAAATGTATCGGAATTAAATACAAAATGGACAATGCCGACTCAAGTACAGGAAGACTGGCTCTTCTTAGAGTCTATCTTTTGACCTTTCCGGTGATACCGGTTTTAGTTTCGGATGCTTCACTTCAGGTTAACTGTATCCCTTGGACCTTTTTATTGACGACGAAGCACAGAAATTGCATCGGAATTCAATAGAAAAGGCACAATGCCGACTTAAGAACAAAAAAACTGACTCTTCTCACTGTCTATATTTTGAACCATTCCTGTGACACTAGTTATAGATTCCGATGCTTCACTTCAGGTTTACTGTATCCCTCTGACCTTCTTAATGACGATGAAACACAGAAATTGCATCGGAATTTAATACAAAAGGCACAATGCCGACTGAAGTACAAGAAGACTGGCCCTTCTTACTGTCTATATTTTGAACCTTTCCTGTGATACCGGTTTTAGATTCCAATGCTTCACTTCAGGTTTACTGTATCCCTCCGACCGTCTTATTCACGATGAAACTCAGAAATTGCATCGGAATTAAATAGAAAAGGCAAGATGCCGACTCTTGTACAAGAAGACTGGCTCTTCTTACTGTCTATAATTTGAACCTTTCCTGTGAGACCGGTTTTAGATTCCGATGCTTCGCTTCAGGTTTTCTGTATCCCTCGGACCTTCTTATTGGCGACGAAACACAGAAACTGCATCGGAATGAAACAGAGAAGGCACAATGTCGACTTAAGTACAAGAAAACTGACTCTTCTTACTGTCTATGTTTTGAACCATTCCTGTGACACTTGCTATAGGTTCCGGTGCATCACTTCAGGTTTACCGTATCCCTCTGACCTTCTTATTGACGATGAAACACAGAAATTGCATCGGAATTTAATACAAAAGGCACAATGCCGACTTAAGTATAAGAAAACTGACTCTTCTTACTGTCTATACTTTGAACCATTCCTGTGACAATAGTTATAGATTCCGAAGCTTCACTTCAGGTTCACTGTATCCCTTGACCTTCTTATTGACGATGAAACAGAGAAATTGCATCGGAATTAAATACCAAAGGCACATTGCCGACCCAAGTACAAGAAGACTGGCTCTTCTTACTGTCTATGCTTTGAACCATTCCTGTGACCCCTCTTTATCGATTCCGATGCTTCACTTCAGGTTTACTGTATCCCTTGACCTTCTTAATGACGATAAAAGACAGAAATTGCATCAGAATACAAATAAAAGGCACAATGCTGACCTAAGTACAATAAGACTGACTTTTCTTACTGTCTATGTTTTGAATCATTCCTGTGACACTAGTTATAGATTCCGATGCTTCACTTCAGGTATACTGTATCCCTTGGACCTTCTTATTGACGACGAAACACAGAAATTGCATCGGAATTAAATACAAAAGGCACAATGCCGACAAAGTACAAGAAGACTGGCTCTTCTTACTGACTATGTTTTGAACCTTTCCTGTGAGACCGGTTTTAGATTCCGATGCTTCACTTCAGGTTTACAGTATCCCATCCACCTTCTTATTGACGACGAAACACAGCAATTGCATCGGAATTAAATAGATAAGGCACAATGCCGACTTAAGTACAAGAGAACTGACTCTTCTTCCTGTCTATATTTTGAACGATTACTGTGACACTAGTTATAGATTCCGTTGCATCACTTCATGTTTACTGTATCCAGCTGACCTTCTTATTGACGATGAAACACAGAAATTGCATCGTAATTAAATATAGAGGGCACAATGCCGACAGAAGTACACGAAGACTGACTCTTCTACTGTCTATGTTAGAACCATTCCTGTGACACTAGTTATAGATTCCGATGCTTCACTTCAGATTTACTGTATCCCTCCGACTGTCTTATTCACGATGAAACACAGAAATTGCATCGGAATTAAATAGAAAAGGCACAATGCCGACTCTAGTACAAGAAAACTGGCTCTTCTTACTGTCTATAATTTGAACCTTTCCTGTGAGACCGGTTTTTGATTTTGATGCTTCGCTTCAGGTTTACTGTATCCCTCGGACCTTCTTATTGACGACGAAACACAGAAATTGCATCGGAATTAAATAGAAAAATCACAATGCCGACTTAAGTACAAGAAAACTGACTCTTATTACTGTCTATGTTTGAACCATTCCTGTGACACTAGTTATAGATTCCGATGCTTCACTTCAGGTTTACTGTTTTCCTCTGACAGTCTTATTGACGATGAAACACAGAAATTGCATCGGAATTAAATACAAAAGGCACAATGAAGAGTCAAGTACAATACGTCTGGCTCTTCTTACTGTCTATGTTTTGAACCTTTCCTGTGAGACCGGTTTTAGATTCCGATGCTTCACTTCAGGTTTACAGTATCCCTTCGACATTCTTATTGACGACGAAACACAGCAAATGCATCGGAATTAAATAGAAAAGGCACAATGCCGACTTAAGTACAAGAGAACTAACTCTTCTTCCTGTCTATGTTTTGAACGATTACTATGACACTAGTTATAGATTCCGTTGCATCACTTCATGTTTACTGCATCCAGCCGACCTTCTTATTGACGATGAAACACAGAAATTGCATCGTAATTAAATATAAAAGAAACAATGCCGACTGAAGTACACGAAGACTGCCTCTTCTTACTGTCTATGTTTTGAACCATTCCTGTGACACTAGGTATAGATTCCGATGCTTCACTTCAGGTTTACTGTATCCCTCTGACCGTCTTATTGACGATGAAACACGGAAATTGCATCGGAATTAAATACAAATGGCACAATGCCGACTCAGGTACAAGAAGTCTGGCTCTTCTTACAGTCTATGTTTTGAACCTTTCCTGTGAGACCGGTTTTAGATTGCGATGCTTCACTTCTGGTTTACTTTATCCCTTGGACCTTCTTATTGACGACGAAACACAGAAATTTCATCGGAATTAAATAGAAAAGACAAAATCCTACCTAAGTACAAGAAAACAGACTCATCTTAATATCTATGTTTTGAACCATTCCTGTGACTCTAGTTAAGATTCCGATGCTTCACTTCTGTTTTACTGTATCCCTCTGACCTTCGTAATGACGACGAAACACCGAAATTGCATCGGAATTAAATTCAAAAGGCACCATGCCGACACAAGTACTAGAAGACTCGCTCTTCTTACTGTCTATGTTTTGAACCTTTCCTGTGAGACCGGTTTTAGATTCCGATGCTTCACTTCAGGTTTACAGTATCCCTTCGACCTTCTCATTGACGACGAAACACAGCAATTGCATCGGAACTAAATAGAAAAGGCACAATGCCGACTTAAGCACAAGAGAACTGACTCTTCTTCCTGTCTATGTTTTGAACGATTACTGTGACACTAGTTATAGATTCCGATGCATCACTTCATGTTTACTGTATCCCTCTGACCTTCTTATTGACGATGAAACACAGAAATTGCATCGGAATTAAATACAAAAGGCACAATGCCGACTTAAGTAAAAGAAAACTGACTCTTCTTACTGTCTATGTTTTGAACCATTCCTGTGACACTAGTTATAGGTTCCGCTGCATCACTTCAGGTTTACTGTATCCCTCTGACCTTCTTATTGACGATGAAACACAGAAATTGCATCGGAATTTAATACAAAAGGCACAATGGCGACTTAAGTATACGAAAACTGACTCTTCTTACAGTCTATGCTTTGAACCATTCCTGTGACACTAGTTATAGATTCCGATGCTTCACTTCAGGTTTACTGTATCCCTCTGACCTTCTTATTGTCGATGAAACACAGAAATTGCATCGGAATTAAATACAAAAGGCACAATGCGACTCAAGTACAAGAAGACCGGCTCTTCTTACTGTCTATGTTTTGAATCTTTCCTGTGAGACCAGTTTTAGAATCCGATGCTTCACTTCAGGTTTACTGTATCCCTTGGACCTTCTTATTGACGACGAAACACAGAAATTGCATCGGAATTGAATACAAAACTCACAATGCCGACTTAAGCACAAGAAAACTGACTCTTCTTCCTGTCTATGCTTTGAACCATTACTGTGACACTAGTTATAGATTCCGATGTTTCTCTTCGGGTCTACTGTATCCCTCTGACCTTCTTATTGACGATGAAAGACAGAAATTGCATCGGAATTAAACACAACATGCACAATGCCGACATAACTACAAGAAAACTGATTATTCTTACTGTCTATGTTTTTCCCATTCCTGTGACACTAGTTATAGATTCCGATGCTTCACTTCAGGTTTACTGTATCCCTCTGACCGTCTTATTGACGATGAAACACAGAAATTGCATCGGAATTAAATACAAAAGGGACAATGCCGACTCAAGTACAAGAAGACTGGCTCTTCTTAGTGTCTATTTTTGACCTTTCCTGTGATACCGGTTTTAGTTCCGGATGCTTCACTTCAGGTTTACTGTATCCCTTGGACCTTCTTATTGACGACGAAACACAGAAATTGCATCGGAATTCAACAGAAAAGGCACAATGCCGACTTAAGAACAAAAAAACTGACTCTTCTCACTGTCTATGTTTTGAACCATTCCTGTGACACTAGTTATAGATTCCGATGCTTCACTTCAGGTTTACTGTATCCCTCTGACATTCTTAATGACGATGAAACAAATAAATTGCATCGGAATACAAACAAAAGGCACAATGCCGACTTAAGTACAAGAAGACTAACTCTTCTTACTGTCTATGTTTTAACCATTCCTGTGACACTAGTTATAGATTCCGATGGTTCACTTTAGGATTACTGTATCCCTCTGACCTTCTTATTGACGATGAAACACAGATATTGCATCGGAATTAAATACAAAAGGCACAATGCCGACTCTTTACAAGAAGACTAGCTCTTCTTACTGTCTATGATTTGAACCTTTCCTGTGAGACCGGTTTTAGATTCCGATGCTTCACTTCAGGTTTACTGTATCCCTTGGACCTTCTTATTGGCGACGATACACAGAAATTGCATCGGAATTAAATAGAAAAGGCACAATGCCGGCTTAGGTTCACGGAAACTGACTCTTCTTACTGTCTATGTTTTGAACCATTCCTGTGACACTAGTTATAGATTCCGATGCTTCACTTCAGGTTTACTGTATCTCTCTGACCTTCTTATTGACAATGAAACACAGAAATTACATCATAATTAAATACAAAAGGCACAATAACGACTCAAGTACAAGAAGACTGGCTCTTCTTACTGTCTATGTTTTGAACCACTCCTGTGAGACCAGTTTTAGATTCCGATGCTTGACTTCAGGTTTACTGTATCCCTTGTACCCTCTTATTGACGATGAAACACAGAAATTGCATCGGAATTAAATTCAAAAGGCATAATGTTGACTTAAGTACCAGAAAACTGACTCTTCTTACTGTTTATGTTTGAACCATTCCTGTGACACTAGTTATAGATTCCGATGCTTCACTTCAGATTTACTGTATCCCACTGACCGTCTTATTCACGATGAAACACAGAAATTGCATCGGAATTAAATAGAAAAGGCACAATGCCGACTCTAGTACAAGAAGACTTGCTCTTCTTACTGTCTATAATTTGAACCTTTCCTGTGAGACCGGTTTTAGATTCCGATGCTTCGCTTCAGGTTTACCGTATCCCTCGGACCTTCTTATTGACGATGAAACACAGAAATTGAATCGGAATTACATAGAAAAATCACAATGCCGACTTAAGTACAAGAAAACTGACTATTCTTACTGTCTATGTTTTGAACCATTACTGTGATACTAGTTATAGATTCCGATGCATCACTTCAGGTTTACTGTATCCCTCTGACCTTCTTATTGACGATGAAACACAGAAATTGCATCGGAATTAAATACAAAAGGCACAATGCCGACTCAAGTAAAAGAAGACTGGCCCTTCTTACTGTCTATATTTTGAACCTTTTCTGTGATAACGGTTTTAGATTCCAATGCTTCACTTCAGGTTTACTGTATCCCTTGGACCTTTTTATTGGCGACGAAACACAGAAACTGCATCGGAATTAAACAGAGAAGGCACAATGTCGACTTAAGTACAAGAAAACTGACTCTTCTTACTGTCTATGTTTTGAACCATGCCTGTGACACTAGTTATAGGTTCCGATGCATCACTTTAGGTTTACCGTATCCCTCTGACATTCTTATTGAGGATGAAACACAGAAATTGCATCGGATTTTAATACAAAAGGCACAATGCCGACTTAAGTATAAGAAAACTAACTCTTCTTACTGTCTATGCTTTGAACCATTCCTGTGACAATAGTTATAGATTCCGATGCTTCACTTCAGGTTTACTGTATCCCTTGACCTTCTTATTGACGATGAAACACAGAAATTGCATCGGAATTAAATACAAAAGGCACATTGCCGACCCAAGTACAAGAAGACTGGCTCTTCTTACTGTCTATGCTTTGAACCATTCCTGTGACACCTCTTTATCGATTCCGATGCTTCACTTCAGGTTTACTTTATCCCTTGACCTTCTTAATGACGATGAAACACAGAAATTGCATCAGAATACAAATAAAAGGCACAATGCTGACCTAAGTACAATAAGACTGACTCTTCTTACTGTCTATGTTTTGAATCATTCCTGTGACACTAGTTATAGATTCCGATGCTTCACTTCAGGTATACTGTATCCCTTGGACCTTCTTATTGACGACGAAACACAGAAATTGCATCGGAATTAAATACAAAAGGCACAATGCCGACAAAGTACAAGAAGACTGGCTCTTCTTACTGACTATGTTTTGAACCTTTCCTGTGAGACCGGTTTTAGATTCCGATGCTTCACTTCAGGTTTACAGTATCCCATCCAGCTTCTTATTGACGACGAAACACAGCAATTGCATCGGAATTAAATAGAAGAGGCACAATGCCGACTTAAGTACAAGAGAACTGACTCTTCTTCCTGTCTATGTTTTGAACGATTACTGTGACACTAGTTATAGATTCCGTTGCATCACTTCATGTTTACTGTATGCAGCTGACCTTCTTATTGACGATGAAACACAGAAATTGCATCGTAATTAAATATAGAGGGCACAATGCCGACTGAAGTACACGAAGACTGACTCTTCTTACTGTCTATGTTTGAACCATTCCTGTGACACTAGTTATAGATTCCGATGCTTCACTTCAGATTTACTGTATCCCTCCGACTGTCTTATTCACGATGAAACACAGAAATTGCATCGGAATTAAATAGAAAGGGCACAATGCCGACTCTAGTACAAGAAGACTGGCTCTTCTTACTGTCTATAATTTGAACTTTTCCTGTGAGACCGGTTTTAGATTTTGATGCTTCGCTTCAGGTTTACTGTATCCCTCGGACCTTCTTATTGACGACGAAACACAGAAATTGCATCGGAATTAAATAGAAAAATCACAATGCCGACTTAAGTACAAGAAAACTGACTCTTCTTACTGTCTATGTTTGAACCATTCCTGTGACACTAGTTATAGATTCCGATGCTTCACTTCAGGTTTACTGTTTTCCTCTGACAGTCGTATTGACGATGAAACACAGAAATTGCATCGGAATTAAATACAAAAGGCACAATGAAAAGTCAAGTACAATACGTCTGGCTCTTCTGACTGTCTATGTTTTGAACCTTTCCAGTGAGACCGGTTTTATATTCCGATGCTTCACTTCAGGTTTACAGTATCCCTTCGACCTTCTTATTGACGACGAAACACATCAATTGCATCGGAATTAAATAGAAAAAGCACAATGCCGACTTAAGTACAAGAGAACTAACTCTTCTTCCTGTCTATGTTTTGAACGATTACTGTGACACTAGTTATAGATTCCGTTGCATCACTTCATGTTTACTGTATCCAGCTGACCTTCTTATTGACGATGAAACACAGAAATTGCATCGTAATTAAATATAAAAGCCACAATGCCGACTGAAGTACACGAAGACTGCCTCTTCTTACTGTCTATGTTTTGAACCATTCCTGTGACACTAGGTATAGATTCCGATGCTTCACTTCAGGTTTACTGTATCCCTCTGACCGTCTTATTGACGATGAAACACGGAAATTGCATCGGAATTAAATACAAATGGCACAATGCCGACTCAGGTACAAGAAGTCTGGCTCTTCTTACAGTCTATGTTTTGAACCTTTCCTGTGAGACCGGTTTTAGATTGCGATGCTTCACTTCTGGTTTACTTTATCCCTTGGACCTTCTTATTGACGACGAAACACAGAAATTGCATCGGAATTCAATAGAAAAGGCACAATGCCGACTTAAGAACAAAAAAACTGACTCTTCTCACTGTCTATGTTTGAACCATTCCTGTGACACTAGTTATAGATTCCGATGCTTCACTTCAGGTTTACTGTATCCCTCTGACCTTCTTATTGACGATGAAACACAGATATTGCATCGGAATTAAATACAAAAGGCACAATGCCGACTCTTTACAAGAAGACTAGCTCTTCTTACTGTCTATGATTTGAACCTTTCCTGTGAGACCGGTTTTAGATTCCGATGCTTCACTTCAGGTTTACTGTATCCCTTGGACCTTCTTATTGGCGACGATACACAGAAATTGCATCGGAATTAAATAGAAAAGGCACAATGCCGACTTAAGTACAAGAAAACTGACTCTTCTTACTGTCTATGTTTTGAACCTCTCCTGTGAGACCAGTTTTAGATTCCGATGCTTGACTTCAGGTTTACTGTATCCCTTGTACCCTTTTATTGACGATGAAACACAGAAATTGCATCGGAATTAAATTTAAAAGGCATAATGCCGACTTAAGTACCAGAAAACTGACTCTTCTTACTCTTTATGTTTGAACCATTCCTGTGACACTAGTTATAGATTCCGATGCTTCACTTCAGATTTACTGTATCCCACCGACCGTCTTATTCACGATGAAACACAGAAATTGCATCGGAATTAAATAGAAAAGGCACAATGCCGACTCTAGTACAAGAAGACTTGCTCTTCTTACTGTCTATAATTTGAACCTTTCCCGTGAGACCGGTTTTAGATTCCGATGCTTCGCTTTAGGTTTACTGTATCCCTCGGACCTTCTTATTGACGATGAAACACAGAAATTGCATCGGAATTACATAGAAAAATCACAATGCCGACTTAAGTACAAGAAAACTGACTCTTCTTACTGTCTATGTTTTGAACCATTACTGTGACACTAGTTATACATTCCGATGCATCACTTCAGGTTTACTGTATCCCTCTGACCTTCTTATTGACGATGAAACACAGAAATTGCATCGGAATTAAATACAAAAGGCACAATGCCGACTCAAGTACAAGAAGACTGGCCCTTCTTACTGTCTATATTTTGAACCTTTCCTGTGATAACGGTTTTAGATTCCAATGCTTCACTTCAGGTTTACTGTATCCCTTGGACCTTCTTACTGGCGACGAAACACAGAAACTGCATCGGAATTAAACAGAGAAGGCACAATGTCGACTTAAGTACAAGAGAACTGACTCTTCTTACTGTCTATGTTTGAACCATGCCTGTGACAATAGTTATGGGTTCCGATGCATCACTTTAGGTATACCGTATCCCTCTGACATTCTTATTGAGGATGAAACACAGAAATTGCATCGGATTTTAACACAAAAGGCACAATGCCGACTTAAGTATAAGAAAACTGACTCTTCCGACTGTCTATGCTTTGAACCATTCCTGTGACAATAGTTATAGGTTCCGCTGCATCACTTCAGGTTTACTGTATCCCTCTGACCTTCTTATTGACGATGAAACACAGAAATTGCATCGGAATTTAATACAAAAGGCACAATGGCGACTTAAATATACGAAAACTGACTCTTCTTACTGACTATGCTTTGAACCATTCCTGTGACACTAGTTATAGATTCCGATGCTTCACTTCAGGTTTACTGTATCCCTTGGACCTTCTTATTGACGACGAAACACAGAAATTGCATCGGAATTGAATACAAAACTCACAATGCCGACTTAAGCACAAGAAAACTGACTCTTCTTACTGTCTATGCTTTGAACCATTACTGTGACACTAGTTATAGATTCCGATGTTTCTCTTCGGGTCTACTGTATCCCTCTGACCTTCTTATTGACGATGAAAGACAGAAATTGCATCGGAATTAAATACAACATGCACAATGCCGACATAAGTACAAGAAAACTGATTTTTCTTACTGTCTATGCTTTTCCCATTCCTGTGACACTAGTTATAGATTCCGATGCTTCACTTCAGGTTTACTGTATCCCTCTGACCGTCTTATTGACGATGAAACACAGAAATTGCATCGGAATTAAATACAAAAGGGACAATGCCGACTCAAGTACAAGAAGACTGGCTCTTCTTAGTGTCTATTTTTGACCTTTCCTGTGATACCGGTTTTAGTTTCGGATGCTTCACTTCAGGTTTACTGTATCCCTTGGACCTTCTTATTGACGACGAAACACAGAAATTGCTTCGGAATTCAATAGAAAAGGCACAATGCCGACTTAAGAACAAAAAAACTGACTCTTCTCACTGTCTATGTTTTGAACCATTCCTGTGACACTAGTTATAGATTCCGATGCTTCACTTCAGGTTTACTGTATCCATCTGACATTCTTAATGACGATGAAACACAGAAATTGCATCGGAATACAAACAAAAGGCACAATGCCGACTTAAGTACAAGAAGACTGACTCTTCTTACTGTCTATGTATTAACCATTCCTGTGACACTAGTTATAGATTCCGATGGTTCACTTTAGGATTACTGTATCCCTCTGACCTTCTTATTGACGATGAAACACAGATATTGCATCGGAATTAAATACAAAAGGCACAATGCCGACTCTTTACAAGAAGACTAGCTCTTCTTACTGTCTATGATTTGAACCTTTCCTGTGAGACCGGTTTTAGATTCCGATGCTTCACTTCAGGTTTACTGTATCCCTTGGACCTTCTTATTGGCGACGATACACAGAAATTGCATCGGAATTAAATAGAAAAGGCACAATGCCGACTTAAGTACAAGAAAACTGACTCTTCTTACTGTCTATGTTTTGAACCTCTCCTGTGAGACCAGTTTTAGATTCCGATGCTTGACTTCTGGTTTACTGTATCCCTTGTACCCTTTTATTGACGATGAAACACGGAAATTGCATCGGAATTAAATTTAAAAGGCATAATGCCGACTTAAGTACCAGAAAACTGACTCTTCTTACTCTTTATGTTTGAACCATTCCTGTGACACTAGTTATAGATTCCGATGCTTCACTTCAGATTTACTGTATCCCACCGACCGTCTTATTCACGATGAAACACAGAAATTGCATCGGAATTAAATAGAAAAGGCACAATGCCGACTCTAGTACAAGAAGACTTGCTCTTCTTACTGTCTATAATTTGAACCTCTCCTGTGAGACCGGTTTTAGATTCCGATGCTTCGCTTCAGGTTTACTGTATCCCTCGGACCTTCTTATTGACGATGAAACACAGAAATTGCATCAGAATTACATAGAAAAATCACAATGCCGTCTTAAGTACAAGAAAACTGACTCTTCTTACTGTCTATGTTTTGAACCATTACTGTGACACTAGTTATACATTCCGATGCATCACTTCAGATTTACTGTATCCCTCTGACCTTCTTATTGACGATGAAACACAGAAATTGCATCGGAATTAAATACAAAAGGCACAATGCCGACTCAAGTACGAGAAGACTGGCCCTTCTTACTGTCTAAATTTTGAACCTTTCCTGTGATAACGGTTTTAGATTCCAATGCTTCACTTCAGGTTTACTGTATCCCTTGGACCTTCTTACTGGCGACGAAACACATAAACTGCATCGGAATTAAACAGAGAAGGCACAATGTCGACTTAAGTACAAGAAAACTGACTCTTCTTACTGTCTATGTTTTGAACCATGCCTGTGACAGTAGTTATAGGTTCCGATGCATCACTTTAGGTTTACCGTATCCCTCTGACATTCTTATTGAGGATGAAACACAGAAATTGCATCGGATTTTAATACAAAAGGCACAATGACGATATAAGTACAAGAAATTTGACTCTTCATACTGTCTATGATTTGAAGCATTCCTGTGACACTAGTTATAGATTTCGGTGCTTCACTTCAGGTTTACTGTATCCCTCTGACCTTCTTATTGACGATGAAACACAGAAATTGCATCGGAATTAAATACAAAAGGCACAAAGACGACTTAAGTAGAAGAAAACTGATGCTTCTTACTGTCTATGTTTTCACTATTCCTGTGACACTAGTTATAGATTCCGATGCTTCACTTCAGCTATACTGTATCCCTTGGACCTTCTCATTGACGACGAAACACTGAAATTGCATCGGAATTTAATACAAAAGGCACAATGCCGACTTAAGTATAAGAAAACTGACCATTCTTACTGTCTATGCTTTGAACCATTCCTGTGACACTAGTTACAGATTCCGATGCTTCACTTCAGGTTTATTGTATCCCTTGACCTTCATATTGACGAAGAAACACAGAAATTGCATCGGAATTAAATACAAAATGCACAATGCCGTCTCAAGTACAAGAAGACTGGCTCTTCTTACTGTCTATGCTTTGAGCCATTCCTGTGACACTAGTTATAGATTCAGATGCTTCACTTCAGGTTTACTGTATCCCTCTGACCTTCTTATTGACGATGAAACGCAGAAATTGCATCGGAATACAAATAAAAGACACAATGCCGACTTAAGTACAAGAAGACTGACTCTTCTTACTGTCTATGTTTTGAACCATTCCTGTGACACTAGTTATAGATTCCGATGCTTCACTTCATGTTTACTGCATCCCTCTGACCATCTTATTGACGATGAAACACAGAAATTGCATCGGAATTAAATACAAAAGGCATAATGCCGACTTAAGTACAAGAAAACTGATTCTTCTTACTGTCTATGTTTTTAACCATTCCTGTGACACTAGTTATAGATTCCGATGCTTCACTTCAGGTTTACTGTATCCCTCTGACCGTCTTATTGACGATGAAACACAGAAATTGCATCGGAATTAAATACAAAAAGCACAATGCCGACTCAAGTACAAGAAGACTGGCTCTTCTTAATGTCTATCTTTTGAACCTTTCCTGTGATACCGGTTTTAGTTTCGGATTTTTCACTTCAGTTTTACTGTATCCCTTGGACCTTGTTTTGACGACGAAACACAGAAACGGCATCGGAATTAAAAAGAAAAGGCACAATGTCGACTTAAGTACAAGAAAACTGTCTCTGCTTACTGTCTATGTTTTGAACCGATCTTGTGACACTAGTTATAGATTCCCATGCTACACTTCAGGTTTACTGTATCCCTCTGACCTTCTTATTGACGACGAAACACTGAAAATGCATCGGAATTAAATACAAATGGCACAATTCCGACTCAAGTACAAGAAGACTGGCTCTCCTTACTGTCTATGTTTTGAACCTTTCCTGGGAGACCAGTATTTGATTCCGATGCTTCACTTCAGGTTTACTGTATCCCTTGGACCTTCTTATTGACGATGAAACACAGAAATTGCATCGGAATTCAATAGAAAAGGCTCAATGCCGACTTAAGTACAAGAAAACTGATTCTTCTTACTGTCTATGTTTTGAATCATTCCTGTGACACTAGTTATTGATTCCGATGCTTCACTTCAGGTTTACTGTATCCCTCTGACCTTCTTAATGACGATGAAACACAGAAATTGCATCGAAATACAAACAAAAGGCACAATGCCGACTTAAGTTCAAGAAGATTGAATCTTCTTACTGTCTATGTTTTGAACCATTCCTGTGACACTAGTTATAGATTCCGATGCTTCACTTCAGGTTTACTGTATCCCTCTGACCTTCTTATTGACGATGAAACACAGAAATTGCATCGGAAATAATTACAAAAGGCACAATGCCGACTTAAGTACACGGAAACTGACTCTTCTTACTGTCTATGTTTTGAACCACTCCTGTGGCACTAGTTATAGATTCTGATGCTTCACTTCAGGTTTACTGTATCCCTCTGACCTTCTTGTTGACGAAGAAACACAGAAATTGCATCGGAATTAAATACATAACGCACAATGCCGAAACTAGTACAAGAAGACTGGCTCTTCTTACTGTCTATATTTTGAACCTTTCCTGTCAGACCGGTATTAGACTCCGACGCTTCGCTTCAGGTTTACTGTATCCCTTGGACCTTTCTTATTGAGGATGAAACACAGAAATTGCATCGGAATTAAATAGAAAAGGTACAATGCCGACTTATGTACAAGAAAGCTGACTCTTCATACTGTCTATGTTTGAACCATGCCAGTGACACTAGTTATAGATTCCGATGCTTCACTGCAGGTTTCCTTTATCCTTCTGACCGTATTATTGACGATGAAACACAGAAATTGCTCCGGAATTTAATACAAAAGGCACAATGCCGACTCAAGTACAAGAAGACTGGCTCTTCTTTATGTCTATGACTTGAACCTTTCCTGTGAGACCTGTTTTAGATTCCGATGCTAGACTTCAGGTTTACTGTAACCCTTGGAACTTCTTATTGACGATGAAACACAGAAATTGCATCGGAATTCAATAGAAAAGGCTCAATGCCGACTTAAGTACAAGAAAACTGATTCTTCTTACTGTCTATGTTTTGAATCATTCCTGTGACACTAGTAATTGATTCCGATGCTTCACTTCAGGTTTACTGTATCCCTCTGACCTTCTTAATGACGATGAAACACAGAAATTGCATCGAAATACAAACAAAAGGCACAATGCCGACTTAAGATCAAGAAGATTGAATCTTCTTACTGTCTATGTTTTGAACCATTCCTGTGACACTAGTTATAGATTCCGATGCTTCACTTCAGGTTTACTGTATCCCTCTGACCTTCTTATTGACGATGAAACACAGAAATTGCATCGGAAATAATTACAAAAGGCACAATGCCGACTTAAGTACACGGAAACTGACTCTTCTTACTATCTATGTTTTGAACCACTCCTGTGGCACTAGTTATAGATTCTGATGCTTCACTTCAGGTTTACTGTATCCCTCTGACCTTCTTGTTGACGAAGAAACACAGAAATTGCATCGGAATTAAATACATAAGGCACAATGCCGAAACTAGTACAAGAAGACTGGCTCTTCTTACTGTCTATATTTTGAACCTTTCCTGTCAGACCGGTATTAGACTCCGACGCTTCGCTTCAGGTTTACTGTATCCCTTGGACCTTTCTTATTGACGATGAAACACAGATATTGCATCGGAATTAAATACAAAAGGCACAATGCCGACTCTTTACAAGAAGACTAGCTCTTCTTACTGTCTATGATTTGAACCTTTCCTGTGAGACCGGTTTTAGATTCCGATGCTTCACTTCAGGTTTACTGTATCCCTTGGACCTTCTTATTGGCGACGATACACAGAAATTGCATCGGAATTAAATACAAAAGGCACAATGCCGGTATAAGTACAAGTAATTTGACTCTTCATACTGTCTATGATTTGAAGCATTCCTGTGACACTAGTTATAGATTTCGGTGCTTCACTTCAGGTTTACTGTATCCCTCTGACCTTCTTATTGACGATGAAACACAGAAATTGCATCGGAATTAAATACAAAGGGCACAAAGACGACTTAAGTAGAAGAAAACTGATGCTTCTTACTGCCTATGTTTTCACTATTCCTGTGACACTAGTTATAGATTCCGATGCTTCACTTCAGCTATACTGTATCCCTTGGACCTTCTCATTGACGACGAAACACTGAAATTGCATCGGAATTTAATACAAAAGGCACAATGCCGACTTAAGTATAAGAAAACTGACCATTCTTACTGTCTATGCTTTGAACCATTCCTGTGACACTAGTTACAGATTCCGATGCTTCTCTTCAGGTTTACTATATCCCTTGACCTTCTTATTGACGATGGAACACAGAAATTGCATCGGAATAAAATACAAAAGGCACAATGCCGACTCAAGTACAAGAAGACTGGCTCTTCTTACTGTCTATGTTTTGAACCATTTTTGTGACACTAGTTATGGATTCCGATGCTTCACTTCAGGTATACTGTATCCCTTGGACCTTCTTATTGACGACGAAACACAGAAATTGCATCGGAATTAAATCCAAAAGGCACAATGCCGACTTAAGTACAAGAAAACTTACTCTTCTTACTGTCTATGCTTTGAACCATTCCTGTGACCTTAGTTATATATTCCGATGCTTCACTTCATGTTTACTGTATCCCTCTGACCATCTTATTGACGATGAAACACAGAAATTGCATCGGAATTAAATACAAAAGGCACAATGCCGACTTAAGTACAAGAAAACTGATTCTTCTTACTGTCTATTTTTTTAACCATTCCTGTGACACTAGTTATAGATTCCGATGCTTCACTTCAGGTTTACTGTATCCCTCTGACCGTCTTATTGACGATGAGACACAGACATTGCATCGGAATTAAATGCAAAGAGCACAATGCCGACTCAAGTAGAAGAAGACTGGCTCTTCTTAGTGCCTATATTTTGAACCTTTCCTGTGATACCGGTTTTAGTTTCGGATTCTTCACTTCAGGTCTACTGTATCCCTTGCACCTTGTTTTGACGACGAAACACAGATACGGCATCGGAATTAAAAGGAAAAGGCACAATGTCGACTTAAGTACAAGAAAACTGCCTCTTCTTACTGTCTATGTTTTGAACCGATCCTGTGACACTAGTTATAGATTCCCATGCTACACTTCAGGTTTACTGTATCCCTCTGACCTTCTTATTGACGACGAAACACAGAAAATGCATCGGAATTAAATACTAAAGGCACAATGCCAAATTAAGTATAAGAAAACTGACTCTTCTTACTGTCTATGTTTGAACCATTCCTGTGACACTAGTTATAGATTCCGATGCTTCACTTCAGGTTTACTGTATCCCTCTGGCCTTCTTATTGACGATGAAAACAGAAATTGCATCGAAATTAAATACAAAAGGCACAATGCCGACCCTAGTACAAGAAAACTGGCTCTTCTTACTGTCTATGTTTTGAACCTTTCCTGTGAGACCGGTTTTAGATTCTGATGCTTCACTTCAAGTTTACTGTATCCCTTGGACCTTCTTATTTACGACAAAAACACAGAAATTGCATCGGAATTGAATAGAAAAGGCACAATGCCGACTTAAGACCAAGAAAATTGACTCTTGTTACTGTCTGTGTTTTGAACCATTCCTGTGACACTAGTTATAGATTCCGATGCTTCACTTCAGGGTTACTGTATCCCTCTGACCTTCTTATTGACGATGAAACACTGAAATTGCATCGGTATTTAATACAAAAGGCACAATGCCGACTTAAGTATAAGAAAACTGACTCTTCTTACTGTCTATGCTTTGATCCATTCCTGTGACAATAGTTATAGATTCCGATGCTTCACTTCAGGTTTACTGTATCCCTTGACCTTCTTATTGACGATGAAACACAGAAATTGCATCGGAATTAAATACAAAAGGCACAATGCCGACTTAAGTACAAGAATACTGACTCTTCATACTGTCGAAGATTTGAACCATTCCTGTGACACTAGTTATAGATTCCGGTGCTTCACTTCAGGTATACTGTATCTCTTGGACCTTCTCATTGACGACGAAACACAGAAATTGCATCGGAATTTAATAGAAATGGCACAATGCCGACTTAAGTATAAGAAAACTGACTCTTCTTACTGTCTATGCTTTGAACCATTCCTGTGACACTAGTTACAGATTCCGATGCTTCACTTCAGGTTTATTGTATCCCTTGACCTTCATATTGACGAAGAAACACAGAAATTGCATCGGAATTAAATACAAAATGCACAATGCTGTCTCAAGTACAAGAAGACTGGCTCTTCTTACTGTCTATGCTTTGAGCCATTCCTGTGACACTAGTTATAGATTCAGATGCTTCACTTCAGGTTTACTGTATCCCTCTGACCTTCTTATTGACGATGAAACGCAGAAATTGCATCGGAATACAAATAAAAGGCACAATGCCGACTTAAGTACAAGAAGACTGACTCTTCTTACTGTCTATGTTTTGAACCATTCCTGTGACACTAGTTATAGATTCCGATGCTTCACTTCATGTTTACTGCATCCCTCTGACCATCTTATTGACGATGAAACACAGAAATTGCATCGGAATTAAATACAAAAGGCACAATGCCGACTTAAGTACAAGAAAACTGATTCTTCTTACTGTCTATGTTTTTAACCATTCCTGTGACACTAGTTATAGATTCCGATGCTTCACTTCAGGTTTACTGTATCCCTCTGACCGTCTTATTGACGATGAAACACAGAAATTGCATCGGAATTAAATACAAAAAGCACAATGCCGACTCAAGTACAAGAAGACTGGCTCTTCTTAATGTCTATCTTTTGAACCTTTCCTGTGATACCGGTTTTAGTTTCGGATTTTTCACTTCAGTTTTACTGTATCCCTTGGACCTTGTTTTGACGACGAAACACAGAAACGGCATCGGAATTAAAAAGAAAAGGCACAATGTCGACTTAAGTACAAGAAAACTGTCTCTGCTTACTGTCTATGTTTTGAACCGATCTTGTGACACTAGTTATAGATTCCCATGCTACACTTCAGGTTTACTGTATCCCTCTGACCTTCTTATTGACGACGAAACACAGAAAATGCATCGGAATTAAATACAAATGGCATAATTCCGACTCAAGTACAAGAAGACTGGCTCTCCTTACTGTCTATGTTTTGAACCTTTCCTGGGAGACCAGTAATTGATTCCGATGCTTCACTTCAGGTTTACTGTATCCCTTGGACCTTCTTATTGACGATGAAACACAGAAATTGCATCGGAATTCAATAGAAAAGGCTCAATGCCGACTTAAGTACAAGAAAACTGATTCTTCTAACTGTCTATGTTTTGAATCATTCCTGTGACACTAGTTATTGATTCCGATGCTTCACTTCAGGTTTACTGTATCCCTCTGACCTTCTTAATGACGATGAAACACAGAAATTGCATCGAAATACAAACAAAAGGCACAATGCCGACTTAAGTTCAAGAAGATTGAATCTTCTTACTGTCTATGTTTTGAACCATTCCTGTGACACTAGTTATAGATTCCGATGCTTCACTTCAGGTTTACTGTATCCCTCTGACCTTCTTATTGACGATGAAACACAGAAATTGCATCGGAAATAATTACAAAAGGCACAATGCCGACTTAAGTACACGGAAACTGACTCTTCTTACTGTCTATGTTTTGAACCACTCCTGTGGCACTAGTTATAGATTCTGATGCTTCACTTCAGGTTTACTGTATCCCTCTGACCTTCCTGTTGACGAAGAAACACAGAAATTGCATCGGAATTAAATACATAAGGCACAATGCCGACTCAAGTACAAGAAGACTGGCTCTTCTTTATGTCTATGACTTGAACCTTTCCTGTGAGACCTGTTTTAGATTCCGATGCTTGACTTCAGGTTTACTGTAACCCTTGGAACTTCTTATTGACGATGGATCACATAAATTGCATCGGAATTAAATACAAAAGCACAATGTCGACTTAAGTACTAGAAAACTGACTCTTCTTATTGTCTATGTTTTGAACCATTCCTGTGACACTATGTATAGATTCCGATGCTTCACTTCAGGTTTACTGTATCCCTCTGACCTTCATATTGACGATGAAACACAGAAATTGCATCGGAATTAAATACAAAAGGCACAATGCCGGCTCTAGAACAAGAAGCCTGTCTCTTCTCACTGTGTATGATTATAACCTTTCCTGTGAGACCGGTTTTAGATTCCGATCCTTCACTTCAGGTTTACTGTATCCATTGGACCTTCTTATTGACGACGAAACACAGATATTGCATAGGAATTAAATACAAAAGGCACAATGCCGACTTAAGAACAAGAAACTGACTTTTCTTACTGTCTATGTTAAGAACCATTCCTGTGACATTAGTTATAGATTCCGATGCTTCACTTCAGGTTAACTGTATCCCTCTGACCTTCTTGTTGACGATGAAACACAGAAATTGCATCGGAATTAAATACAAAAGCTACAATGCCGACTCTTGTACAAGAAGACTGGCACTTCTTACTGTCTATATTTTGAACCTTTCCTGTGAGACCGGTTTTAGATTCCGATGCTTCGCTTCAGGTTTACTGTATCCCTTGGACCTTCTTATTGAAGACGAAAGACAGAAATATGATCGGAATTAAATAGAAAAGGAATATTGCCCACTTAAGTACAGGAAAACTGACTCTTCTTACCGTCTATGTTTGAACCATGACTGTGACACTAGTTATAGATTCTGATGCTTCACTTCAGGTATACTGTATCCCTCTGACCTTCTTATTGACGATGAAACACAGATATTGCATCGGAATTTAATACAAAAGGCACAATGCCGACTCAAGTACAAGAAGACTGGCTCTTCTTACTGTCTATGTTTGGAACCTTTCCTGTGAGACCAGTTTTAGATTCTGATGCTTAACTTCAGGTTTACTGTATCCCTCGGACCTTCTTATTGACGACGAAACACAGAAATTGCATCGGAATTCAATAGAAAAGGCACAGTGCCGACTTAAGAACAAGAAAACTGACTCTTCTTACTAGCTATGTTTTGAACCATTCCTGTGACACTAGTTTTAGATTCCGATGCTTCACTTCAGGTTTAATGTATCCCTCTGACCTTCTTAATGACGATGACACACGGAAATTGCATCGTAATACAAACAAAAGGCACAATGCCAACTTAAGTTCAAGAAGACTGACTCTTGTCACTGTCTATGGTTTGTACAATTCCTGTGACACTAGTTATAGAATCCGATGGTTTACTTCAGGTTTACTGTATCCCTCTGACCTTCGTATTCCCGATGAAACACAGAAATTGCATCGGAATTAAAAAAAAAAGGCACAATGCCGACTCTAGTACAAGAAGACTGGCTCTTCTTACTGCCTATGTTTAGAACCTGTCCTGTGTGACCGGTTTTAGATTCCGATGCTTCACTTCGGGTTTACTCTATGCCTTGGACCTTCTTATTGACGCCGAAACACAGAAATTGCATCGGAATTAAATACAAAAGGCACAATGCCGACTCAAGTACAAGAAGACTGGCTCTTCTTACTGTCTATATTATGAACCTTTCCTGTGAGACCGGTTTTAAATTCCGATGCTTCGCTTCAGGTTTACTGTATCCCTTGGACCTTCTTATTGACGACGAAACACAGAAATAGCATCGGAATTCAATAGAAAAGACTCAATGCCGACTTAAGTACAAGAAAACTGACTCTTCTTACTGTCTATGTTTTGAATCATTCCTGTGACACTAGTTATAGATTCCGATGCTTCACTTCAGGTTTACTGTATCCCTCTGACCTTGTTATTGACGATGAAACAAAGAAATTGCATCGGAATTAAATAGAAGAGGCACAATGCCGACTTAAGTACAAGAAAACTGACTCTTCTTACTGTCTATGTTTTGAACCTTTACTGTGAGACCAGTTTTAGATTCCGATGCTTGACTTTAAGTTTACTGTATCCCTTGGACCTTCTTATTGACGATGGAACACAGAAATTGCATTGGAATTAAATACAAACGGCACAATGCCGACTTAAGTACAAGAAAACTGACTCTTCTTACGGTCATTGTTTTGAACCATTCCTGTGACACTAGTTATAGATTCCGATGCTTCACTTCAGGTTAACTGTATCCCTCCGACCTTGTTATTGACGATGAAACAAAGAAATTGCATCGGAATTAAATAGAAGAGGCACAATGCCGACTTAAGTACAAGAAAACTGACTCTTCTTACTGTCTATGGTTTTAACCATTCCTGTGACACTAGTTATAGATTCCGATGCTTCACTTCAGGTTTACTGTATCCCTCTGACCTTCTTATTGATGATGAAACACAGAAATTGCATCAGAATTAATTACAAAAGGCACAATGCCGACTTAAGTATAAGAAAATTGACTCTTCTTTCTGTCTATGTTTTGAACCATTCCATTGACATTAGTTTCAGATTCCGATGCTTCACTTCAGGTTTACTGTATCCCTCTGACCCGCCTATTGACGATGAAACACAGAAATTACATCGGAATTAAATACAAAAGACACAATGCCGACTCAAGCACAAGAAGACTGGCTCTTCTTACTGTCTATGTTTTGAACCTTTCCTGTGAGACCGGTTTTAGATTCCGATGCTTCACTTCAGGTTTACTGTATCCCTTGGCCCTTCTTATTGACGACGAAACACAGAAATTGCATCGGAATTATTTAGAAAAGGCACAATGCCGACTTAAGTACAAGAAAACTAACTCTTCTTACTGTCTATGTTTTAAACCATTCCTGTGACACTAGTTATAGATTCCGATGCTTCACTTCAGGTTTACTGTATCCCTCTGCCCTTCTAATTGACGATGAAACACAGAGATTGCATCGGAATTAAATACATAAGGCACAATGCCGACTCTAGTACAAGAAGACTGGCTCTTTTTACTGTCTATATTTTGAACCTTTCCTGTAAGACCGGTTTTAGATTCCGATGCTTCGCTTCAGGTTTACTGTATCCCTAGGACATTCTTATTAACGACGAAACACAGAAATTGCATCGGAATTAAATAGAAAACGCAAAATGCCGACTTGAGTACAGGAAAGCTGACTCATCTTACTGTCTATGTTTGAACCATTCCTGTGACACTAGTTATAGATTCCGATGCTTCACTTCAGGTATACTGTATCCCTCTGACCTTCTTATTGACGATGAAACACAAATATTGCATCGGAATTAAATACAAAAGGCACAATGCCGACTCAAGTACAAGAAGACTGGCTCTTCTTACTGTCTAAGTTTTGAACCTATCCTGTGAGACCAGTTTTAGATTCTGATGCTTCACTTCAGGTTTACTGTATCCCTTGGACCTTCTTATTGACGACGAAACATAGAAATTGCATCGGAATTCCATAGAAATGTCACAATGCCGACTTGAGAACAAGAGAACTGACTCTTTTTACTGTCTATGTTATGAACCTTTCCTATGAAACTTGTTATAGATTCTGATGCTTCACTTCAAGTTTACTGTATCCCTCAGACCTTCTTAATGACGATGAAACACAGAAATTGCATCGGAATACAAAGAAAAGGCACAATGCCGACTTAAGTACAAGAAGACTGACTCTTCTTACTGTCTATGTTTGAACCATGCCAGTGACACTAGTTATAGATTCCGATGCTTCACTGCAGGTTTCCTGTATCCATCTGACCGTCTTATTGACGATGAAACACAGAAATTCCTCCGGAATTAAATACAAAAGGCACAATGCCGACTCAAGTACAAGAAGACTGACTCTTCTTACTGTCTATGTTTTGAACCATTCCTGTGACACTAGTTATTGATTCAGATGGTTCACTTCAGGTTTACTGTTTCCCTCTGACCTTCTTATTGTCGATGAAACATAGAAATTGCATCGGAATTAAATACAAAAGGCACAATGCCGACTCTAGATCAAGAAGCCTGGCTCTTCTTACTGTCTATGATTTTAAACTTTCCTGTGAGACCGGTTTTAGATTTCGATGCTTCACTTCAGGTTTACTGTATCCTTCTGACCTTCTTATTGACGATGAAACACAGAAATTGCATCGGAATTAGTTACAAAAGGCACAATGCCGATTTAATTATAAGAAAACTGACTCTTCTTACTGTCTATGCTTGGAACCATTCCTGTGACACTAGTTATAGATTCCGAAGCTTCACTTCAGGTTTACTGTATCCCTCTGACCTTCTTATTGCCGATGAAACACAGAAATTGCATCGGAATTAAATACAAAAGGCACAATAACGACTCAAGTACAAGAAGACTGGCTCTTCTTACTGTCTATGTTTTGAATCTCTCCTGTGAGACCAGTTTTAGATTCCGATGCTTGACCTCAGGTTTACTGTATCCCTTGGACCTTCTTATTGACGATGGAACACAGAAATTGCATCGGAATTAAATACAAAAGGCGCAATGCCTACTTAAGTACAACAAAACTGACTCTTTTTACTCTCAATGGTTTTAACAATTCCTTTGACACTAGTTATAGATTCCGATGCTTCACTTCAGGTTTACTGTATCCCTCAGACCTTCTTATTGAAGATGAAACACAGAAATAACATCGGAATTAATTACAAAAGGCACAATGCCGACTAAAGTACAAGAAAACTGACTCTTCTTACTGTCTATGGTTTTAACCATTCCAGTGACATTAGTTATAGATTCCGATGCTTCATTTCAGGTTTACTGTATCCCTTGGACCTTCTTATTGACGACGAAACACAGAAATTGCATCGGAATTAAATAGAAAAGGTACAATGCCGACTTAAGTACAAGAAAACTGACTCTTCTTACTGTCTATGTTTGAACCATGCCAGTGACACTAGTTATAGATTCCGATGCTTCACTGCAGGTTTCCTGTATCCATCTGACCGTCTTATTGACGATAAAACACGGAAATTCCTCCGGAATTAAATACAAAAGGCACAATGCCGACTCAAGTACAAGAAGACTGACTCTTCTTACTGTCTATGTTTGAACCATTCCTGTGACACTAGTTATAGATTCCGGTGCTTCACTTCAGGTTTACGGTATCCCTCCGACCTTCTTATTGACGATGAATCACAGAAATTGCATCGGAAGTATATAGAAAAGGCACAATGCAAACTTAAGTACAAGAAAACTGACTCATCTTACTGTCAATCTTTTTAACCATTCCTGTGACACTAGTTATAGATTCCGATGCTTCACTTCAGGTTTACTGTATCCCTTGGACCTTCTTATTGACGACGAAACACAGAAATTGCATCGGAATTAAATAGAAAAGATACAATGCCGACTTAAGTACAAGAAAACTGACTCTTCTTACTGTCCATTTTTGAACCATTCCTGTGACAATAGTTATAGATTCCGGTGCTTCACTTCAGGTTTACGGTATCCCTCCGACCTTCTTATTGACGATGAATCACAGAAATTGCATCGGAAGTAAATAGAAAAGGCACAATGCAGACTTAAGTACAAGAAAACTGACTCTTCTTACTGTCAATCTTTTTAACCATTGCTGTGACACTAGTTGTAGATTCCGATGCTTCACTTCAGGTTTACTGTATCCGTTGGACCTTCTTATTGACATGTGAATCACAGAAATTGCATCGGAATTAAATACAAAAGGCACAATGCCGACTCTAGTATAAGAAGACCGGCTCTTCTTACTGCCTATGTTTAGAACCTTTCTGTGTGACCGGTCTTAGATTCCGATGCTTCACTGCGGGTTTACTGTATCCCTTGGACCTTCTTATTGACGACGAAACATAGAAATTGCATCGGAATTAAATAGAAAAGGAACAATGCCGACTTAAGCATATGGAAACTGACTCTTCTTACTGTCTGTGATTTGAACCATTCCTGTGACACTAGTTATAGATTCCGATATTTCCCTTCAGGTTTACAGTATCCCTCTGACCTTCTTATTGACGATGAAACACAGAAATTGCATCGGAATTAAATACAAAAGGCACAATGCCGACTTAAGTACAAGAAGACTGACTCTTGTTACTGTCTATGTTTTGAACCTTTTCTGTCAGACCGGTATTAGATTTCGATGCCTCGCCTTAGGTTAACTGTATCTCTTGGACCTTCTTATTGACGACGAAATACAGAAATTTCATCGGAATTAAATAGAAAAGGTTTCAATGCCGACTTAAGTACAAGAAAACTGACTCTTCTTACTGTCTATGTTTGAACCATTCATGTGACACTAGTTATAGATTCCGATGCTTCACTGCAGGTTTCCTGTATCCATCTGACCGTCTTATTGACGATGAAACACAGACATTGCTCCGGAATTAAATACAAAAGGCACAATGCCGACTCAAGTACAAGAAGACTGGCTCTTCTTAATGTCTATGATTTGAACCTTTCCTGTGAGACCAGTTTTAGATTCCGATGCTTGACTTCAGGTTTACTCTATCCCTTGGACCTTCTTATTGACGATGGATCACATAAATTGCATCGGAAGTATATACCAAAGGCACAATGCCGACTCTAGTACAAGAAGACTGGCCCTTCTTAATGTCTATATTTTGAACCTTTCCTGATAGACCGGTTTTAGTTTCCGATGCTTCGCTTCAGGTTTACTGTATCCCTTGGACCTTCTTATTGACGGCGAAACACAGAACTTGCATCCGAACTAAATAGAAAAGGAACATTGCCGACTTAAGTACAGGAAAACTCACTCTTCTTACTGTCTATGTTTGAACCATTTCTGTGACACTAGTTATAGATTCCGATGCTTCACTTCAGGTATACTGTATCCCTCTGAACTTCGTATTGACGATGAAACACAGATATTGCATCGGAATTAAATACAAAAGGCACAATGCCGACACAAGTAGAAGAAGGCTGGCTCTTCTTACTGTCTATGTTTTGAACCTTTCCTGTGAGATCAGTTTTAGAATCTGATGCTTCACTTCAGGTTTATTGTATCCCTCTGACCTTCTTAATGACGATGACACATGGAGATTGCATCGGAATACAAACAAAAGGCACAATGCCAATTTAAGTTCAAGAAGACTGACTCTTCTCACTGTCTTTATTTTTGACCATTCCAGTGACACTAGTTATAGATTCCGTTGGTTTACTTCAGGTTTACTGTATCCTTCTGACCTTCTTATTGACGATGAAACACAGAAATTTCATCGGAATTAAATACAAAAGGCACAATGCCGATTTAATTATAAGAAAACTGACCCTTCTTACTGTCTATGCTTTGAACCATTCCTGTGACACTAGTTATAGATTCCGAAGCTTCACTTCAGGTTTACTGTATCCCTCTGACCTTCTTGTTGACGATGAAACACATAAATTGCATCGGAATTAAATACAAAAGGCACAATGCCGACTCAAGTACAAGAAGACTGGCTCTTCTTACTGTCGATGATTTGAACCTTTCCTGTGAGACCGGTTTTAGATTCCGATTCTTCACTTCAGGTTTACTGTATCCCTTGGACCTTCTTATTGACGACGAAACACAGAAATTGCATCGGAATTAAATACAAAAGGGACAATGCCGACGTAAGTACAAGAAAACTGACTCTTCTTACTGTCTGTGTTTTGAACCATTACCGTGACACTAGTTATAGATTCCGATGCTTCACTTCAGGTTTACTGTATCCCTCCGACCCTCTTATTGACGATGAAACACAGAAATTGCTTCGGAATTAAATACAAAAGGCACAATGACGACCTTAGTACAAGAAAACTGACTCTTCATACTGTCTATGTTTTTCACCATTCCTGTGACACTAGTCATAGATTCCGATGCTTCACTTCAGCTTTACTGTATCCCTCGGACCTTCTTATTGACGATGAAACACAGAAATTGCATCGGAATTAATTACAAAAAGCACAATGCCGACTTAAGTACAAGAAAACTGACTCTTCTTACTGTCTATGTTTCGAACCATTCCTGTGACATTAGTTATAGATTCCGATGCTTCACTTCAGGTTTAGTGTATCCCTCTGACCTTCATGTTGACGAGGAAACACAGATATTGCATCAAAATTAAATAGAAAAGGCACAATGCCAATTTAAGCCCACGGAAACTGACTCTTCTTACTGTCTATGTTTTGAACCTTTCCTGTGAGACCAGTTTTAGATTCCGATGCTTGACTTCAGGTTCACTGTATCCCTTGGACCTTCTTATTGACGACGAAACACAGAAATTGCATCGGAATTAAATAGAAAAGGCACAATGCCGACTTAAGCACACGGAAACTGACTCTTCTTACTGTCTATGTTTTGAACCATTCCTGTGACACTAGTTATAGATTCCGATGCTTCACTTCAGGTTTACTGTATCGCTCTGACCTACTTATTGACGATGAAACACAGAAATTGCATCGGAATTAAATACAAAAGGCACAATGCCGACTCTAGTACAAGAAGACTGGCTCTTCTTACTGTCTACATTTTGAGCCTTTCCTGTCAGACCGGTATTAGATTCCGATGCCTCGCTTAAGGTTTACTGTATCCCTTGGACCTTCTTATTGACGACGAAACACAGAAATTGCATCGGAATTAAATAGAAAAGGTACAATGCCGACATAAGTACAAGAAAACTGACTCATCTTACTGTCTATGTTTGAACCATTCCTGTGACACTAGTTATAGATTCCGATGCTTCACTGCAGGTTTCCTGTATCCATATGACCGTCTTATGGACGATGAAACACAGAAATTGCCTCAGATTAAAATACAAAAGGCACAATGCCGACTCAAGTACAAGAAGACTGGCTCTTTTTACTGTCTATGATTTGAACCTTTCCTGTGAGACTAGTTTTAGATTCCGATGCTTGACTTCAGGTTTATTGTATCCCTTGGACCTTCTTATTGACGACGAAACACAGAAATTGCATCGGAATTAAATAGAAAAATACAATGCCGACTAAAGTACAAGAAAACTGACTCTTCTTACTGTCTATGTTTGAACCATTCCTGTGACACTAGTTATAGATTCAGGTGCTTCACTTGAGGTTTACTGAATCTCTCTGACATTCTTAATGACGATGAAACACAGGAATTGCATCGGAATACAAACAAAAGGCACAATGCCGATTTAAGTACAAGAAGACTAACTCTTCTTTCTGTCTATGTTTTGAACCATTCCTGTGACACTAGTTATAGATTCCGATGCTTCACTTCAGGTTTACTGTATCCCTGTGACCTTCTTACTGACGATGAAACACAGAAATTGCATCGGAATTAATTACAAAAAGCACAATGCCGACTTAAGTACAAGAATACTGACTCTTCTTACTGTCTATGTTTTCAACCATTCCTGTGACACTAGTTATAAATTCCGATGCTTCACTTCAGGTTTACTGTATCCCTCTGACCTTCTTAATGACGATGACGCACAGAAATAGCATCGGAATACAAACAAAAGTCACAATGCCAACTCAAGTTCAAGAAGACTGACTCTTCTCACTGTCTATGTTTGAACCATTCCTGAGACACTACTTATAGATTCCGATGGTTTACTTCAGGTTTACTGTATCCTTCTGACCTTCTTATTGACGATGAAACACAGAAATTGCATCGGAATTAAATACAAAAGGCACAATGCCGATGTAATTATAAGAAAACTGCCTCTTCTTACTGTCTAGCTTTGAACCATTCCTGTGACACTAGTAATAGATTCCGAAGCTTCACTTCAGGTTTACTGTATCCCTCTGACGTTCTTATTGACGATAAAACACAGAAATTGCATCGGAAATAAATACAAAAGGCACACTAACGACTCAAGTACAAGAAGTCTGGCTCCTCTTACTGACTATGATTTGAAACTTTCCTGTGAGACCAGTTTTAGATTCCGATGCTTGACTAAAGGTTTACTATATCGCTTCGACCTTCGTATTGACGATGGAACACAGAAATTGCATCGGAATTAAATACAAAAGGCGCAATGCCGCCTTAAGTACAAGAAAACTGACTCTTTTTACTGTCTATGGTTTTAACAATTCCTGTGATACTAGTTATAGATTCCGATGCTTCACTTCAGGTTTACTGCATCCCTCTGACCTTCTTATTGATGATGAAACACAGAAATTACATCGGAATTAATTACAAAAGGCACAATGCCGACTTAAGTACAAGAAAACTGACTCTTCTTACTGTCTATGGTTTTAACAATTCCTGTGACATTAGTTATAGATTCCGATGCTTCACTTCAGGTTTACTGTATCCCTCTGACCGTCTTATTGACGATGAAACACAGAAATTGTACCGAAATTAAATACAAAAAGCACAATGCCGACTCAAGTACAAGAAGACTGGCTCTTCTTACTGTCTATGATTTGAACCTTTCCTGTGAGACCGGTTTTAGATTCCGATGCTTCACTTCTTTTTTGCTGTATCCCTTGGAACTTCTTATTGACGATGGAACACATAAATTGCATCGGAATTAGATAGAAAAGGTACAATGACGACTTAATTACAAGAAAACGGACTCTTCTTACTGTCTATGTTTGAACCATTCCTGTGTCACTAGTTATAGATTCCGATGCTTCACTTCAGGTTTACTGTATCCCTCTGACCGTCTTATTGACGATGAAACACAGAAATTGCACCGGAATTAAATACAAAAGGCACAATGCCGACTCAAGTACAAGAAGACTGGCTCTTCTTACTGTCGATGATTTGAACCTTTCCCCTGAGACCGGTTTTAGATTCCGATGCTTCACTTCAGGTTTACTGTATCCCTTGGACCTTCTTATTTACGACGAAACACAGAAAATGCATAGGAATTAAATACAAAAGGGACAATGCCGACTTAAGTACAAGAAAACTGACTCTTCTTACTCTCTATGTTTTGAACCATTCCCGTGACACTAGTTATAGATTCCGATGCTTCACTTCAGGTTTACTGTATCCCTTGGACCTTCTTATTGACGATGAAACACAGAAATTGCATCGGAATTATATAGAAAAGGCACAATGCCGAATTATGTACAAGAAAACTGACTCTTCTTACTGTCTATGTTTTGAACCATTCCTTTGACACATGTTGTAGACTCCGATGCTTCACTTCAGGTTTGCTGTATCAATCTGACCGTCTTATTGACGATGAAACACAGAAATTGCATCGGAATTAAATACAAAAGGCACAATGCCGACTTAATTATAAGAAAACTGACTCTTCCTACTGTCTATGCTTTGAACCATTCCTGTGACACTAGTTATAGATTCCGATGCTTCACTTCAGGTTTACTGTATCCCTCTGACCTTCTTATTGACGTAGAAACACGGAAATTGCATGGGAACTAAATACAAAAGGGACAATGCCGACTCCAGTACAAGAAGACTGGCTCTTCTTACTGTCTATATTTTGAACCTTTCCTGTAAGACCGGTTTTAGATTCCGATGCTTCGCTTGAGGTTTACTGTATCAATTGGACCTTCTTATTGACGACGAAACACAGAATTGCATCAGTATTAAATAGAAAAGTCACAATGCCGACTTAAGTATAAGAAAACTGACTCATCTTACTGTCTATGTTTGAACCATTCCTGTGCACTAGTTATAGATTCCGATGCTTCACTTCAGGTTTACTGTATCCCTCTGACCTTCTTATTGACGATGAAACACAGATATTGCATCGGAATTGAATACAATAAGCACAATGCCGACCCTAGTACAAGAAGACAGGCTCTTCTTACTCTCTATATTTTTAACCTTTCCTCTGAGACCGGTCTTAGATTCCGATGTTGGCTTCAGGTTTACTGTATCCCTTGGACCCACTTATTGACAACGAAACACAGAAATTGCTTCGGAATTAAATAGAAAAGGTACAAAGCCGACTTAAGAACAAGAAAACTGACTCTTCTTACTGTCTATGGTTTTAACCATTCCTGTGACACTAGTTATAGATTCCGATGCTTCATTTCAGGTTTACTGTATCCCTCTGAAAATCTTATTGACGATGAAACACAGAAATTGCATCGGAATTAATTACAAAAGTCGCAATGCCGACTTCAGTACAAGAAAACTGACTCTTCTTACTGTCTATGTTTTGAACCATTCCTGTGACATTACTTATAGATTCCGATGCTTCACATCAGGTTTACTGTATCCCTCTGTCCTTCTTATTGACGATGAAACACAGAAATTGCAACGGAATTAAATACAAAAGACACAGTGCCGACTCTAGTACAAGAAGACTGGCTCTTCTTACTGTCTATGTTTGAACCATTCCTGTGAAACTAGTTATGGATTCCAATGCTTCACTTCAGGTTTACTGTATCCCTCTGACCGTCTTATAGACGATGAAACACAGAAATTGCACCGGTATTAAATACAAAATGCACAATGCCGACTCAAGAACAAGAAGAATGGCTCTTCTTACTGTCGATGATTTGAACCTTTCCTGTGAGACCGGTTTTAGATTCCGATGCTTCACTTCTTTTTTGCTGTATCCCTTGGAACTTCTTATTGACGATGGAACACATAAATTGCATCGGAATTAGATAGAAAAGGTACAATGACGACTTAAGTACAAGAAAACGGACTCTTCTTACTGTCTATGTTTGAACCATTCCTGTGTCACTAGTTATAGATTCCGATGCTTCACTTCAGGTTTACTGTATCCCTCTGACCGTCTTATTGACGATGAAACACAGAAATTGCACCGGAATTAAATACAAAAGGCACAATGCCGACTCAAGTACAAGAAGACTGGCTCTTCTTACTGTCGATGATTTGAACCTTTCCTGTGAGACCGGTTTTAGATTCCGATGCTTCACTTCTTTTTTGCTGTATCCCTTGGAACTTCGTATTGACGATGGAACACATAAATTGCATCGGAATTAGATAGAAAAGGTACAATGACGACTTAAGTACAAGAAAACGGACTCTTCTTACTGTCTATGTTTGAACCATTCCTGTGTCACTAGTTATAGATTCCGATGCTTCACTTCAGGTTTACTGTATCCCTCTGACCGTCTTATTGACGATGAAACACAGAAATTGCACCGGAATTAAATACAAAAGGCACAATGCCGACTCAAGTACAAGAAGACTGGCTCTTCTTACTGTCGATGATTTGAACCTTTCCCCTGAGACCGGTTTTAGATTCCGATGCTTCACTTCAGGTTTACTGTATCCCTTGGACCTTCTTATTTACGACGAAACACAGAAAATGCATAGGAATTAAATACAAAAGGGACAATGCCGACTTAAGTACAAGAAAACTGACTCTTCTTACTCTCTATGTTTTGAACCATTCCCGTGACACTAGTTATAGATTCCGACGCTTCACTTCAGGTTTACTGTATCCCTCCGACCTTCGTATTGACGATGAAACACAGAAATTGCTTCGGAATTAAATACAAATTACACAATGACGACCTAAGTACTAGAAAACTGACTCTTCTTACTGTCTATGTTTGAACCATTCCTGTGACACTAGTTATAGATTCCGATGCTTCACTTCAGGTTTACTGTATCCCTCTGAACTTCTTATTGACGATGAAACACAGAAAATGCATCGGAATTAATTACAAAAAGCTCAATGCCGACTTAAGTACAAGAAAACTGACTCTTCTTACTGTCTATGTTTTGAACCATTCCTGTGACACTAGTTATAGATTCCGATGCTTCACTTCAGGTTTAGTGTATCACTCTGACCTTCATGTTGACGATGAAACACAGAAATTGCATCGGAATTAAATAGAAAAGGCACAATGCCGACTTAAGCCAACGGAAACTGACTCTTCTTACTGTCTATGTTTTGAACCATTCCTGTGACACTAGTTATGGATTCCGATGCTTCACTTCAGGTTTACTGTATCCCTCTGACCTTCTTATTGACGATGAAACACAGAAATTGCATCGGAATTAAATACAAAAGGCACAATGCCGACCCTAGTATAAGAAGACTGGCTCTTCTTACTGTCTATATTTTGAACCTTTCCTGTGAGATCGGTCTTAGATCCGATGCTTCGCTTCAGGTTTACTGTATCCCTTGGACCTTCTTATTGACGTGGAAACACAGAAATTGCATCGGAATTAAATAGAAAAGATACAAAGCCGACTTAAGTACAAGAAAACTGACTCTTCTTACTGTCTATGGTTTTAACCATTTCTGTGACATTACTTATAGATTCCGATGCTTCACTTCAGGTTTACTGTATCCCTCTGACCTTCTTATTCGACGATGAAACACAGAAATTGCATCGGAATTAAATACAAAAGTTACAATGCCGACATAAGTACAAGAAAACTAACTCTTCTTACTGTCTATGTTTTGAACCATTCCTGTGACACTAGTTATAGATTCCGTTGCTCCACTTCAGGTTTACTGTATCCCTCTGACCTTCTTATTGGCGATGAAACACAGAAATTGCATCGGAATTAAATACAAAATGCACAATGCCGACCTAAGTACAAGAAAACTGACTCTTCTTACTGTCTATGTTTGAACCATTCCTGTGACACTAGTTATAGATTCCGATGCTCACTTCCGGTTTACTGTATCCCTGTGACCTTCTTATTGACGATGAAACACAGAAATTGCATGGGGATTAATTAAAAAAGGCACAATAACGATTCAAGTACAAGAAGACTGGCTCTTCTTACTGTCTATGTTTTGAACCTTTCCTGTAAGACCAGTATAAGATTCCGATGCTTGACCTAAGGTTTACTGTATCCCTTGGACTTTCTTATTGACGATGGAACACAGAAATTGCATCGGATTTAAATACAAAATGCACAATGCCGACTTCAGTACAAGAAAACTGACACTTAATACTGTCTATGTTTTGAACCATTTCTGTGACACTAGTTATAGATTCCGACGCTTCACTTCAGGTTTACTGTATCCCTCCGACCTTCTTATTGCCGATGAATTACAGAAATTGCATCGGAATTAAATAGAAGAGGCACAATGGCGACTTAAGTACAAGAAAACTGGCTCTTCTTACTGTCTACATTTTGAACCTTTCCTGTGAGACCGGTTTTAGATTCCGATGATTCGCTTCAGGTTTACTGTATCCCTTGGACCTTCTAATTGACGACGAAACACTGAAATTGCATCGAAATTAAATAGAAAAGGTACAATGCCGACTTAAGTACAAGAAAACTGACTCTTCTTACTGTCTATGTTTGAACCATTCCTGTGACACTATTTATGGATTCCAATGCTTCACTTCAGGTTTACTGTATCCCTCTACCGTCTTATAGACGATGAAACACAGAAATTGCACCGGTATTAAATACAAATTGCACAATGCCGACTCAAGTACAAGAAGACTGGCTCTTCTTACTGTCGATGATTTGAACCTTTCCTGTGAGACTGGTTTTAGATTCCGATGCTTCACTTCAGGTTTACTGCATCCATCCGACCTTCTTATTGACGAAGCAACACAGAAATTGCATCGGAATTAAATACAAAATGCACAATGCCGACCTAAGTACAAGAAAACTGACTCTTCTTACTGTCTATGTTTGAACCATTCCTGTGACACTAGTGATAGATTCCGATGCTTCACTTCAGGTTTAATGTATCCCTCTGAACTTCTTATTGACGATGAAACACAGAAATTGCATTGGAATTAATTACAAAAAGCACAATGCCGACTTAAGTACAAGAAAACTGACTCTTCTTACTGTCTATGTTTTGAACCATTCCTGTGACATTAGTTATAGATTCCGATGCTTCACTTCAGGTTTAGTGTATCCCTCTGACCTTCATGTTGACGATGAAACACAGAAATTGCATCGGAATTAAATAGAAAAGGCACAATGCCGACTTAAGCCAACGGAAACTGACTCTTCTTACTGTCTATGTTTTGAACCATTCCTGTGACACTAGTTATAGATTCCGATGCTTTCTTCAGGTATACTGTATCCCTCTGACCTTCTTATTGACGATGAAACACAGAAATTGCATCGGAATTAAATACAAAAGGCACAATGCCGACCCTAGTACAAGAAGACAGGCTCTTCTTACTGTCTATATTTTGAACCTTTCCTGTGAGACCAGTATTAGATTCCGTTGCTTGACTTCAGGTTTACTGTATCCCTTGGACCATCTTATTGACGTCGAAACACAGAAATTACATCGGAATTACATAGAAAAGGTACAAAGCCGACTTAAGTACAAGAAAACTGACTCTTCTTACTGTCTATGGTTTTAACCATTCCTGTGACACTAGTTATAGATTTGGATGCTTCACTTCAGGTTTACTGTATCCCTCTGACCGTCTTATTGACGATGAAACACAGAAATTGCATCGGAAGTAATTACAAAAGTCGCAATGCCGACTTAAGTACAAGAAAACTGACTCTTCTTACTGTCTATGTGTTGAACCATTCCTGTGACATTACTTATAGATTCCGATGCTTCACTTCAGGTTTACTGTATCCCTCTGACCTTCTTATTCGACGATGAAACACAGAAATTGCATCGGAATTAAATACAAAAGATACAATGCCGACATAAGTACAAGAAAACAAACTCTTCTTACTGTCTATGTTTTGAACCATTCCTGTGACACTAGTTATAGATTCCGATGCTCGACTTCAGGTTTACTGTATCCCTCTGACCTTATTATGGACGATGAAACACAGAAATTGCTTCGGAATTAAATAGAAAAGGCACAATGCCGACTTAATTATAAGTAAACTGACTCTTCTTACTGTCTATGCTTTGAACCATTCCTGTGACACTAGTTATAGATTCCGAAGCTTCACTTCAGGTTTACTGTATCCCTGTGACCTTCTTATTGACGATGAAACACAGAAATTGCATGGGAATTAATTAAAAAAGGCACAATAACGATTCAAGTACAATAAGACTGGCTCTTCTTACTGTCTATGTTTTGAACCTTTCCTGTGAGACCAGTATTAGATTCCGATGCTTGACTTCAGGTTTACTGTATCCCTTGGACCTTCTTATTGACGTCGAAACACAGAAATTGCATCGGAAATAAATAGAAAAGATACAAAGCCGACTTAAGTACAAGAAAACTGACTCTTCTTACTGTCTATGGTTTTAACCATTCCTGTGACACTAGTTATAGATTTGGATGCTTCACTTCAGGTTTACTGTATCCCTCTGACCGTCTTATTGACGATGAAACACAGAAATTGCATCGGAAGTAATTACAAAAGTCGCAATGCCGACTTAAGTACAAGAAAACTGACTCTTCTTACTGTCTATGTGTTGAACCATTTCTGTGAGATTACTTATAGATTCCGATGCTTCACTTCAGGTTTACTGTATCCCTCTGACCTTCTTATTCGACGATGAAACACAGAAATTGCATCGGAATTAAATACAAAAGTTACAATGCCGACATAAGTACAAGAAAACTAACTCGTCTTACTGTCTATGTTTTGAACCATTCCTGTGACACTAGTTATAGATTCCGTTGCTCCACTTCAGGTTTACTGAATCCCTCTGACCTTCTTATTGGCGATGAAACACAGAAATTGCATCGGAATTAAATACAAAATGCACAATGCCGACCTAAGTACAAGAAAACTGACTCTTCTTACTGTCTATGTTTGAACCATTCCTGTGACACTAGTTATAGTTTCTGATGCTTCACTTCAGGTTTACTGTATCCCTGTGACCTTCTTATTGACGATGAAACACAGAGATTGCATGGGGATTAACTAAAAAAGGCACAATAACGATTCAAGTACAAGAAGACTGGCTCTTCTTACTGTCTATGTTTTGAACCTTTCCTGTGAGACCAGTTTTAGATTCCGATGCTTGACTTCAGGTTTACTGTATCCCTTGGACCTTCTTATTGACGATGGAACACAGAAATTGCATCGGATTTAAATACAAAAGGCACAATGCCGACTTCAGTACAAGAAAACTGACTCTTAATACTGTCTATGTTTTGAACCATTCCTGTGACACTAGTTATAGATTCCGACGCTTCACTTCAGGTTTACTGTATCCCTCCAACCTTCTTATTGACGATGAATTACAGAAATTGCATCGGAATTAAATAGAAGAGGCACAATGGAGACTTAAGTACAAGGAAACTGAGTCTTCTTACTGTCTATGGTTTTAACCATTCCTGTGTCACTAGTTATAGATTCCGATGCTTCACTTCAGGTTTACTGTATCCCTCCGACCTTCTTATTGACGATGAATTACAGAAATTGCATCGGAATTAAATAGAAGAAGCACAAGGGCGACTTAAGTACAAGAGAACTGGCTCTTCTTACTGTCTATATTTTGAACCTTTCCTGTGAGACCGGTTTTAGATTCCGATGATTAGCTTCAGGTTTACTGTATCCCTTGGACCTTCTTATTGACGACGAAACACAGACATTGCATCGAAATTAAATAGAAAAGGTACAATGCCGACTGAAGTACAAGAAAACTGACTCTTCTTACTGTCTATGTTTGAACCATTCCTGTGACACTATTTATGGATTCCAATGCTTCACTTCAGGTTTACTGTATCCCTCTACCGTCTTATAGACGATGAAACACAGCAATTGCACCGGTATTAAATACAAAATGCACAATGCCGACTCAAGTACAAGAAGACTGTCTCTTCTTACTGTCAATGATTTGAACCTTTCCTGTGAGACTGGTTTTAGATTCAGATGCTTCACTTCAGGTTTACTGTATCCATCCGACCTTCTTATTGACGAAGCAACACAGAAATTGCATCGGAAGTAAATACAAAATGCACAATGCCGACCTAAGTACAAGAAAACTGACTCTTCTTACTGTCTATGTTTGAACCATTCCTGTGACAATAGTTATTGATTCCGATGCTTCACTTCAGGTTTACTGTATCCCTCTGAACTTCTTATTGACGATGAAACACAGAAATTGCATTGGAATTAATTACAAAAAGCACAATGCCGACTTAAGTACAAGAAAACTGACTCTTCTTACTGTCTATGTTTTGAACCATTCCTGTGACATTAGTTATAGATTCCGATGCTTCACTTCAGGTTTAGTGTATCCCTCTGACCTTCATGTTGACGATGAAACACAGAAATTGCATGGGATTTAAATACAAAAGGCACAATGCCGACTTAAGTACAAGAAGACTGACTCTTCTTACTGTCTATGTTTAGAACCATTCCTGTGACACTAGTTATAGATTCCGATGCTTTCTTCAGGTATACTGTATCCCTCTGACCTTCTTATTGACGATGAAACACAGAAATTGCATCGGAATTAAATACAAAAGGCACAATGCCGACCCTAGTACAAGAAGACAGGCTCTTCTTACTGTCTATATTTTGAACCGTTCCTGTGAGACCGGTCTTAGATTCCGATGCTTCGCTTCAGGTTTACTGTATCCCTTGGACCTTCTTATTGACGTCGAAACACAGAAATTGCATCGGAATTAAATAGAAAAGGTACAAAGCCGACTTAAGTACAAGAAAACTGACTCTTCTTACTGTCTATGGTTTTAACCATTCCTGTGACACTAGTTATAGATTCCGATGCTTCACTTCAGGTTTACTGTATCCCTCTGACCTTCTTATTGACGATGAAACACAGAAATTGCATCGGAAATAAATAGAAAAGATACAAAGCCGACTTAAGTACAAGAAAACTGACTCTTCTTACTGTCTATGGTTTTAACCATTCCTGTGACACTAGTTATAGATTTGGATGCTTCACTTCAGGTTTACTGTATCCCTCTGACCGTCTTATTGACGATGAAACACAGAAATTGCATCGGAAGTAATTACAAAAGTCGCAATGCCGACTTAAGTACAAGAAAACTGTTTCTTCTTACTGTCTATGTGTTGAACCATTTCTGCGACATTACTTATAGATTCCGATGCTTCACTTCAGGTTTACTGTATCCCTCTGATCTTCTTATTCGACGATGAAACACAGAAATTGCATCGGAATTAAATACAAAAGTTACAATGCCGACATAAGTACAAGAAAACTAACTCTTCTTACTGTCTATGTTTTGAACCATCCCTGTGACACTAGTTATAGATTCCGTTGCTCCACTTCAGGTTTACTGTATCCCTCTGACCTTCTTATTGGCGATGAAACACAGAAATTGCATCGGAATTAAATACAAAATGCACAATGCCGACCTAAGTACAAGAAAACTGACTCTTCTTACTGTCTATGTTTGAACCATTCCTGTGACACTAGTTATAGATTCCGATGCTTCACTTCAGGTTTACTGTATCCCTGTGACCTTCTTATTGACGATGAAACACAGAAATTGCATGGGGATTAATTAAAAAAGGCACAATAACGATTCAAGTACAAGAAGACTGGCTCTCCTTACTGTCTATGTTTTAAACCTTTCCTGTGAGACCAGTTGTAGATTCCGATGCTTGACTTCAGGTTTACTGTATCCCTTGGACATTCTTATTGACGATGGAACACAGAAATTGCATCGGATTTAAATACAAAAGGCACAATGCCGACTTCAGTACAAGAAAACTGACTCTTAATACTGTCTATGTTTTGAACCATTCCTGTGACACTAGTTATAGATTCCGACGCTTCACTTCAGGTTTACTGTATCCCTCCGACCTTCTTATTGACGATGAATTACAGAAATTGCATCGGAATCAAATAGAAGAGGCACAATGGAGACTTAAGTACAAGGAAACTGAGTCTTCTTACTGTCTATGGTTTTAACCATTCCTGTGACACTAGTTATAGATTCCGATGCTTCACTTCAGGTTTACTGTATCCCTCCGATCTTCTTATTGACAATGAATTACAGAAATTGCATCGGAATTAAATAGAAGAGGCACAATGGCGACTTAAGTACAAGAAAACTGGCTCTTCTTACTGTCTATATTTTGAACCTTTCCCGTGAGACCGGTTTTAGATTCCGATGATTCGCTTCAGGTTTACTGTATCCCTTGGACCTTCTTATTGACGACGAAACACAGAAATTGCATCGAAATTAAATAGAAAAGGTACAATGCCGACTTAAGTACAAGAAAACTGACTCTTCTTACTGTCTATGTTTGAACCATTCCTGTGACACCATTTATGGATTCCAATGCTTCACTTCAGGTTTACTGTATCCCTCTACCGTCTTATAAACGATGAAACACAGAAATTGCACCGGTATTAAATACAAAATGCACAATGCCGACTCAAGTACAAGAGGACTGGCTCTTCTTACTGTCGATGATTTGAACCTTTCCTGTGAGACTGGTTTTAGATTCCGATGCTTCACTTCAGGTTTACTGTATCCATCCGACCTTCTTATTGACGAAGCAACACAGAAATTGCATCGGAATTAAATACAAAATGCACAATGCCGACCTAAGTACAAGAAAACTGACTCTTCTTACTGTCTATGTTTGAACCATTCCTGTGACACTAGTTATAGATTCCGATGCTTCACTTCAGGTTTACTGTATCCCTCTGAACTTCTTATTGACGATGAAACACAGAAATTGCATTGGAATTAATTACAAAAAGCACAATGCCGACTTAAGTACAAGAAAACTGAGTCTTCTTACTGTCTATGTTTTGAACCATTCCTGTGACATTAGTTATAGATTCCGATGCTTCACTTCAGGTTTAGTGTATCCCTCTGACCTTCATGTTGACGATGAAACACAGAAATGGCATCGGAATTAAATAGAAAAGGCACAATGCCGACTTAAGCCAACGGAAACTGACTCTTCTTACTGTATATGTTTTGAACCATTCCTGTGACACTAGTTATAGATTCCGATGCTTTCTTCAGGTATACTGTATCCCTCTGCCCTTCTTATTGACGATGAAACACAGAAATTGCATCGGAATTAAATACAAAAGGCACAATGCCGACCCTAGTACAAGAAGACAGGCTCCTCTTACTGTCTATATTTTGAACCTTTCCTGTGAGACCGGTCTTAGATTCCGATGCTCCACTTCAGGTTTACTGTATCCCTCTGACCTTATTATGGACGATGAAACACAGAAATTGCATCGGAATTAAATACAAAAGGCACAATGCCGACTTAATTATAAGTAAACTGACTCTTCTTTCTGTCTATGCTTTGAACCATTCCTGTGACACTAGTTATAGATTCCGAAGCTTCACTTCAGGTTTACTGTATCCCTGTGACCTTCTTATTGACGATGAAACACAGAAATTGCATGGGAATTAATTAAAAAAGGCACAATAACGATTCAAGTACAATAAGACTGGCTCTTCTTACTGTCTACGTTTTGAACCTTTCCTGTGAGACCAGTTTTAGATTCCGATGCTTGACTTCAGGTTTACTGTATCCCTTGGACCTTCTTATTGACGATGGAAAACAGAAATTGCATCGGAATTAAATACAAAAGGCACAATGCCGACTTAAGTACAAGAAAACTGACTCTTCTTACTGTCTATGTTTTGAACCATTCCTGTGACACTAGTTATAGATTCCGACGCTTCACTTCAGGTTTACTGTATCCCTCCGACCTTCTTATTGACGATGAAACACAGAAATTGCATCGGAATTAAAAAGAAGAGGCACAATGGCGACTTAAGTACAAGCAAACTGACTCTTCTTACTGTCTATGGTTTTAACCATTCCTGTGACACTAGTTATAGATTCCGATGCTTCACTTCAGGTTTAGTGTATCCCTCTGACCTTCTTATTGACGATGAAACACAGAAATTACATCGCAATTAAAAACAAAAGGCACAATGCCGACTTAAGTACAAGAAAACTGACTCTTCTTACTGTCTATATTTTGAACCATTCCTGTGACACTAGTTATAGATTCCGATGCTTCACTTCAGGTTTACTGTATCCCTCTGACCTTCTTATTGACGATGAAACACAGAAATTGCTTCGGAATTAAATACAAAAGGCACAATGCCGACCCAAGTACAAGAAGACTGGCTCTTCTTACTGTCTATGTTTTGAACCTTTGCTGTAAGACCGGTTTTAGATTCCGATGCTTCACTTCAGGTTTACTGTATCCCTTGGCCCTTCTTATGGACGACGAAACACAGAAATTGCATCGGAATTATATAAAAAAGGCTCAATGCCGAATTAAGTACAAGAAAATTGACTCTTCTTAGTGTCTATGTTTTGAACCATTCCTGTGACAGTAGTTATAGATTCCGATGGTTAACTTCAGGTTTCCTGTATCAATCTGACCGTCTTATTGACGATGAAACACAGAAACTGCATCGGAATTACATACAAAAGGCACAATGCCGACTTAATTATCAGAAAACTGACTCTTCTTACTGCCTATGCTTTGAACCATTCCTGTGAGACTAGTTATAGATTCCGATGCTTCACTTCAGGTTTACTGTATCCCTCTGACCTTCTTACTGACGATGAACCACAGAAATTACATGGGAAATAAATACAAAAGGCACAATGCCGACTCTAGTACAAGAAGCCTGGCTCTTCTTACTGTCTATGATTTGAACCTTTCCTGTGAGACCGGTTTTAGATTCCGATGCTTCACTTCAGGTTTACTGTATTCCTTGGACCTTCTTATTGACAACGAAACACAGAAATTGCATCGGAATTAAATAGAAAAGGCACAATGCCGACTTAATCACATGGAAACTACCTCTTCTTACTGTCTATGTTTTGAACCATTCCTGTGACACTAGTTATAGATTCGGATGCTTCACTTCAGGTTTACTGTATCACTCTGACCGTCTTATTGACGATGAAACACAGAAATTGAACCTGAATTAAATACAAAAGGCACAATGCCAACTCAAGTACAAGAAGACTGGCTCTTCTTACTTCCTATGATTTGAACCTTTCCTGTGAGACCGGTTTTAGACTCCGATGCTTCACTTCAGGTTTACTGTATCCCTTGGACACTCGTATTGACGACGAAACACAGAAATTTCATCGGAATTAAATAGAAAAGGAACATTGCCGTCTTAAGTACAAGAAAACTGACTCTTCTTACTGTCTATGTTTTGAACCATTCCTGTGACTCTAGTTATAGATTCCGATGCTTCACTTCAGGTTTACTGTATCACTCTCACCTTCTTATTGACGATGAAACACAGAAATTGCATCGGAATTAAATACAAAAGGCACAATGCCGACTTAATTGTAAGAAAACTGACTCTTCTTACTGTCTATGTTTTGAACCATTCCTGTGACACTCGTTATAGGTTCCGATGCTTCACTTCAGGTTTACTGTATCCCTCTGACCTTCTTATTGACGATGAAACACAGAAATTGCATCGGAATTAAATACAAAAGGCACGATGCCGACTTGAGTACAAGTAAACTGACTCTTCTTACTGTCTATGTTTTGAACCATTCCTGTGACACTAGTTATAGATTTGGATGCTTCACTTCAGGTTTACTGTATCCCTCTGACCGTCTTATTGACGATGAAACACAGAAATCGCATCGGAAGTAATTACAAAAGTCGCAATGCCGACTTAAGTATAAGAAAACTGACTCTTCTTACTGTCTATGTTTTGAACCATTCCTGTGACATTACTTATAGATTCCGATGCTTCACTTCAGGTTTACAGTATCCCTCTGACCTTCTTATTCGACGATGAAACACAGAAATTGCATCGGAATTAAATACAAAAGTTACTAGGCCGACATAAGTACAAGAAAACTAACTCTTCTTACTGTCTATGTTTTGAACCATTCCTGTGACACTAGTTATAGATTCCGATGCTCCACTTCAGGTTTACTGTATCCCTCTGACCTTCTTATTGACGATGAAACACAGAAATTGCATCGGAATTAAATACAAAAGGCACAATGCCGAATTAATTATAAGTAAACTAACTCTTCTTACGGTCTATGCTTTGAACCATTCCTGTGACACTAGTTATGGATTCCGAAGCTTCACTTCAGGTTTACTGTATCCCTGTGACCTTCTTATTGACGATGAAACACAGAAATTGCATGGGAATTAATTAAAAAAGGCACAATAACGATTCAAGTACAAGAAGACTGGCTCTTCTTACTGTCTATGTTTTGAACCTTTCCTGTGAGACCAGTTTTAGATTCCGATGCTTGACTTCAGGTTTACTGTATCCCTCCAACCTTCTTATTAACGATGAAACACAGAAATTGCATCGGGATTAAATAGAAGAGGCACAATGGCGACTTAAGTACAAGCAAACTGGCTCTTCTTACTGTCTATGGTTTTAACCATTCCTGTGACACTAGTTATAGATTCCGATGCTTCACTTCAGGTTTACTGTATCCCTCTGACCTTCTTATTGACGATGAAACACAGAAATTGCTTCGGAAATAAATACAAAAGGCACAATGCCGACCCAAGTACAAGAAGACTGGCTCTTCTTACTGTCTATGTTTTGAACCTTTGCTGTGAGACCGGTTTTAGATTCCGATGCTTCACTTCAGGTTTACTGTATCCCTTGGCCCTTCTTATTGACGACGAAACACAGAAATTGCATCGGAATTATATAAAAAAGGCTCAATGCCGAATTAAATACAAGAAAATTAACTCTTCTTAGTGTCTATGTTTTGAACCATTCCTGTGACACTAGTTATAGATTCCGATGGTTCACTTCTTGTTTCCTGTATCAATCTGACCGTCTTATTGACGATGAAATACAGAAACTGCATCGGAATTACATACAAAAGGCACAATGCCGACTTAATTATCTGAAAACTGACTCTTCTTACTGCCTATGCTTTGAACCATTCCTGTGAGACTAGTTATACATTCCGATGCTTCACTTCAGGTTTACTGTATCCCTCTGACCTTCTTACTGACGATGAACCACAGAAATTGCATGGGAATTAAATACAAAAGGCACAATGCCGACTCTAGTACAAGAAGACTGGCTCTTCTTACTGTCTATGTTTTGAACCTTTCCTGTGAGACCGGTTTTAGATTCCGATGCTTCACTTCAGGTTTACTGTATTCCTTGGACCTTCTTATTGACAACGAAACACAGAAATTGCATCGGAATTAAATAGAAAAGGCACAATGCCGACTTAATCACATGGAAACTACCTCTTCTTACTGTCTATGTTTTGAACCATTCCTGTGACACTAGTTATAGATTCGGATGCTTCACTTCAGGTTTACTGTATCACTCTGACCGTCTTATTGACGATGAAACACAGAAATTGCACCTGAATTAAATACAAAAGGCACAATGCCAACTCAAGTACAAGAAGACTGGCTCTTCTTACTTTCTATGATTTGAACCTTTCCTGTGAGACCGGTTTTAGACTCCGATGCTTCACTTCAGGTTTACTGTATCCCTTGAACACTCGTATTGACGACGAAACACAGAAATTTCATCGGAATTAAATAGAAAAGGAACATTGCCGTCTTAAGTACAAGAAAACTGACTCTTCTTACTGTCTATGTTTTGAACCATTCCTGTGACTCTAGTTATAGATTCCGATGCTTCACTTCAGGTTTACTGTATCACTCTCACCTTCTTATTGACGATGAAACACAGAAATTGCATCGGAATTAAATACAAGAGGCACAATGCCGACTTAATTATAAGTAAACTAACTCTTCTTACGGTCTATGCATTGAACCATTCCTGTGACACTATTTATAGATTCCGAAGCTTCACTTCAGGTTTACTGTATCCCTGTGACCTTCTTATTGACGATGAAACACAGAAATTGCATGGGAATTAATTAAAAAAGGCACAATAATGATTCAAGTACAAGAAGACTGGCTCTTCTTACTTTCTATGATTTGAACCTTTCCTGTGAGACCGGTTTTAGACTCCGATGCTTCACTTCAGGTTTACTGTATCCCTTGGACACTCGTATTGACGACGAAACACAGAAATTTCATCGGAATTAAATAGAAAAGGAACATTGCCGTCTTAAGTACAAGAAAACTGACTCTTCTTACTGTCTATGTTTTGAACCATTCCTGTGACTCTAGTTATAGATTCCGATGCTTCACTTCAGGTTTACTGTATCACTCTCACCTTCTTATTGACGATGAAACACAGAAATTGCATCGGAATTAAATACAAAAGGCACAATGCCGACTTAATTGTAAGAAAACTGACTCTTCTTACTGTCTATGTTTTGAACCATTCCTGTGACACTCGTTATAGGTTCCGATGCTTCACTTCAGGTTTACTGTATCCCTCTGACCTTCTTATTGACGATGAAACACAGAAATTGCATCGGAATTAAATACAAAAGGCACAATGCCGACTTGAGTACAAGTAAACTGACTCTTCTTACTGTCTATGTTTTGAACCATTCCTGTGACACTAGTTATAGATTTGGATGCTTCACTTCAGGTTTACTGTATCCCTCTGACCGTCTTATTGACGATGAAACACAGAAATCGCATCGGAAGTAATTACAAAAGTCGCAATGCCGACTTAAGTACAAGAAAACTGACTCTTCTTACTGTCTATGTTTTGAACCATCCCTGTGACATTACTTATAGATTCCGATGCTTCATTTCAGGTTTACAGTATCCCTCTGACCTTCTTATTCGACGATGAAACACAGAAATTGCATCGGAATTAAATACAAAAGTTACTAGGCCGACATAAGTACAAGAAAACTAACTCTTCTTACTGTCTATGTTTTGAACCATTCCTGTGACACTAGTTATAGATTCCGATGCTCCACTTCAGGTTTACTGTATCCCTCTGACCTTCTTATTGACGATGAAACACAGAAATTGCATCGGAATTAAATACAAAAGGCACAATGCCGAATTAATTATAAGTAAACTAACTCTTCTTACGGTCTATGCTTTGAACCATTCCTGTGACACTAGTTATAGATTCCGAAGCTTTACTTCAGGTTTACTGTATCCCTGTGACCTTCTTATTGACGATGAAACACAGAAATTGCATGGGAATTAATTAAAAAAGGCACAATAACGATTCAAGTACAAGAAGACTGGCTCTTCTTACTGTCTATGTTTTGAACCTTTCCTGTGAGACCAGTTTTAGATTCCGATGCTTGACTTCAGGTTTACTGTATCCCTCCAACCTTCTTATTAACGATGAAACACAGAAATTGCATCGGGATTAAATAGAAGAGGCAGAATGGCGACTTAAGTACAAGCAAACTGGCTCTTCTTACTGTCTATGGTTTTAACCATTCCTGTGACACTAGTTATAGATTCCGATGCTTCACTTCAGGTTTACTGTATCCCTCTGACCTTCTTATTGACGATGAAACACAGAAATTGCTTCGGAAATAAATACAAAAGGCACAATGCCGACCCAAGTACAAGAAGACTGGCTCTTCTTACTGTCTATGTTTTGAACCTTTGCTGTGAGACCGGTTTTAGATTCCGATGCTTCACTTCAGGTTTACTGTATCCCTTGGCCCTTCTTATTGACGACGAAACACAGAAATTGCATCGGAATTATATAAAAAAGGCTCAATGCCGAATTAAATACAAGAAAATTAACTCTTCTTAGTGTCTATGTTTTGAACCATTCCTGTGACACTAGTTATAGATTCCGATGGTTCACTTCTTGTTTCCTGTATCAATCTGACCGTCTTATTGACGATGAAATACAGAAACTGCATCGGAATTACATACAAAAGGCACAATGCCGACTTAATTATCAGAAAACTGACTCTTCTTACTGCCTATGCTTTGAACCATTCCTGTGAGACTAGTTATACATTCCGATGCTTCACTTCAGGATTACTGTATCCCTCTGACCTTCTTACTGACGATGAAAGACAGAAATTGCATGGGAATTAAATACAAAAGGCACAATGCCGACTCTAGTACAAGAAGACTGGCTCTTCTTACTGTCTATGTTTTGAACCTTTCCTGTGAGACCGGTTTTAGATTCCGATGCTTCACTTCAGGTTTACTGTATTCCTTGGACCTTCTTATTGACAACGAAACACAGAAATTGCATCGGAATTAAATAGAAAAGGCACAATGCCGACTTAATCACATGGAAACTACCTCTTCTTACTGTCTATGTTTTGAACCATTCCTGTGACACTAGTTATAGATTCGGATGCTTCACTTCAGGTTTACTGTATCACTCTGACCGTCTTATTGACGATGAAACACAGAAATTGCACCTGAATTAAATACAAAAGGCACAATGCCAACTCAAGTACAAGAAGACTGGCTCTTCTTACTTTCTATGATTTGAACCTTTCCTGTGAGACCGGTTTTAGACTCCGATGCTTCACTTCAGGTTTACTGTATCCCTTGAACACTCGTATTGACGACGAAACACAGAAATTTCATCGGAATTAAATAGAAAAGGAACATTGCCGTCTTAAGTACAAGAAAACTGACTCTTCTTCCTGTCTATGTTTTGAACCATTCCTGTGACTCTAGTTATAGATTCCGATGCTTCACTTCAGGTTTACTGTATCACTCTCACCTTCTTATTGACGATGAAACACAGAAATTGCATGGGAATTAATTAAAAAAGGCACAATAACGATTCAAGTACAAGAAGACAGGCTCTTCTTACTGTCTATGTTTTGAAACTTTCCTGTGAGACCAGTTTTAGATTCCGATGCTTGACTTCAGGTTTACTGTATCCCTCCGACCTTCTTATTAACGATGAAACACAGAAATTGCATCGGAATTAAATAGAAGAGGCACAATGGCGACTTAAGTACAAACAAACTGACTATTCTTACTGTCTATGGTTTTAAACATTCCTGTGACACTAGTTATAGATTCCGATGCTTCACTTCAGGTTTACTGTATCCCTCCGACCTTCTTATTGACGATGAAACAGAGAAATTGCATCGGGATTAAATAGAAGAGGCACAATGGCGACTTAAGTACAAGCAAACTGACTCTTCTTACTGTCTATGGTTTTAACCATTCCTGTGACACTAGTTATAGATTCCGATGCTTCACTTCAGATTTACTGTATCCCTCTGACCTTCTTATTGACGATGAAACACAGAAATTACATCGCAATTAAATACAAAAGGCACAATGCCGACTTCAGTACAAGAAAACTGACTCTTCTTACTGTCTATATTTTGAACCATTCCTGTGACACTAGTTATAGATTCCGATGCTTCACTTCAGGTTTACTGTATCCCTCTGACCTTCTTATTGACGATGAAACACAGAAATTGCTTCGGAATTAAATACAAAAGGCACAATGCCGACCCAAGTACAAGAAGACTGGCTCTTCTTACTGTCTATGTTTTGAACCTTTGCTGTGAGACCGGTTATAGATTCCGATGATTCACTTCAGGTTTACTGTATCCCTTGGCCCTTCTTATTGACGACGAAACACAGAAATTGCATCGGAATTATATAGAACAGGCTCAATGCCGAATTAAGTACAAGAAAATTGACTCTTCTTAGTGTCTATGTTTTGAACCATTCCTGTGACACTAGTTATAGATTCCGATGGTTCACTTCAGGTTTCCTGTATCAATCTGACCGTCTTATTGACGATGAAACACAGAAACTGCATCGGAATTACATACAAAAGGCACAATGCCGACTTAATTATCAGAAAACTGACTCTTCTTACTGTCTATGTTTTGAACCATTCCTGTGACACTAGTTATAGATTCCGATGCTTCACTTCAGGTTTACTGTATCACTCTGACCGTCTTATTGGCGATGAAACACAGAAATTGCACCTGAATTAAATACAAAAGGCACAATGCCAACTCAAGTACAAGAAGACTGGCTCTTCTTACTTTCTATGATTTGAACCTTTCCTGTGAGACCGGTTTTAGACTCCGATGCTTCACTTCAGGTTTACTGTATCCCTTGGAGACTCGTATTGACGACGAAACACAGAAATTTCATCGGAATTAAATAGAAAAGGAACATTGCCGTCTTAAGTACAAGAAAACTGTCTCTTCTTACTGTCTATGTTTTGAACCACTCCTGTGACTCTAGTTATAGATTCCGAAGCTTCACTTCAGGTTTACTGTATCACTCTCACCTTCTTATTGACGATGAAACACAGCAATTGCATCGGAATTAAATACAAAAGGCACAATGCCGACTTAATTGTAAGAAAACTGACTCTTCTTACTGTCTATGTTTTGAACCATTCCTGTGACACTCGTTATAGGTTCCGATGCTTCACTTCAGGTTTACTGTATCCCTCTGACCTTCTTATTGACGATGAAACACAGAAATTGCATCGGAATTAAATACAAAAGGCACAATGCCGACTTGAGTACAAGTAAACTGACTCTTCTTACTGTCTATGTTTTGAACCATTCCTGTGACACTAGTTATAGATTTGGATGCTTCACTTCAGGTTTACTGTATCCCTCTGACCGTCTTATTGACGATGAAACACAGAAATTGCATCGGAAGCAATTACAAAAGTCGCAATGCCGACTTAAGTACAAGAAAACTGCCTCTTCTTACTGTCTATGTTTTGAACCATTCCTGTGACATTACTTATAGATTCCGATGCTTCACTTCAGGTTTACAGTATCCCTCTGACCTTCTTATTCGACGATGAAACACAGAAATTGCATCGGAATTAAATACAAAAGTTACAAGCCCGACATAAGTACAAGAAAACTAACTCTTCTTACTGTTTATGTTTTGAACCATTCCTGTGACATTAGTTATAGATTCCGATGCTTCACTTCAGGTTTAGTGTATCCCTCTGACCTTCATGTTGACGATGAAACACAGAAATTGCATCGGAATTAAATAGAAAAGGCACAATGCCGACTTAAGCCAACGGAAACTGACTCTTCTTACTGTATATGTTTTGAACCATTCCTGTGACACTAGTTATAGATTCCGATGCTTTCTTCAGGTATACTGTATCCCTCTGACCTTCTTATTGACGATGAAACACAGAAATTGCATCGGAATTAAATACAAAAGGCACAATGCCGACCCTAGTACAAGAAGACAGGCTCCTCTTACTGTCTATATTTTGAACCTTTCCTGTGAGACCGGTCTTAGATTCCGATGCTCCACTTCTGGTATACTGTATCCCTCTGACCTTATTATGGACGATGAAACACAGAAATTGCATCGGAATTAAATACAAAAGGCACAATGCCGACTTAATTATAAGTAAACTGACTCTTCTTTCTGTCTATGCTTTGAACCATTCCTGTGACACTAGTTATAGATTCCGAAGCTTCACTTCAGGTTTACTGTATCCCTGTGACCTTCTTATTGACGATGAAACACAGAAATTGCATGGGAATTAATTAAAAAAGGCACAATAACGATTCAAGTACAATAAGACTGGCTCTTCTTACTGTCTACGTTTTGAACCTTTCCTGTGAGACCAGTTTTAGATTCCGATGCTTGACTTCAGGTTTACTGTATCCCTTGGACCTTCTTATTGACGATGGAAAACAGAAATTGCATCGGAATTAAATACAAAAGGCACAATGCCGACTTAAGTACAAGAAAACTGACTCTTCTTACTGTCTATGTTTTGAACCATTCCTGTGACACTAGTTATAGATTCCAACGCTTCACTTCAGGTTTACTGTATCCCTCCGACCTTCTTATTGACGATGAAACACAGAAATTGCATCGGAATTAAAAAGAAGAGGCACAATGGCGACTTAAGTACAAGCAAACTGACTCTTCTTACTGTCTATGGTTTTAACCATTCCTGTGACACTAGTTATAGATTCCGATGCTTCACTTCAGGTTTAGTGTATCCCTCTGACCTTCTTATTGACGATGAAACACAGAAATTACATCGCAATTAAAAACAAAAGGCACAATGCCGACTTAAGTACAAGAAAACTGACTCTTCTTACTGTCTATATTTTGAACCATTCCTGTGACACTAGTTATAGATTCCGATGCTTCACTTCAGGTTTACTGTATCCCTCTGACCTTCTTATTGACGATGAAACACAGAAATTGCTTCGGAATTAAATACAAAAGGCACAATGCCGACCCAAGTACAAGAAGACTGGCTCTTCTTACTGTCTATGCTTTGAACCTTTGCTGTAAGACCGGTTTTAGATTCCGATGCTTCACTTCAGGTTTACTGTATCCCTTGGCCCTTCTTATGGACGACGAAACACAGAAATTGCATCGGAATTATATAAAAAAGGCTCAATGCCGAATTAAGTACAAGAAAATTGACTCTTCTTAGTGTCTATGTTTTGAACCATTCCTGTGACAGTAGTTATAGATTCCGATGGTTAACTTCAGGTTTCCTGTATCAATCTGACCGTCTTATTGACGATGAAACACAGAAACTGCATCGGAATTACATACAAAAGGCACAATGCCGACTTAATTATCAGAAAACTGACTCTTCTTACTGCCTATGCTTTGAACCATTCCTGTGAGACTAGTTATAGATTCCGATGCTTCACTTCAGGTTTACTGTATCCCTCTGACCTTCTTACTGACGATGAACCACAGAAATTACATGGGAATTAAATACAAAAGGCACAATGCCGACTCTAGTACAAGAAGCCTGGCTCTTCTTACTGTCTATGATTTGAACCTTTCCTGTGAGACCGGTTTTAGATTCCGATGCTTCACTTCAGGTTTACTGTATTCCTTGGACCTTCTTATTGACAACGAAACACAGAAATTGCATCGGAATTAAATAGAAAAGGCACAATGCCGACTTAATCACATGGAAACTACCTCTTCTTACTGTCTATGTTTTGAACCATTCCTGTGACACTAGTTATAGATTCGGATGCTTCACTTCAGGTTTACTGTATCACTCTGACCGTCTTATTGACGATGAAACACAGAAATTGAACCTGAATTAAATACAAAAGGCACAATGCCAACTCAAGTACAAGAAGACTGGCTCTTCTTACTTTCTATGATTTGAACCTTTCCTGTGAGACCGGTTTTAGACTCCGATGCTTCACTTCAGGTTTACTGTATCCCTTGGACACTCGTATTGACGACGAAACACAGAAATTTCATCGGAATTAAATAGAAAAGGAACATTGCCGTCTTAAGTACAAGAAAACTGACTCTTCTTACTGTCTATGTTTTGAACCATTCCTGTGACTCTAGTTATAGATTCCGATTCTTCACTTCAGGTTTACTGTATCACTCTCACCTTCTTATTGACGATGAAACACAGAAATTGCATCGGAATTAAATACAAAAGGCACAATGCCGACTTAATTGTAAGAAAACTGACTCTTCTTACTGTCTATGTTTTGAACCATTCCTGTGACACTCGTTATAGGTTCCGATGCTTCCCTTCAGGTTTACTGTATCCCTCTGACCTTCTTATTGATGATGAAACACAGAAATTGCATCGGAATTAAATACAAAAGGCACAATGCCGACTTGAGTACAAGTAAACTGACACTTCTTACTGTCTATGTTTTGAACCATTCCTGTGACACTAGTTATAGATTTGGATGCTTCACTTCAGGTTTACTGTATCCCTCTGACCGTCTTATTGACGATGAAACACAGAAATCGCATCGGAAGTAATTACAAAAGTCGCAATGCCGACTTAAGTACAAGAAAACTGACTCTTCTTACTGTCTATGTTTTGAACCATTCCTGTGACATTACTTATAGATTCCGATGCTTCACTTCAGGTTTACAGTATCCCTCTGACCTTCTTATTCGACGATGAAACACAGAAATTGCATCGGAATTAAATACAAAAGTTACTAGGCCGACATAAGTACAAGAAAACTAACTCTTCTTACTGTCTATGTTTTGAACCATTCCTGTGACACTAGTTATAGATTCCGATGCTCCACTTCAGGTTTACTGTATCCCTCTGACCTTCTTATTGACGATGAAACACAGAAATTGCATCGGAATTAAATACAAAAGGCACAATGCCGAATTAATTATAAGTAAACTAACTCTTCTTACGGTCTATGCTTTGAACCATTCCTGTGACACTAGTTATAGATTCCGAAGCTTCACTTCAGGTTTACTGTATCCCTGTGACCTTCTTATTGACGATGAAACACAGAAATTGCATGGGAATTTATTAAAAAAGGCACAATAACGATTCAAGTACAAGAAGACTGGCTCTTCTTACTGTCTATGTTTTGAACCTTTCCTGTGAGACCAGTTTTAGATTCCGATGCTTGACTTCAGGTTTACTGTATCCCTCCGACCTTCTTATTAACGATGAAACACAGAAATTGCATCGGGATTAAATAGAAGAGGCACAATGGCGACTTAAGTACAAGCAAACTGGCTCTTCTTACTGTCTATGGTTTTAACCATTCCTGTGACACTAGTTATAGATTCCGATGCTTCACTTCAGGTTTACTGTATCCCTCTGACCTTCTTATTGACGATGAAACACAGAAATTGCTTCGGAAATAAATACCAAAGGCACAATGCCGACCCAAGTACAAGAAGACTGGCTCTTCTTACTGTCTATGTTTTGAACCTTTGCTGTGAGACCGGTTTTAGATTCCGATGCTTCACTTCAGGTTTACTGTATCCCTTGGCCCTTCTTATTGACGACGAAACACAGAAATTGCATCGGAATTATATAAAAAAGGCTCAATGCCGAATTAAATACAAGAAAATTAACTCTTCTTAGTGTCTATGTTTTGAACCATTCCTGTGACACTAGTTATAGATTCCGATGGTTCACTTCTTGTTTCCTGTATCAATCTGACCGTCTTATTGACGATGAAATACAGAAACTGCATCGGAATTACATACAAAAGGCACAATGCCGACTTAATTATCAGAAAACTGACTCTTCTTACTGCCTATGCTTTGAACCATTCCTGTGAGACTAGTTATACATTCCCATGCTTCACTTCAGGATTACTGTATCCCTCTGACCTTCTTACTGACGATGAAAGACAGAAATTGCATGGGAATTAAATACAAAAGGCACAATGCCGACTCTAGTACAAGAAGACTGGCTCTTCTTACTGTCTATGTTTTGAACCTTTCCTGTGAGACCGGTTTTAGATTCCGATGCTTCACTTCAGGTTTACTGTATTCCTTGGACCTTCTTATTGACAACGAAACACAGAAATTGCATCGGAATTAAATAGAAAAGGCACAATGCCGACTTAATCACATGGAAACTACCTCTTCTTACTGTCTATGTTTTGAACCATTCCTGTGACACTAGTTATAGATTCGGATGCTTCACTTCAGGTTTACTGTATCACTCTGACCGTCTTATTGACGATGAAACACAGAAATTGCACCTGAATTAAATACAAAAGGCACAATGCCAACTCAAGTACAAGAAGACTGGCTCTTCTTACTTTCTATGATTTGAACCTTTCCTGTGAGACCGGTTTTAGACTCCGATGCTTCACTTCAGGTTTACTGTATCCCTTGAACACTCGTATTGACGACGAAACACAGAAATTTCATCGGGATTAAATAGAAAAGGAACATTGCCGTCTTAAGTACAAGAAAACTGACTCTTCTTACTGTCTATGTTTTGAACCATTCCTGTGACTCTAGTTATAGATTCCGATGCTTCACTTCAGGTTTACTGTATCACTCTCACCTTCTTATTGACGATGAAACACAGAAATTGCATCGGAATTAAATACAAGAGGCACAATGCCGACTTAATTATAAGTAAACTAACTCTTCTTACGGTCTATGCTTTGAACCATTCCTGTGACACTATTTATAGATTCCGAAGCTTCACTTCAGGTTTACTGTATCCCTGTGACCTTCTTATTGACGATGAAACACAGAAATTGCATGGGAATTAATTAAAAAAGGCACAATAACGATTCAAGTACAAGAAGACAGGCTCTTCTTACTGTCTATGTTTTGAAACTTTCCTGTGAGACCAGTTTTAGATTCCGATGCTTGACTTCAGGTTTACTGTATCCCTCCGACCTTCTTATTAACGATGAAACACAGAAATTGCATCGGAATTAAATAGAAGAGGCACAATGGCGACTTAAGTACAAGCAAACTGACTATTCTTACTGTCTATGGTTTTAAACATTCCTGTGACACTAGTTATAGATTCCGATGCTTCACTTCAGGTTTACTGTATCCCTCCGACCTTCTTATTGACGATGAAACACAAAAATTGCATCGGGATTAAATAGAAGAGGCACAATGGCGACTTCAGTACAAGCAAACTGACTCTTCTTACTGTCTATGGTTTTAACCATTCCTGTGACACTAGTTATAGATTCCGATGCTTCACTTCAGATTTACTGTATCCCTCTGACCTTCTTATTGACGATGAAACACAGAAATTGCTTCGGAATTAAATACAAAAGATACAATGCCGACCCAAGTACAAGAAGACTGGCTCTTCTTACTGTCTATGTTTTGAACCTTTGCTGTGAGACCGGTTATAGATTCCGATGATTCACTTCAGGTTTACTGTATCCCTTGGCCCTTCTTATTGACGACGAAACACAGAAATTGCATCGGAATTATATAGAACAGGCTCAATGCCGAATTAAGTACAAGAAAATTGACTCTTCTTAGTGTCTATGTTTTGAACCATTCCTGTGACACTAGTTATAGATTCCGATGGTTCACTTCAGGTTTCCTGTATCAATCTGACCGTCTTATTGACGATGAAACACAGAAACTGCATCGGAATTACATACAAAAGGCACAATGCCGACTTAATTATCAGAAAACTGACTCTTCTTACTGTCTATGTTTTGAACCATTCCTGTGACACTAGTTATAGATTCCGATGCTTCACTTCAGGTTTACTGTATCACTCTGACCGTCTTATTGGCGATGAAACACAGAAATTGCACCTGAATTAAATACAAAAGGCACAATGCCAACTCAAGTACAAGAAGACTGGCTCTTCTTACTTTCTATGATTTGAACCTTTCCTGTGAGACCGGTTTTAGACTCCGATGCTTCACTTCAGGTTTACTGTATCCCTTGGAGACTCGTATTGACGACGAAACACAGAAATTTCATCGGAATTAAATAGAAAAGGAACATTGCCGTCTTAAGTACAAGAAAACTGTCTCTTCTTACTGTCTATGTTTTGAACCATTCCTGTGACTCTAGTTATAGATTCCGAAGCTTCACTTCAGGTTTACTGTATCACTCTCACCTTCTTATTGACGATGAAACACAGCAATTGCATCGGAATTAAATACAAAAGGCACAATGCCGACTTAATTGTAAGAAAACTGACTCTTCTTACTGCCTATGTTTTGAACCATTCCTGTGACACTCGTTATAGGTTCCGATGCTTCACTTCAGGTTTACTGTATCCCTCTGACCTTCTTATTGACGATGAAACACAGAAATTGCATCGGAATTAAATACAAAAGGCACAATGCCGACTTGAGTACAAGTAAACTGACTCTTCTTACTGTCTATGTTTTGAACCATTCCTATTGACACTAGTTATAGATTTGGATGCTTCACTTCAGGTTTACTGTATCCCTCTGACCGTCTTATTGACGATGAAACACAGAAATTGCATCGGAAGCAATTACAAAAGTCGCAATGCCGACTTAAGTACAAGAAAACTACCTCTTCTTACTGTCTATGTTTTGAACCATTCCTGTGACATTACTTATAGATTCCGATGCTTCACTTCAGGTTTACAGTATCCCTCTGACCTTCTTATTCGACGATGAAACACTGAAATTGCATCGGAATTAAATACAAAAGTTACAAGCCCGACATAAGTACAAGAAAACTAACTCTTCTTACTGTCTATGTTTTGAACCATTCCTGTGACACTAGTTATAGATTCCGATGCTCCACTTCAGATTTACTGTATCCCTTGGACCTTCTTATTGACGATGGATCACATAAATTGCATCGGAATGAAATACAAAAGGCACAATGCCGACTTAAGTACAAGAAAACTGACTCTTCTTACTGTCCATGTTTTTAACCATTCCTGTGACACTAGTTATAGATTGCGATGCTTCACTTCAGGTTTACTGTATCCCTTTGACCTTCTTATTGACGATGAAACACAGAAATTGCAACGGAATTAAATAGAAAATGCACAATGCCGACGTAAGTACAAGAAAACTGACTCTTCTTACTGTCTATGGTTTGAACCATTCCTGTGACACTAGTTATAGATTCCGACGCTTCACTTCAGGTTTACTGTATCCCTCCGACCTTCTTATTGACGATGAAACACAGAAATTGCATAGGATTTAAATAGAAGAGGCACAATGGCGACTTAAGTACAAGCAAACTGACTCTTCTTACTGTCTATGATTTAACCATTCCTGTGACACTAGTTATAGATTCCGATGCTTCACTTCAGGTTTACTGTATCCCTCCGACCTTCTTATTGACGATGAAACACAGAAATTGCATCGGAATTAATTGCAAAAGTCACAATGCCGACTTAAGTACAAGAAAACTGACTCTTCTTACTGTCTATGTTTTGAACCAATCCTGTGACATTAGTTATGGATTCCGATGCTTCTTTTCAGGTTTACTGTATCCCTCTGAACTTCTTATTGACGATGAAACACAGAAATTGCATCGGAATTAAATACAAAAGGCACAATCCCGACTCAAGTACAAGAAGACTGGCTCTTCTTACTGTCTATGTTTTCAACCTTTCCTGTGAGACCGGTTTTAGATTCCGATGCTTCACTTCAGGTTTACTGAATCCCTTGGCCCTTCTTATTGACGACGAAACACAGAAATTGCATCGGAATTATATAGAAAAGGCACAATGCCGAATTAAATACAAGAAAACTGACTCTTCTTAGTGTCTATGTTTCGAACCATTCCTGTGACACTAGTTATAGATTCCGATGGTTCACTTCAGGTTTCCTGGATCAATCTGACCGTCTTATTGACGAAGAAACACAGAAGTTGCATCAGAATTAAATACAAAAGGCACAATGCCGACTTAATTATAAGAAAACCGACTCTTCTTACTGCCTATGCCTTGAATCATTCCTGTGACACTAGTTATAGATTCCGATGCTTCACTTCAGGTTTACTGTATCCCTCTGACCTTCGTACTGACGATGAACCACAGAAATTACATGGGAATTAAATACAAAAGGTACAATGCCGACTCTAGTATAAGAAGACTGGCTCTTCTTACTGTCTATATTTTGAACCTTTCCTGTAAGACCGGTTTTAGATTCCGATGCTTCGCTTCAGGTTTACTGTATCCCTCTGACCTTCATAATGACGATGAAACACAGAAATTGCTTCGGAATACAAACAAAGGGCACAATGCCGACTTAAGTACAAGAAGACTGACTCTTCTTACTGTCTATGTTTTGAACCATTCCTGTGACACTAGTTATAGATTCCGATGCTTCACTTCAGGTTTACTGTATCACTCTGACCGTCTTATTGACGATGAAACAAAGAAATTGCACCTGAATTAAATACAAAAGGCACAATGCCAACTCAAGTAGAAGAAGACTGGCTCTTCTTACTTTCTATGATTTGAACCTTTCCTGTGAGGCCGGTTTTAGACTCCGATGCTTCACTTCAGGTTTACTGTATCCCTTGGACACTCTCATTGACGACGAAACACAGAAATTTCATCGGAATTAAATAGAAAAGGCACATTGCCGACTCAAGTACAAGAAAACTGACTCTTCTTACTGTCTATGCTTTGAACCATTCCTGTGACACTAGTTATAGATTCCGATACTTCACTTCAGGTTTACTGTAACCCTCTGACCTTCTTATTGACGATGAAACACAGAAATTGTATCGCAATTAAATACAAACGGCACAATAACGACCCAAGTACAAGAAGAGTGGTTCATCTTACTGTCTATGTTTTGAACTTTTCCTGTGAGACCAGTTTTAGTTTCCGATGCTTGACTTCAGGTTTACTGTATCCCTTGGACCTTCTTATTGACGATGGAACACATAAATTGCATCGGAATGAAATACAAAAGGCACAATGCCGACTTAAGTACAAGAAAACTGACTCTTCTTACTGTCCATGTTTTTAACCATTCCTGTGACACTAGTTATAGATTGCGATGCTTCACTTCAGGTTTACTGTATCCCTCCGACCTTCTTATTGACGATGAAACACAGAAATTGCAACGGAATTAAATAGAAAAGGCACAATGCCGACTTACGTACAAGAAAAGTGACTCTTCTTACTGTCTATGGTTTTAACCACTCCTGTGACACAATTTATGAATTCCGATGCTTAACTTCAGGTTTACTATATCCCTCTGACCTTCTTATTGACGATGAAACACAGAAATTGCATCGGAATAAATATAAAAGGCACAATGCCGACTTAAGTACAAGAAAACTGACTCTTCTTACTGTCTATATTTTGAACCATTCCTGTGACACTAGTTATAGATTCCGATGCTTCACTTCAGGTTTACTGTGTCCCTCTGACCTTCTTATTGACGATGAAACACAGAAATTGCATCTGAATTAAATACAAAAGGCACAATGTCGACTCAAGTACAAGAAGACTGGCTCTTCTTACTGTCTATGTTTTGAACCTTTCCTGTGAGACCGGTTTTAGATTCCGATGCTTCACTTCAGGTTTACTGTATCCCTTGGCCCTTCTTATTGACGACGAAACAGAGAAATTGCATCGGAATTATATAGAAAAGGCACAATGCCGAATTAAGTACAAGAAAACTGACTCTTCTTAGTGTCTATGTTTTGAACCATTCCTGTGACACTAGTTATAGATTCCGCTGGTTCACTTCAGGTTTCCTGTATCAATCTGACCGTCTTATTGACGATGAAACACAGAAATTGCATCGGAATTAAATACAAAAGGCACAATGCCGACTTAATTATAAGAAAACTTACTCTTCTTACTGCCTATGCTTTGAACCTTTCCTGTGAGACCGGTTTTAGATTCCGATGCTTCACTTCAGGTTTACTGTATTCCTTGGACCTTCTTATTGACGACGAAACACAGAAATTGCATCGGAATTAAATAGAAAAGGCACAATGCCGACTTAATCACATGGAAACTACCTATTCTTACTGTCTATGTTTTGGACCATTCCTGTGACACTAGTTATAGATTCCGATGCTTCACTTCAGGTTTACTGTATCACTCTGACCGTCTTATTGACGATGAAACACAGAAATTGCACCTGAATTAAATACAAAAGGCACAATGCCAACTCAGGTACAAGAAGACTGGCTCTTCTTACTTTCTGTGATTTGAACCTTTCCTGTGAGACTGGTTTTAGACTCCGATGCTTCACTTCAGGTTTACTGTAACCCTTGGACACTCTTATTGACGATGAAACACAGAAATTACATCGGAATTAAATAGAAAAGGCACATTGCCGACTTAAGTACAAGAAAACTGACTCTTCTTACCGTCTATGTTTTGAACCATTCCTGTGACTCTAGTTATAGATTCCGATGCTTCACTTCAGGTTTACTGTATCCCTCCGACCTTCTTATTGACGATGAAACGCAGAAATTGCAACGGAATTAAATGGAAAATGCACAATGCCGACTTAAGTACAAGAAAACTGACTCTTCTTACTGTCTATGGTTTGAACCATTCCTGTGACACTAGTTATAGATTCCGACGCTTCACTTCAGGTTTACTGTATCCCTCCGACCTTCTTATTGACGATGAAACACAGAAATTGCATAGGAATTAAATAGAAGAGGCACAATGGTGACTTAAGTACAAGCAAACTGACTCTTCTTACTGTCTATGATTTAACCATTCCTGTGACACTAGTTATAGATTCCGATGCTTCACTTCAGGTTTACTGTATCCCTCCGACCTTCTTATTGACGATGAAACACAGAAATTACATCGGAATTAATTGCAAAAGGCACAATGCCGACTTAAGTACAAGAAAACTGACTCTTCTTACTGTCTATGGTTTTAACCACTCCTGTGACACTAGTTATGAATTCCGATGCTTAACTTCAGGTTTACTATATCCCTCTGAACTTCTTATTGACGATGAAACACAGAAATTGCATCGGAATAAATACAAAAGGCACAATGCCGACTTAAGTACAAGAAAACTGACTCTACTTACTGTCTATAATTTGAACCATTCCTGTGACACTAGTTATAGATTGCGATGCTTCACTTCAGGTTTACTGTATCCCTCCGACCTTCGTATTGACGATGAAACACAGAAATTGCATCGGAATTAAATACAAAAGCCACAATGACGACTCAAGTACAAGAAGACTGGCTCTTCTTACTGTCTATGCTTTGAACCTTTCCTGTGAGACCGGTTTTAGATTCCGATGCTTCACTTCAGGTTTACTGTATCCCTTGGCCCTTCTTATTGACGACGAAACAGAGAAATTGCATCGGAATTATATAGAAAAGGCACAATGCCGAATTAAGTACAAGAAAACTGACTCTTCTTAGTGTCTATGTTTTGAACCATTCCTGTGACACTAGTTATAGATTCCGATGGTTCACTTCAGGTTTCCTGTATCAATCTGACCGTCTTATTGACGATGAAACACAGAAATTGAATCGGAATTAAATACAAAAGGCACAATTCCGACTTAATTATAGGAAAACTTACTCTTCTTACTGCCTATGCTTTGAACCTTTCCTGTGAGACCGGTTTTAGATTCCGATGCCTCACTTCAGGTTTACTGTATTCCTTGGACCTTCTTATTGACGACGAAACACAGAAATTGCATCGGAAATAAATAGAAAAGGCGCAATGCCGACTTAATCACATGGAAACTACCTATTCTTACTGTCTATGTTTTGAACCATTCCTGTGACACTAGTTATAGATTCCGATGCTTCACTTCAGGTTTACTGTATCACTCTGACCGTCTTATTGACGATGAAACACAGAAATTGCACCTGAATTAAATACAAAAGGCACAATGCCAACTCAAGTACAAGAAGACTGGCTCTTCTTACTTTCTATGATTTGAACCTTTCCTGTGAGACTGGTTTTAGACTCCGATGCTTCACTTCAGGTTTACTGTATCCCTTGGACACTCTTATTGACGATGAAACACAGAAATTACATCGGAATTAAATAGAAAAGGCACATTGCCTACTTAAGTACAAGAAAACTGACTCTTCTTACCGTCTATGTGTTGAACCATTCCTGTGACTCTAGTTATAGATTCCGATGCTTCACTTCAGGTTTACTGTATCCCTCTCACCTTCTTATTGACGATGAAACACAGAAATTGCATCGGAATTAAAACCAAAAGGCACAATGCCGACTTAATTATAAGAAAACAGACTCTTCTTACTGTCTATGCTTTGAACCATTCTTGTGACACCAGTTATAGATTCCGAAGCTTCACTTCAGGTTTACTGTATCCCTCTGACCTTCTTATTGACGATGAAACACAGAAATAGCATCGGAATTATATGCAAACGGCACAATATCGACCCAAGTACAAGAAGACTGGTTCATCTTACTGTCTATGTTTTGAACCTTTCCTGTGAGACCAGTTTTAGATTCCGATGCTTGACTTCAGGTTTACTGTATCCGTTGGACCTTCTTATTGACGATGGAACACATAAATTGCATCGGAATGAAATACAAAAGGCACAATGCCGACTTAAGTACAAGAAAACTGACTCTTCTTACTGTCCATGTTTTTAACCATTCCTGTGACACTAGTTATAGATTGCGATGCTTCACTTCAGGTTTACTGTATCCCTCCGACCTTCTTATTGACGATGAAACACAGAAATTGCAACGGAATTAAATAGAAAATGCACAATGCCGACTTAAGTACAAGAAAACTGACTCTTCTTACTGTCTATGGTTTGAACCATTCCTGTGACACTAGTTATAGATTCCGATGCTTCACTTCAGGTTTACTGTATCCCTCCGACCTTCTTATTGACGAAGAAACACAGAAATTACATCGGAATTAATTGCAAAAGGCACAATGCCGTCTTAAGTACAAGAATACTGACTCTTCTTACTGTCTATGTTTTGAACCAATCCTGTGACATTAGTTATGGATTCCGATGCTTCTTTTCAGGTTTTCTGTATCCCTCTGACCTTCTTATTGACGATGAAACACAGAAATTACATTGGAATTAAATAGAAAAGGCACAATGCCGACTTAAGTACAAGAAAACTGACTCTTCTTACTGTCTATATTTTGAACCATTCCTGTGACACTAGTTACAGATTCCGATGCTTCACTTCAGGTTTACTGTATCCCTCTGACCTTCTTATTGACGATGAAACACAGAAATTGCATCGGAATCAAATACAAAAGGCACAATGCTGACTCAAGTACAAGAAGACTGGCTCTTCTTACTGTCTGTGTTTGAACCTTTCCTGTGAGACCGGTTTTAGATTCCGATGCTTCACTTCAGGTTTACTGTATCCCTTGCCCTTCTTATTGACGACGAAACACAGAAATTGCATCGGAATTATATAGAAAAGGCACAATGCCGAATTAAGTACAAGAAAACTGACTCTTCTTAGTGTCTATGTTTTGAACCATTCCTGTGACACCAGTTATAGTTTCCGATGGTTCACTTCAGGTTTCCTGTATCAATCTGACCGTCTTATTGACGATGAAACACAGAAATTGCATCGGAATTAAATACAAAAGGCACAATGCCGACTTAATTATAAGAAAACTGACTCATCTTACTGCCTATGCCTTGAATCATACCTGTGACACTAGTTATAGATTCCGATGCTTCACTTCAGGTTTACTGTATCCCTCTGACCTTCGTACTGACGATGAACCACAGAAATTACATGGGAATTAAATACAAAAGGTACAATGCCGACTCTAGTATGAGAAGACTGGCTCTTCTTACTGTCTATATTTTGAACCTTTCCTGTAAGACCGGTTTTAGATTCCGATGCTTCGCTTCAGGTTTACTGTATCCCTCTGACCTTCATAATGACGATGAAACACAGAAATTGCATCGGAATACAAACAAAGGGCACAATGCCGACTTAAGTACAAGAAGACTGACTCTTCTTACTGTCTATGTTTTGAACCATTCCTGTGACACTAGTTATAGATTCCGATGCTTCACTTCAGGTTTACTGTATCCCTCATACCTTCTTATTGACGATGAAACACAGAAATTGCATCGGAATTAAATAAAAAAGGCACAATGCCGACTCTAGTACAAGAAGACTGTCTCTTCTTACTGTCTATGTTTTGAACCTTTCCTGTGAGACCGGTTTTAGAATACGATGCTTCACTTCAGGTTTACTGTATTCCTTGGACCTTCTTATTGACGACGAAACACAGAAATTGCATCGGAATTAAATAGAAAGGGCACAATGCCGACTTAATCACATGGAAACTACCTCTTCTTACTGTCTATGTTTAGAACCATTCCTGTGACACTAGTTATAGATTCCGATGCTTCACTTCAGGTTTACTGTATCACTCTGACCGTCTTATTGACGATGAAATAAAGAAATTGCACCTGAATTAAATACAAAAGGCACAATGCCAACTCAAGTAGAAGATGACTGGCTCTTCTTACTTTCTATGATTTGAACCTTTCCTGTGAGACCGGTTTTAGACTCCGATGCTTCACTTCAGGTTTACTGTATCCCTTGGACACTCTTATTGACGACGAAACACATAAATTTCATCGGAATTAAATAGAAAAGGCACATTGCCGACTTAAGTACAAGAAAACTGACTCTTCTTTCTCTCTATGTTTTGAACCATTCCTGTGATTCTAGTTATAGATTCCGATGCTTCACTTCAGGTTTACTGTATCCCTCTCACCTTCTTATTGACGATGAAACACAGAAATTGCATCGGAATTAAATACAAAAGGCACAATGCCGACTTAATTATAAGAAAACTGACAATTCTTACTGTCTATGCTTTGAACCATTCCTGTGACACTAGTTATAGATTCCGATACTTCACTTCAGGTTTACTGTATCCCTCTGACCTTCTTATTGACGATGAAACACAGAAATTGCATCGGAATTAAATACAAACGGCACAATAACGACCCAAGTACAAGAAGAGAGGTTCATCTTACTGTCTATGATTTGAACCTTTCCTGTGAGACCAGTTTTAGATTCCGATGCTTGACTTCAGGTTTACTGTATCCCTTGGACCTCCTTATTGACGATGGAACACATAAATTGCATCGGAATGAAATACAAAAGGCACAATGCCGACTTAAGTACAAGAAAACTGACTCTTCTTACTGTCCATGTTTTTAACCATTCCTGTGACACTAGTTATAGATTGCGATGCTTCACCTCAAGTTATCTGTATCCCTCCGACCTTCGTATTGACGATGAAACACAGAAATTGCAATGGAATTAAATAGAAAAGGCACAATGCCGACTTAAGTACAAGAAAAGTGACTCTTCTTACTGTCTATGGTTTTAACCACTCCTGTGACACTAGTTATGAATTCCGATGCTTAACTTCAGGTTTACTATATCCCTCTGAACTTCTTATTGACGATGAAACACAGAAATTGCATCGGAATAAATACAAAAGGCACAATGCCGACTTAAGTACAAGAAAACTGACTCTACTTACTGTCTATAATTTGAACCATTCCTGTGACACTAGTTATAGATTGCGATGCTTCACTTCAGGTTTACTGTATCCCTCCGACCTTCGTATTGACGATGAAACACAGAAATTGCATCGGAATTAAATACAAAAGTCCCAATGCCTACTTAATTATAAGAAAACTGACTCTTCTTACTGTCTATGTTTTGAACCATTCCTGTGACACTAGTTATAGATTCCGATGCTTCACTTCAGGTTTACTGTAACCCTCTGACCTTCTTATTGACGATGAAACACAGAAATTGCATAGGAACAAATACAAAAGGCACAATGCCGACTTAAGTACAAGAAAACTGACTCTTCTTACTGCCTATGCTTTGAACCATTCCTGTGACACTAGTTATAGATTCCGATGCCTGACGTCAGGTTTACTGTATCTCTCTGACCTTCTTATTGACGGTGAAACACAGAAATTGCATTGGAATGAAACACAAAAGGCACAATGCCAACTTAAGTACAAGAAAACTGACTCTTCTTACTGTCCATGATTTGAACCATTCCTGAGACACTAGTTATAGATTCCGATGCTTCACTTCAGGTTTACTGTACCCCTCATACCTTCTTATTGACGATGAAACACTGAAATTGCATCGGAATTAAATACAAAAGGCACAATGCCGACTCTAGTACAAGAAGACTGGCTCTTCTTACTGTCTATTTTTTGGAACCTTTCCTGTGAGACCGGTTTTAGACTTCGATGCTTCACTTCAGGTTTACTGCATTCCTTGGAACTTCTTATTGACGACGAAACACAGAAATTGCATCGGAATTAAATAGAAAAGGCACAATGCCGACTTAATCACATGGAAATTGACTCTTCTTACTGTCTATGTTTTGAACCATTCCTGTGACACTAGTTATAGATTCCGAAACTTCACTTCAGGTTTACTGTATCCCTCCGACCTTCTTATTGACGATGAAACACAGAAATTGCAACGGAATTAAATAGAAAAGGCACAATGCCGACTTAAGTACAAGAAAAGTGACTCTTCTGACTGTCTATGGTTTTAACCACTCCTGTGACACTAGTTATGGATTCCGATGCTTAACTTCAGGTTTACTATATCCCTCTGACCTTCTTATTAACGATGAAACACAGAAATTGCATTGGAATAAATACAAAAGGCACAATGCCGACTTAAGTACAAGAAAACTGACTCTACTTACTGTCTATAATTTGAACCATTCCTGTGACACTAGTTATAGATTCCGATGCTTCACTTCAGGTTTGCTGTTTCACTCTGACCGTCTTATTGACGATGAAACACAGAAATTGCATCGGAATTAAATACAAAAAGCACAATGCCGACTTAATTATAAGAAAACTGACTCTTCTTACTGTCTATGTTTTGAACCATTCCTGTGACACTAATTATAGATTCCGATGCTTCACTTCAGGTTTACTGTAACCCTCTGACCTTCTTATTGACGATGAAAGACAGAGATTGCATCGGAATTGAATACAAAAGGCACAATGCCGACTTCAGTACAAGAAGACTGACTCTTCTTACTGTCTATGTTTTGAACCATTCCTTTGACATTAGTTATAGATTCCGATGCTTCTTTTCAGATTTACTGTATCCCTCTGACCTTCTTATTGACGATGAAACACAGAAATTGCATCGGAACAAATACAAAAGGCACAATGCCGACTTAAGTACAAGAAAACTGACTCTTCTTACTGTCTATGCTTTGAACCATTCCTGTGACACTAGTTGTAGATTCCGATGCCTGACGTCAGGTTTACTGTATCCCTCATACCTTTTTATTGACGATGAAACACAGAAATTGCATCGGAATTAAATACAAAAGGCACAATGCCGACTTAATTATAAGAAAACTTACTCTTCTTACTGCCTATGCTTTGAACCATTCCTGTGACACTAGTTATAGATTCCGATGCTTCACTTCAGGTTTACTGTATCCCTCTGACCTTCGTACTGTCGATGAACCACAGAAATTACATGGGAATTAAATACAAAAGGTACAATGCCGACTCTAGTATAAGAAGACTGGCTCTTCTTACTGTCTATATTTTGAACCTTTCCTGTAAGACCGGTTTTAGATTCCGATGCTTCGCTTCAGGTTTACTGTATCCCTCTGACCTTCATAATGACGATGAAACACAGAAATTGCATCGGAATAAATACAAAAGGCACAATGCCGACTTAAGTACAAGAAAACTGACTCTACTTACTGTCTATAATTTGAACCATTCCTGTGACACTAGTTATAGATTCCGATGCTTCACTTCAGGTTTGCTGTTTCACTCTGACCGTCTTATTGACGATGAAACACAGAAATTGCATCGGAATTAAATACAAAAAGCACAATGCCGACTTAATTATAAGAAAACTGACTCTTCTTACTGTCTATGTTTTGAACCATTCCTGTGACACTAATTATAGATTCCGATGCTTCACTTCAGGTTTACTGTAACCCTCTGACCTTCTTATTGACGATGAAAGACAGAGATTGCATCGGAATTGAATACAAAAGGCACAATGCCGACTTCAGTACAAGAAGACTGACTCTTCTTACTGTCTATGTTTTGAACCATTCCTTTGACATTAGTTATAGATTCCGATGCTTCTTTTCAGATTTACTGTATCCCTCTGACCTTCTTATTGACGATGAAACACAGAAATTGCATCGGAACAAATACAAAAGGCACAATGCCGACTTAAGTACAAGAAAACTGACTCTTCTTACTGTCTATGCTTTGAACCATTCCTGTGACACTAGTTGTAGATTCCGATGCCTGACGTCAGGTTTACTGTATCCCTCATACCTTTTTATTGACGATGAAACACAGAAATTGCATCGGAATTAAATACAAAAGGCACAATGCCGACTTAAGTACAAGAAAACTTACTCTTCTTACTGCCTATGCTTTGAACCATTCCTGTGACACTAGTTATAGATTCCGATGCTTCACTTCAGGTTTACTGTATCCCTCTGACCTTCGTACTGTCGATGAACCACAGAAATTACATGGGAATTAAATACAAAAGGCACAATGCCGACTGAAGTACAAGAAGACTGACTCTTCTCACTGTCTATGTTTTGAACCATTCCTGTGACACTAGTTATACAGGGTTAATACAAATGATTGAAGCGATTTCACAGCTCTACAATAACTTTATTATTTGAGATATTTTCACAATGCTTTGCACACATATACAAAAACTCAAAAAGTTTTTTTAGGCATTCACAAATGTTCGATATGTGCCCCTTTAGTGATTCGGCCGACATCAAGCCGATAATCAAGTTCCTCCCACACTCGGCGCAGCATGTCCCCATCAATGAGTTCGAAAGCATCGTTGATGCGAGCTCGCAGTTCTGGCACGTTTCTTGGTGGAGGAGGTTTAAACACTGACTCTTTCACATAACCCCACGGAAAGAAATCGCATGGGGTTAAGTCAGGAGAGCGTGGAGGCCATGACATGAATTGCTGATCATGATCTCCACCACAACCAATCCATTGGTTTTCCAATCTCCTGTTTAAGAAATGCCGAACATCATGATGGAAGTACGGTGGAGCACCATCCTGTTGAAAGATGAACTCGGCGCTGTCGGTCTCCAGTTGAGGCATGAGCCAATTTTCCAGCATGTCCAGATACACGTGTCCTGTAACGTTTTTTTCGCAGAAGGAAAAGGGGCCGTAAACTTTAAACCGTGAGATTGCACAAAACACGTTAACTTTTGGTGAATTGCGAATTTGCTGCACGAATGCCTGAGGATTCCCTAACGCCCAGATTCGCATCACTGAAAACAAGTTTCGCACTGAACGGATCCTCTTCCATGAGCTGTTGCAACCGCGCCGTAAATTCAAAGCGTTTGACTTTGTCATCGGGTGTCAGGGCTTGTAGCAATTGTAAACGGTAAGGCTTCTGCTTTAGCCTTTTCCGTAAGATATTCCAAACCGTCGGCTGTGGTACATTTAGCTCCCTGCTTGCTTTATTCGTCGACTTCCGCGGGCTACGCGTGAAACTTGCCCGCACGCGTTCAACCGTTTCTTCGCTCACTGCAGGCCGACCCGGTGATTTCCCCTTACAAAGGCATCCAGAAGCTTTAAACTGCGCATACCATCGCCGAATGGAGTTAGCAGTTGGTGGATCTTTGTTGAACTTCGTCCTGAAGTGTCGTTGCACTGTTATGACTGACTGATGTGAGTGCATTTCAAGCACGACATACGCTTTCTCGGCTCCTCTCGCCATTTTGTCTCACTGCGCTCTCGAGCGTCTGGCGGCAGAAACCTGAAGTGCGGCTTCAGCCGAACAAAACTTTATGAGTTTTTCTACGTATCTGTAGTGTGTCGTGACCATATGTCAATGAATGGAGCTACAGTGAATTTATGAAATCGCTTCAATCATTTGTAATAGCCCTGTATATTCCGATGCTTCACTTCAGGTTTACTGTATCCCTCATACCTTCTTATTGACGATGAAACACAGAAATTGCATCGGAATTAAATACAAAAGGCACAATGCCGACTCTAGTACAAGAGGACTGGCTCTTCTTACTGTCTATGTTTTGAACCTTTCCTGTGAGACCGGTTTTAGATTCCGATGCTTCACTTCAGGTTTACTGTATTCCTTGGACCTTCTTATTGACGACGAAACACAGAAATTGCATCGGAATTAAATAGAAAAGGCACAATGCCGACTTAATCACATGGAAACTACCTCTTCTTACTGTCTATGTTTTGAACCATTCCTGTGACACTAGTTATAGATTCCGATGCTTCACTTCAGGTTTACTGTATCACTCTGACCGTCTTATTGACGATGAAACACAGAAATTGCACCTGAATTACATACAACAGGCACAATGCCAACTCAAGTACAAGAGAACTGGCTCTTCTTACTTTCTATGATTTCGACCTTTCCTGTGAGACTGGTTTTAGACTCCGATGCTTCACTTCAGGTTTACTGTATCCCTTGGACACTCTTATTGACGATGAAACACAGAAATTACATCGGAATTAGATAGAAAAGTCACATTGCCGACTTAAGTACAAGAAAACTGACTCTTCTTACTGTCTATGTTTTGAACCATTCCTGTGACTCTAGTTATAGATTCCGATGCTTCACTTCAGGTTTACTGTATCCCTCTCACCTTCTTATTGACGATGAAACACAGAAATTGCATCGGAATTAAAACCAAAAGGCACAATGCCGACTTAATTATAAGAAAACTGGCTCTTCTTACTGTCTATGCTTTGAACCATTCCTGTGACACTAGGTATAGATTCTGATGCTTCACTTCAGGTTTACTGTATCCCTCTGACCTTCTTATTGACGATGAAACACAGAAATAGCATCGGAATGAAATTCAAACGGCACAATAACGACCCAAGTACAAGAAGACTAGTTCATCTTACTGTCTATGTTTTGAACCTTTCCTGTGAGACCAGTTTTAGATTCCGATGCTTGACTTCAGGTTTACTGTATCCCTTGGACCTTCTTATTGACAATGGAACAGATAAATTGCATCGGAATGAAATACAAAAGGCACAATGCAGACTTAAGTACAAGAAAACTGACTCTTCTTACTGTCCATGTTTTTAACCATTCCTGTGACACTAGTTATAGATTGCGATGCTTCACTTCAGGTTTACTGTATCCCTCCGACCTTCTTATTGACGATGAATCACAGAAATTGCAACGGAATTAAATAGAAGAGGCACAATGGCGACTTAAGTACAAGCAAACTGAGTCTTCTTACTGTCTTTGATTTAACCATTCCTGTGACACTAGTTATAGATTCCGATGCTTCACTTCAGGTTTACTGTATCCCTCCGACCTTCTTATTGACGATGTAACACAGAAATTGCATCGGAATTAATTGCAAAAGGCACAATGCCGACTTAAGTACAAGAAAACTGACTCTTCTTACTGTCTATGTTTTGAACCAATCCTGTGACATTAGTAATGGATTCCGATGCTTCACTTCAGGTTTACTGTATCCCTCCGACCTTCTTATTGACGATGAAACACAGAAATTATATCGGAATTAAATACAAAAGGCACAATGCCGACTTAAGTACAAGAAAACTGACTCTTCTTACTGTCTATATTTTGAACCATTCCTGTGACACTAGTTATAGATTCCGATGCTTCACTTCAGGTTTACTGTATCCCTCTGACTTTCTTATTGACGATGAAACACAGAAATTGCATCGGAATTAAATACAAGAGGCACAATGCCGACTCAAGTACAACAAGACTGGCTCTTCTTACTGTCTATGTTTTGAACCTTTCCTGTGAGACCGGTTTTAGATTCCGATGTTTCACTTCAGGTTTACTGCATCCCTTGGCCCTTCTTATTGACGACGAAACACAGAAATCGCATCGGAATTATATAGAAAAGGCACAATGCCGAATTAAGTACAAGAAAACTGACTCTTCTTAGTCTCTATGTTTTGGACCATTCCTGTGACACTAGTTATAGATTCCGATGGTTCACTTCAGGTTTCCTGTATCAATCTGACCGTCTTATTGACGATGAAACACAGAAATTGCATCGGAATTAAATACAAAAGGCACTATTCCGACTTAGTTATAAGAAAACTGACTCTTCTTACTGCCTATGCCTTGAACGTTTCCTGTGACACTAGTTATAGATTCCGATGCTTCACTTCAGGTTTACGGTATCCCTCTGCCCTTCGTACTGACGATGAACCACAGAAATTACATGGGAATTAAATACAAAAGGTACAATGCCGACTCTAGTATAAGAAGACTGGCTCTTCTTACTGACTATATTTTGAACCTTTCCTGTAAGACCGGTTTTAGATTCCGATGCTTCGCTTCAGGTTTACTGTATCCCTCTGACCTTCATAATGACGATGAAACACAGAAATTGCATCGGAATACAAACCAAGGGCACAATGCCGACTTAAGTACAAGAAGACTGACTCTTCTTACTGTCTATGTTTTGAACCATTCCTGTGACACTAGTTATAGATTCCGATGCTTCACTTCAGGTTTACTGTATCCCTTGGACACTCTTATTGACGACGAAACACAGAAATTTCATCGGAATTAAATAGAAAAGGCACATTGCCGACTTAAGTACAAGAAAACTGACTCTTCTTACTGTCTATGCTTTGAACCATTCCTGTGACTCTAGTTATAGATTCCGATGCTTCACTTCAGGTTTACTGTATCCCTCTCACCTTCTTATTGACGATGAAACACAGAAATTGCATCGGAATTAAATACAAAAGGCATAATGCCGACTTAATTATAAGAAAACTGACTCTTCTTACTGTCTATGATTTGAACCATTCCTGTGACACTAGTAATAGATTCCGATACTTCACTTCAGGTTTACAGTATCCCCCTGACCTTCTTATTGACGATGAAACACAGAAATTGCAATGGAATTAAATACAAACGGCACAATAACGACCCAAGTACAAGAAGACTGGTTCATCTTACTGTCTATGTTTTGAACCTTTCCTGTGAGGCCAGTTTCAGATTCCGATGCTTGACTTCAGGTTTACTGTATCCCTTGGACCTTCTTATTGACGATGGAACACATAAATTGCATCGGAATGAAATACAAAAGGCACAATGCCGACTCTAGTACAAGAAGACTGGCTCTTCTTACTGTCTATGTTTTGAACCTTTCCTGTGAGACCGGTTTTAGACTCCGATGCTTCACTTCAGGTTTACTGTATTCGTTGGAACTTCTTATTGGCGACGAAACACAGAAATTGCATCGGAATTAAATAGAAAAGGCACAATGCCGACTTAATCACATGGAAACTGACTCTTCTTACTGTCTATGCTTTGCACCATTCCTGTGACACTAGTTATAGATTCCGAAACTTCACTTCAGGTTTTCTGTATCCCTCTGACCTTCTTATTGACGATGAAACACAGAAATTGCAACGGAATTAAATAGAAAAGGCACAATGCCGACTTAAGTACAAGAAAAGTGACTCCTCTTACTGTCTATGGTTTTAACCACTCCTGTGACACTAGTTATGGATTCCGATGCTTAACTTCAGGTTTACTATATCCCTCTGACCTTCTTATTGACGATGAAACACAGAAATTGCATCGGAATAAATACAAAAGGCACAATGCCGACTTAAGTACAAGAAAACTGACTCTACTTACAGTCTATAATTTGAACCATTCCTGTGACACTAGTTATAGATTCCGATGCTTCACTTCAGGTTTGCTGTATCACTCTGACCGTCTTATTGACGATGAAACACAGAAATTGCATCGGAATTAAATACAAAAGGCATAATGCCGACTTAATTATAAGAAAACTGACTCTTCTTACTGTCTATGTTTTGAACCATTCCTCTGACTCTAGTTATAGATTCCGATGCTTCACTTCAGGTTTACTGTATCCCTCTCACCTTCTTATTGACGATGAAACACAGAAATTGCATCGGAATTAAATACAAAAGGCATAATGCCGACTTAATTATAAGAAAACTGACTCTTCTTACTGTCTATGATTTGAACCATTCCTGTGACACTAGTAATAGATTCCGATACTTCACTTCAGGTTTACTGTATCCCTCTGACCTTCTTATTGACGATGAAACACAGAAATTGCAATGGAATTAAATACAAACGGCACAATAACGACCCAAGTACAAGAAGACTGGTTCATCTTACTGTCTATGTTTTGAACCTTTCCTGTGAGGCCAGTTTGAGATTCCGATGCTTGACTTCAGGTTTACTGTATCCCTTGGACCTTCTTATTGACGATGGAACACATAAATTGCATCGGAATGAAATACCATAGGCACAATGCCGACTTAAATACAAGAAAACTGACTCTTCTTACTGTCCATGTTTTTAACCATTTCTGTGACACTAGTTACAGATTGCGATGCTTCACTTCAGGTTTACTGTATCCCTCCGACCTTCTTATTGACGATGAAACACAGAAATTGCAACGGAATTAAATAGAAAAGGCACAATGCCGACTTAAGTACAAGAAAACTGACTCTACTTACTGTCTATAATTTGAACCATTCCTGTGACACTAGTTATAGATTCCGAAGCTTCACTTCAGGTTTGCTGTATCACTCTGACCGTCTTATTGACGATGAAACACAGAAATTGCATCGGAATTAAATACAAAAGGCACAATGCCGACTTAATTATAAGAAAACTGACTCTTCTTACTGTCTATGTTCTGAACCATTCCTGTGACACTAGTTATAGATTCCGATGCTTCACTTCAGGTTTACTGTAACCCTCTGACCTTCTTATTGACGATGAAACACAGAGATTGCATCGGAATTGAATACGAAAAGCACAATGCCGACTTAAGTACAAGAAGACTGACTCTTCTTACTGTCTATGTTTTGAACCATTCCTTTGACATTAGTTATAGATTCCGATGCTTCTTTTCAGATTTACTGTATCCCTCTGACCTTCTAATTGACGATGAAACACAGAAATTGCATCGGAACAAATACAAAAGGCACAATGCCGAATTAAGTACAAGAAAACTGACTCTTCTTACTGTCTATGCTTTGAACCATTCCTGTGACACTAGTTATAGATTCCGATGCCTGACGTCAGGTTTAATGTATCTCTCTGACCTTCTTATTGACGAAGAAACACAGAAATTGCATTGAAATGAAACACAAAAGGCACAATGCCAACTTAAGTACAAGTAAACTGACTCTTCTTACAGTCCATGATTTGAACCATTACTGTGACACTAATTATAGATTCCGATGCTTCACTTCAGGTTTACTGTACCCCTCATACCTTCTTATTGACGATGAAACACAGAAATTGCATCAGAATTAAATACAAAAGGCACAATGCCGACTCTAGTACAAGAAGACTGGCTCTTCTTACTGTCTATGTTTTGAACCTTTCCTGTGAGACCGGTTTTAGACTCCGATGCTTCACTTCAGGTTTACTGTATTCGTTGGAACTTCTTATTGACGACGAAACACAGAAATTGCATCGGAATTAAATAGAAAAGGCACAATGCCGACTTAATCACATGGAAACTGACTCTTCTTACTGTCTATGCTTTGCACCATTCCTGTGACACTAGTAATAGATTCCGATACTTCACTTCAGGTTTACTGTATCCCTCTGACCTTCTTATTGACGATGAAACACAGAAGTTGCATCGGAATTAAATACAAACGGCACAATAACGACCCAAGTACAAGAAGACTGGTTCATCTTACTGTCTATGTTTTGAACCTTTCCTGTGAGACCAGTTTTAGATTCCGATGCTTGACTTCAAGTTTACTGTATCCCTTGGACCTTCTTATTGACGATGGAACACATAAATAGCATCGGAATGAAATACAAAAGGCACAATGCCGACTTAAGTACAAGAAAACTGACTCTTCTTACTGTCCATGTTTTTAACCATTCCTGTGAAACTAGTTATAGATTCCGATGCTTCACTTCAAGTTTGCTGTAACCCTCTGACCTTCTTATTGACGATGAAACACAGAGATTGCATCGGAATTGAATACAAAAAGAAACAATGCCGACTTAAGTACAAGAAGACTGACTCTTCTTACTGTCTATGTTTTGAACCAAGCCTTTGACATTAGTTATAGATTCCGATGCTTCTTTTCAGATTTACTGTATCCCTCTGACCTTCTTATTGACGATGAAACACAGGAATTGCATCGGAACAAATACAAAAGGCACAATGCCGACTTAAGTACAAGGAAACTGACTCTTCTTACTGTCTATGCTTTGAACCATTCCTGTGACACTAGTTATAGATTCCGATGCCTGACGTCAGGTTTACTGTAAATCTCTGACCTTCTTATTGACGATGAAACACAAAAATTGCATCGGAATGAAACACAAAAGGCACAATGCCAACTTAAGTACAAGTAAACTGACTCTTCTTACTGTCCATGATTTGAACCGTTCCTGTGACACTAGTTATAGATTCCGATGCTTCACTTCAGGTTTACTGTATCCCTCATACCTTCTTATTGACGATGAAACACAGAAATTGCATCGGAATTAAATACAAAAGGCACAATGCCGACTCTAGTACAAGAAGACTGGCTCTTCTTACTGTCTATGATTTGAACCTTTCCTGTGAGACCGGTTTTAGACTCCGATGCTTCACTTCAGGTTTACTGTATTCCTTGGAACTTCTTATTGACGACGAAACACAGAAATTGCATCGGAATTAAATACAAAAGGCACAATGCCGACTTAATCACATGGAAACTGACTCTTCTTAGTGTCTATGTTTTGAACCATTCCTGTGACACTAGTTATAGATTCCGATGCTTCACTTCAGGTTTACTGTATCCCTCTGACCGTCTTATTGACGATGAAACACAGAAATTGCACCTGAATTAAATACAAAAGGCACAATGCCAACTCAAGTACAAGAAGACTGGCTCTTCTTACTTTCTATGATTCGAACCTTTCCTGTGAGACCAGTTTTAGATTCCGATGCTTGACTTCAAGTTTACTGTATCCCTTGGACCTTCTTATTGACGATGGAACACATAAATTGCATCGGAATGAAATACAAAAGGCACAATGCCGACTTAAGTACAAGAAAACTGACTCTTCTTACTGTCCATGTTTTTAACCATTCCTGTGACACTTGTTATAGATTCCGATGCTTCACTTCAAGTTTGCTGTAACCCTCTGACCTTCTTATTGACGATGAAACACAGAGATTGCATCGGAATTGAATACAAAAAGAAACAATGCCGACTTATGTACAAGAAGACTGACTCTTCTTACTGTCTATGTTTTGAACCATTTCTTTGACATTAGTTATAGATTCCGATGCTTCTTTTCAGATTTACTGTATCCCTCTGACCTTCTTATTGACGATGAAACACAGGAATTGCATCGGAACAAATACAAAAGGCACAATGCCGACTTAAGTACAAGAAAACTGACTCTTCTTACTGTCTATGCTTTGAACCATTCCTGTGACACTAGTTATAGATTCCGATGCCTGACGTCAGGTTTACTGTAAATCTCTGACCTTCTTATTGACGATGAAACACAAAAATTGCATCGGAATGAAACACAAGAGGCACAATGTCAAATTAAGTACAAGTAAACTGACTCTTCTTACTGTCCATGATTTGAACCATTCCTGTGACACTAGTTATAGATTCCGATGCTTCACTTCAGGTTTACTGTATCCCTCATACCTTCTTATTGACGATGAAACACAGAAATTGCATCGGAATTAAATACAAAAGGCACAATGCCGACTCTAGTACAAGAAGACTGGCTCTTCTTACTGTCTATGATTTGAACCTTTCCTGTGAGACCGGTTTTAGACTCCGATGCTTCACTTCAGGTTTACTGTATTCCTTGGAACTTCTTATTGACGACGAAACACAGAAATTGCATCGGAATTAAATAGAAAAGGCACAATGCCGACTTAATCACATGGAAACTGACTCTTCTTACTGTCTATGCTTTGAACCATTCCTGTGACACTAGTTATAGATTCCGAAACTTCACTTCAGGTTTACTGTATCCCTCTGACCTTCTTAATCACGATGAAACACAGAAATTGCAACGGAATTAAATAGAAGAGGCACAATGCCGACTAAAGTACAAGAAAAGTGACTCCTCTTACTGTCTATGGTTTTAACCACTCCTGTGACACTAGTTATGGATTCCGATGCTTAACTTCAGGTTTACTATATCCCTCTGACCTTTTTATTGACGATGAAACACAGAAATTGCATCGGAATAAATACAAAAGGCTCAATGCCGACATAAGTACAAGAAAACTGACTCTACTTACTGTCTATAATTTGAACCATTCCTGTGACACTAGTTATAGATTCCGATGCTTCACTTGAGGTTTGCTGTATCACTCTGACCGTCTTATTGACGATGAAACACAGAAATTGCATCGGAATTAAATACAGAAGGCATAATGCCGACTTAATTATAAGAAAACTGACTCTTCTTACTGTCTATGATTTGAACCATTCCTGTGACACTAGTAATAGATTCCGATACTTCACTTCAGGTTTACTGTATCCCTCTGACCTTCTTATTGACGATGAAACACAGAAATTGCATCGGAATTAAATACAAACGGCACAATAACGACCCAAGTACAAGAAGACTGCTTCATCTTACTGTCTATGTTTCGAACCTTTCCTGTGAGACCAGTTTTAGATTCCGATGCTTGACTTCAAGTTTACTGTATCCCTAGAACCGTCTTATTTACGATGGAACACATAAATTGCATCGGAATGAAATACAAAAGGCACAATGCCGACTTAAGTACAAGAAAACTGACTCTTCTTACTGTCCATGTTTTTAACCATTCCTGTGACACTAGTTATAGATTCCGATGCTTCACTTCAAGTTTGCTGTAACCCTCTGACCTTCTTATTGACGATGAAACACAGAGATTGCATCGGAATTGAATACAAAAAGAAACAATGCCGACTTAAGTACAAGAAGACTGACTCTACTTACTGTCTATGTTTTGAACCATTCCTTTGACATTAGTTATAGATTCCGATGCTTCTTTTCAGATTTACTGTATCCCTCTGACCTTTTTATTGACGATGAAACACAGGAATTCCATCGGAACAAATACAAAAGGCACAATGCCGACTTAAGTACAAGAAAACTGACTCTTCTTACTGTCTATGCTTTGAACCATTCCTGTGACACTAGTTATAGATTCCGATGCCTGACGTCAGGTTTACTGTAAATCTCTGACCTTCTTATTGACGATGAAACACAGAAATTGCATCGGAATTAAATACAAAAGGCACAATGCCGACTTAATTATAAGAAAACTGACTCTTCTTACTGTCTATGTTCTGAACCATTCCTGTGACACTAGCTATTGATTCCGATGCTTCACTTCAGGTTTACTGTAACCCTCTGACCTTCTTATTGACGATGAAACTCAGAGATTGCATCGGAATTGAATACAAAAGGCACAATGCCGACTTAAGTACAAGAAGACTGACCCTTCTTACTGTCTATGTTTTGAACCATTCCTTTGACATTAGTTATAGATTCCGATGCTTCTTTTCAGATTTACTGTATCCCTCTGACCTTCTAATTGACGATGAAACACAGAAATTGCATCGGAACAAATACAAAAGGCACAATGCCGAATTAAGTACAAGAAAACTGACTCTTCTTACTGTCTATGCTTTGAAGCATTCCTGTGACACTAGTTATAGATTCCGATGCCTGACGTCAGGTTTAATGTATCTCTCTGACCTTCTTATTGACGATGAAACACAGAAATTGCATTGAAATGAAACACAAAAGGCACAATGCCAACTTAAGTACAAGTAAACTGACTCTTCTTACTGTCCATGATTTGAACCATTCCTGTGACACTAGTTATAGATTCCGATGCTTCACTTCAGGTTTACTGTACCCCTCATACCTTCTTATTGACGATGAAACACAGAGATTGCATCGGAATTAAATACAAAAGGCACAATGCCGACTCTAGTACAAGAAGACTGGCTCTTCTTACTGTCTATGTTTTGAACCTTTCCTGTGAGCCCGGTTTTAGACTCCGATGCTTCACTTCAGGTTTACTGTATTCGTTGGAACTTCTTATTGACGACGAAACACAGAAATTGCATCGGAATTAAATAGAAAAGGCACAATGCCGACTTAATCACATGGAAACTGACTCTTCTTACTGTCTATGCTTTGAACCATACCTGTGACACTAGTTATAGATTCCGAAACTTCACTTCAGGTTTACTGTATCCCTCTGACCTTCTTATTGACGATGAAACACAGAAATTGCAACGGAATTAAATAGAAAAGGCACAATGCCGACTTAAGTACAAGAAAAGTGACTCCTCTTACTGTCTATGGTTTTAACCACTCCTGTGACACTAGTTATGGATTCCGATGCTTAACTTCAGGTTTACTATATCCCTCTGACCTTCTTATTGACGATGAAACACAGAAATTGCATCGGAATAAATACAAAAGGCACAATGCCGACTTAAGTACAAGAAAACTGACTCCACTTACTGTCTATAATTTGAACCATTCCTGTGACACTAGTTATAGATTCCGATGCTTCACTTCAGGTTTGCTGTATCCCTCTGACCTTCTTATTGACGATGAAACACAGAAATTGCATCGGAATTAAATACAAACGGCACAATAACGACCCAAGTACAAGAAGACTGGTTCGTCTTACTGTCTATGTTTTGAACCTTTCCTGTGATACCAGTTTTAGATTCCGATGCTTGACTTCAAGTTTACTGTATCCCTTGGACCTTCTTATTGACGATGGAACACATAAATTGCATCGGAATGAAATACAAAAGGCACAATGCCGACTTAAGTACAAGAAAACTGACTCATCTTACTGTCCATGATTTTAACCATTCCTGTGACACTAGTTATAGATTCCGATGCTTCACTTCAAGTTTGCTGTAACCCTCTGACCTTCATATTGACGATGAAACACAGAGATTGCATCGGAATTGAATACAAAAAGGAACAATGCCGACTTAAGTACAAGAAGACTGACTCTTCTTACTGTCTATGTTTTGAACCATTCCTTTGACATTAGTTATAGATTCCGATGCTTCTTTTCAGATTTACTGTATCCCTCTGACCTTCTTATTGACGATGAAACACAGGAATTGCATCGGAACAAATACAAAAGGCACAATGCCGACTTAAGTACAAGAAAACTGACTCTTCTTACTGTCTATGCTTTGAACCATTCCTGTGACACTAGTTATAGATTCCGATGCCTGACGTCAGGTTTACTGTAAATCTCTGACCTTCTTATTGACGATGAAACACAAAAATTGCATCGGAATGAAACACAAAAGGCACAATGCCAACTTAAGTACAAGTAAACTGACTCTTCTTACTGTCCATGATTTGAACCATTCCTGTGACACTAGTTATAGATTCCGATGCTTCACTTCAGGTTTACTGTATCCCTCATACCTTCTTATTGACGATGAAACACAGAAATTGCATCGGAATTAAATACAAAAGGCACAATGCCGACTCTAGTAAAAGAAGACTGGCTCTTCTTACTGTCTATGTTTTGAACCTTTCCTGTGAGACCGGTTTTAGACTCCGATGCTTCACTTCAGGTTTACTGTATTCGTTGGAACTTCTTATTGACGACGAAACACAGAAATTACATCGGAATTAAATAGAAAAGGCACAATGCCGACTTAATCACATGGAAACTGACTCTTCTTACTGTCTATGCTTTGAACCATTCCTGTGACACTAGTTATAGATTCCGAAACTTCACTTCAGGTTTACTGTATCCCTCTGACCTTCTTATTGACGATGAAACACAGAAATTGCAACGGAATTAAATAGAAGAGGCACAATGCCGACTTAAGTACAAGAAAAGTGACTCCTCTTACTGTCTATGGTTTTAACCACTCCTGTGACACTAGTTATGGATTCCGATGCTTAACTTCAGGTTTACTATATCCCTCTGACCTTCTTATTGACGATGAAACACAGAAATTGCATCGGAATAAATACAAAAGGCACAATGCCGACTTAAGTACAAGAAAACTGACTCTACTTACTGTCTATAATTTAACCATTCCTGTGACACTAGTTATAGATTCCGATGCTTCACTTCAGGTTTGCTGTATCACTCTGACCGTCTTATTGACGATGAAACACAGAAATTGCATCGGAATTAAATACAAAAGGCATAATGCCGACTTAATTATAAGAAAACTGACTCTTCTTACTGTCTATGATTTGAACCATTCCTGTGACACTAGTAATAGATTCCGATACTTCACTTCAGGTTTACTGTATCCCTCTGACCTTCTTATTGACGATGAAACACAGAAATTGCATCGGAATTAAATACAAACGGCACAATAACGACCCAAGTACAAGAAGACTGGTTCATCTTACTGTCTATGTTTGAACCTTTCCTGTGAGACCAGTTTTAGATTCCGATGCTTGACTTCAAGTTTACTGTATCCCTTGGACCTTCTTATTGACGATGGAACACATAAATTGCATCGGAATGAAATACAAAAGGCACAATGCCGACATAAGTACAAGAAAACTGACTCTTCTTACTGTCCATGTTTTTAACCATTCCTGTGACACTAGTTATAGATTCCTATGCTTCACTTCAAGTTTGCTGTAACCCTCAGACCTTCTTATTGACGATGAAACACAGAGATTGCATCGGAATTGAATACAAAAAGAAACAATGCCGACTTAAGTACAAGAAGACTGACTCTTCTTACTGTCTATGTTTTGAACCATTCCTTTGACATTAGTTATAGATTCCGATGCTTCTTTTCAGATTTACTGTATCCCTCTGACCTTCTTATTGACGATGAAACACAGGAATTGCATCGGAACAAATACAAAAGGCACAATGCCGACTTAAGTACAAGAAAACTGACTCTTCTTACTGTCTATGCTTTGAACCATTCCTGTGACACTAGTTATAGATTCCGATGCCTGACGTCAGGTTTACTGTAAATCTCTGACCTTCTTATTGACGATGAAACACAAAAATTGCATCGGAATGAAACACAAAAGGCACAATGCCAACTTAAGTACAAGTAAACTGACTCTTCTTACTGTCCATGATTTGAACCATTCCTGTGACACTAGTTATAGATTCCGATGCTTCACTTCAGGTTTACTGTATCCCTCATACCTTCTTATTGACGATGAAACACAGAAATTGCATCGGAATAAAATACAAAAGGCACAATGCCGACTCTAGTACAAGAAGACTGGCTCTTCTTACTGTCTATGATTTGAACCTTTCCTGTGAGACCGGTTTTAGACTCCGATGCTTCACTTCAGGTTTACTGTATTCCTTGGAACTTCTTATTGACGACGAAGCACAGAAATTGCATCGGAATTAAATAGAAAAGGCACAATGCCGACTTAATCACATGGAAACTGACTCTTCTTTGTGTCTATGTTTTGAACCATTCCTGTGACACTAGTTATAGATTCCGATGCTTCACTTCAGGTTTACTGTATCCCTCTGACCGTCTTATTGACGATGAAACACAGAAATTGCACCTGAATTAAATACAAAAGGCACAATGCCAACTCAAGTACAAGAAGACTGGCTCTTCTTCCTTTCTATGATTCGAACCTTTCCTGTGAGACCGGTTTTAGACTCCGATTCTTCACTTCAGGTTTACTGTATCCCTTGGACACTCTTATTGACGACGAAACATAGAAATTGCATCGGAATGAAACACAAAAGGCACAATGCCAACTTAAGTACAAGTAAACCGACTCTTCTTACTGTCCATATTTTGAACCATTCCTGTGACACTAGTTATAGATTCCGATGCTTCACTTCAGGTTTACTGTATTCCTCATACCTTCTTATTGACGATGAAACACAGAAATTGCATCGGAATTAAATACGAAAGGCACAATGCCGACTCTAGTAGAAGAAAACTGACTCTTCTTACTGTCTATGTTTGAACCACTCCTGTGACTCTAGTTAAAGATTCCGATGCTTCACTTCAGGTTTACTGTATCCCTCTCGCCTTCTTACTGACGATGAAACACAGAAATTGCATCGGAATTAAATACGAAAGGCACAATGCCGACTCTAGTAAAAGAAGACTGGCTCTTCTTACTGTCTATGTTTTGAACCTTTCCTGTGAGACCGGTTTTAGATTCCGATGCTTCACTTCAGGTTTACTGTATTCGTTGGAACTTCTTATTGACGACGAAACACAGAAATTGCATCGGAATTAAATAGAAAAGGCACAATGCCGACTTAATCACATGGAAACTGACTCTTCTTACTGTCTATGCTTTGAACCATTCCTGTGACACTAGTTATAGATTCCGAAACTTCACTTCAGGTTTACTGTATCCCTCTGACATTCTTATTGACGATGAAACACAGAAATTGCAACGGAATTAAATAGAAAAGGCACAATGCCGACTTAAGTACAAGAAAAGTGACTCCTCTTACTGTCTATGGTTTTAACCACTCCTGTGACACTAGTTATGGATTCCGATGCTTAACTTCAGGTTTACTATATCCCTCTGACCTTCTTATTGACGATGAAACACAGAAATTGCATCGGAATAAATACAAAAGGCACAATGCCGACTTAAGTACAAGAAAACTGACTCTACTTACTGTCTATAATTTGAACCATTCCTGTGACACTAGTTATAGATTCCGATGCTTCACTTCAGGTTTGCTGTATCATTCTGACCGTCTTATTGACGATGAAACACAGAAATTGCATCGGAATTAAATACAAAAGGCACAATGCCAACTTAAGTACAAGTAAACTGACTCTTCTTACTGTCCATGATTTGAACCATTCCTGTGACACTAGTTATAGATTCCGATGCTTCACTTCAGGTTTACTGTATCCCTCATACCTTCTTATTGACGATGAAACACAGAAATTGCATCGGAATTAAATACAAAAGGCACAATGCCGACTCTAGTACAAGAAGACTGGCTCTTCTTACTGTCCATGTTTTGAACCATTCCTGTGCCACTAGTTATAGATTCCGATGCTTCACTTCAGGTTTACTGTATTCCTCATACCTTCTTATTGACGATGAAACACAGAAATTGCATCGGAATTAAATACGAAAGGCACAATGCCGACTTAATCACATGGAAACTGACTCTTCTTAGTGTCTATGTTTTGAACCATTCCTGTGTCACTAGTTATAGATTCCGATGCTTCACTTCAGGTTTACTGTATCCCTCTGACCGTCTTATTGACGATGAAACACAGAAATTGCACCTGAATTAAATACAAAAGGCACAATGCCAACACAAGTACAAGAAGACTGGCTCTTCTTACTTTCTATGATTCGAACCTTTTCTGTGAGACCGGTTTTAGACTCCGATTCTTCACTTCAGGTTTACTGTATCCCTTGGACACTCTTATTGACGACGAAACATAGAAATTGCATCGGAATGAAACACAAAAGGCACAATGCCAACTTAAGTACAAGTAAACTGACTCTTCTTACTGTCCATGTTTTGAACCATTCCTGTGTCACTAGTTATAGATTCCGATGCTTCACTTCAGGTTTACTGTATTCCTCATACCTTCTTATTGACGATGAAACACAGAAATTGCATCGGAATTAAATACGAAAGGCACAATGCCGACTCTAGTAGAGGAAAACTGACTCTTCTTACTGTCTATGTTTGAACCACTCCTGTGACTCTAGTTAAAGATTCCGATGCTTCACTTCAGGTTTACTGTATCCCTCTCGCCTTCTTACTGACGATGAAACACAGAAATTGCATCGCAATTAAATACAAAAGGCACAATGCCGACTTAATTATAAGAAAACTGACTCCTCTTACTGTCTATGCTTTGTACCATACCTGAGACACTAGTTATAGATTCCGATGCTTCACTTCAGGTTTACTGTATCCCTCTGACCTTCTTATTGACGATGAAACACAGAATTAGCATCGGAATTAAATACAAAAGGCGCAATGCCGACTTGAGTACAAGTAAGCTGACTCTTCTTACTGTCTATGATTTGAACCATTCCTGTGCACTAGTTATAGATTCCGATGCTTCACTTCAGGTTTACTGTATCCCTCTGACCTTCTTATTGACGATGAAACACAGAAATTGCATCCGAATTAAATACAATAGGCACAATGCCGACTTAAGTACAAGAAAACTAACTCTTCTTACTGTCTATGTTTTGAACCATTCCTGTGACACTAGTTATAGATTCGGATGCTTCATTTCAGGTTTACTGTATCCCTCTAACCTTCTTATTGACGATGAAACACAGAAATTGCATCGGAACAAATACAAAAGGCACAATGCCGACTTAAGTACAAGTAAACTGACTCTTCTTACTGTCCATGTTTTGAACCATTCCTGTGACACTAGTTATAGATTCCGATGCTTCACTTCAGGTTTACTGTAACCCTCTGACCTTCTTATTGACGATGAAACACAGAGATTGCATCGGAATTGAATACAAAAGGCACAATGCCGACTTAAGTACAGGAAGACTGGCTCTTCTTACTGTCTATGTTTTGAACCTTTCCTGTGAGACCGGTTTTAGATTCCGATGCTTCACTTCAGGTTTACTGTATCCCTTGGCCCTTCTTATTGACGACGAAACACAGAAATTGCATCGGAATTATATAGAAAAGGCACAATGCCGACTTAAGTACAGGAGAACTGACTCTTCTTATAGTCTATGTTTGAAGCATTCTTGTGACACTAGTTATAGATTCCGATGCTTCACTTCAGGTTTGCTGCATCACTCTGATCGTTTTATTGACGATGAAACACAGAAATTGCATCGGAATTAAATACAAAAGGCACAATGCCGACTTAATTATAAGAAAACTGACTCTTCTTACTGTCTATGCTTTGAACCATTCCTGTGACACTAGTTATAGATTCCGATGCTTCAATTCAGGTTTACTGTATCCCTCTAACCTTCTTATTGACCATGAAACACAGAAAATGCATCGGAATTAATTACAAATTGCACAATGCCGACTTGAGTAAAAGTAAACTGACTCTTCTTACTGTCTATGTTTTGAACCATTCCTGTGACACTAGTTATAAATTCCGATGCTTCACATCAGGTTTACTGTAACCCTCTGACCTTCGTATTGACGATGAAACACAGAGATTGCATTGGAATTGAATACAAAAGGCACAATGCCGACTTAAGTACAAGAAGATTGACTCTTCTTACTGTCTATGTTTGGAACCATTACTGTGACACTAGTTATGGATTCCGATGCTTCACTTTAGGTTTACTGTATCCCTCTGACCTTCTTATTGACGATGAAACACAGAAATTTCATCGCAACAAATACAAAAGCCTTAATGCCGACTTAAGTACAAGAAAACTGACTCTTCTTACTGTCTATGTTTGGAACCATTCCTTTGACATTAGTTATAGATTCCGGTGCTTCACTTCAGGTTTACTGTATCCCTCTGACCTTCTTATTGACGATGAAACACAGAAATTGCATCCGAATTAAATACAATAGGCACAATGCCGACTTAAGTACAAGAAAACTAACTCTTCTTACTGTCTATGTTTTGAACCATTCCTGTGACACTAGTTATAGATTCGGATGCTTCATTTCAGGTTTACTGTATCCCTCTAACCTTCTTATTGACGATGAAACACAGAAATTGCATCGGAATTAAATACAAAAGGCACAATGCCTACTCAAGTACAAGAAGACTGGCTCTTCTTACTGTCTATGTTTTGAACCTTTCCTGTGAGACCGATGCTTCACTTCTGCTTTACTGTAACCCTTGGCCCTTCTTCTTGACGACGAAACACAGAAATTGCATCGGAATTATATAGAAAAGCCACAATGCCGACTTAAGTACTGGAAAAATGACTGTTCTTATTGTCTATGTTTCGAACCATTCTTGTGACACTAGTTATAGATTCCGATGCTTCACTTCAGGTTTTCTGTATCACTCTGACCGTCTTATTGACGATGTAACACAGAAATTGCATCGGAATTAAATATAAAACGCACAATGCCGACTTAATTATAAGAAAACTGACTCTTCTTACTGTCTATGCTTTGAACCATTCCTGTGACACTAGTTATAGTTTCCGATGCCTGACGTCAGGTTTACTGTATCTCTCTGACCTTCTTATTGACGATGAAACACAGAAAATGCATCGGAATGAGATACAAAAGGCACAATGCCGACTTAATTACAATAAAATTAACTCTTCTTACTGTCTATGCTTTGAACCATTCCTGTGACACTAGTTATAGATTCTGATGCCTGACGTCAGGTTTACTGTATCTCTCTGACCTTCTTATTGACGATGAAACACAGAAATTGCATCGTAATTTTATACAAAGGGCACAATGCCGAATTAAGTACAAGTAAACTGACTCTACTTACTGTCTATGTTTTGAACTATTCCTGTGACTCTAGTTATAGATTCCGATGCTTCACTTCAGGTTTACTGTATCCCTCTGATCTTCTTAATGACGATGAAACACAGAAATTGCACCGGAATTAAATGCAAAAGGCACAATGCCGACTTAAGTACAAGAAAACTGACTCTTCTTACTGTCTATTTTTTGAACCATTCCTGTGACACTTGTTATAGATTCCGATGCTTCACTTCAGCTTTACTGTATCCCTCTGACCTTCTTATTGACGATGAAACACAGAAATTTCATCGGCATTAAATACAAAAGGCACAATGCCGACTTAAGTAAAATAAACTGACTCTTCTAACTGTCTATGTTTTGAACCATTACTGTGACACTAGTTATGGATTCCGATGCTTCACTTCGGGTTTACTGTATCCCTCTGACCTTCTTATTGACGATGAAACACAGAAATTGCATCGCAACAAATACAAAAGGCACAATGCCGACTTAAGTACACGAAAACTGACTCTTCTTACTGTCTATGTTTGGAACCATTCCTGTGACACTAGTTATAGATTCCGATGCCTGACGTCAGGTTTACTGTATCTCTCTGACCTTCTTATTGACGATGAAACACAGAAATTGCGTCGGAATGAAATACAAAAGGCACAAGGCCAACTTAAGTACAAGAAAATTAACTCTTCTTACTGTCTATGCTTTGAACCATTCCTGTGACACTAGTTATAGATTCCGATGCTTCACTTCAGCTTTACTGTATCCCTCTGACCTTCTTATTGACGATGAAACACAGAAATTTCATCGGCATTAAATACAAAAGGCACAATGCCGACTTAAGTACATGAAAACTGACTCTTCTTACTGACTATGTTTTGAACCATTACTGTGACACTAGTTATAGATTCCGATGCTTCACTTCAGGTTTACTGTATCCCTCTGACCTTCTTATTGACGATGAAACACAGATATTGCATCGGAATTAAATACAAAAGGCGCAATGCCGACTTAAGTACAAGAAAGCTGACTCTTGTTACTCTCTATGATTTTACCCATTCCTGTGTCACTTGTTATAGAATCCAATGCTTCACTTCAGGTTTACTGTATGCCTCTGACCTTCTTATTGACGATGCAACACAGAAATTTCATCGGCACTAAATACAAAAGGCACAGGTCCGACATAAGTACAAGAAAACTGACTCTTCTTACTGTCTATGTTTTGAACCATTACTGTGACAAAAGTTGTAGATTCCGATGCTTCACTTCAGGTTTACTTTATCCCTCTGACCTTCTTATTGACGATGACACACATAAATTGCATCGGAATTAAATACAAAATCGCAATGGCGGCTTAAGTACAAGAAAACTGACTCTTGTTGCTCTCTATGTTTTTAACCATTCCTGTGTCACTAGTTATGGATTCCGATGCTTCACTTCAGGTATACTGTATCCCTCTGACCTTCTTATTGACGTGAAACACAGAAATTGCTTCGCAATTAAATACAAAAGGCACAATAAAGACTCAAGTTCAAGAAGACTGGCTCTTCTTACTGTCTATGTTCTGAACCTTTCCTGTGAGACCAGTTTTAGATTCTGATGCTTGACTTCAGGTATACTGCATCCCTCTGACCATCTTATTGACGATGAAACGCAGAAATTGCATCGGAATTAAATACAAAAGGCACAATGCCGACTTAAGTACAAGAAAACTGACTCTTCTTACTGTCTATGTATTGAACCATTCCTGTGACACTAGTTATAGATTCCGATGCTTCACTGCAGGTTTACTGTATCCCTCTGACCTTCTTATTGACGATGAAACACAGAAATTTCATCGGCATTAAGTACAAAAGGCACAATGCCGACTTAAGTTCAAGAAAATTGACTCTTCTTACTGTCTATGTTTTGAACCATTCCTGTGACACTAGTTATAGATTCCGATGCTTCACTTCGGGTTTACTGTATCCCTCGGACCTTCTTATAGACGATGAAACACAGAAATTGGATCGGAATTAAATACAAAAGGCACAATGCCGACTAAAGTACATGTTAACTGACTCTTCTTACTGTCTATGCTTTGAACCATTCCTGTGACACTAGTTATAGATTCCGATGCTTCACTTCAGGTTTACTGTATACCTCGGACTTTCTTATTGACGATGAAACACAGAAATTGCATCGGAATTAAATACAAAAGGCACAATGCCGACTAAAGTACAAGTAAACTGACTCTTCTTACTGTCTATGTTTTGAACCATTCCTGTGACACTAGTTATGGATTCCGATGCTTCACTTCAGTTTTACTGTATCCCTCTGACATTTCGTATAGACGATAAAACACAGAAATTGCATCGGAATTGAATACAAAAGGCACAATGCCGACTTAAGTACAAGCAAACTGACTCTTTTTACTGTCTATTCTTTGAACCTTTCTTGTGACACTAGTTATAGAATCCGATGCTTCACTTCAGGTTTACTGTATCCCTCTGACCTTCTTATTAACGATGAAACACAGAAACTTCATCGGCATTAAATACAAAAGGCACAATGCCGACTTAAGTACAAGAAAGCTGACTCTTCTTTCTGTCTATGTTTTGAACCATTACTGTGACACTAGTTATAGATTCCGATGCTTCACTTTAGGTTTACTGTATCCCTCTGACTCACTAATTGACGATGACACACAGAAATTGCTTCGGAATTGAATACAAAAGGCGCAATGCCGACTTACGTACAAGAAAACTTACTCTTGTTACTCTCTATGTTTTTAACCATTCCTGTGTCACTAGTTATAGATTCCGATGCTTCACTTCCGGTTTACTGTATCCCTCTGACGGTCTTATTGACGATGAGACACAGAAATTGCATCGAAATTAAATACAAAAGGCACAATGCCGACTTAAGTACAAGAAAACTTACTCTTCTTACTGTCTATGTTTTGAACCATTCCTGTGACACTAGTTAAGGATTCCGATGCTTCACTTCAGGATTTCTATATCCCTCTGACCTTTCGTATTGACGATGAAGCACGGAAATTGCATCGGAATTTAATACAAAAGGCAAAATAACGACTCAAGTACAAGTAGACTGGCTCTTCTTACTGTCTATATTTGAACCTTTCCTGTGAGACCAGTTTTAGATTCCGATGCTTGACTTCAGGTTTACTGTATCCCTTGGACCGTCTTATTGACGATGGAACACATAAATTGCATCGGAATTAAATACAAAAGTCGCAATGCCGACTGAAGTACAAGAAAACTGACTCTTCTTACTGTCTATGTTTTGAACCATTCCTGTGACATTAGTTATGGATTCCGATGCTTCACTTCAGGTTTTCTATATCCCTCTGACCGTTCGTATCGACGATGAAGCACAGAAATTGCATCGGAATTAAATACAAAAGGCACAACGCCGATTTAAGTACAAGAAAACTGACTCTTCTTACTGTCTATTTTTTGAAACATTCTTGTGACACTAGTTATAGATTCCGATGCTTGACTTCAGGTTTACTGTACCCCTTTGACCTTCTTATTGACGATGAAACATAGAAATTGCATCGGAATTAAATACAAAAGGCACAATAACGACTCAAGTACAAGTAGACTGGCTCTTCTTACTGTCTATGTTTTGAACCTTTCCTGTGAGACCAGTTTTAGATTCCGATGCTTGACTTCAGGTTTACTGTATCCCTTGGACCGTCTTATTGACGATGGAACACATAAATTGCATCGGAATTAAATACAAAAGTCGCAATGCCGACTTAAGTACAAGAACACTGACTCTTCTTACTGTCTATGTTTTGAACCATTACTGTGACACTAGTTATAGATTCCGATGCTTCACTTCAGGTTTACAGTATCCCTCGGACCTTCTTATAGACGATGAAACATAGAAATTGCATCGGAATTAAATACAAAAGGCACAATAACGACTCAAGTACAAGTAGACTGGCTCTTCTTACTGTCTATGTTTTGAACCTTTCCTGTGAGACCGGTTTTAGATTCCGATGCTTCACTTCAGGTTTACTGTATCCCTTGGCCTTCTTATTGACGACGAAACACAGACATTGCATCGGAATTATATAGAAAAGGCAGAAGGCCGACTTAAGTACAAGAAAACTGAACTCTTCTTATTGTCTATATTTTGAACCATTCTTGTGACACTAGTTATAGATTCCGATGCTTCACTTCAGGTTTACTGTATCCCTCCGAAAACCTTCTTGATGATGAAACACAGAAATTGCATCGGAATTAAATACAAAAGGCACAATGCAGACTTAGGTACAAGTAAACTGACTCTTCTTACTGTCTATGTTTTCAACCATTCCTGTGACACTAGTTATAGATTCCAATGCTTCACTTCAGGTTTCCTGTAACACTCTGACCTTCTTATTGGCGATGAAACACAGCGATTGCATCGGAATTGAATACAAATGGAACAATGCCGACTTAAGTACAACAAGACTGACTCTTCTTACTGTCTATGTTTTGAACCATTCCTTTGACACTAGTTATAGATTCCGATATTTCACTTCAGGTTTACTGCATCCCTCTGACCTTCGTATTGACGATGAAACACAGAAATTGCATCGGAATTAAATACAAAAGGCACAATGCTGACTAAAGTACAAGAGAATTAACTCTTCTTACTGTCTATGTTTTGAACCATTCCTGTGACACTAGTTATGGATTCCGATGCTACACTTCAGGTTTACTGTATCCCTCTGACCTTTCGTATTGACGATGATACACAGATATTGCATCGGAATTGAATACAAAAGGCACAATGCCGACTTCAGTACAAGAAAACTGACGCTTCTTACTGTTTATGTTTTGAACCACTTCTGTGACACTAGTTATAGATTCCGATGCTTCACCTCAGGTTTACTGTATCCCTGTGACCGTCTTATTAACGATGAAACAGAGAAATTGCATGGGAATTAAATACAAAATGCACAATGCCGACTTATGGACAAGTAAACTGACTCTTTTTACTGTCTATGATTTGAACTATTCCCGTGACATTAGTTATGGATTCCGATGCTTCACTTCAGGTTTACTGTATCCCTCTGACCTTCTTATTGACGATGAAACACAGAAATTGCATCGGAATTAAATACAAAAGGCACAATGCCGACTCAAGTAGAAGAAGACTGGCTCTTCATACTGTCTATGTTTTGAACGTTTCCTGTGAGACCGGTTTTAGATTCCGATGCTTCACTTCAGGTTTACTGTATCCCTTGGCCCTTCTTATTGACGACGAAACACAGAAATTGCATCGGAATTATATACAAAACGCACAATGCCGAATTAAGTATAAGTAAACTGACTCTACTTACTGTCTATGATTTGAACTATTCCTGTGACACTAGTTACAGATTCCGATGCATCACTTCAGGTTTACTGTATGCCTCTGACCTTCTTATTGACGATGAAATACAGATATTGCATCGGAAGTAAATACAAAAGGCACAATGCCGACTTAAGTACAAGGAAACTGACACTTCTTACTGTGTATGTTTTGAACCATTCCGGTGATACTAGTTATAGATTCCGATGTTGCACTTCAGGTTTACTGTATCCCTCTGACCTTCTTATTGACGATGAAACACAGAAATTGCATCGGAATTATTTACAAAAGGCACTATGAAGAGTTAAGTACAAGAAAACTGACTCTTCTTACTGCCTATGTATTGAACCATTCCTGTGACATTAGTTATAGATGCCGATGCTTCACTTCAGGTTTACTGTATCCCTCTGACCTTCTTATTCGACGATGAAACACAGAAATTGCATCGGAATTAAATACAAAAGGCACAATGACGACTTAAGTACAAGAAAACTAACTATTCTTACTGTCTATGTTTTGAACCATTCCTGTGACACTAGTTATAGATTTGGATGCTTCACTTCAGGTTTACTGTATCCCTCTGACCTTCTGATTGACGATGAAACACAGAAATTGCGTCGGAATTAAATACAGAAGGCACAATGCCAACTCAAGTACAAAAAGACTGGCTCTTCTTACTGTCTATGTTTTGAACCTTTCCTGTGAGACCGGTTTTAGATTCCGATGCTTCACTTCTGGTTTACTGTGTACCTTGGCCCTTCTTCTTGACGACGAAACACAGAAATTGCATCGGAAATATATAGAAAAGGCACAATGCCGACTTAAGTACAGGAAAACTGACTCTTCTTACTGTCTATGTTTTGAACCATTCCTCTGACACTAGTTATGGATTCCGACGCTTCACTTCAGGTTTACTGTATCCCTCTGACCTTTCGTATTGACGATGAAACACAGAAATTGCATCGGAATTGAATACCAAAGGCACAATGCCGACTTAAGTACAAGAAAACTGACTCTTCTTACTGTCTATGTTTTGAACCATTCCTGTGATACTAGTTATAGATTCCGATACTTCACTACAGGATTACTGTATCGCTCTTACCGTCTTATTGACGATGAAACACATAAATCGCATCGAAATTGAATACAAAAGGCACAATGCCGACTTATGTACAAGAAAACTTACTCTTTTTACTGTCTATGTTTTGATCCATTCCTGTGACACTAGTTATGGATTCCGATGCTTCACTTCAAGTTTTCTGTATCCCTCTGACCTTTCGTATTGACGATGAAGCACAGAAATTGCATCGGAATTGAATACAAAAGGCAGAATGCCGACTTAAGTACAAGAAAACTGACTCTTCTTACTGTCTATGTTTTGAACCATTCCTGTGACATTAGTTATAGGATCCGATGCTTCACTTCAGGTTTACTGTATCCCTCTGACCTTCTTATTGACGATGAAACACAGAAATTGCATCGGAATTAAATACAAAAGGCACAATGCTGACTTAATTATAAGAAAACTGACTCTTCTTACAGCCTATGCTTTGAACCATTCCTGTGACACTAGTTATAGATTCCGATGCTTCACTTCAGGTTTACTGTATCCCTCTGACCTTCTTAATGACGATGAAACACAGAAATTGCATCGCAATTAAATACAAATGCACAATGCAGACTTAAGTACAAGTAAACTGACTCTTCTTGCTGTCTATGTTTTCAACCATTCCTGTGACACTAGTTATAGATTCCGATACTTCACTTAAGGTTTACTGTAACCCTCTGACCTTCTTATTGGCGATGAAACACAGAGATTGCATCGGAATTGAATACAATAGGCACAATGCCGACTTAAGTACTACAAGACTGACTCTTCTTACTGTCTATGCTATGAACCATTCCTGTGACACTAGTTATAGATTCTGATGCTTCACTACAGGTTTACTGTATCCCTCTGACCCTCTTATTGTCGATGAAACACAGAAATTGCATCGGAATTAAATACAAAAAGCACAATGCCGACTTAAGTACAAGAAATTTAACTCTTCTTACTGTCTATGCTTTGAACCATTCCTGTGACACTAGTTATAGTTTCCGATGCCTCACGTCAGGTTTACTGTATCCCTCTGACCTTCTTATTGACGATGAATCACAGAAATTGCATCGGAATGAAACACAAAACCGCACAATGCCAACTTAAGTATAAATAAACTGACTCTTCTTACTGTCTATGTTTTGAACTATTCCTGTGACACTAGTTATAGATTCCGATGCTCCACTTCAGTTTTACTGTATCCCTCTGACAGTCTTATTGACGATTAAACACAGCAATTGCATCGAAATTAAATACAAAAGGCACAATGCCGACTAAAGTACAAGAAAACTGACTCTTCTTACGGTCTATGTTTTTAACCATTCCTGTACCACTAGTTATGGATTCCGATGCTTCACTTCAGGTTTACTTTATCCCTCTGACCTTTCGTATTGACGATGAAACACAGAAATTCCATCGGAATTGAATACAAATGGCACAATGCCGACTTAAGTACAAGAAAACTGACTCTTCTTACTGTCTATGTTTTGAACCATTCCTGTGACACTAGTTATAGATTCCGATGCATCACTTCAGGTTTACTGTATCCCTCTGCCCTTCTTATTGACGATGAAACACAGAAATTGCATCGGAATTAAATACAAAAGGCACAATAACGACTTAAGTACAAGAAAATTGACTCTTCTTACTGTCTATTCTTTGAACCATTCCTGTGACACTAGTTATAGATTCCGATGCTTCACTTCAGGTTTACTGTATCCCTCCGACCTTCTTATTGACGATGAAACACAGAAATTGCATCGGAATTAAATAGAATAGGCACAATGCCGACTTAAGTACAAGAAAACTGAATCTTCTTACTGCCTATGTTTTGAACCATTCCTGTAACATTAGTTATAGATTCCGATGCTTCACTTCAGGTTTACTGTATCCCTCTGACCATCTTATTCGACGATGAAACACAGAAATTGCATCGGAATTAAATACAAAAATCACAATGCAGACTTAAGTACAAGAAAACTAACTCTTCTTACTGTCTATGTTTTGAACCATTCCTGTGACACTAGTTATAGATTCCGATGCTTCACTTCAGGTTTACTGTATCCATCTGACCACCTTATTGGCGATGAAACACAGAAATTGCATCGGGATTAAATACAAAAGGCACAATGCCGACTCAAGTACAAGAAGACTGGCTCTTCTTACAGTCTATGCGTTGATCCTTTCCTGTGAGACCGGTTTTAGATTCCGATGCTTCACTTCAGGTTTACTGTATCCCTTGGCCCTTCTTATTGACGAGGAAACACAGAAATTGCATCGGAATTATATAGAAAAGGCACAATGCCGACTTGAGAACAAGAAAACTGACTCTTCTTATTGTCTATGTTTTCAACCATTCTTGTGACACTAGTTATAGATTCCGATGCTTCACTTCAGGTTTGCTGTATCACTCTGACCGTCTTATTGACGATGAAACACAGAAATTGCATCGGAATTAAATTCAAAAGGCACAATTACGACTTAAATATAAGAAAACTGACTCCTCTTACAGTCTATGCTTTGAACCATTCCTGTGACACTAGTTATAGATTCCGATGCTTCACTTCAGGTTTACTGTATCCCTCTGAACTTCTTATTGACGATGAAACACAGAAATTGCATCGGAATTAAATACAAAACGGCACAATGCAGACTTAAGTACAAGTAAACTGACTCTTCTTACTGTCTATGTTTTGAACCTTTCTTGTGACACTAGTTATAGATTCCGATGCTTCACTTAAGGTTTCCTGTAACACTCTGACCTTCTTATTAGTGATGAAAGACAGAGATTGCATCGGAATTGAATACAAAAGGCACAATGCCGACTTAAGTACAAGAAGACTGACTCTTCTTACTGTCTATGCTTTGAACCAATCCTGTGACACTAGTTATAGATTCCGATGCTTCACTTCAGGTTTACTGTATCCCTCTGACATTCTTTTTGACGATGAAACACAGAAATTGCATCGGAATGAAACACGAAACACACAATGCCAACTTAAGTACAAGTAAACTGACTCTTCTTACTGTCCATGTTTTGAACCATTCCTGTGACACTAATTATAGATTCCGATGCTTCAGTACAGCTTTACTATATCCCTCTGACCTTCTTATTGACGATGAAACACAGAAATTGCATCGGAATTATATACAAAAGGCACAATGCCGAATTAAGTACAAGTAAACTGACTCTACTAACTTTCTATGTTTTGAACAATTCCTGTGACACAAGTTAAAGATTCCGATGCTTCACTTCAGGTTTGATGTATCCCTGTGACCTTCTTATTGACGATGAAACACAGATATTGCATCGGAATTAAATGCAAAAGGCACAATGCTTACTTAAGTACAAGGAAACTGACTCTTCTTACTGTCTATGTTTTGAACCATTCCTGTGACACTAGTTATGGGTTCCGATGCTTCACTTCAGATTTACTGTATCCCTCTGGCCTTTCGTATTGCCGATGAAACACAGAAATTGCATCGGAATTGAACACAAAAGGCACAATGCCGACTTAAGTACAAGGAAACTGACGCTTCTTACTTTTTATGTTTTGAGCCACTCCTGTGACACTAGTTATAGATTCCGATGCTTCACTTCAGGTTTACTGTATACCTGTGACCTTCTTATTGATGATGACACAGAGAAATTGCATCGGAATTAAACACAAAATGCACAATGCCGACTTAAGTACAAGAAAACTGACTCTTCTTACCGTCTATGTTTTGAACCATTCCTGTGACACTAGTTATAGATTCCGATGCTTCGCTTAAGTTTTACTGTATCCCTCTGACCTTCCTATTGACGATAAAACACAGAAATTGCATCGGAATTAAATACAAAAAGCACAATGCCGACTTAAGTACAAGTAAACTGACTCTTCTCACTGTCTATGTTTTGAACCATTCCTGTGACACTAGTTATAGTTTCCGATGCTTTACTTCAGGTTTACTGTATCCCTCCGACCTTCTTATCGACGATGACACACAGAAATTGCACCGGAATTAAATACAAAAGGCGCAATGCAGACTTAAGTACAAGAGAACTGACCCTTGTTACTCTCTATGTTTTTAACCACTCCTGTGTCACTAGTTATAGATTCCGATACTTACTTCAGGTTTACTGTATCCCTCTGACATTCTTATTGACGATGAAACTCAGAAATTGCAACAGAATTAAATACAAAAAGCACAATGCCAACTTAAGTACAAGTAAACTAATGCTTCTTACTGTCTATGTTTTGAACCATTCCTGTGACACTAGTTATAGATTCCGATACTTCACTTCAGGTCTACTGTATCCCTCTGACCGTCTTATTGACGATGAAACACTGAAATTGCATCGAAATTTAATACAAAAGGCACAATGCCGACTTAAGTACAAGAAAACTGACGCTTCTAACTGTTTATGTTTTGAACCACTCCTGTGACACTAGTTATAGATTCCGATACTTCACTTCAGGTTTACTGTATCCCTGTGACCTTCTTATTGACGATGAAACAGACAAATTGCATCGGAATTAAATACAAAATGCACAATACCGACTTAAGTACAAGAAAACTGACTCCTCTTACTGTCTATGTTTTGAACCATTCCTGTGACACTAGTTATAGATTCCGATGCTTCACTTCAGGTTTACTGTATCCCTCTGACCTTCTTATTGACGATAAAACACAGAAATTGCATCGGAATTAAATACAAAAGGCTCAATGCAGACTTAAGTACAAGTAAACTGACTCTTCTTACGGTCTATGTTTTGAACCTTTCCTGTGACACTAGTTATTGATTCCGATGCTTCACTTAAGGTTTACTGTAACACTCTGACCTTCTTATTGGTGATGAAACACAGAGATTGCATCGGAATTGAATACAAAAGGCACAATGCCGACTTAAGTACAAGAAGACTGACTCTTCTTACTGTCTATGCTTTTAACCATTCCTGTGACACTAGTTATAGATTCCGATGGTTCACTACAGGTTTACTGTATCCCTCTGACCTTCTTATTGACGATGAAACACAGAAATTGCATCGGAATTATATTTAAAAGGCACAATGCAGAATTAAGTACAAGTAAACTGACTCTACTTACTGTCTATGATTTGTACTATTCCTGTAACACAAGTTATAGATTCCGATGCTTCACTTGAGGTTTAATGTATCCCTGTGACCTTCGTATCGACGATGAAACACAGAAATTGCATCGGAATTAAATACAAAAGGCACAATGCCTACTTAAGTACAAGAAAACTGACTCTTCTTACTGTCTATGTTTTGAACCATTCCTGTGACGCTAGTTATAGATTCCGATGCTTCACTTCAGGTTTACTGTATCCCTCTGACCTTCTTATTGACGATGAAACACAGAAATTTCATCGACATAAGATACAAATGGCACAATGCAGACTTAAGTACAAGTAAACAGACTCTTCTTACTGTCTATGTTTTCAACCATTCCTGTGACACTAGTTATAGATTCCGATGCTTCACTTCAGGTTTACTGTCTCCCTCTGACTTCTTATTGACGATGACACACAGAAATTGCATCGGAATTAAATACAAAAGGCGCAATGCCGACTTAAGTACAAGAAAATTTACTCTTCTTACTGTCTATGCTTTGAACCATTCCTGTGACACTAGTTATAGATTCCGATGCTTCACTTCAGGTTTACTGTATCCCTTGGCCCTTCTTACTGACGAGGAAACACAGAAATTGCATCGGAATTATATAGAAAAGGCACAATGCCGACTTAAGAACAAGAAAACTGACTCTTCTTATTGTCTATGTTTTGAACCATTCTTGTGACACTAGTTATAGATTCCGATGCTTCACTTAAGGTTTACTGTAACACTCTGACCTTCTTATTGGTGATGAAACACAGAGATTGCATCGGAATTGAATACAAAAGGCACAATGCCGACATAAGTACAAGAAGACTGACTCTTCTTACTGTCTATGCTTTGAACCATTCCTGCGTCACTAGTTATTGATTCCGATGCTTCACTTCAGGTTTACTGTATCCCTCTGACCGTCTTATTGACGATGAAACACAGAAATTGCATCGGAATTAAATACAAAAGGCACAATTACGACTTAATTATAAGAAAACTGACTCCTCTTACAGTCTATGCTTTGAACCATTGCTATGACACTAGTTATAGATTCCGATGCTTCACTTCAGGTTTACTGTATCCCTCTGACCTTCTTATTGACGATGAAACACAGAAATTGCATCGGAATTAAATACAAAAGGCACAATGCAGACTTAAGTACAAGTAAACTGACTCTTCTTACTGTCTATGTTTTGAACCTTTCCTGTGACACTAGTTATAGATTCCGATGCTTCACTTAAGGTTTACTGTAACACTCTGACCTTCTTATTGGTGATGAAACACAGAGATTGCATCGGAATTGAATACAAAAGGCACAATGCCGACATAAGTACAAGAAGACTGACTCTTCTTACTGTCTATGCTTTGAACCATTCCTGCGTCACTAGTTATTGATTCCGATGCTTCACTTCAGGTTTACTGTATCCCTCTGACCGTCTTATTGACGATGAAACACAGAAATTGCATCGGAATTAAATACAAAATGCACAATGCCGACTTAAGTACAAGAAAATTAACTCTTCTTACTGTCTATGCTTTGAACCATTCCTGTGACACTAGTTATAGATTCCGATGCCTCACGTATGTTTACTGTATGCCTCTGACATTCTTTTTGACGATGAAACACAGAAATTGCATCGGAATGAAACACGAAACACACAATGCCAACTTAAGTACAAGTAAACTGACTCTTCTTACTGTCCATGTTTTGAACCATTCCTGTGACACTAATTATAGATTCTGATGCTTCACTACAGGTTTACTGTATCACTCTGACATTCTTATTGACGTTGAAACACAGAAATTGCATCAGAATTAAATACAAAAGGCACAATGCGGACATAAGTACAAGAAAACTGACTCTTCTTACTGTCTATGTTTTGAACCACTCCTGTGACACTAGTTATAGATTCCGATGCCTCACGTCAGGTTTACTGTATCCCTCTGATCTACGTAATGAAGATGAAACACAGATTTTGCATCGGAATGAAACACAAAACGCACAATGCCAACTTAAGAACAAGTAAAGTGACTCTTCTTACTGTCCATGTTTTGAACCATTCCTGTGACACTAGTTATGGATTCCGATGCTTCACTACAGGTTTACTGTATCCCTCTGACATTCTTATTGACGTTGAAACACAGAAATTGCATAGGAATTATATACAAAAGGCACAATGCCGAATTAAGTACAAGTAAACTGACTCTACTTACTGTCTATGTTTTGAACTATTCCTGTGACACTAGTTATAGATTCCGATGCTTCACTTCAGGTTTACTGTATCCCTCTGACCTTCTTATTGACGATGAAACACAGAAATTGCATCAGAATTAAATACAAAAGGCACAATGCGGACATAAGTACAAGAAAACTGACTCTTCTTACTGTCTATGTTTTGAACCACTCCTGTGACACTAGTTATAGATTCCGATGCTTCACTTCCGGTTTACTGTATCCCTCTGACCTTCTTATTGACGATGAAACACAGAAATTTCATCGGCATTAAAGACAAAACTACAATGCCGACTTAAGTACAAGAAAACTGACTCTTGTTACTCTCTATGTTTTTAACCATTCCTGTGTCACTAGTTATATATTCCGATACTTCACTTCAGGTTTACTGTATCCCGCTGACTTTCTCATTGACGATGAAACACAGAAATTTGAATCGAAATTAAATACAAAAGGCACAATGCCGACTTAAGTACAAGAAAACTGACTCTTCTTAGTGTCTATGTTTTGAACCATTGCTGTGACACCAGTTATAGATTCCGATGCATCACTTCAGGTTTACTGTATCCCATGGCCCTTCTCATTGACGATGGAACACAGAAAGTGCATCGGAATTAAATACAAAAGGCACAATGCCGACTTAAGTAAAAGAAAACTGACTCTTCTTACTGTCTATGTTTTGAACCATTGCTGTGACACCAGTTATAGATTCCGATGCTTCACTTAAGGTTTGCTGTATCCCTCTGACCGTCTTATTGACGATGAAACACAGAAATTGCATCGGAAATAAAAACAAAAGGCACAATGCCGACTCAAGTACAAGAAGACTGGCTCTTCTTACTGTCTATGTTTTGAACCTTTGCTGTGAGACCGGTTTTAGATTCCGATGCTTCACTTCAGGTTTACAGTATCCCTTGTACCTTCTTATTGACGACGAAACACAGAAATTGCATAGGAATTAAATAGAAAAGGCACAATGCCGGGTAAAGTACAAGAAAACTGACTCTTCTTATTGTCTATGTTTTGAACCATTCATGTGACACTAGTTATAGATTCCGATGCATCACTTCAGGTTTACTGTATCCCTCTGACCTTCTTATTGACGATGAAACACAGAAGTTGCATATGAAATCAATACAAAAGGCACAATGCCGACTTAATTATTAGAAAAGTGACTCTTCTTACTGTCTATGCTTTGAACCATTCCTGTGACACTAGTTATAGATTCCGATGCTTCACTTCAGGTTTACTGTATCCCTCTGTCCTTCTTATTGACGATGAAACACAGAAATTGCATCGGAATTAAATACAAAAGGCACAATGCCGACTTAAGTAAAGTAAACTGACTCTTCTTACTGTCTATGTTTTGAACCAATCCTGTGACACTAGTTATAGATTCCGATGCTTCACTTCAGGTTTACTGTATCCCTCTGACCTTCTTATTGACGATGAAACACAGAAATTGCATCGGAATTAAATACAAAAGGCACAATGCCGACTATAGTAGAAGAAGACTGGCTCTTCTTACTGTCTATGTTTTGAACCTTTCTCTGAGACCGGTTTTAGATTCCGATATTTCACTTCTGGTTTACTGTATCCCTTGGCACTTCCTATTGACGACGAAACACAGAAATTACATCGGAATTATATAGAAAAGGCACAATGCCGACTTAAGTACTAGAAAACTGACACTTCTTACTGACTATGTTTTGAACCATTCCTGTGGCACTAGTTATAGATTCCGATGCCTCACGTCAGGTTTACTGTATCCCGCTGACCTTCTTATTGACGATGTAACACAGAATTTGCACCTGAATGAAACACAAATCGCACAATGCCAACTTAAGTACAAGTAAAGTGACTTCTTACTGTCCATGTTTTGAACCATTCCTGTGACACTAGTTATGGATTCCGATGCTTCACTACAGGTTTACTGTATCCCTCTGACATTCTTATTGACGTTGAAACACAGAAATTGTATCGGAATTATATACAAAAGCACATTGCCGAATTAAGTACAAGAAAAACTGACTCTACTTACTGAATAAGTTTTGAACTATTCCTGTGACACTAGTTATAGATTCCGATGCTTCACTTCAGGTTTACTGTATCCCTCTGACTTTCTTACTGACGATGAAACACAGAATTTGCATCGGAATTAAATACAAAAGGCACAATGCCGACTTAAGATAAAGAAAACTGACACTTCTTAATGTGTATGTTTTGAACCATTCCTGTGACACTAGTTATAGATTCCGATGCTTCACTTCAGGTTTACTGTATCCCTCTGACCTACTTATTGACGATGAAACACAGAAATTTCATCTTCATTAAATACAAAAGTCACAATGCCGACTTAAGTACAAGAAAACAGACTCTTCTTACTGTCTATGTTTGAACCATTACTGTGACACTAGTTATAGATTCTGATGCTTCACTTCAGGTTTACTGTATCCCTCAGACATTCTTATTGATGATGAAACACAGAAATTGCATAGGAATTAAATACAAAAGGCCCAATGCCGACTTAAGTACAAGTAAACTGTCTCTTCTTACTGTTTATGTTTTGAACCATTCCTGTGACAATAGTTATAGTTTCCGATGCTTCACTTCAGGTTTACTGCATCCCTCTGACCTTCTTATTGACGATGACACACAGAAATTGCAACGGAATTAAATACAAAAGGAACAATGCCAACTTAAGTACAAGAAAACTGACGTTTCTTACTGTCTATGTTTTGAACCATTCCTGTGACACTAGTTATAGATTCCGATACTTCACTTCAGGTTTACTGTATCCCTCTGACCGTCTTATTGATGATGAAACACAGAAATTGCATCGAAATTAGATACAAAATGCACAATGCCGACTTATGTACAAGAAAACTGACTCTTCTTACTGTCTATGTTTTGAACCATTCCTGTGACACTAGTTATGGATTCCGATGCTTCACTTCAGGTTTACTGTATCCCTCTGACCTTTCATATTGACGATGAAACACAGAAATTGCAACGGAATTGAATACAAAAGGCACAATGCCGACTTAAGTACAAGAAAACTGACTCTTCTTACTGTCTATTCTTTGAACCATTCCTGTGACACTAGTTATATATTCCGATGCTTCACTTCAGGTTTACTGTATCCCTCTGACCTTCTTATTGACGATGAAACACAGAAATTTCATCGGAATTAAATGCAAAATTCACAATGCCGGCTCAAGCACAAGATGACTGGCTCCTCTTACTGTCTATGTTTTGAACCCTTCCTGAGAGACCGTTTTTAGATTCCGATGCTTCACTTCAGGTTTACTGTATCCCTCTGACCTTCTTATTGACGACGAAACACAGAAATTGCTTCGGAATTAAATACAAAATGCACAATGCCGACTTAAGTACAAGAAAACTGATGCTTCATTCTGTCTATGTTTTGAACCATTCTTGTGACACTAGTTATAGATTCCGATGCTTCACTTCAGTTTTGCTGTATCACTCTGACCGTCTTATTGACGATGAAACACAGAACTGCATCGGAATTAAATACAAAAGGCACAATGCCGACTTAATTATAAGAAAACTGACTCTTCTTACTGTCTATGCTTTGAACCATTCCTGTGACACTAGTTATAGATTCCGATGCTTCACTTCAGGTTTACTGTATCCCTCTGACCTTCTTATTGACGACGAAACACAGAATTTGCATCGGAATTAAATACGAAAGGCACAATGCAGACTTAAGTACATGAAGACTAACTCTGCTTACTGTCTATGCTTTGAACCATTCCTGTGACACTAGTTATAGATTCCGATGCTTCACTTCAGGTTTACTGAATCCCTCTGACGTTCGTATTGACGATGAAACACAGAAATTGCATCGGAATTAAATACAAAATGCACAATGCCGACTTAAGAACAAGAAAACTGACACTTCTTAATGTGTATGTTTTGAACCATTCCTGTGACACTAGTTATAGATTCCGATGCTTCACTTCAGGTTTACTGTATCCCTCTGACCTTCTTATTGACGATGAAACACAGAAATTTCATCTTCATTAAATACAAAAGTCACAATGCCGACTTAAGTACAAGAAAACAGACTCTTCTTACTGTCTATGTTTGAACCATTACTGTGACACTAGTTATAGATTCCGATGCTTCACTTCAGGTTTACTGTATCCCTCAGACATTCTTATTGATGATGAAACACAGAAATTGCATAGGAATTAAATACAAAAGGCACAATGCCGACTTAAGTACAAGTAAACTGACTCTTCTTACTGTCTATGTTTTGAACCATTCCTGTGACACTAGTTATAGTTTCCGATGCTTCACTTCAGGTTTACTGTATCCCTCTGACCTTCTTATTGACGATGACACACAGAAATTGCACCGGAATTAAATACAAAAGGCGCAATGCCGACTTAAGTACAGGAAAACTGACTCTTGTTACTCTCTATGTTTTTAACCATTCCTGTGTCACTAGTTATCGATTCCGATGCTTCACTTGAGGTTTACTGTATCCCTCTGACCTTCTTATTGACGATGAAACACAGAAATTGCAACAGAATTAAATACAAAAGTCACAAAGCCAACTTAAGTACAAGAAAACTGGCGCTTCTTACTGTCTATGTTTTGAATCATTCCTGTGACACTAGTTATAGATTCCGATACTTCACTTCAGGTTTACTGTATCCCTCTGACCGTCTTATTGATGATGAAACACAGAAATTGCATCGAAATTTGATACAAAATGCACAATGCCGACTTAAGTACAAGAAAACTGACTCTTCTTACTGTCTATGTTTTGAACCATTCCTGTGACACTAGTTATGGATTCCGATGCTTCACTTCAGGTTTACTGTTTCCCTCTGACCTTTCGTATTGACGATGAAACACAGAAATTGCAACGGAATTGAATACAAAAGGCACAATGCCGACTTAAGTACAAGAAAACTGACTATTCTTACTGTCTATGTTTTGAACCATTCCTGTGACACTAGTTATAGATTCCGATGCTTCACTTCAGGTTTACTGTATCCCTCTGACCTACTTATTGACGATGAAACACAGAAATTTCATCTTCATTAAATACAAAAGTCACAATGCCGACTTAAGTACAAGAAAACAGACTCTTCTTACTGTCTATGTTTGAACCATTACTGTGACACTAGTTATAGATTCTGATGCTTCACTTCAGGTTTACTGTATCCCTCAGACATTCTTATTGATGATGAAACACAGAAATTGCATAGGAATTAAATACAAAAGGCCCAATGCAGACTTCAGTACAAGTAAACTGACTCTTCTTACTGACTATGTTTTGAACCATTCCTGTGACACTAGTTATAGTTTCCGATGCTTCACTTTAGGTTTACTGCATCCCTCTGACCTTCTTATTGACGATGACACACAGAAATTGCAACGGAATTAAATACAAAAGGAACAATGCCAACTTAAGTACAAGAAAACTGACGTTTCTTACTGTCTATGTTTTGAACCATTCCTGTGACACTAGTTATAGATTCCGATACTTCACTTCAGGTTTCCTGTATCCCTCTGACCGTCTTATTGATGATGAAATACAGAAATTGCATCGAAATTAGATACAAAATGCACAATGCCGACTTAAGTACAAGAAAACTGACTCTTCTTACTGTCTATTCTTTGAACCATTCCTGTGACACTAGTTATATTTTCCGATGCTTCACTTCAGGTTTACTGTATCCATCTGACCTTCTTATTGACGATGAAATACAGAAATTGCAACGGAATTAATTACAAAAGGCACAATTCCGACTTAAGTACAAGAAAACTGACTCTTCTTACTAACTATGTTTTGAACCATTCCTGTGACATTAGTTATAGATTCCGATGCTTCACTTCAGGTTTACTGTATCCCTCTGACCTTCTTATTCGACGATGAAACACAGAAATTGCTTCGGAATTAAATACAAAAGGCACAATGCCGACTTAAGTACAAGAAAACTAACTCTTCTTACTGTCTGTGTTTTGAACCATTCCTGTGACACTAGTTATAGATTCCGATGCATCACTTCAGGTTTACTGTATCCCTCTGACCTTCTTATTGACGATGAAACACAGAAATTGCATCGGAATTAAATCCAAAATTCACAATGCCGGCTCAAGCACAAGATGACTGGCTCCTATTACTGTCTATGTTTTGAACCTTTCCTGAGAGATCGTTTTTAGATTCCGATGCTTCACTTCAGGTTTACTGTATCCCTCTGACCTTCTTATTGACGACGAAACACAGAAATTGCATCGGAATTATATAGAAAAGGCACAATGCTGACTTAAGTACAGGAAAACTGACACTTCTTACTGACTATGTTTTGAACCATTTCTGTGGCACTAGTTATAGATTCCGATGCCTCACGTCAGGGTTACTGTATCCCTCTGACCTTCTTATTGACGATGAAACACAGAATTTGCATCGGAATGAAACACAAAACGCCCAATGCCAACTTAAGTACAAGTAAACTGACTCTTCTTACTGTCCATGTTTTGAACCATTCCTGTGACACTAGTTATGGATTCCGATGCTTCACTACAGGTTTACTGTATCCCTCTGACATTGTTATTGACGTTGAAACCAAGAAATTGCATCGGAATTATATACGAAAGGCACAATGCCGAATTAAGTACAAGTAAACTGAATCTACTTACTGTCTATGTTTTGAACTATTCCTGTGACACTAGTTATAGATTCCGATGCTTCACTTCAGGTTTACTGTATCCCTCTGACCTTCTTATTGACTATGAATCACAGAAATTGCATCGGAATTAAATACAAAAGGCACAATGCCGACTTAAGTACAAGAATTCTGACACTTCTTAATGTGTATGTTTTGAACCATTCCTGTGACACTAGTTATAGATTCTGATGCTTCACTTCTGGTTTACTGTATCCCTCTGACCTTCTTATTGACGATGAAACACAGAAATTTCATCGGCATTTAATACAAAAGGCACAATGCCGACTTAAGTACAAGAAAACTGACTCTTCTTACAGTCTATGTTTTGAACCATTACTGTGACACTAGTTATAGAATCCGATGCTTCACTTCAGGTTTACTGTATCCCTCTGACATTCTTATTAACGATGAAACACAGAAATTGCATAGGAATTAAATACAAAAGGCACAATGCAGACTTAAGTACAAATAAACTGACTCTTCTTACTGTGTATGTTTTGAACCATTCCTGTGACACTAGTTATAGTTTCCGATGCTTCACTTCAGGTTTACTGTATCCCTCTGACCTTCTTCTTGACGATGACACACAGAAATTGCACTGCAATTAAATACAAAAGGCGCAATGCCGACTTAAGTACTAAAACTGACTCTTGTTTCTCTCTATGTTTTTAACCATTCCTGTGTCACTAGTTATCGATTCCGATGCTTCACTTCAGGTTTACTCTATCCCTCTGACCTTCTTATTGACGATGAAACACAGAAATTGCAACGGAATTAAATACAAAAGGCACAATGTCAACTTAAGTACAAGAAAACTGATGCTTCATACTGTCTATGTTTTGAACCATTCTTGTGACACTAGTTATAGATTCCGATGCTTCACTTCAGTTTTGCTGTATCACTCTGACCGTATTATTGACGATGAAACACAGAACTGCATCGGAATTAAATGCAAAAGGCACAATGCCGACTTAATTATAAGAAAACTGACTCTTCTTACTGTCTATGCTTTGAACCATTCCTGTGACACTAGTTATAGATTCCGATGCTTCACTTCAGGTTTACTGTATCCCTCTGACCTTCTTATTGACGACGAAACACAGAATTTGCATCGGAATTAAATACGAAAGGCACAATGCAGACTTAAGTACATGAAGACTGACTCTGCTTACTGTCTATGCTTTGAACCATTCCTGTGACACTAGTAATAGATTCCGATGCTTCACTTCAGGTTTACTGAATCCCTCTGACCTTCGTATTGACGATGAAACACAGAAATTGCATCGGAATTAAATACAAAATGCACAATGCCGACTTAAGAACAAGAAAACTGACACTTCTTAATGTGTATGTTTTGAACCATTCCTGTGACACTAGTTATAGATTCCGATGCTTCACTTCAGGTTTACTGTATCCCTCTGACCTTCTTATTGACGATGAAACACAGAAATTTCATCTTCATTAAATACAAAAGTCACAATGCCGACTTAAGTACAAGAAAACAGACTCTTCTTACTGTCTATGTTTTGAACCATTACTGTGACACTAGTTATAGATTCCGATGCTTCACTTCAGGTTTACTGTATCCCTCAGACATTCTTATTGATGATGAAACACAGAAATTGCATAGGAATTAAATACAAAAGGCACAATGCCGACTTAAGTACAAGTAAACTGACTCTTCTTACTGTATATGTTTTGAACCATTCCTGTGACACTAGTTATAGTTTCCGATGCTTCACTTCAAGTTTACTGTATCCCTCTGACCTTCTTATTGAGGATGACACACAGAAATTGCACCGGAATTAAATACAAAAGGCGCAATGCCGACTTAAGTACAGGAAAACTGACTCTTCTTACTCTCTATGTTTTTAACCATTCCTGTGTCACTAGTTATCGATTCCGATGCTTCACTTAAGGTTTACTGTATCCCTCTGACCTTCTTATTGACGATGAAACACAGAAATTGCAACGGAATTAAATACAAAAGGCACAAAGCCAACTTAAGTACAAGAAAACTGGCGCTTCTTACTGTCTATGTTTTGAACCATTCCTGTGACACTAGTTATAGATTCCGATACTTCACTTCAGGTTTACTGTATCCCTCTGACCGTCTTATTGATGATGAAACACAGAAATTGCATCGAAATTAGATACAAAATGCACAATGCCGACTTAAGTACAAGAAAACTGACTCTTCTTACTGTCTATGTTTTGAACCATTCCTGTGACACTAGTTATGGATTCCGATGCTTCACTTCAGGTTTACTGTTTCCCTCTGACCTTACGTATTGACGATGAAACACAGAAATTGCAACGGAATTGAATACAAAAGGCACAATGCCGACTTAAGTACAAGAAAACTGACTATTCTTACTGTCTATGTTTTGAACCATTCCTGTGACACTAGTTATAGATTCCGATGCTTCACTTCTGGTTTACTGTATCCCTCTGACCTTCTTATTGACGTTGAAACACAGAAATTGCATCGGAATTAAATACAAAAGGCATAATGCCGGCTCAAGCACAAAATGACTGGCTCCTCTTACTGTCTATGTTTTGAACCTTTCCTGAGAGACCGTTTTTAGATTCCGATGCTTCACTTCAGGTTTACTGTATCCCTCTGACCTTCTTATTGACGACGAAACACAGAAATTGCATCGGAATTATATAGAAAAGGCACAATGCCGACTTAAGTACAGGAAAACTGACACTTCTTACTGACTATGTTTGAACCATTCCTGTGGCACTAGTTATAGATTCCGATGCCTCACGTCAGGTTTACTCTATCCCTCTGATCTACGTAATGAAGATGAAACACAGAATTTGCATCGGAATGAAACACAAAACGCACAATGCCAACTTAAGAACAAGTAAAGTGACTCTTCATACTGTCCATGTTTTGAACCATTCCTGTGACACTAGTTATGGATTCCGATGCTTCACTACAGGTTTACTGTATCCCTCTGACATTCTTATTGACGTTGAAACACAGAAATTGCATAGGAATTATATACAAAAGGCACAATGCCGGATTAAGTACAAGTAAACTGACTCTACTTTCTGTCTATGTTTTGAACTATTTCTGTGACACTAGTTATAGATTCCGATGCTTCACTTCAGGTTTACTGTATCCCTCTGACCTTCTTATTGACGATGAAACACAGAAATTGCATCACAATTAAATACAAAAGGCACAATGCCGACATAAGTACAAGAACACTGACTCTTCTTACTGTCTATGTTTTGAACCACTCCTGTGACACTAGTTATAGATTCCGATGCTTCACTTCCGGTTTACTGTATCCCTCTGACCATCTTATTGACGATGAAACACAGAAATTTCATCGGCATTAAAGACAAAACGCACAATGCCGACTTAAGTACAAGAAAACTGACTCTTCTTACTGTCTATGTTTTGAACCATTCCTGTGACACTTGTTATGGATTCCGATGCTTCACTTCATGTTTACTGTATCCCTCTGGCCTACCGTATTGACGATGAAACACAGAAATTGCATCGGAATTGAATACAAAAGGCACAATGCCGACTTAAGTACAAGAAAACTTACGCTTCTTACTGTTTATGTTTTGAACCACTCCTGTGACACCAGTTATAGATTCCGATGCTTCACTTCAGGTTTACTGTATCCCTGTGACCTTCTTAGTGACGATGAAACAGAGAAATTGCATCGGAATTAAATACAAAATGCACATTGCCGACTTAAGTACAAGAAAACTGACTCTTCTCACTGACTATGTTTTGAACCATTCCTGTGACACTAGTTATAGATTCCGATGCTTCACTTCAGGTTTACTGTATCCCTTGGCCCTTCTCATTGACGATGGAACACAGAAAGTGCATCGGAATTAAATACAAAAGGCACAATGCCGACTTAAGTAAAAGAAAACTGACTCTTCTTACTGTCTATGTTTTGAACCATTGCTGTGACACCAGTTATAGATTCCGATGCTTCACTTAAAGTTTGCTGTATCCCTCTGACCGTCTTATTGACGATGAAAGACAGAAATTGCATCGGAAATAAAAACAAAAGGCACAATGCCGACTCAAGTACAAGAAGACTGGCTCTTCTTACTGTCTATGTTTTGAACCTTTGCTGTGAGACCGGTTTTAGATTCCGATGCTTCACTTCAGGTTTACAGTATCCCTTGTACCTTCTTATTGACGACGAAACACAGAAATTGCATCGGAATTAAATAGAAAAGGCACAATGCCGGGTAAAGTACAAGAAAACTGACTCTTCTTATAGTCTATGTTTTGAACCATTCCTGTGACACTAGTTATAGATTCCGAAGCATCACTTCAGGTTTACTGTATCCCTCTGACCTTCTTATTGACGATGAAACACAGAAGTTGCATATGAAATCAATACAAAAGGCACAATGCCGACTTAATTATTAGAAAAGTGACTCCTCTTACTGTCTATGCTTTGAACCCTTCCTGTGACACTAGTTATAGATTCCGATGCTTCACTTCAGGTTTACTGTATCCCTCTGTCCTTCTTATTGACGATGAAACACATAAATTGCATCGGAATAAAATACAAAAGGCACAATGCCGACTTAAGTAAAGTAAACTGACTCTTCTAACTGTCTATGTTTTGAACCAATCCTGTGACACTAGTTATAGATTCCGATGCTTCACTTCAGGTTTACTGTATCCCTCTGACCTTCTTATTGACGATGAAACACAGAAATTGCATGGGAATTAAATACAAAAGGCACAATGCCGACTATAGTAGAAGAAGACTGGCTCTTCTTACTGTCTATGTTTTGAACCTTTCTGTGAGACCGGTTTTAGATTCCGATACTTCACTTCAGGTTTACTGTATCCCTTGGCACTTCCTATTGACGACGAAACACAGAAATTACATCGGAATTATATCGAAAAGGCACAATGCCGACTTAAGTACAAGAAAACTGACACTTCTTACTGACTATGTTTTGAACCATTCCTGTGGCACTAGTTATAGATTCCGATGCCTCACGTCAGGTTTACTGTATCCCGCTGACCTTCTTATTGACGATGTAACACAGAATTTGCACCTGAATGAAACACAAATCGCACAATGCCAACTTAAGTACAAGTAAATTGACTTCTTACTGTCCATGTTTTGAACCATTCCTGTGACACTAGTTATGGATTCCGATGCTTCACTACAGGTTTACTGTATCCCTCTGACATTCTTATTGACGTTGAAACACAGAAATTGCATCGGAATTATATACAAAAGGCACATTGCCGAATTAAGTACAAGTAAACTGACTCTACTTACTGAATATGTTTTGAACTATTCCTGTGACACTAGTTATAGATTCCGATGCTTCACTTCAGGTTTACTGTATCCCTCTGACCTTCTTATTGGCGATGAAACACAGAAATTGCATCGGAATTAAATACAAAAGGCACAATGCCGACTTAAGATAAAGAAAACTGACACTTCTTAATGTGTATGTTTTGAACCATTCCTGTGACACTAGTTATAGATTCCGATGCTTCACTTCAGGTTTACTGTATCCCTCTGACCTACTTATTGACGATGAAACACAGAAATTTCATCTTCATTAAATACAAAAGTCACAATGCCGACTTAAGTACAAGAAAACAGACTCTTCTTACTGTCTATGTTTTGAACCATTCCTGTGACACTAGTTATAGTTTCCGATGCTTCACTTCAGGTTTACTGTATCCCTCTGACCTTCTTATTGACGATGACACACAGAAATTGCAACGGAATTAAATACAAAAGGAACAATGCCAACTTAAGTACAAGAAAACTGACGTTTCTTACTGTCTATGTTTTGAACCATTCCTGTGACACTAGTTATAGATTCCGATACTTCACTTCAGGTTTACCTCTATCCCTCTGACCGTCTTATTGATGATGAAACACAGAAATTGCATCGAAATTAGATACAAAATGCACAATGCCGACTTAAGTACAAGAAAACTGACTCTTCTTACTGTCTATGTTTTGAACCATTCCTGTGACACTAGTTATGGATTCCGATGCTTCACTTCAGGTTTACTGTATCCCTCTGACCTTTCGTATTGACGATGAAACACAGAAATTGCAACGGAATTGAATACAAAAGGCACAATGCCGACTTAAGTACAAGAAAACTGACTCTTCTTACTGTCTATTCTTTGAAACATTCCTGTGACACTAGTTATATATTCCGATGCTTCACTTCAGGTTTACTGTATCCATCTGACCTTCTTATTGACGATGAAACGCAGAAATTGCAACGGAATTAATTACAAAAGGCACAATTCCGACTTAAGTACAAGAAAACTGACTCTTCTTACTGTCAATGTTTTGAACCATTCCTGTGACATTAGTTATAGATTCCGATGCATCACTTCAGGTTTACTGTATCCCTCTTACCTTCTTATTCGACGATGAAACACAGAAATTGCTTCGGAATTAAATACAAAAGGCACAATGCCGACTTAAGTACAAGAAAACTAACTCTTCTTACTGTCTATGTTTTGAACCATTCCTGTGACACTAGTTATAGATTCCGATGCTTCACTTCAGGTTTACTGTATCCCTCTGACCTTCTTATTGACGATGAAACACCGAAATTGCATCGGAATTAAAAACAAAAGGCACAATGCCGGCTCAAGCACAAGATGACTGGCTCCTCTTACTGTCTATGTTTTGAACCTTTCCTGAGAGACCGTTTTTAGATTCCGATGCTTCACTTCAGGTTTACTGTATCTCTCTGACCTTCTTATTGACGACGAAACACAGAAATTGCATCGGAATTATATAGAAAAGGCACAATGCTGACTTAAGTACAGAAAAACTGACACTTCTTACTGACTATGTTTTGAACCATTTCTGTGGCACTAGTTATAGATTCCGATGCCTCACGTCAGGTTTACTGTATCCCTCTGACCTTCTTATTGACGATGAAACACAGAATTTGCATCGGAATGAAACACAAAACGCCCAATGCCAACTTAAGTACAAGTAAACTGACTCTTCTTACTGTCCATGTTTGAACCATTCCTGTGACACTAGTTATGGATTCCGATGCTTCACTACAGGTTTACTGTATCCCTATGACATTGTTATTGACGTTGAAACAAAGAAATTGCATCGGAATTATATACGAAAGGCACAATGCCGAATTAAGTACAAGTAAACTGACTCTACTTACTGTCTATGTTTTGAACTATTCCTGTGACACTAGTTATAGATTCCGATGCTTCACTTCAGGTTTACTGTATCCCTCAGACCTTCTTATTGACGATGAAACACAGAAATTGCATCGGAATTAAATACAAAAGGCACAATACCGACTTAAGTACAAGAATTCTGACACTTCTTAATGTGTATGGTTTGAACCATTCCTGTGACACTAGTTATAGATTCTGATGCTTCACTTCAGGTTTACTGTATCCCTCTGACCTTCTTATTGACGATGATACACAGAAATTTCATCGGCATTTAATACAAAAGGCACAATGCCGACTTAAGTACAAGAAAACTGACTCTACTTACTGTCTATGTTTTGAACTATTCCTGTGACACTAGTTATAGATTCCGATGCTTCACTTCAGGTTTACTGTATCCCTCTGACATTCTTATTGACGATGAAACACAGAAATTGCATAGGAATTAAATACAAAAGGCACAAAGCAGACTTAAGTACAAATAAACTGACTCTTCTTACTGTGTATGTTTTGAACCATTCCTGTGACACTAGTTATAGTTTCCGATGCTTCACTTCAGGTTTACTGTATCCCTCTGACCTTCTTCTTGACGATGACACACAGAAATTGCACCGGAATTAAATACAAAAGGCGCAATGCCGACTTAAGTACTAGAAAACTGACTCTTGTTTCTCTCTATGTTTTTAACCATTCCTGTGTCACTAGTTATCGATTCCGATGCTTCACTTCAGGTTTACTCTATCCCTCTGACCTTCTTATTGACGATGAAACACAGAAATTGCAACGGAATTAAATACAAAAGGCACAATGCCAACTTAAGTACAAGAAAACTGATGCTTCATACTGTCTCTGTTTTGAACCATTCTTGTGACACTAGTTATAGATTCCGATGCTTCACTTCAGTTTTGCTGTATCACTCTGACCGTCTTATTGACGATGAAACACAGAAATTGCATCGGAATTAAATACAAAAGGCACAATGCCGACTTAATTATAAGAAAACTGACTCTTCTTACTGTCTATGCTTTGAACCATTCCTGTGACACTAGTTATAGATTCCGATGCTTCACTTCAGGTTTACTGTATCCCTCTGACCTTCTTATAGACGACGAAACACAGAATTTGCATCGGAATTAAATACGAAAGGCACAATGCAGACTTAAGTACATGAAGACTGACTCTGCTTACTGTCTATGCTTTGAAACATTCCTGTGACACTAGTTATAGATTCCGATGCTTCACTTCAGGTTTACTGAATCCCTCTGTCCTTCGTATTGACGATGAAACACAGAAATTGCATAGGAATTAAATACAAAAGGCACAATGCCAACTTAAGTACAAGAAAACTGACGCTTCTTACTGTCTATGTTCTGAACCATTCCTGTGACACTAGTTATAGATTCCGATACTTCACTTCAGGTTTACTGTATCCCTCTGACCGTCTTATTGATGATGAAACACAGAAATTGCATCGAAATTAGACACAAAATGCACAATGCCGACTTAAGTACAAGAAAACTGACTCTTCTTACTGTCTATGTTTTGAACCATTCCTGTGACACTAGTTATGGATTCCGATGCTTCACTTCAGGTTTACTGTTTCCCTCTGACCTTTCGTATTGACGATGAAACACAGAAATTGCAACGGAATTGAATACAAAAGGCACAATGCCGACTTAAGTACAAGAAAACTGACTCTTCTTACTGTCTATGTTTTGAACCATTCCTGTGACACTAGTTATAGATTGCGATGCTTCACTTCAGGTTTACTGTATCCCTCTGACCTTCTTATTGACGTTGAAACACAGAAATTGCATCGGAATTAAATACAAAAGGCACATTGCCGGCTCAAGCACAAGATGACTGGCTCCTCTTACTGTCTATGTTTTTAACCTTTCCTGAGAGACCGTTTTTAGATTCCGATGCTTCACTTCAGGTTTACTGTATCCCTCTGACCTTCTTATTGACGACGTAACTCAGAAATTGCATCGGAATTATATAGAAAAGGCACAATGCCGACTTAAGTACAGGAAAACTGACACTTCTTACTGACTATGTTTTGAACCATTCCTGTGTCACTAGTTATCGATTCCGATGCTTCACTTCAGGTTTACTCTATCCCTCTGACCTTCTTATTGACGATGAAACACAGAAATTGCAACGGAATTAAATACAAAAGGCACAATGCCAACTTAAGTACAAGAAAACTGATGCTTCTTACTGTCTATGTTTCGAACCATTTTTGTGACACTAGTTATAGATTCCGATGCTTCACTTCAGTTTTGCTGTATCACTCTGACCGTCTTATTGACAATGCAACACAGAAATTGCATCGGAATTACATACAAAAGGCACAATGCCGACTTAATTATAAGAAAACTGACTCTTCTTACTGTCTATGCTTTGAACCATTCCTGTGACACTAGTTATAGATTCCGATGCTTCACTTCAGGTTTTCTGTATCCCTCTGACCTTCTTATTGACGACGAAACACAGAATTTGCATCGGAATTAAATACGAAAGGCACAATGCAGACTTAAGTACAAGAAGACTGACTCTGCTTACTGTCTATGCTTTGAACCATTCCTGTGACACTAGTTATAGATTGCGATGCTTCACTTCAGGTTTACTGAATCCCTCTGACCTTCGTATTGACGATGAAACACTCAAATTGCATCGGAATTAAATAGAAAAGGCATAATGCCGACTTAAGTACAAGAAAATTAACTCTTCTTACTGTCTATGCTTTGAACCATTCCTTTGACACTAGTTATAGTTTCCGATGCCTCACGTCAGGTTTACTGTATCCCTCTGACCTTCTTATTGACGATGAAACACAGAAATTGCATCGGAATGTAGAACAAAACGCACAATGCCAACTTAAATACAAGTAAACTGACTCTTCTTACGGTCCATGTTTTGAACCATTCCGGTGACACTAGTTATAGATTCCGATGCTTCACTACAGGTTTACTGTATCCCTCTGACCTTCTTATTGACGATGAAACACAGAAATTGCATCCGAATTGTATACAAAAGGCACAATGCCGAATTAAGTACAAGTAAACTGACTCTACTTACTGTCTATGTTTTGAACTATTGCTGTGACACTAGTTATGGATTCCGATGCTTCACTTCAGGTTTACTGTTTCCCTCTGAACTTCTTATTGACGATGAAACACAGAAAAAGCATCGGAATTAAATACAAAAGGCACAATGCCTACTTAAGTACAAGAAAACTGACTCTTCTTACTGTCTATGTTTTGAACCATTACTGTGACACTAGTTATAGATTCCGATGCTTCACTTCAGGTTAACTGTATCCCTCTGACCTTCTTATTGACGATGAAACACAGAAATTTCATCGGCATTAAATACAAAAGGCACAATGCCAACTTAAGTACAAGAAAACTGACTCTTCTTACTGTCTATGTTTTGAACCATTACTGTGACACTAGTTATAGATTCCGATGCTTCACTTCGGGTTTACTGTATCCCTCTGACCTTCTTATTGACGATGACACACAGAAATTGCATCGGAGTTAAATACAAAAGGCGCAATACCGACTTAAGTACAAGAAAACCGACTCTTGTTACTCTTTATGTTTTTAACCATTCCTGTGCCACTAGTTATAGATTCCGATGCTTCACATCTGGTTTACTGTATCCCTCCGACATTCTTTTTGACGATGAAACACCGAAATTACAACGGAATTAAATACAACAGCCACAATGCCAACTTAAGTACAAGTAAACTTACACTTCTTACTGTCTATGTTTTGAACCACTCCTGTGACACTACTTACAAATTCCGATACTTCACTTCAGGTTTACTGTATCCCTCTGACCGTCTTATTGACGATGAAACACAGAAATTGCATCGAAATTAAATACAAAATGCACAATGCCGACTTAAGTACAAGAAAACTGACACTTCTTACTGTCTATGTTTTGAACCATTCCTGTGACACTAGTTATGGATTCCGATGCTTCACTTCAGGTTTACTGTATCCATCTGACCTTATTGACGATGAAACACCGAAATTGCATCGGAAATGAATTCTAAAAGGCACAATGCCGACTTCAGTACAAGAAAACTGACGCTTCTTACTGTTTATGTTTTGAACCTCTCCTGTGACACTAGTTATAGATTCTGATGCTTCACTTCAGGTTTACTGTATCCCTCTGACCTTCTTATTGACGATGAAACACAGAAATTTCATCGGCATTTAATACAAAAGGCACAATGCCGACTTAAGTACAAGAAAACTGACTCTACTTACTGTCTATGTTTTGAACTATTCCTGTGACACTAGTTATAGATTCTGATGCTTCACTTCAGGTTTACTGTATCCCTCTGACATTCTTATTGACGATGAAACACAGAAATTGCATTGGAATTAAATACAAAAGGCACAATGCAGACTTAAGTACAAATAAACTGACTCTTCTTACTGTGTATGTTTTGAACCATTCCTGTGACACTAGTTATAGTTTCCGATGCTTCACTTAAGGTTTACTGTCTCCCTCTGACCTTCTTCTTGACGATGACACACAGAAATTGCACCGGAATTAAATACAAAAGGCGCAATGCCGACTTAAGTACTAGAAAACTGACTCTTGTTTCTCTCTATGTTTTTAACCATTCCTGTGTCACTAGTTATCGATTCCGATGCTTCACTTCAGGTTTACTCTATCCCTCTGACCTTCTTATTGATGATGAAACACAGAAATTGCAACGGAATTAAATACAAAAGGCACAATGCCAACTTAAGTACAAGAAAACTGATGCTTCATACTGTCTCTGTTTTGAACCATTCTTGTGACACTAGTTATAGATTCCGATGCTTCACTTCAGTTTTGCTGTATCACTCTGACCGTCTTATTGACGATGAAACACAGAAATTGCATCGGAATTAAATACAAAAGCACAATGCCGACTTAATTATAAGAAAACTGACTCTTCTTACTGTCTATGCTTTGAACCATTCCTGTGACACTAGTTATAGATTCCGATGCTTCACTTCAGGTTTACTGTATCCCTCTGACCTTCTTATTGACGACGAAACACAGAATTTGCATCGGAATTAAATACGAAAGGCACAATGCAGACTTAAGTACATGAAGACTGACTCTGCTTACTGTCAATGCTTTGAACCATTCCTGTGACATTAGTTATAGATTCCGATGCTTCACTTCAGGTTTACTGAATCCCTCTGTCCTTCGTATTGACGATGAAACACAGAAATTGCATCGGAATTAAATACAAAATGCACAATGCCGACTTAAGAACAAGAAAACTTACACTTCTTAATGTGTATGTTTTGAACCATTCCTGTGACACTAGTTATAGATTCCGATGCTTCACTTCAGGTTTACTGTATCCCTCTGACCTTCTTATTGACGATGAAACACAGAAATTTCATCTTTATTAAATACAAAAGTCACAATGCAGACTTAAGTGCAAGAAAACAGACTCTTCTTACTGTCTATGTTTTAAACCATTACTGTGACACTAGTTATAGATTCCGATGCTTCACTTCAGGTTTACTGTATCCCTCAGACATTCTTATTGATGATGAAACACAGAAATTGCATAGGAATTAAATACAAAAGGCACAATGCCGACTTAAGTACAAGTAAACTGACTCTTCTTACTGTCTATGTTTTGAACCATTCCTGTGACACTAGTTATAGATTCCGATACTTCACTTCAGGTTTACTGTATCCCTCTGACCGTCTTATTGATGATGAAACACAGAAATTGCATCGAAATTAGATACAAAATGCACAATGCCGACTTAAGTACAAGAAAACTGACTCTTCTTACAGTCTATGTTTTGAACCATTCCTGTGACACTAGTTATGGATTCCGATGCTTCGCTTCAGGTTTACTGTTTCCCTCTGACCTTTCGTATTGACGATGAAACACAGAAATTGCAACGGAATTGAATACAAAAGGCACAATGCCGACTTAAGTACAAGAAAACTGACTCTTCTTACTGTCTATGTTTTGAACCATTCCTGTCACACTAGTTATAGATTGCGATGCTTCACTTCAGGTTTACTGTATCCCTCTGACCTTCTTATTGACGTTGAAACACAGAAATTGCATCGGAATTAAATAAAAAAAGCACAATGCCGGCTCAAGCACAAGATGACTGGCTCCTCTTACTGTCTATGTTTTGAACCTTTCCTGAGAGACCGTTTTTAGTTTCCGATGCTTCACTTCAGGTTTACTGTATCCCTCTGACCTTCTTATTGACGACGTAACACAGAAATTGCATCGGAATTATATAGAAAAGGCACAATGCCGACTTAAGTACAGGAAAACTGACACTTCTTACTGACTATGTTTTGAACCATTCCTGTGTCACTAGTTATCGATTCCGATGCTTCACTTCAGGATTACTCTATCCCTCTGACCTTCTTATTGACGATGAAACACAGAAATTGCAACGGAATTAAATACAAAAGGCACAATGCCAACTTAAGTACAAGAAAACTGATGCTTCTTACTGTCTATGTTTTGAACCATTCTTGTGACACTAGTTATAGATTCCGATGCTTCACTTCAGTTTTGCTGTATCACTCTGACCGTCTTATTGACAATGAAACACAGAAATTGCATCGGAATTAAATACAAAAGGCACAATGCCGACTTAATTATAAGAAAACTGACTCTTCTTACTGTCTATGATTTCAACCATTCCTGTGACACTAGTTATAGATTCCGATGCTTCACTTCAGGTTTTCTGTATCCCTCTGACCTTCTTATTGACGACGAAACACAGAATTTGCATCGGAATTAAATACGAAAGGCATAATGCAGACTTAAGTACAAGAAGACTGACTCTGCTTACTGTCTATGCTTTGAACCATTCCTGTGACACTAGTTATAGATTCCGATGCTTCACTTCAGGTTTACTGAATCCCTCTGACCTTCGTATTGACGATGAAACACAGAAATTGCATCGGAATTAAATACAAAAGGCATAATGCCGACTTAAGTACAAGAAAATTAACTCTTCTTACTGTCTATGCTTAGAACCATTCCTTTGACACTAGTTATAGTTTCCGATGCCTCACGTCAGGTTTACTGTATCCCTCTGACCTTCTTATTGACGATGAAACACAGAAATTGCATCGTAATTTGTAGAACAAAACGCACAATGCCAACTTAAATACAAATAAACTGACTCTTCTTACGGTCCATGTTTTGAACCATTCCTGTGACACTAGTTATAGATTCCGATGCTTCACTACAGGTTTACTGTATCCCTCTGACCTTCTTATTGACGATGAAACACAGAAATTGCATCCGAATTGTATACAAAAGGCACAATGCCGAATTAAGTACAAGTAAACTGACTCTACTTACTGTCTATGTTTTGAACTATTGCTGTGACACTAGTTATGGATTCCGATGCTTCACTTCAGGTTTACTGTTTCCCTCTGAACTTCTTATTGACGATGAAACACAGAAAATGCATCGGAATTAAATACAAAAGGCACAATGCCTACTTAAGTACAAGAAAACTGACTCTTCTTACTGTCTATGTTTTGAATCATTCCTGTGACACTAGTTATAGATTCCGATGCTTCACTTCAGGTTAACTGTATCCCTCTGACCTTCTTTTTGACGATGAAACACCGAAATTACAACGGAATTAAATACAAAAGCCACAATGCCAACTTAAGTACAAGTAAACTGACACTTCTTACTGTCTATGTTTTGAACCACTCCTGTGACACTAGTTATAAATTCCGATACTTCACTTCAGGTTTACTGTATCCCTCTGACCGTCTTATTGACGATGAAACACAGAAATTGCATCGAAATTAAATACAAAATGCACAATGCCGACTTAAGTACAAGAAATCTGACACTTCTTACTGTCTATGTTTTGAACCTCTCCTGTGACACTAGTTATAGATTCCGATGCTTCACTTCAGGTTTACTGTATTCCTGTGACCTTCTTATTGACGATGAAACAGAAAAATTGCATCGGAATTAAATACAAAATGCACAATGCCGACTTAAGTACAAGTAAACTAACTCTTCTTACTGTCTATGTTTTGAACCATTCCTGTGACACTAGTTATAGATTCCGATGCTTCACTTCAGGTTGACTGTATCCCTCTGACCTCCTTATTGACGGTGAAACACAGAAATTGCATCGGAATTTAATACAAAAGGCACAATGCCGATTCAAGTACAAGAAATACTGGCTCCTCTTACTGTCTATGTTTTGAACCTTTCCTGTGAGACCGCTTTTAGATTCCGATGCTTCACTTCAGGTTTACTGTATCGCTTGGCCCTTCTTATTGACGATGGAACACAGAAAGTGCATCGGAATTAAATAGAAAAGTCACAACGCCAACTTAAGTACAAGGAAACTGATGCTTCTTACTGTCTATGTTTTGAACCATTCCTGCGACACTAGTTATAGATTCCGATACTTCACTTCAGGTTTACTGTATCCCTCTGACCGTCTTATTGACGATGAAACACAGAAATTGCATCGAAATTAAATACAAAATGCACAATGCCGACTTAGGTACAAGAAAACTGACACTTCTTACTGTCTATGTTTTGAACCATTCCTGTGAAACTAGTTATGGATTCCGATGCTTCACTTCAGGTTTACTGTATCCCTCTGACCTTTCGTATTGACGATGAAACACAGAAATTGCATCGGAATTAAATACAAAAGGCACAATGCCGCCTCAAGTACAAGATGACTGGCTCTTCTTACTGTCTATGCTTTGAACCTTTCCTGTGAGACCGGTTTTAGATTCTAATGCTTCACCTGAGGTTTACTGTATCCCTTGGCCCTTCTTATTGACAACAGAACACAGAAATTGCATCGGAATTATATAGAAAAGGCACAATGCCGACTTAAGTATAAGAAAACTGACTCTTCTTATTGTCTATGTTTTGAACCATTCTTGTGACACTAGTTATAGATTCCGATGCTTCACTTCAGTTTTGCTGTATCACTCTGACCGTCTTATTGACGATGAAACACAGAAATAGCATCGGAATTAAATACAAAAGGCACAATGCCGACTTAATTGTAAGAAAACTGACTCTTCTTAGTGTCTATGTTTTGAACCATTCCTGTGACACTCGTTATAGGTTCCGATGCTTCACTTCAGGTTTACTGTATCCCTCTGACCTTCTTATTGACGATGAAACACAGAAATTGCATCGGAATTAAATACAAAAGGCACAATGCAGACTTAAGTACAAGAAGACTGACTCTACTTACTGTCTATGTTTTGAAACATTCCTGTGACACTTGTTATAGATTCCGATTCTTCACTTCAGGTTTACTGTATCCCTCTGACCTTCTTATTGACGATGAACCACAGAAATTGCATCGGAATGTAGCACAAAACGCACAATGCCAACTTAAGTACAAGTAAACTGACTCTTCTTACGGTCCATGTTTTGAACCATTCCTGTGACACTAGTTATAGATTCCGATGCTTCACTACAGGTTTACTGTATCCCTCTGACCTTCTTATTAACGATGAAACACAGAAATTGCATCGGAATTATATACAAAAGGCACAATGCCGAATTAAGTACAAGTAAACTAACTCTACTTACTGTCTATGTTTTGAACTATTGCTGTGACACTAGTTATGGATTCCGATGCTTCACTTCAGGTTTACTGTTTCCCTCTGAACATCCTATTGACGATGAAACAGAGTAAACGCATCGGAATTAAATACAAAAGGCAAAATGCCGACTTAAGTACAAGACAACTGATTCTTCTTACTGTCTATGTTTTGAACCATTCCTGTGACACTAGTTATAGATTCCGATGCTTCACTTCAGGTTAACTGTCTCCCTCTGACCTTCTTATTGACGATGAAACACAGAAATTTCATCGGCATTAAATACAAAAGGCACAATGCCGACTTAAGTACAAGAAAACTGACTCTTCTTACTCTCTATGTTTTGAATAATTACTGTGACACTAGTTAGAGATTCCGGTGCTTCACTTCAGGTTTACTGTATCCCTCTGACCTTCTTATTGACGATGAAACACAGAAATTGCATCGGAATTAAATACAAAAGGCACAATGCCGACTTAAGTACAATTAAACCGACTCTTCTTACTGTCTATGTTTTGAACCATTATTGAGACACTAGTAATAGATTCCGATGCTTCACGTCGGGTTTACTGTATCCTTCTGACCTCCTTATTGACGATGGAACACAGAAAGTGCATCGGAATTAAATAGAAAAGTCACAACGCCGACTTAAGAACAAGAAAACTTGATCTTCTTACTGTCTATGTTTTGAACCATTGCTGTGACACTAGTTATAGATTCCTATGCTTCACTTCAGGTTTGCTGCATCCCTCTGACCGTCTTATTGACAATGAAACACAGAAATTGCATCGGAATTAAAAACAAAAGGCACAATGCCGACTCAAGTACAAGAAGACAGTCTCTTCTTACTGTCTATGTTTTGAACCTTTCCTGTGAGACCGTTTTTAGATTCCGATGCTTCACTTCAGGTTTACTGTATCCCTTGGACCTTCTTATTGACGACGAAACACAGAATTTGCACCGGAATAAAACACAAAACGCACAATGCCAACTTAAGTACAAGTAAAGTGACTCTTCTTACAGTCCATGATTTGAACCATTCCTGTGACACTAGTTATAGGTTCCGATGCTTCACTACAGGTTTACTGTATCCCTCTGACCTTCTTATTGACGATGAAACACAGAAATTGCATCGGAATGAAATACAAAAGGCACAATGCCGACTTAAGTACAAGTAAACTGACTGTTCTTACTGTCTACGTTTGAACCATTCCTGTGAGACTAGTTATAGATTCCGATGCTTCACTTCAGGTTTACTGTATCCCTCTGACCGTCTTATTGACGATGACACGCAGAAATTGCATCGGAATTAAATACAAAAGGCACAATGCCGACTTAAGTACAAGAAAACTGACTCTTCTTACTCTCTGTGATTTGAAACATTCCTGTGACACTAGTTACAGATTCCGATGCTTCACATCAGGTTTACTGTCTCCCTCTGACCTTCTCATTGACGATGAAACACAGAAATTTCATCGGCATTAAATACAAAAGGCACAATGCCGACTTAAGTACAAGAAAACTGACTCTTCTTACTGTCTATGTTTTGAATAATTACTGTGACACTAGTTAGAGATTCCGATGCTTCACTTCAGGTTTACTGTATCCCTCTGACCCTCTTATTGACGATAAAACACAGAAATTGCATCGGAATTAAATATAAAAGGCACAATGTCGACTTAAGTACAATTAAACCGACTCTTCTTACTGTCTATGTTTTGAACCATTATTGTGACACTAGTAATAGATTCCGATGCTTCACTTCGGGTTTACTGTATCCCTCTGACCTTCTTATTGGCGATGACACACAGAACTTGCATCGGAATTAAATACAAAAGGCCCAATGCCGACTGAAGTACAAGAAAACTGACTCTTGTTACTCTCTATGTTTTTAACCATTCCTGTGACACTAGTTATGGATTCCGAAGCTTCACTTCAGGTTCACTGTATCCCTCTGACCTTTCGTATTGACGATGAAACACAGAAATTGCATCGGAATTGTATTCTAAAAGGCACAATGCCGACTTAAGTACAAGAAAACTGACGCTTCTTACTGTTTATGTTTTGAACCTCTCCTGTGACACTAGTTATAGATTCCGATGCTTCACTTCAGGTTTACTGTATTCCTGTGACCTTCTTATTGACGATGAAACAGAAAAATTGCATCGGAATTAAATACAAAATTCACAATGCCGACTTAAGTACAAGAAAACTAACTCTTCTTACTGTCTACGTTTGAACCATTCCTGTGAGACTAGTTATACATTCCGATGCTTCACTTCAGGTTTACTGTATCCCTCTGACCTCCTTATTGACGATGAAACACAGAAATTGCATCGGAATTAAATACAAAAGGCACAATGCCGATTCAAGTACAAGAAATACTAGCTCTTCTTACTGTCTATGTTTTGAACCTTTCCTGTGAGACCGGTTTTAGATTCCGATGCTTCACTTCAGGTTTACTGTATCGGTTGGCCCTTCTTATTGACGATGGAACACAGAAAGTGCATCGGAATTAAATAGAAAAGTCACAACGCCGACTTAAGTACAAGAAAACTTGATCTTCTTACTGTCTATGTTTGAACCATTGCTGTGACACTAGTTATAGATTCCTATGCTTCACTTCAGGTTTGCTGTATCCCTCTGACCGTCTTATTGACAATGAAACACAGAAATTGCATCGGAATTAAAAACAAAAGGCACAATGCCGAATCAAGTACAAGAAGACAGTCTCTTCTTACTGTGTATGTTTTGAACCTTTCCTGTGAGACCGTTTTTAGATTCCGATGCTTCACTTCAGGTTGACTGTATCCCTTGGACCTTCTTATTGACGACGAAACACAGAATTTGCACCGGAATAAAACACAAAACGCACAATGCCAACTTAATTACAAGTAAAGTGACTCTTCTTACAGTCCATGTTTTGAACCATTCCTGTGACACTAATTATAGGTTCCGATGCTTCACTACAGGTTTACTGTATCCCTCTGACCTTCTTATTGACGATGAAACACAGAAATTGCATCGGAATGAAATACAAAAGGCACAATGCCGACTTAAGTACAAGAAAACTGACACTTCTTACTGTGTATGTTTTGAACCATTCCTGTGACACTAGTTATAGATTCCGATGCTTCACTTCAGGTTTACTGTATCCCTCTCACCTTCTTATTGACGATGAAACACAGAAATTGCATCGGAATTAAATACAAAAGGCACAATGCCGACTTAAGTACAAGTAAACTGACTCTTCAAACTGTCTACGTTTGAACCATTCCTGTGAGACTAGTTATAGATTCCGATGCTTCACTTCAGGTTTACTGTATCCCTCTGACCGTCTTATTGACGATGACACACAGAAATTGCATCGGAATTAAATACAAAAGGCACAATGCCGACTTAAGTACAAGAAAACTGACTCTTCTTACTGTCTGTGATTTGAAACATTCCTGTGACACTAGTTACAGATTCCGATGCTTCACATCAGGTTTACTGTATCCCTCTGACCTTCTTATTGACTATGAAACACAGAAATTGCATCGGAATTAAATACAAAAGGCCTAATGCCGACTCAAGTACAAGAAGACTGGTTCTCCTTTCTGTCTATGTTTTGAACCTTTCCTGTGAGACCGGTTTTAGATTCCGATGCTTCTCTTCAGGTTTACTGTATCCTTTGCCCTTCTTATTGACGAGGAAGCACAGAAAGTGCATCGGAATTAAATAGAAAAGACACATTGCCGACTTAAGTACAAGAAAACTGACACTTCTTACTGTCTATGTTTTGAACCATTCCTGTGACACTAGTTATAGATTCCGATGCTTCACTTCAGGTTTGCTGTATCCCTCTGACCGTCTAATTGACGATGAAACACAGAAATTGCATCGGAATTAAAAACAAAAGGCACAATGCCGACTCAAGTACAAGAAGACTGGCTCTTCTTACTGTCTATCTTTTGAACCTTTCCTGTGAAACCGGTTTTAGATTCCGATGCTTCACTTCAGGTTTACTGTATCGCTTGACCCTTCTTATTGACGATGGAACACAGAAAGTGCATCGGAATGAAATAGAAAAGGCACAATGCCGACTTAAGTACAAGAAAACTGATTCTTCTTACTGTCTATGTTTTGAACCATTGCTGTGACACTAGTTATAGATTCCTATGCTTCACTTCAGGTTTGCTGTATCCCTCTGACCGTCTTATTGACGATGAAACACAGAAATTAAATTGGAATTAAAAACAAAATGCACAATGCCGACTCAAGTACAAGAAGACAGTCTCTTCTTAATGTTTATTTTTTGAACCTTTCCTGTAAGACCGTTTTTAGATACCGATGCTTCACTTCAGATTTACTGTGTCCCTTGGACCTTCTTATTGACGACGAAACACAGATATTGCATTGGATTTAAATACAAAAGGCACAATGCCGACTCAATTATTAGAAAAGTGACTCTTCTTACTGTCTATGCTTTGACCATTCCTGTGACACTAGTTATAGATTCCGATGCTTCATTTCAGGTTTACTTTATCCCTCTGACCCTCTTATTGACGATGATACACAGAAATTGCATCGGATTTAAATACAAAAGGCACAATGCCCACTTAAGTACAAGTAAACTGACTCTTCTTACTGTCTAAGTTTTGAACCATTCCTGTGACACTAGTTATAGATTCCGATGCTTAACTTCAGGTTTACTGTATCCCTCAGACCTTCTTATTGACGATGAAACACAGAAATTGCATCGGAATTAAATACAAAAGGCACAATGCCGACTCAAGTACAAGAAGACTGGCTCTTCTTACTGTCTATGCTTTGAACCATTCCTGTGAGACCGGTATTACATTCCGATGCTTCACTTCAGGTTTACTGTATCCCTCTCACCTTCTTATTGACTATGAAACACAGAAATTGCATCGGAATTAAATACAAAAACCACAATGCCGACTTAATTCTAAGAAAACTGACTCTTCTTACTGTCTATGCCTTGAACCATTCCTGTGACACTAGTTATAGATTCCGATGCTTCACGTCAGGTTTACTGTATCCCTCTGACCTTCTTATTGATGATGAAACACAGAAATAGCATCGGTATTAAATACAAAAGGCACAATAACGACTCAAGTAGAAGAAGACTGGCTCTTCTTACTGTCTATGTTTTGAACCTTTCCTGTGAGACCAGGTTTAGATTCCGTTGCTTGACTTCTGGTTTACTGTATCCCTTGGACCTTCTTATTGACGATGGAACACGTAAATTGCATAGGAATTAAATACAAAAGGCACTATGCCGACTTAAGTACAAGAAAACTTACTCTTCTTACTGTCTATGTTTTGAACCATTCCTGTGACACGAGTTATAGATTCCGATGCTTCACTTCAGGTTTACTGTATCCCTCCAACCTTCTTATTGACGATGGAACACAGAAATTGCATCGGAATTAAATAGAAGAGGCACAATGCCGACTTAAGTACAAGAAAACTGACTCTTCTTACTGTCTATGGTTTTAACCATTCCTGTGACATTAGTTACAGATTCCGATGCTTCAATTCAGGTTTACTGTATCCGTCTGACCTTCTTATTGACGATTAAACACAGAAATTACATCGGAATTAAATACAAAAGGCCCAATGCCGACTTAAGTACAAGAAAACTAACTCTTCTTACAGTCTATCTTTGGACCATTGGTGTGACACTAGTTATAGATTCCGATGCTTCACTTCAGGTTTACTGTATCCCTCTGACCTTCTTATTGACGATGAAACACAGAAATTGCATAGGAATTAAATACAAAAGGCACAATGCCGACTCAAGTACAAGAAGACTGGCACTTCTTACTCTCTATGTTTTGAACCTTTCCTGTGACACTAGTTATAGATTCCGAAGCTTCACTTCAGGTTTACTGTATCCCTCTGACCTTCTTATTGACGATGAAACACAGAAATTGCAACGGAATTAATTACAAAAGGCACAATGCCGACTTAAGTACAAGTAAATTGACTCTTCTTGCTGTCTACGTTTTGAACCACTCCTGTGAGACTAGTTATAGATTCCGATGCTTCACTTCAGGTTTACTGTATCCCTCTGACCGTCTTATTGACGATGACACACAGAAATTGCATCGGAATTAAATACAAAAGGCACAATGCCGACTTAAGTGCAAGAAGACTGACTCTTCTTACTGTCTATGTTTTGAACCATTCCTGTGACACTAGTTATAGATTCCGATGCTTCACTTCAGGTTTACTATATCCCTTGGCCCTTCTTATTGACGAGGAAACACAGAAAGTGCATCGGAATTAAATAGAAAAGGCACAATGCCGACTTAAGTACAAGAAAACTGACTCTTCTTACTGTCTATGTTTTGAACCATTCCTTTGACACTAGTTATAGATTCCGATGCTTCACTTCAGGTTTGCTGTATCCCTCTGACCGTCTTATCGACGATGAAACACAGAAATTGCATCGGAATTAAAAACAAAAGTCACAATGCCGACTCAAGTACAAGAGGACTGGCTCTTCTTACTGTCTATGTTTTAAACCTTTCCTGTGAGACCGGTTTTAGATTCCGATGCTTCACTTCAGGTTTACTGTATCCCTTGGACCTTCTTATTGACGATGAAACACAGAAACTGCACCGAAATTAAATACAAAAGGCACAATGCCGACTTAAGTACAAGATAACTGACTCTCCTTACTGTCTATGTTTTGAACCATTGCTGTGACACTAGTTATAGATTCCGATGCTTCGCTTAAGGTTTACTGTATCCCTCTCACCTTCTTATTGACGATGAAACACAGAAATTGCATCGGAATTAAATACAAAAGGCGCAATGCCGACTCAAGTACAAGAAGACTGGCACTTCTTACTCTCTATGTTTTGAACCTTTCCTGTGAGACCGGTTTTAGATGCCGATGCTTCACTTCAGGTTTACTGTATCCCTTGGCCCTTCTAATTGACGACGAAACACAGAAATTGCATCGGAATTATATAGAAAAGGCACAATGCCGACTTAAGTACAAGAAATCTGACTCTTCTTATTGTCTATGTTTTGATCCATTCTTGTGACACTAGTTATAGATTCCGATGCTTCACTTCAGGTTTGCTGTATCACTCAGACCGTCTTATTGACGATGAAACACAGAAATTGCATCGGAATTTAATACAAAAGGCACAATGCCGACTTAAGTACAAGAAAATTAACTGTTCTTACTGTGTATGATTTGAACCATTCCAGTGACACTAGTTATAGATTACGATGCCTCACGTCAGGTTTACTGTCTCCCTCTGACCTTCTTATTGACGATGAAAATCAGAATTTGCACCGGAATGAAACACAAAACGCACAATGCCAAATTAAGTACAAGTAAAGTGACTCTTCTTATTGTCCATGTTTTGAACCACTCCTGTGACACTAGTTATTGATTCCGATGCTTCACTTCATGTTTACTGTATCCCTCTGACCTTCTTATTAACGATGAAACACAGAAATTGCATCGGAATAAAATACAAAAGGCACAATGCCGACTTAAGTACAAGTAAACTGAGTCTTCTTACTGTCTACGTTTTGAACAATTCCTGTGAGACTAGTTATAGATTCCGATGCTTCACTTCAGGTTTACTGTATCCCTCTGACCGTCTTATTGACGATGACACACAGAAATAGCACCGGAATTAAATACAAAAAGCGCAATGCCGACATAAGAACTAGAAAACTGACTCTTGTTACTCTCTATGTTTTTAACCATTCCTGTGTCACTAGTTATAGATTCCGATGTTTCACTTCAGATTTACTGTATCCGTTTGACCTTCTTATTGACGATGAAACACTGAAATTGCAACGGTATTAAATACAAAGGGCACAATGCCAACTTAAGTACAAGAAAACTTACTCTTCTTACTCTCTAAGCTTTGTACCATCCCTGTGACACGTGTTATGGATTCCGATGCTTCACTTCAGATTTACTGTATCCCTCTGACCTTCTTATTGACGATGAAACACAGAAATTGCATCGGAATTAATTACAAAAGGCACAATGCCGACTTAAGTACAAGTAAATTGACTCTTCTTACTGTCTACGTTTTGAACCACTCCTGTGAGACTAGTTATAGATTCCGATGCTTCACTTCAGGTTTACTGTATCCCTCTGACCGTCTTATTGACGATGACACACAGAAATTGCATCGGAATTAAATACAAAAGGCACAATGCCGACTTAAGTACAAGAAGACTGACTCTTCTTACTGTCTATGTTTTGAACCATTCCTGTGACACTAGTTATAGATTCCGATGCTTCACTTCAGGTTTACTATATCCCTTGGCCCTTCTTATTGACGAGGAAACACAGAAAGTGCATCGGAAGTAAATAGAAAAGGCACAATGCCGACTTAAGTACAAGAAAACTGACTCTTCTTACTGTCTATGATTTGAACCATTCCTTTGACACTAGTTATAGATTCCGATGCTTCACTTCAGGTTTGCTGTATCCCTCTGACCGTCTTACTGACGATGAAACACAGAAATTGCATCGGAATTAAAAACAAAAGGCACAATGCCGACTCAAGTACAAGAGGACTGGCTCTTCTTACTGTCTATGTTTTGAACCTTTCCTGTGAGACCGGTTTTAGATTCCGATGCTTCACTTCAGGTTTACTGTTTCCCTTGGACCTTCTTATTGACGATGAAACACAAAAACTGCACCGAAATTAAATACGAAAGGCACAATGCCGACTTAAGTACAAGAAAACTGACTCTCCTTACTGTCTATGTTTTGAACCATTGCTGTGACACTAGTTATAGATTCCGATGCTTCGCTTCAGGTTTACTGTATCCCTCTCACCTTCTTATTGACGATGAAACACAGAAATTGCATCGGAATTAAATACAAAAGGCGCAATGCCGACTCAAGTACAAGAAGACTGGCACTTCTTACTCTCTATGTTTTGAACCTTTCCTGTGAGACCGGTTTTAGATGCCGATGCTTCACTTCAGGTTTACTGTATCCCTTGGCCCTTCTTATTGACGACGAAACACAGAAATTACATCGTAATTATATAGAAAAGGCACAATGCCGACTTAAGTACAAGAAATCTGACTCTTCTTATTGTCTATGTTTTGATCCATTCTTGTGACACTAGTTATAGATTCCGATGCTTCACTTCAGGTTTGCTGTATCACTCAGAGCGTCTTATTGACGATGAAACACAGAAATTGCATCGGAATTAAATACAAAAGGCACAATGCCGACTCGAGTACAAGAAATACTGGCTCTTCTTACTGTCTATGTTTTGAACCTTTCCTGTGAGACCGGTTTTAGATTCCGATGCTTCACTTCAGGTTTACTGTATCGCTTGACCCTTCTTATTGACGATGGAACACAGAAAGTGCATCGGAATGAAATAGAAAAGGCACAATGCCGACTTAAGTACAAGAAAACTGATTCTTCTTACTGTCTATGTTTTGAACCATTGCTGTGACACTAGTTATAGATTCCTATGCTTCACTTCAGGTTTGCTGTATCCCTCTGACCGTCTTATTGACGATGAAACACAGAAATTAAATTGGAATTAAAAACAAAATGCACAATGCCGACTCAAGTACAAGAAGAGAGACTCTTCTTAATGTTTATTTTTTGAACCTTTCCTGTGAGACCGTTTTTAGATACCGATGCTTCACTTCAGATTTACTGTGTCCCTTGGACCTTCTTATTGACGACGAAACACAGATATTGCATTGGATTTAAATAGAAATGGCACAATGCCGACTCAATTATTAGAAAAGTGACTCTTCTTACTGTCTATGCTTTGACCATTCCTGTGACACTACTTATAGATTCCGATGCTTCATTTCAGGTTTACTTTATCCCTCTCACCCTCTTATTGACGATGATACACAGAAATTGCATCGGATTTAAATACAAAAGGCACAATGCCCACTTAAGTACAAGTAAACTGACTCTTCTTACTGTCTATGTTTTGAACCATTCCTGTGACACTAGTTATAGATTCCGATGCTTAACTTCAGGTTTACTGTATCCCTCAGACCTTCTTATTGACGATGAAACACAGAAATTGCATCGGAATTAAATACAAAAGGCACAATGCCGACTCAAGTACAAGAAGACTGGCTCTTCTTACTGTCTATGCTTTGAACCATTCCTGTGAGACCGGTATTACATTCCGATGCTTCACTTCAGGTTTACTGTATCCCTCTCACCTTCTTATTGACTATGAAACACAGAAATTGCATCGGAATTAAATACAAAAAACACAATGCCGACTTAATTCTAAGAAAACTGACTCTTCTTACTGTCTATGCCTTGAACCATTGCTGTGACACTAGTTATAGATTCCGATGCTTCACGTCAGGTTTACTGTATCCCTCTGACCTTCTTATTGATGATGAAACACAGAAATAGCATCGGTATTAAATACAAAAGGCACAATAACGACTCAAGTAGAAGAAGACTGGCTCTTCTTACTGTCTATGTTTTGAACCTTTCCTGTGAGACCAGGTTTAGATTCCGTTGCTTGACTTCTGGTTTACTGTATCCCTTGGACCTTCTTATTGACGATGGAACACGTAAATTGCATAGGAATTAAATACAAAAGGCACTATGCCGACTTAAGTACAAGAAAACTTACTCTTCTTACTGTCTATGTTTTGAACCATTCCTGTGACACGAGTTATAGATTCCGATGCTTCACTTCAGGTTTACTGTATCCCTCCAACCTTCTTATTGACGATGGAACACAGAAATTGCATCGGAATTAAATAGAAGAGGCACAATGCCGACTTAAGTACAAGTAAACTGACCCTTCTTACTGTCTACGTTTTGAACCATTCCTGTGGGACTAGTTATAGATTCCGATGCTTCACTTCAGGTTTACTGTATCCCTCTGACCGTCTTATTGACGTTGAAACACAGAAATTGCATCGGAATTAAATACAAAATGCACAATGCCGACTTGAGTACAAGAAAACCGACTCTTCTTACAGGCTGTGATTTGAAACATTCCTGTGACACTAGTTATAGATTCTGATGCTTCACATCAGGGTTACTGTATCCCTCTGACCTTCTTATTGACGATGAAACACAGAAATTGCATTTGAATTAAATACAAAAGGCATAATGCCGACTCAAGTACAAGAGGACTGGCTCTTCTTACTGTCCATGTTTTGAACCTTTCCTGTGAGACCGGTTTTAGATTCCGATGCTTCACTTCAGGTTTACTGTATCCCTTGGCCCTTCTTATTGACGAGGAAACACAGAAAGTGCATCGGAATTAATTAGAAAAGGCACAATGCCGACTTAAGTACAATAAACTGACTCTTCTTACTGTCTATGTTTTGAACCATTCCTGTGACACTAGTTATAGATTCCGATGCTTCACTTCAGGTTTGCTGTATCCCTCTGACCGTCTTATTGACGATGAAACACAGAAATTGCATGGGAATTAAAAACAAAAGGCACAATGCCGACTCAAGTACTAGAAGACTGGCTCTTCTTACTGTCTATGTTTAGAACCTTTCCTGTGAGACCGGTTTTAGATTCGGATGCTTCACTTCAGGTTTACTGTATCCCTTCGACCTTCTTATTGACGACGAAACACAGAAATAGCATCGGAATTAAATAGAAAAGGCACAATGCCGACTTAAGCAGACGGAAACTGACTCTTCATACTGTCCATGTTTTGAGCCATTCCTGTGACACTAGTTATAGATTCCGATGCTTCACTTCAGGTTTCATGTATCCCTCTGACCTTCTTATTGACGATGAAACACAGAAATTGCATCGAAATTAAAAACAAAACGCACATGCCGACTCTAGTACAAGAAGACTGGCTCTTCTTACTGTCTATATTTTGAACCTTTCCTGTCAGACCGGTTTTAGATTCCCATACTTCGCTTCAGGTTTACTGTATCCCTTGGACCTTCTTATTGACGACGAAACACAGAAATTGCATCGGAATTAAATAGAAGAGGCACAATGCCGACTTAAGTACAAGAAAACTGACTCTTCTTACTGTCTATGGTTTTAACCATTCCTGTGACACTAGTCATAGATTCCGATGCTTCACTTCAGGTTTACTGTATCCCTCTGACCTTCGTATTGACGATGAAAACAGAAATTGCATCGGAATTAATTACAAAAGGCACAATGTCGACTTGAGTAAAAGAAAACTGTCTCTTCTTACTGTCTATGTTTTGAACCATTCCTGTGACATTAGTTATAGATTCCGATGCTTCACTACAGGTTTACTGTATCCCTCTGACCTTCTTATTGACGATGAAACACAGAAATTGCATCGGAATTAAATACAAAAGGCACCATGCCGACTTAAGTACAAGAAAACTAACTCTTCTTACTGTCTATGTTTTGGACCACTGGTGTGACACTAGTTATAGATTCCGATGCTTCACTTCAGGTTTACTGTATCCCTCTGACCTTCTTATTGACGATGAAACACAGAAATTGCATCGGAATTAAATACAAAAGGCGCAATGCCGACTCAAGTACAAGAAGACTGGCACTTCTTACTCTCTATGTTTTAAAGCTTTCCTGTGAGACCTGTTTTAGATGCCGATGCTTCACTTCAGGTTTACTGTATCCCTTGGCCCTTCTTATTGACGACGAAACACAGGGATTGCATCGGAATTATATAGAAAAGGCACAATGCCGACTTAAGTACAAGAAATCTGACTCTTCTTATTGTCTATGTTTTGATCCATTCTTGTGACACTAGTTATAGATTCCGATGCTTCACTTCAGGTTTGCTGTATCACTCAGACCGTCTTATTGACGATGAAACACAGAAATTGCATCGGAATTTAATACAAAAGGCACAATGCCGACTTAAGTACAAGAAAATTAACTCTTCTTACTGTGTATGATTTGAACCATTCCTGTGACACTAGTTATAGATTACGATGCCTCACGTCAGGTTTACTGTATCCCTCTGACCTTCTTATTGACGATGAAAAACAGAATTTGCATCGGAAGGAAACACAAAACACACAATGCCAACTTAAGTACAAGTAAAGTGACTCTTCTTATTGTCCATGTTTTGAACCACTCCTGTGACACTAGTTATTGATTCCGATGCTTCACTTCATGTTTACTGAATCCCTCTGACCTTCTTATTAACGATGAAACACAGAAGGTGCATCGGAATAAAATACAAAAGGCACAATGCCGACTTAAGTACAAGCTAACTGACTCTTCTTACTGTCTACGTTTTGAACCATTCCTGTGAGACTAGTTATAGATTCCGATGCTTCACTTCAGGTTTACTGTATCCCTCTGACCGTCTTATTGACGATGACACACAGAAATTGCACCGGAATTAAATGCAAAAAGCGCAATGCCGACATAAGTACAAGAAAACTGACTCTTGTTACTCTCTATGTTTTTAACCATTCCTGTGTCACTAGTTATAGATTCCGATGCTTCACTTCAGATTTACTGTATCCCTCTGACCTTCTTATTGACGATGAAACACAGAAATTGCAACGGTATTAATTACAAAGGGCACAATGCCAACTTAAGTACAAGAAAACTTACTCTTCTTACTCTCTAAGTTTTGTACCATCCCTGTGACACGTGTTATGGATTCCGATGCTTCACTTCAGATTTACTGTATCCCTCTGACCTTCTTATTAACGATCAAATACAGAAATTGCATCGGAATTAAATACAAAATGCACAATGCCGACTTAAGTACAAGTAAACTGACCCTTCTTAATGTCTACGTTTTGAACCATTCCTGTGGGACTAGTTATAGATTCCGATGCTTCACTTCAGGTTTACTGTATCCCTCTGACCGTCTTATTGACGTTGAAACACAGAAATTGCATCGGAATTAAATACAAAATGCACAATGCCGACTTGAGTACAAGAAAACCGACTCTTCTTACAGTCTGTGATTTGAAACATTCCTGTGACACTAGTTATAGATTCTGATGCTTCACATCAGGTTTACTGTATCCCTCTGACCTTCGTATTGACGATGAAACACAGAAATTGCATCGGAATTAAATACAAAAGGCATAATGCCGACTCAAGTACAAGAAGACTGGCTCTTTTTACTGTCCATGTTTTGAACCTTTCCTGTGAGACCGGTTTTAGATTCCAATGCTTCACTTCAGGTTTACTGTATACCTTGGCCCTTCTTATTGACGAGGAAACACAGAAAGTGCATCGGAATTAAATAGAAAAGGCTGAATGCCGACTTAAGTACAATAAACTAACTCTTCTTACTGTCTATGTTTTGAACCAATCCTGTGACACTAGTTATAGATTCCGATGCTTCACTTCAGGTTTGCTGTATCCCTCTGACCGTCTTATTGACGATGAAACACAGAAATTGCATCGGAATTAAAAACAAAAGGCACAATGCCGACTCAAGTACAAGAAGACTGGCTCTTCTTACTGTCTATGTTTAGAACCTTTCCTGTGAGACCGGTTTTAGATTCCGATGCTTCACTTCAGGTTTACTGTATCCCTTCGACCTTCTTATTGACGACGAAACACAGAAATAGCATCGGAATTCAATAGAAAAGGCACAATGCCGACTTAAGCAGACGGAAACTGACTCTTCTTACTATCCATGTTTTGAAATATTCCTGTGACACTAGTTATAGATTCCGATGCTTCACTTCAGGTTTCATGTATCCCTCTGACCTTCTTATTGACGATGAAACACAGAAATTGCATCGAAATTAAAAACAAAAGGCACAATGCCGTCTCTAGTACAACAAGACTGGCTCTTCTTACTGTCTATATTTTGAACCTTTCCTGTCAGACCGGTTTTAGATTCCCATACTTCGCTTCAGGTTTACTGTATCCCTTGGACCTTCTTATTGACGACGAAACACAGAAATAGCATCGGAATTAAATAGAAAAGGCACAATGCCTACTTAAGTACAAGAAAACTGACTCTTCTTACTGTCTATGTTTGAACCATTCCTGTGACACTAGATATTGATTGCGATGTTTCACTTCATGTTTAATGTATCCCTCTGACCGTCTTATTGACGATGAAACACAGAAACTGCACCGGAATTAAATACAAAAGGCACAATGCCGACTCAAGTACAAGAAGACTGGCTCTTCTTACTGTCTATGATTTGAACCCTTCCTGTGAGACCGGTTTTAGATTCCGATGCTTCACTTCATGTTTACTGTATCCATTGGACCTTTTTATTGACGACGAAACACAGATTTTGCATCGGAATTAAATAGAAAAGGCACAATGCCGACCTAAGTACAAGAAAACTGACTCTTCTTACTGTCTATGTTTTGAACCATTCCTGTGATACTAGTTACAGATTCCGATGCTTCACTTCAGGTTTACTGTATCCCTCTCACCTTCTTATTGACGGTGAAACACAGAAATTGCATCGGAATTAAATACAAAAGGCACAATAACGACTCAAGTACAAGAAGACTGGCTCTTGTTACTGTCTATGTTTTGAACCTTTCCTGTGAGTCCAGGTTTAGGTTCCGATGCTTCACTTCAGGTTTACTGTATCCCTTGGACCTTCTTAATGACGATGGAACACGTAAATTGCATCGGAATTAAATACAAAAGGCACTATGCCGACTTAAGTACAAGAAAACTTACTCTTCTTACTGTCTATGTTTTGAACCATTCCTGTGACACTAGTTATAGATTCCGATGCTTCGCTTCAGGTTTACTGTATCCCTCTCACCTTCTTATTGACGATGAAACACAGAAATTGCATCGGAAATTAATACAAAAAGCACAATACCGACTTAATTATAAGAAAACTGACTCTTCTTACTGTCTATGCTTTGAACCATTCCTGTGACACTAGTTATAGATTCCGATGCTTCACTTCAGGTTTACTGTATCCCTTTGACCTTCTTATTGACGATGAAACACAGAAATTGCATCGGAATTAAATACAAAAGGCACAATAACGACTCAAGTACAAGAAGACTGGCTCTTCTTACTGTCTATGTTTTGAACCTTTCCTGTGAGACCAGGTTTAGATTCCGTTGCTTGACTTCAGGTATACTGTATTCCTCTGACCTTCTTATTGACGATGGAACACGTAAATTGCATAGGAATTAAATACAAAAGGCACTATGCCGACTTAAGTGCAAGCAAACTTACTCTTCTTACTGTCTATGTTTCGAAACCATTTCTGTGACACGAGTTATAGATTCCGATGCTTCACTTCAGGTTTACTGTATCCCCCCAACCTTCTTATTGACGATGGAACACAGAAATTGCATCGGAATTAAATAGAAGAGGCACAATGCCGACTTAAGTACAAGAAAACTGACTCTTCTTACTGTCTATGGTTTTAACCACTCCTGTGACACTAGTCATAGATTCCGATGCTTCACTTCAGGTTTACTGTATCCCTCTGACCGTCTTATTGACGATGACACACAGAAATTGCACCGGAATTAAAAACAAAAGGCACAATGCCGACTCAAGTACAAGAAAACTTACTCTTCTTACTCTCTAAGTTTTGTACCATCCCTGTGGCACGTGTTGTGGATTCCGATGCTTCACTTCAGGTTTACTGTATCCCTTGGACCTTCTTATTGACGACGAAACACAGAAATAGCATCGGAATTAAATAGAAAAGGCACAATGCCGACTTAAGCAGACGGAAACTGACTCTTCTTACTATCCATGTTTTGAAATATTCCTGTGACACTAGTTATAGATTCCGATGCTTCACTTCAGGTTTCATGTATCCCTCTGACCTTCTTATTGACGATGAAACACAGAAATTGCATCGAAATTAAAAACAAAAGGCACAATGCCGTCTCTAGTACAACAAGACTGGCTCTACTTACTGTCTATATTTTGAACCTATCCTGTCAGACCGGTTTTAGATTCCCATACTTCGCTTCAGGTTTACTGTATCCCTTGGACCTTCTTATTGACGACGAAACACAGAAATAGCATCGGAATTAAATAGAAAAGGCACAATGCCTACTTAAGTACAAGAAAACTGACTCTTCTTACTGTCTATGTTTGAACCATTCCTGTGACACTAGATATTGATTGCGATGCTTCACTTCATGTTTAATGTATCCCTCTGACCGTCTTATTGACGATGAAACACAGAAACTGCACCGGAATTAAATACAAAAGGCACAATGCCGACTCAAGTACAAGAAGACTGGCTCTTCTTACTGTCTATGATTTGAACCCTTCCTGTGAGACCGGTTTTAGATTCCGATGCTTCACTTCATGTTTACTGTATCCATTGGACCTTTTTATTGACGACGAAACACAGATTTTGCATCGGAATTAAATAGAAAAGGCACAATGCCGACCTAAGTACAAGAAAACTGACTCTTCTTACTGTCTATGTTTTGAACCATTCCTGTGATACTAGTTACAGATTCCGATGCTTCACTTCAGGTTTACTGTATCCCTCTCACCTTCTTATTGACGGTGAAACACAGAAATTGCATCGGAATTAAATACAAAAAGCACAATGCCGACTTAAATTTAAGAAAACTGACTCTTCTTACTGTCTATGCTTTGAACCATTCCTGTGACACTAGTTATAGATTCCGATGCTTCACTTCAGGTTTACTGTATCCCTCTGACCTTCTTATTGATGAAACACAGAAATTGCATCGAAATTAAATACAAAAGGCACAATAACGACTCAAGTACAAGAAGACTGGCTCTTCTTACTGTCTATGTTTTGAACCTTTCCTGTGAGTCCAGGTTTAGGTTCCGATGCTTCACTTCAGGTTTACTGTATCCCTTGGACCTTCTTAATGACGATGGAACACGTAAATTGCATCGGAATTAAATACAAAAGGCACTATGCCGACTTAAGTACAAGAAAACTTTCTCTTCTTACTGTCTATGTTTTGAACCATTCCTGTGACACTAGTTATAGATTCCGATGCTTCGCTTCAGGTTTACTGTATCCCTCTCACCTTCTTATTGACGATGAAACACAGAAATTGCATCGGAATTAAATACAAAAAGCACAATACCGACTTAATTATAAGAAAACTGACTCTTCTTACTGTCTATGCTTTGAACCATTCCTGTGACACTAGTTATAGATTCCGATGCTTCACTTCAGGTTTACTGTATCCCTTTGACCTTCTTATTGACGATGAAACACAGAAATTGCATCGGAATTAAATACAAAAGGCACAATAACGACTCAAGTACAAGAAGACTGGCTCTTCTTACTGTCTATGTTTTGAACCTTTCCTGTGAGACCAGGTTTAGATTCCGTTGCTTGACTTCAGGTATACTGTATCCCTCTGACCTTCTTATTGACGATGACACACAGAAATTGCACCGGAATTAAATACAAAAAGCGCAATGCCGACATAAGTACAAGAAAACTGACTCTTGTTACTCTCTATGTTTTTAACCATTCCTGTGTCACTAGTTATAGATTCCGATGCTTCACTTCAGATTTCCTGTATCCCCCCAACCTTCTTATTGACGATGGAACACAGAAATTGCATCGGAATTAAATAGAAGAGGCACAATGCCGACTTAAGTACAAGAAAACTGACTCTTCTTACTGTCTATGGTTTTAACCATTCCTGTGACACTAGTCATAGATTCCGATGCTTCACTTCAGGTTTACTGTATCCCTCTGACCTTCTTATTGACGATGAAACGCAGAAATTGCATCGGAATTAAATACAAAAGGCACAATGCCGACTTAAGTACAAGAAAACTAACTCTTCTTACTGTCTATGTTTTGGACCACTGGTGTGACACTAGTTATAGATTCCGATGCTTCACTTCAGGTTTATTGTATCCCTCTGACCTTCTTATTGACGATGAAACACAGAAATTGAATCGGAATTAAATACAAAAGGCGCAATGCCGACTCAAGTACAAGAAGACTGGCACTTCTTACTCTCTATGTTTTAAAGCTTTCCTGTGAGACCGGTTTTAGATGCCGATGCTTCACTTCAGGTTTACTGTATCCCTTGGCCCTTCTTATTGACGACGAAACACAGAAATTGCATCGGAATTATATAGAAAAGGCACAATGCCGACTTAAGTACAAGAAATCTGACTCTTCTTATTGTCTATGTTTTGATCCATTCTTGTGACACTAGTTATAGATTCCGATGCTTCACTTCAGGTTTGCTGTATCACTCAGACCGTCTTATTGACGATGAAACACAGAAATTGCATCGGAATTTAATACAAAAGGCACAATGCCGACTTAAGTACAAGAAAATTAACTCTTCTTAAAGTGTATGATTTGAACCATTCCTGTGACACTAGTTATAGACTACGATGCCTCACGTCAGGTTTACTGTATCCCTCTGACCTTCTTATTGACAATGAAAAACAGAATTTGCATCGGAAGGAAACACAAAACACACAATGCCAACTTAAGTACAAGTAAAGTGACTCTTCTTATTGTCCATGTTTTGAACCACTCCTGTGACACTAGTTATTGATTCCGATGCTTCACTTCATGTTTACTGAATCCCTCTGACCTTCTTATTAACGATGAAACACAGAAATTGCATCAGAATAAAATACAAAAGGCACAATGCCGACTTAAGTACAAGCTAACTGACTCTTCTTACTGTCTACGTTTTGAACCATTCCTGTGAGACTAGTTATAGATTCCGATGCTTCACTTCAGGTTTACTGTATCCCTCTGACCGTCTTATTGACGATGACACACAGAAATTGCACCGGAGTTAAATACAAAAAGCGCAATGCCGACATAAGTACAAGAAAACTGACTCTTGTTACTCTCTATGTTTTTAACCATTCCTGTGTCACTAGTTATAGATTCCGATGTTTCACTTCAGATTTACTGTATCCCTCTGACCTTCTTATTGACGATGAAACACAGAAATTGCAACGGTATTAAAAACAAAGGGCACAATGCCAACTTAAGTACAAGAAAACTTACTCTTCTTACTCTCTAAGTTTTGTACCATCCCTGTGACACGTGTTATTGTTTCCGATGCTTCACTTCCGATTTACTGTATCCCTATGACCTTCTTATTAACGATGAAATACAGAAATTGCATCATAATTAAATACAAAAGGCACAATGCCGACTTAAGTACAAGTAAACTGACCCTTCTTAATGTCTACGTTTTGAACCATTCCTGTGGGACTAGTTATAGATTCCGATGCTTCACTTCAGGTTTACTGTATCCCTCTGACCGTCTTATTGACGTTGAAACACAGAAATTGCATCGAATTAAATACAAAATGCACAATGCCGACTTGAGTACAAGAAAACCGACTCTTCTTACAGTCTGTGATTTGAAACATTCCTGTGACACTAGTTATAGATTCTGATGCTTCACATCAGGTTTACTGTATCCCTCTGACCTTCTTATTGACGATGAAACACAGAAATTGCATCGGAATTAAATACAAAAGGCATAATGCCGACTCAAGTACAAGAAGACTGGCTCTTCTTACTGTCCATGTTTTGAACCTTTCCTGTGAGACCGGTTTTAGATTCCGATGCTTCACTTCAGGTTTACTGTATCCCTTGGCCCTTCTTATTGACGAGGAAACACAGAAAGTGCATCGGAATTAAATAGAAAAGGCAGAATGCCGACTTAAGTACAATAAACTGACTCTTCTTACTATCCATGTTTTGAACCATTCCTGTGACACTAGTTATAGATTCCGATGCTTCACTTCAGGTTTCATGTATCCCTCTGACCTTCTTATTGACGATGAAACACAGAAATTGCATCGAAATTAAAAACAAAAGGCACAATGCCGTCTCTAGTACAAGAAGACTCGCTCTTCTTACTGTCTATATTTTGAACCTTTCCTGTCAGACCGGTTTTAGATTCCCATACTTCGCTTCAGGTTTACTGTATCCCTTGGACCTTCTTATTGACGACGAAACACAGAAATAGCATCGGAATTAAATAGAAAAGGCACAATGCCTACTTAAGTACAACAAAACTGACTCTTCTTACTGTCTATGTTTGAACCATTCCTGTGACACTAGATATTGATTGCGATGCTTCACTTCATGTTTACTGTATCCCTCTGACCGTCTTATTGACGATGAAACACAGAAACTGCACCGGAATTAAATACAAAAGGCACAATGCCGACTCTTGTACAAGAAGACTGGCTCTTCTTACTGTCTATATTTTGAACCTTTCCTGTCAGACCGGTTTTAGATTCCCATACTTCGCTTCAGGTTTACTGTATCCCTTGGACCTTCTTATTGACGACGAAACACAGAAATAGCATCGGAATTAAATAGAAAAGGCACAATGCCTACTTAAGTACAACAAAACTGACTCTTCTTACTGTCTATGTTTGAACCATTCCTGTGATACTAGTTACAGATTCCGATGCTTCACTTCAGGTTTACTGTATCCCTCTCACCTTCTTATTGACGATGAAACACAGAAATTGCATCGGAATTAAATACAAAAAGCACAATGCCGACTTAAATATAAGAAAACTGACTCTTCTTACTGTCTATGCTTTGAACCATTCCTGTGACACTAGTTATAGATTCCGATGCTTCACTTCAGGTTTACTGTATCCCTCTGACCTTCTTATTGATGAAACACAGAAATTGCATCGAAATTAAATACAAAAGGCACAATAACGACTCAAGTACAAGAAGACTGGCTCTTCTTACTGTCTATGTTTTGAACCTTTCCTGTGAGTCCAGGTTTAGGTTCCGATGCTTGACTTCAGGTTTACTGTATCCCTTGGACCTTCTTAATGACGATGGAACACGTAAATTGCATCGGAATTAAATACAAAAGGCACTATGCCGACTTAAGTACAAGAAAACTTACTCTTCTTACTGTCTATGTTTTGAACCATTCCTGTGACACTAGTTATAGATTCCGATGCTTCGCTTTAGGTTTACTGTATCCCTCTCACCTTCTTATTGACGATGAAACACAGAAATTGCATCGGAATTAAATACAAAAAGCACAATACCGACTTAATTATAAGAAAACTGACTCTTCTTACTGCCTATGCTTTGAACCATTCCTGTGACACTAGTTATAGATTCCGATGCTTCACTTCAGGTTTACTGTATCCCTTTGACCTTCTTATTGACGATGAAACACAGAAATTGCATCGGAATTAAATACAAAAGGCACAATAACGACTCAAGTACAAGAAGACTGGCTCTTCTTACTGTCTATGTTTTGACCCTTTCCTGTGAGACCAGGTTTAGATTCCGTTGCTTGACTTCAGGTATACTGTATCCCTCTGACCTTCTTATTGACGATGGAACACGTAAATTGCATAGGAATTAAATACAAAAGGCACTATGCCGACTTAAGTGCAAGCAAACTTACTCTTCTTACTGTCTATGTTTAGAAACCATTTCTGTGACACGAGTTATAGATTCCGATGCTTCACTTCAGGTTTACTGTATCCCTCCAACCTTCTTATTGACGATGGAACACAGAAATTGCATCGGAATTAAATAGAAGAGGCACAATGCCGACTTAAGTACAAGAAAACTGACTCTTCTTACTGTCTATGGTTTTAACCATTCCTGTGACACTAGTCATAGATTCCGATGCTTCACTTCAGGTTTACTGTATCCCTCTGACCGTCTTATTGACGATGAAACACAGAAATTGCATCGGAATTAAATACAAAAAGCACAATGCCGACTTAAATATAAGAAAACTGACTCTTCTTACTGTCTATGCTTTGAACCATTCCTGTGACACTAGTTATAGATTCCGATGCTTCACTTCAGATTTACTGTATCCCTCTGACCTTCTTATTAACGATGAAATACAAAAATTGCATCGGAATTAAATACAAAAGGCACAATGCCGACTTAAGTACAAGTAAACTGACCCTTCTTAATGTCTACGTTTTGAACAATTCCTGTGGGACTAGTTATAGATTCCGATGCTTCACTTCAGGTTTACTGTATCCCTCTGACCGTCTTATTGACGTTGAAACACAGAAATTGCATCGGAATTAAATACAAAATGCACAATGCCGACTTGAGTACAAGAAAACCGACTCTTCTTACAGTCTGTGATTTGAAACATTCCTGTGACACTATTTATAGATTCTGATGCTTCACATCAGGTTTACTGTATCCCTCTGACCTTCATATTGACGATGAAACACAGAAATTGCATCGGAATTAAATACAAAAGGCATAATGCCGACTCAAGTACAAGAAGACTGGCTCTTCTTACTGTCCATGTTTTGAACCTTTCCTGTGAGATCGGTTTTAGATTCCGATGCTTCACTTCAGGTTTACTGTATCCCTTGGCCCTTCTTATTGACGAGGAAACACAGAAAGTGCATCGGAATTACATAGAAAAGGCACAATGCCGACTTAAGTACAATAAACTGACTCTTCTTACTGTCTATGTTTTGAACCATTCCTGTGACACTAGTTATAGATTCCGATGCTTCACTTCAGGTTTGCTGTATCCCTCTGACCGTCTTATTGACGATGAAACACAGAAATTGCATCGGAATTAAAAACAAAAGGCACAATGCCGACTCAAGTACAAGAAGACTGGCTCTTCTTACTGTCTATGTTTAGAACCTTTCCTGTGAGTCCGGTTTTAGATTCCGATGCTTCACTTCAGGTTTACTGTATCCCTTCGACCTTCTTATTGACGACGAAACACAGAAATAGCATCGGAATTAAATAGAAAAGGCACAATGCCGACTTAAGCAGACGGAAACTGACCCGTCTTACTGTCCATGTTTGAACCATTCCTGTGACACTAGTTATAGATTCCGATGCTTCACTTCAGGTTTCATGTATCCCTCTGACCTTCTTATTGACGATGAAACACAGAAATTGCATCGAAATTAAAAACAAAAGGCACAATGCCGAATCTAGTACAAGAAGACTGGCTCTTCTTACTGTCTATATTTTGAACCTTTCCTGTCAGACCGGTTTTAGATTCCCATACTTCGCTTCAGGTTTACTGTATCCCTTGGACCTTCTTATTGACGACGAAACACAGAAATAGCATCGGAATTAAATAGAAAAGGCACAATGCCTACTTAAGTACAAGAAAACTGACTCTTCTTCCTGTCTATGATTGAACCATTCCTGTGACACTAGTTATTGATTGCGATGCTTCACTTCAGGTTTACTGTATCCCTCTGACCGTCTTATTGACGATGAAACACAGAAACTGCACCGGAATTAAATACAAAAGGCACAATGCCGACTCAAGTACAAGAAGACTGGCTCTTCTTACTGTCTATGATTTGAACCCTTCCTGTGAGACCGGTTTTAGATTCCGATGCTTCACTTCATGTTTATTGTATCCTTTGGACCTTCTTATTGACGACGAAACACAGATTTTGCATCGGAATTAAATAGAAAAGGCACGATGCCGACCTAAGTAAAAGAAAACTGACTCTTCTTACTGTCTATGTTTTGAACCATTCCTGTGATACTAGTTACAGATTCCGATGCTTCACTTCAGGTTTACTGTATCCCTCTCACCTTCTTATAGACGATGAAACACAGAAATTGCATCGGAATTAAATACAAAAAGCACAATGCCGACTTAAATATAAGAAAACTGACTCTTCTTACTGTCTATGCTTTGAACCATTCCTGTGACACTAGTTATAGATTCCGATGCTTCACTTCAGGTTTACTGTGTCCCTCTGACCTTCTTATTGATGAAACACAGAAATTGCATCGAAATTAAATACAAAAGGCACAATAACGACTCAAGTACAAGAAGACTGGCTCTTCTTACTGTCTATGTTTTGAACCTTTCCTGTGAGTCCAGGTTTAGATTCCGATGCTTGACTTCAGGTTTACTGTATCCCTTGGACCTTCTTATTGACGATGGAACACGTAAATTGCATCGGAATTAAATACAAAAGGCACTATGCCGACTTAAGTACAAGAAAACTTACTCTTCTAACTGTCTATGCTTTGAACCATTCCTGTGACACTAGTTATAGATTCCGATGCTTCGCTTCAGGTTTACTGTATCCCTCTCACCTTCTTATTGACGATGAAACACAAAAATTGCATCGGAATTAAATACAAAAACCACAATACCGACTTAATTATAAGAAAACTGACTCTTCTTACTGTCTATGCTTTGAACCATTCCTGTGACACTAGTTATAGATTCCGATGCTTCACTTCAGGTTTACTGTATCCCTTTGACCTTCTTATTGACGATGAAACACAGAAATTGCATCGGAATTAAATACAAAAGGCACAATAACGACTCAAGTACAAGAAGACTGGCTCTTCTTACTGTCTATGTTTTGAACCTTTCCTGTGAGACCAGGTTTAGATTCCGTTGCTTGACTTCAGGTATACTGTATCCCTCTGACCTTCTTATTGACGATGGAACACGTAAATTGCATAGGAATTAAATACAAAAGGCACTATGCCGACTTAAGTACAAGCAAACTTACTCTTCTTACTGTCTATGTTTTGAACCATTCCTGTGACACGAGTTATAGATTCCGATGCTTCACTTCAGGTTTACTGTATCCCTCCAACCTTCTTATTGACGATGGAACACAGAAATTGCATCGGAATTAAATAGAAGAGGCACAATGCCGACTTAAGTACAAGAAAACTGACTCTTCTTACTGTCTATGGTTTTAACCATTCCTGTGACACTAGTCATAGATTCCGATGCTTCACTTCAGGTTTACTGTATCCCTCTGACCTTCGTATTGACGATGAAACACAGAAATTGCATCGGAATTAATTACAAAAGGCACAATGCCGACTTGAGTACAAGAAAACTGTCTCTTCTTACTGTCTATGTTTTGAACCATTCCTGTGACATTAGTTATAGATTCCGATGCTTCACTTCAGGTTTACTGTATCCCTCTGACCTTCTTATTGACGATGAAACACAGAAATTGCATCGGAATTAAATACAAAAGGCACAATGCCGACTTAAGTACAAGAAAACTAACTCTTCTTACTGTCTATGTTTTGGACCATTGGTGTGACACTAGTTATAGATTCCGATGCTTCACTTCAGGTTTACTGTATCCCTCTGACCTACTTATTGACGATGAAACTCAGAAATTGCATCGGAATTAAATACAAAAGGCGCAATGCCGACTCAAGTACAAGAAGACTGGCACTTCTTACTCTCTATGTTTTGAACCTTTCCTGTGAGACCGGTTTTAGATGCCGATGCTTCACTTCAGGTTTACTGTATCCCTTGGACCTTCTTATTGACGACGAAACATAGAAATTGCATCGGAATTATATAGAAAAGGCACAATGCCGACTTAAGTACAAGAAATCTGACTCTTCTTATTGTCTATGTTTTGATCCATTTTTGTGACACTAGTTATAGATTCCGATGCTTCACTTCAGGTTTGCTGTATCACTCAGACCGTCTTATTGACGATGAAACACAGAAATTGCATCGGAATTTAATACAAAAGGCACAATGCCGACTTAAGTACAAGAAAATTAACTCTTCTGACTGTGTATGATTTAAACCATTCCTGTGACACTAGTTATAGATTACGATGCCTCACGTCAGGTTTACTGTATCCCTCTGACCTTCTTATTGACGATGAAAAACAGAATTTGCACCGGAATGAAACACAAAACGCACAATGCCAACTTAAGTACAAGTAAAGTGACTCTTCTTATTGTCCATGTTTTGAACCACTCCTGTGACACTAGTTATTGATTCCGATGCTTCACTTCATGTTTACTGTATCCCTCTGACCTTCTTATTAACGATGAAACACAGAAATTGCATCGGAATAAAATACAAAAGGCACAATGCCGACTTAAGTACAAGTAAACTGACTCTTCTTACAGTCTACGTTTTGAACCATTCCTGTGAGCCTAGTTATAGATTCCGATGCTTCACTTCAGGTTTACTGTATCCCTCTGACCATCTTATTGACGATGACACACAGAAATTGCACCGGAATTAAATACGATAAGCGCAATGCCGACAAAAGTACAAGAAAACTGACTCTTATAACTCTCTATGTTTCTAACCATTCCTGTGTCACTAGTTATAGATTCCGATGCTTCACTTCAGATTTACTGTATCCCTCTGACCTTCTTATTGACGATGAAACACTGAAATTGCAACGGTATTAAATACAAAGGGCACAATGCCAACTTAAGTACAAGAAAACATACTCTTCTTACTCTCTAAGTTTTGTACCATCCCTGTGACACGTGTTATGGATTCCGATGCTTCACTTCAGATTTACTGTATCCCTCTGACCTTCTTATTAACGATGAAATACAGAAATTGCATCGGAATTAAATACAAAAGGCACAATGCCGACTTAAGTACAAGTAAACTGACCCTTCTTACTGTCTACGTTTTGAACCATTCCTGTGGGACTAGTTATAGATTCCGATGCTTCACTTCAGGTTTACTGTATCCCTCTGACCGTCTTATTGACGTTGAAACACAGAAATTGCATCGGAATTAAATACAAAATGCACAATGCCGACTTGAGTACAAGAAAACCGACTCTTCTTACAGGCTGTGATTTGAAACATTCCTGTGACACTAGTTATAGATTCTGATGCTTCACATCAGGTTTACTGTATCCCTCTGACCTTCTTATTGACGATGAAACACAGAAATTGCATCGGAATTAAATACAAAAGGCATAATGCCGACTCAAGTACAAGAAGACTGGCTCTTCTTACTGTCCATGTTTTGAACCTTTCCTGTGAGACCGGTTATAGATTCCGATGCTTCACTTCAGGTTTACTGTATCCCTTGGCCCTTCTTATTGACGAGGAAACACAGAAAGTGCATCGGAATTAAATAGAAAAGGCACAATGCCGACCTAAGTACAACAAAACTGACTCTTCTTACTGTCTATGTTTTGAACCATTCCTGTGATACTAGTTACAGATTCCGATGCTTCACTTCAGGTTTACTGTATCCCTCTCACCTTCTTATTGACGATGACACACAGAAATTGAATCGGAATTAAATACAAAAAGCACAATGCCGACTTAAATATAAGAAAACTGACTCTTCTTACTGTCTATGCTTTGAACCATTCCTGTGACACTAGTTATAGATTCCGATCCTTCACTTCAGGTTTACTGTATCCCTCTGACCTTCTTATTGATGAAACACAGAAATTGCATCGAAATTAAATACAAAAGGCACAATAACGACTCAAGTACAAGAAGACTGGCTCTTCTTACTGTCTATGTTTTGAAGCTTTCCTGTGAGTCCAGATTTAGATTCCGATGCTTGACTTCAGGTTTACTGTATCCCTTGGACCTTCTTATTGACGATGGAACAAGTAAATTGCATCGGAATTTAATACAAAAGGCACTATGCCGACTTAAGTACAAGAAAACTTACTCTTCTTACTGTCTATGTTTTGAACCATTCCTGTGACACTAGTTATAGATTCCGATGCTTCACTTCAGGTTTACTGTATCCCTCTCACCTTCTTATTGACGATGAAACACAGAAATTGCATCGGAATTAAATACAAAAAGCACAATACCGACTTAATTATAAGAAAACTGACTCTTCTTACTGTCTATGCTTTGAACCATTCCTGTGACACTAGTTATAGATTCCGATGCTTCACTTCAGGTCTACTGTATCCCTTTGACCTTCTTATTGACGATGAAACACAGAAATTGCATCGGAATTAAATACAAAAGGCACAATAACGACTAAAGTACAAGAAGACTGGCTCTTCTTACTGTCTATGTTTTGAACCTTTCCTGTGAGACCAGGTTTAGATTCCGTTGCTTGACTTCAGGTATACTGTATCCCTCTGACCTTCTTATTGACGATGGAACACGTAAATTGCATAGGAATTAAATACAAAAGGCACTATGCCGACTTAAGTACAAGCAAACTTACTCTTCTTACTGTCTATGTTTTGAACCATTCCTGTGACACGAATTATAGATTCCGATGCTTCACTTCAGGTTTACTGTATCCCTCCAACCTTCTTATTGACGATGGAACACAGAAATTGCATCGGAATTAAATAGAAGAGGCACAATGCCGACTTAAGTACAAGAAAACTGACTCTTCTTACTGTCTATGGTTTTAACCATTCCTGTGACACTAGTCATAGATTCCGATGCTTCACTTCAGGTTTACTGTATCCCTCTGACCTTCGTATTGACGATGAAACACAGAAATTGCATCGGAATTAATTACAAAAGGCACAATGCCGACTTGAGTACAAGAAAACTGTCTCTTCTTACTGTCTATGTTTTGAACCATTCCTGTGACATTAGTTATAGATTCCGATGCATCACTTCAGGTTTACTGTATTCCTCTGACCTTCTTATTGACGATGAAACACAGAAATTGCATCGGAATTAAATACAAAAGGCACAATGCCGACTTAAGTACAAGAAAACTAACTCTTCTTTCTGTCTATGTTTTGGACCATTGGTGTGACACTAGTTATAGATTCCGATGCTTCACTTCAGGTTTACTGTATCCCTCTGACCTTCTTATTGACGATGAAACACAGAAATTGCATCGGAATTAAATACAAAAGGCGCAATGCCGACTCAAGTACAAGAAGATTGACACTTCTTACTCTCTATGTTTTGAACCTTTCCTGTGAGACCAGTTTTAGATGCCGATGCTTCACTTCAGATTTACTGTATCCCTTGGACCTTCTTATTGACGACGAAACATAGAAATTGCATCGGAATTATTTAGAAAAGGCACAATGCCGACTTAAGTACAAGAAATCTGACTCTTCTTATTGTCTATGTTTTGATCCATTTTTGTGACACTAGTTATAGATTCCGATGCTTCACTTCAGGTTTGCTGTATCACTCAGACCGTCTTATTGACGATGAAACACAGAAATTGCATCGGAATTTAATATAAAAGGCACAATGCCGACTTAAGTACAAGAAAATTAACTCTTCTGACTGTGTATGATTTAAACCATTCCTGTGACACTAGTTATAGATTACGATGCCTCACGTCAGGTTTACTGTATCCCTCTGACCTTCTTATTGACGATGAAAAACAGAATTTGCACCGGAATGAAACACGAAACGCACAATGCCAACTTAAGTACAAGTAAAGTGACTCTTCTTATTGTCCATGTTTTGAACCACTCCTGTGACACTAGTTACTGATTCCGATGCTTCACTTCATGTTTACTGTATCCCTCTGACCTTCTTATTAACGATGAAACACAGAAATTGCATCGGAATAAAATACAAAAGGCACAATGCCGACTTAAGTACAAGTAAACTGACTCTTCTTACTGTCTACGTTTTGAACCATTCCTGTGAGACTAGTTATAGATTCCGATGCTTCACTTCAGGTTTACTGTATCCCTCTGACCGTCTTATTGACGATGACACACAGAAATTGCACCGGAATTAAATACAAAAAACGCAATGCCGACATAAGTACAAGAAAACTGACTCTTGTTACTCTCTATGTTTTTAACAATTCCTGTGTCACTAGTTATAGATTCCGATGCTTCACTTCAGATTTACTGTATCCCTCTGACCTTCTTATTGACGATGAAACACTGAAATTGCAACGGTATTAAATACGAAGGGCACAATGCCAACTTAAGTACAAGAAAACTTACTCTTCTTACTCTCTAAGTTTTGTACCATCCCTGTGACACGTGTTATGGATTCCGATGCTTCACTTCAGATTTACTGTATCCCTCTGACCTTCTTATTAACGATGAAATACAGAAATTGCATCGGAATTAAATACAAAAGGCACAATGCCGACTTAAGTACAAGTAAACTGACCCATCTTACTGTCTACGTTTTGAACCATTCCTGTGGGACTAGTTATAGATTCCGATGCTTCACTTCAGGTTTACTGTATCCCTCTGACCTACTTATTGACGATGAAACTCAGAAATTGCATCGGAATTAAATACAAAAGGCGCAATGCCGACTCAAGTACAAGAAGACTGGCACTTCTTACTCTCTATGTTTTGAACCTTTCCTGTGAGACCGGTTTTAGATGCCGATGCTTCACTTCGGGTTTACTGTATCCCTTGGACCTTCTTATTGACGACGAAACATAGAAATTGCATCGGAATTATATAGAAAAGGCACAATGCCGACTTAAGTACAAGAAATCTGACTCTTCTTATTGTCTATGTTTTGATCCATTTATGTGACACTAGTTATAGATTCCGATGCTTCACTTCATGTTTGCTGTATCACTCAGACCGTCTTATTGACAATGAAACACAGAAATTGCATCGGAATTTAATACAAAAGGCACAATGCCGACTTAAGTACAAGAAAATTAACTCTTCTGACTGTGTATGATTTAAACCATTCCCGTGACACTAGTTATAGATTACGATGCCTCACGTCAGGTTTACTGTATCCCTCTGACCTTCTTATTGACGATGAAAAACAGAATTTGCACCGGAATGAAACACAAAACGCACAATGCCAACTTAAGTACAAGTAAAGTGACTCTTCTTATTGTCCATGTTTTGAACCACTCCTGTGACACTAGTTATTGATTCCGATGCTTCACTTCATGTTTACTGTATCCCTCTGACCTTCTTATTAACGATGAAACACAGAAATTGCATCGGAATAAAATACAAAAGGCACAATGCCGACTTAAGTACAAGTAAACTGACTCTTCTTACTGTCTACGTTTTGAACCATTCCTGTGAGACTAGATATAGATTCCGATGCTTCACTTCAGGTTTACTGTATCCCTCTGACCGTCTTATTGACGATGACACACAGAAATTGCACCGGAATTAAATACGAAAAGCGCAATGCCGACAAAAGTACAAGAAAACTGACTCTTATAACTCTCTATGTTTGTAACCATTCCTGTGTCACTAGTTATAGATTCCGATGCTTCACTTCAGATTTACTGTATCCCTCTGACCTTCTTATTGACGATGAAACACTGAAATTGCAACGGTATTAAATACAAAGGGCACAATGCCAACATAAGTACAAGAAAACTTACTCTTCTTACTCTCTAAGTTTTGTACCATCCCTGTGACACGTGTTATGGATTCCGATGCTTCACTTCAGATTTACTGTATCCCTCTGACCTTCTTATTAACGATGAAATACAGAAATTGCATCGGAATTAAATACAAAAGGCACAATGCCGACTTAAGTACAAGTAAACTGACCCTTCTTACTGTCTACGTTTTGAACCATTCCTGTGGGACTAGTTATAGATTCCGATGCTTCACTTCAGGTTTACTGTATCCCTCTGACCGTCTTATTGACGTTGAAACACAGAAATTGCATCGGAATTAAATACAAAATGCACAATGCCGACTTGAGTACAAGAAAACCGACTCTTCTTACAGGATGTGATTTGAAACATTCCTGTGACACTAGTTATAGATTCTGATGCTTCACATCAGGTTGACTGTATCCCTCTGACCTTCTTATTGACGATGAAACACAGAAATTGCATCGGAATTAAATACAAATGGCATAATGCCGACTCAAGTACAAGAAGACTGGCTCTTCTTACTGTCCATGTTTTGAACCTTTCCTGTGAGACCGGTTATAGATTCCGATGCTTCACTTCAGGTTTACTGTATCCCTTGGCCCTTCTTATTGACGAGGAAACACAGAAAGTGCATCGGAATTAAATAGAAAAGGCACAATGCCGACCTAAGTACAAGAAAACTGACTCTTCTTACTGTCTATGTTTTGAACCATTCCTGTGATACTAGTTACAGATTCCGATGCTTCACTTCAGGTTTACTGTATCCCTCTCACCTTCTTATTGACGATGAAACACAGAAATTGCATCGGAATTAAATACAAAAAGCACAATGCCGACTTAAATATAAGAAAACTGACTCTTCTTACTGTCTATGCTTTGAACCATTCCTGTGACACTAGTTATAGATTCCGATCCTTCACTTCAGGTTTACTATATCCCTCTGACCTTCTTATTGATGAAACACAGAAATTGCATCGAAATTAAATACAAAAGGCACAATAACGACTCAAGTACAAGAAGACTGGCTCTTCTTACTGTCTATGTTTTGAACCTTTCCTGTGAGTCCAGATTTAGATTCCGATGCTTGACTTCAGGTTTACTGTATCCCTTGGACCTTCTTATTGACGATGGAACACGTAAATTGCATCGGAATTAAATACAAAAGGCACTATGCCGACTTAAGTACAAGAAAACTTACTCTTCTTACTGTCTATGTTTTGAACCATTCCTGTGACACTAGTTATAGATTCTGATGCTTCGCTTCAGGTTTACTGTATCCCTCTCACCTTCTTATTGACGATGAAACACAGATTTTGCATCGGAATTAAATACAAAAAGCACAACACCGACTTAATTATAAGAAAACTGACTCTTCTTACTGTCTATGCTTTGAACCATTCCTGTGACACTAGTTATAGATTCCGATGCTTTACTTCAGGTTTACTGTATCCCTTGGACCTTCTTATTGACGATGGAACACGTAAATTGCATCGGAATTAAATACTAAAGGCACTATGCCGACTTAAGTACAAGAAAACTTACTCTTCTTACTGTCTATGTTTTGAACCATTCCTGTGACACTAGTTATAGATTCTGATGCTTCGCTTCAGGTTTACTGTATCCCTCTGACCTTCTTATTGACGATGAAACACATAAATTGCATCGGAATTAAATACAAAAGGCGCAATGCCGACTCAAGTACAAGAAGACTGACACTTCTTACTCTCTATGTTTTGAACCTTTCCTGTGAGACCGGTTTTAGATGCCGATGCTTCACTTCAGGTTTACTGTATCCCTTGGACCTTCTTATTGACGACGAAACATAGAAATTGCATCGGAATTATATAGAAAAGGCACAATGCCGACTTAAGTACAAGAAATCTGACTCTTCTTATTGTCTATGTTTTGATCCATTTTTGTGACACTAGTTATAGATTCCGATGCTTCACTTCAGGTTTGCTGTATCACTCAGACCGTCTTATTGACGATGAAACACAGAAATTGCATCGGAATTTAACACAAAAGGCGCAATGCCGACTTAAGTACAAGAAAATTAACTCTTCTGACTGTGTATGATTTAAACCATTCCTGTGACACTAGTTATAGATTACGATGCCTCACGTCAGGTTTACTGTATCCCTCTGACCTTCTTATTGACGATGATAAACAGAATTTGCACCGGAATGAAACACGAAACGCACAATGCCAACTTAAGTACTAGTAAAGTGACTCTTCTTATTGTCCATGTTTTGAACCACTCCTGTGACACTAGTTACTGATTCCGATGCTTCACTTCATGTTTACTGTATCCCTCTGACCTTCTTATTAACGATGAAACACAGAAATTGCATCGGAATAAAATACAAAAGGCACAATGCCGACTTAAGTACAAGTAAACTGACTCTTCTTACTGTCTACGTTTTGAACCATTCCTGTGAGACTAGTTATAGATTCCGATGCTTCACTTCAGGTTTACTGTATCCCTCTGACCGTCTTATTGACGATGACACACAGAAATTGCACCGGAATTAAATACAAAAAGCGCAATGCCGACATAAGTACAAGAAAACTGACTCTTGTTACTCTCTATGTTTTTAACAATTCCTGTGTCACTAGTTATAGATTCCGATGCTTCACTTCAGATTTACTGTATCCCTCTGACCTTCTTATTGACGATGAAACACTGAAATTGCAACGGTATTAAATACAAAGGGCACAATGCCAACTTAAGTACAAGAAAACTTACTCTTCTTACTCTCTAAGTTTTGTACCATCCCTGTGACACGTGTTATGGATTCCGATGCTTCACTTCAGATTTACTGTATCCCTCTGACCTTCTTATTAACGATGAAATACAGAAATTGGATCGGAATTAAATACAAAAGGCACAATGCCGACTTAAGTACAAGTAAACTGACCCTTCTTACTGTCTACGTTTTGAACCATTCCTGTGGGACTAGTTATAGATTCCGATGCTTCACTTCAGGTTTACTGTATCCCTCTGACCTTCTTATTGACGATGAAACACAGAAATTGCATCGGAATTAAATACAAAAGGCACAATGCCGACTTAAGTACAAGAAAACTAACTCTTCTTACTGTCTATGTTTTGGACCATTGGTGTGACACTAGTTATAGATTCCGATGCTTCACTTCAGGTTTACTGTATCCCTCTGACCTACTTATTGACGATGAAACACAGAAATTGCATCGGAATTAAATACAAAATGCACAATGCCGACTTGAGTGCAAGAAAACCGACTCTTCTTACAGGCTGTGATTTGAAACATTCCTGTGACACTAGTTATAGATTCTGATGCTTCACATCAGGTTTACTGTATCACTCTGACCCTCTTATTGACGATGAAACACAGAAATTGCATCGGAATTAAATACAAAAGGCATAATGCCGACTCAAGTACAAGAAGACTGGCTCTTCTTACTGTCCATGTTTTGAACCTTTCCTGTGAGACCGGTTATAGATTTCGATGCTTCACTTCAGGTTTACTGTATCCCTTGGCCCTTCTTATTGACGAGGAAACACAGAAAGTGCATCGGAATTAAATAGAAAAGGCACAATGCCGACCTAAGTACAAGATAACTGACTCTTCTTACTGTCTATGTTTTGAACCATTCCTGTGATACTAGTTACAGATTCCGATGCTTCACTCAGGTTTACTGTATCCCTCTCACCTTCTTATTGACGATGAAGCACAGAAATTGCATCGGAATTAAATACAAAAAGCACAATGCCGACTTAAATATAAGAAAACTGACTCTTCTTACTGTCAATGCTTTGAACCATTCCTGTGACACTAGTTATAGATTCCGATCCTTCACTTCAGGTTTACTGTATCCCTCTGACCTTCTTATTTATGAAACACAGAAATTGCATCGAAATTAAATACAAAAGGCACAATAACGACTCAAGTACAAGAAGACTGGCTCTACTTACTGTCTATGTTTTGAACCTTTCCTGTGAGTCCAGATTTAGATTCCGATGCTTCACTTCAGGTTTACTGTATCCCTTGGACCTTCTTATTGACGATGGAACACGTAAATAGCATCGGAATTAAATACAAAAGGCACTATGCCGACTTAAGTACAAGAAAACTTACTCTTCTTACTGTCTATGTTTTGAACCATTCCTGTGACACTAGTTATAGATTCCGATGCTTCGCTTCAGGTTTACTGTATCCCTCTGACCTTCTTATTGACGATGAAACACAGAAATTGCATGGGAATTAAATACTAAAGGCGCAGTGCCGACTCAAGTACAAGAAGACTGACACTTCTTACTCTCTATGTTTTGAACCTTTCCTGTGAGACCGGTTTTAGATGCCGATGCTTCACTTCAGGTTTACTGTATCCCTTGGACCTTCTTATTGACGACGAAACATAGAAATTGCATCGGAATTATATAGAAAAGGCACAATGCCGACTTAAGTACAAGAAATCTGACTCTTCTTATTGTCTATGTTTTGATCCATTTTTGTGACACTAGTTATAGATTCCGATGCTTCACTTCAGGTTTGCTGTATCACTCAGACCGTCTTATTGACATGAAACACAGAAATTGCATCGGAATTTCATACAAAAGGCACAATGCCGACTTAAGTACAAGAAAATTAACTCTTCTGACTGTGTATGATTTAAACCATTCCTGTGACACTAGTTATAGATTACGATGCCTCACGTCAGGTTTACTGTATCCCTCTGACCTTCTTATTGACGATGAAAAACAGAATTTGCACCGGAATGAAACACGAAACGCACAATGCCAACTTAAGTACAAGTAAAGTGACTCTTCTTATTGTCCATGTTTTGAACCACTCCTGTGACACTAGTTACTGATTCCGATGCTTCACTTCATGTTTACTGTATCCCTCTGACCTTCTTATTAACGATGAAACACAGAAATTGCATCGGAATAAAATACAAAAGGCACAATGCCGACTTAAGTACAAGTAAACTGACTCTTCTTACTGTCTACGTTTTGAACCATTCCTGTGAGACTAGTTATAGATTCCGATGCTTCACTTCAGGTTTACTGTATCCCTCTGACCGTCTTATTGACGATGACACACAGAAATTGCACCGGAATTAAATACAAAAAGCGCAATGCCGACATAAGTACAAGAAAACTGACTCTTGTTACTCTCTATGTTTTTAACAATTCCTGTGTCACTAGTTATAGATTCCGATGCTTCACTTCAGATTTACTGTATCCCTCTGACCTTCTTATTGACGATGAAACACTGAAATTGCAACGGTATTAAATACAAAGGGCACAATGCCAACTTAAGTACAAGAAAACTTACTCTTCTTACTCTCTAAGTTTTGTACCATCCCTGTGACACGTGTTATGGATTCCGATGCTTCACTTCAGATTTACTGTATCCCTCTGACCTTCTTATTAACGATGAAATACAGAAATTGGATCGGAATTAAATACAAAAGGCACAATGCCGACTTAAGTACAAGTAAAGTGACCCTTCTTACTGTCTACGTTTTGAACCATTCCTGTGGGACTAGTTATAGATTCCGATGCTTCACTTCAGGTTTACTGTATCCCTCTGACCTTCTTATTGACGATGAAACACAGAAATTGCATCGGAATAAAATACAAAAGGCACAATGCCGACTTAAGTACAAGAAAACTAACTCTTCTTACTGTCTATGTTTTGGACCATTGGTGTGACACTAGTTATAGATTCCGATGCTTCACTTCAGGTTTACTGTATCCCTCTGACCTACTTATTGACGATGAAACACAGAAATTGCATCGGAATTGAATACAAAAGGCGCAATGCCGACTCAAGTACAAGAAGACTGACACTTCTTACTCTCTATGTTTTGAACCTTTCCTGTGAGACCGGTTTTAGATGCCGATGCTTCACTTCAGGTTTACTGTATCCCTTGGACCTTCTTATTGACGACGAAACATAGAAATTGCATCGGAATTATATAGAAAAGGCACAATGCCGACTTAAGTACAAGAAATCTGACTCTTCTTATTGTCTATGTTTTGATCCATTTTTGTGACACTAGTTATAGATTCCGATGCTTCACTTCAGGTTTGCTGTATCACTCAGACCGTCTTATTGACGATGAAACACAGAAATTGCATCGGAATTTAATACAAAAGGCACAATGCCGACTTAAGTACAAGAAAATTAACTCTTCTGACTGTGTATGATTTAAACCATTCCTGTGACACTAGTTATAGATTACGATGCCTCACGTCAGGTTTACTGTATCCCTCTGACCTTCTTATTGACGATGACAAACAGAATTTGCACCGAAATGAAACACAAAACGCACAATGCCAACTTAAGTACAAGTAAAGTGACTCTTCTTATTGTCCATGTTTTGAACCACTCCTGTGACACTAGTTATTGATTCCGATGCTTCACTTCATGTTTACTGTATCCCTCTGACCTTCTTATTAACGATGAAACACAGAAATTGCATCGGAATAAAATACAAAAGGCACAATGCCGACTTAAGTACAAGTAAACTGACTCTTCTTACTGTCTACGTTTTGAACCATTCCTGTGAGACTAGTTATAGATTCCGATGCTTCACTTCAGGTTTACTGTATCCCTCTGACCGTCTTACTGACGATGACACACAGAAATTGCACCGGAATTAAATACGAAAAGCGCAATGCCGACAAAAGTACAAGAAAACTGACTCTTATAACTCTCTATGTTTTTAACCATTCCTGTGTCACTAGTTATAGATTCCGATGCTTCACTTCAGATTTACTGTATCCCTCTGACCTTCTTATTGACGATGAAACACTGAAATTGCAACGGTATTAAATACAAAGGGCACAATGCCAACTTAAGTACAAGAAAACTTACTCTTCTTACTCTCTAAGTTTTGTACCATCCCTGTGACACGTGTTATGGATTCCGATGCTTCACTTCAGATTTACTGTATCCCTCTGACCTTCTTATTAACGATGAAATACAGAAATTGCATCGGAATTAAATACGAAAGGCACAATGCCGACTTAAGTACAAGTAAACTGACCCTTCTTACTGTCTACGTTTTGAACCATTCCTGTGGGACTAGTTATAGATTCCGTTGCTTCACTTCAGGTTTACTGTATCCCTCTGACCGTCTTGTTGACGTTGAAACACAGAAATTGCATCGGAATTAAATACAAAATGCACAATGCCGACTTGAGTACAAGAAAACCGACTCTTCTTACAGGCTGTGATTTGAAACATTCCTGTGACACTAGTTATAGATTCTGATGCTTCACATCAGGTTTACTGTATCACTCTGACCCTCTAATTGACGATGAAACACAGAAATTGCATCGGAATTAAATACAAAAGGCATAATGCCGACTCAAGTACAAGATGACTGGCTCTTCTTACTGTCCATGTTTTGAACCTTTCCTGTGAGACCGGTTATAGATTCCGATGCTTCACTTCAGGTTTACTGTATCCCTTGGCCCTTCTTATTGACGAGGAAACACAGAAAGTGCATCGGAATTAAATAGAAAAGGCACAATGCCGACCTAAGTACAAGAAAACTGACTCTTCTTACTGTCTATGTTTTGAACCATTCCTGTGATACTAGTTACAGATTCCGATGTTTCACTTCAGGTTTACTGTATCCCTCTCACCTTCTTATTGACGATGAAGCACAGAAATTGCATCGGAATTAAATACAAAAAGCACAATGCCGACTTAAATATAAGAAAACTGACTCTTCTTACTGTCTATGCTTTGAACCATTCCTGTGACACTAGTTATAGATTCCGATCCTTCACTTCAGGTTTACTGTATCCCTCTGACCTTCTTATTGATGAAACACAGAAATTGCATCGAAATTAAATACAAAAGGCACAATAACGACTCAAGTACAAGAAGACTGGCTCTTCTTACTGTCTATGTTTTGAACCTTTCCTGTGAGTCCAGATTTAGATTCCGATGCTTGACTTCAGGTTTACTGTATCCCTTGGACCTTCTTATTGACGATGGAACACGTAAATTGCATCGGAATTAAATACAAAAGGCACTATGCCGACTTAAGTACAAGAAAACTTACTCTTCTTACTGTCTATGTTTTGAACCATTCCTGTGACACTAGTTATAGATTCCGATGCTTCGCTTCAGGTTTACTGTATCCCTCTCACTTCTTATTGACGATGAAACACAGAAATTGCATCGGAATTAAATACAAAAAGCACAATACCGACTTAATTATAAGAAAACTGACTCTTCTTACTGTCTATGCTTTGAACCATTCCTGTGACACTAGTTATAGATTCCGATGCTTCACTTCAGGTTTACTGTATCCCTTTGACCTTCTTATTGACGATGAAACACAGAAATTGCATCGGAATAAAATACAAAAGGCACAATAACGACTAAAGTACAAGAAGACTGGCTCTTCTTACTGTCTATGATTTGAACCTTTCCTGTGAGACCAGGTTTAGATTCCGTTGCTTGACTTCAGGTATACTGTATCCCTCTGACCTTCTTATTGACGATGGAACACGTAAATTGCATAGGAATCAAATACAAAAGGCACTATGCCGACTTAAGTACAAGCAAACTTACTCTTCTTACTGTCTATGTTTTGAACCATTCCTGTGACACGAGTTATAGATTCCGATGCTTCACTTCAGGTTTACTGTATCCCTCCAACCTTCTTATTGACGATGGAACACAGAAATTGCATCGGAATTAAATAGAAGAGGCACAATGCCGACTTAAGTACAAGAAAACTGACTCTTCTTACTGTCTATGGTTTTAACCATTCCTGTGACACTAGTCATAGATTCCGATGCTTCACTTCAGGTTTACTGTATCCCTCTGACCTTCGTATTGACGATGAAACACAGAAATTGCATCGGAATTAGTTACAAAAGGCACAATGCCGACTTGAGTACTAGAAAACTGTCTCTTCTTACTGTCTATGTTTTGAACCATTCCTGTGACATTAGTTATAGATTCCGATGCTTCACTTCAGGTTTATTGTATTCCTCCGACCTTCTTATTGACAATGAAACACAGAAATTGCATCGGGATTAAATACAAAAGGCACAATGCCGACTTAAGTACAAGAAAACTAACTCTTCTTACTGTCTATGTTTTGGACCATTGGTGTGACACTAGTTATAGATTCCGATGCTTCACTTCAGGTTTACTGTATCCCTCTGACCTTCTTATTGACGATGAAACACAGAAATTGCATCGGAATTAAATACAAAAGGCGCAATGCCGACTCAAGTACAAGAAGACTGACACTTCTTACTCTCTATGTTTTGAACCTTTCCTGTGAGACCGGTTTTAGATGCCGATGCTTTACTTCAGGTTTACTGTATCCCTTGGACCTTCTTATTGACGACGAAACATAGAAATTGCATCGGAATTATATAGAAAAGGAACAATGCCGACTTAAGTACAAGAAATCTGACTCTTCTTATTGTCTATGTTTTGATCCATTTTTGTGACACTAGTTATAGATTCCGATGCTTCACTTCAGGTTTGCTGTATCACTCAGACCGTCTTATTGACGATGAAACACAGAAATTGCATCGGAATTTAATACAAAAGGCACAATGCCGACTTAAGTACAAGAAAATTAACTCTTCCGACTGTGTATGATTTAAACCATTCCTGTGACACTAGTTATAGATTACGATGCCTCACGTCAGGTTTACTGTATCCCTCTGACCTTCTTATTGACGATGAAAAACAGAATTTGCACCGGAATGAAACACGAAACGCACAATGCCAACTTAAGTACAAGTAAAGTGACTCTTCTTATTGTCCATGTTTTGAACCACTCCTGTGACACTAGTTACTGATTCCGATGCTTCACTTCATGTTTACTGTATCCCTCTGACCTTCTTATTAACGATGAAACACAGAAATTGCATCGGAATAAAATACAAAAGGCACAATGCCGACTTAAGTACAAGTAAACTGACTCTTCTTACTGTCTACGTTTTGAACCATTCCTGTGAGACTAGTTATAGATTCCGATGCTTCACTTCAGGTTTACTGTATCCCTCTGACCGTCTTATTGACGATGACACACAGAAATTGCACCGGAATTAAATACAAAAAGCGCAATGCCGACATAAGTACAAGAAAACTGACTCTTGTTACTCTCTATGTTTTTAACAATTCCTGTGTCACTAGTTATAGATTCCGATGCTTCACTTCAGATTTACTGTATCCCTCTGACCTTCTTATTGACGATGAAACACTGAAATTGCAACGGTATTAAATACAAAGGGCACAATGCCAACTTAAGTACAAGAAAACTTACTCTTCTTACTCTCTAAGTTTTGTACCATCCCTGTGACACGTGTTATGGATTCCGATGCTTCACTTCAGATTTACTGTATCCCTCTGACCTTCTTATTAACGATGAAATACAGAAATTGCATCGGAATTAAGTACAAAAGGCACAATGCCGACTTAAGTACAAGTAAACTGACCCTTCTTACTATCTACGTTTTGAACCATTCCTGTGCGACTAGTTATAGATTCCGATGCTTCACTTCAGGTTTACTGTATCCCTCTGACCGTCTTATTGACGTTGAAACACAGAAATTGCATCGGAATTAAATACAAAATGCACAATGCCGACTTGAGTACAAGAAAACCGACTCTTCTTACAGGCTGTGATTTGAAACATTCCTGTGACACTAGTTATAGATTCTGATGCTTCACATCAGGTTTACTGTAACCCTCTGACCTTCTTATTGACGATGAAACACAGAAATTGCATCGGAATTAAATACAAAAGGCATAATGCCGACTCAAGTACAAGAAGACTGGCTCTTCTTACTGTCCATGTTTTGAACGTTTCCTGTGAGACCGGTTTTAGATTCCGATGCTTCACTTCAGGTTTACTGTATCCCTTGGCCCTTCTTATTGACGAGGAAACACAGAAAGTGCATCGGAATTAAATAGAAAAGGCACAATGCCGACTTAAGTACAATAAACTGACTCATCTTACTGTCTATGTTTTGAACCATTCCTGTGAGACCGGTTTTAGATTCCGACGCTTCACTTCAGGTTTACTGTATCCCTTCGACCTTCTTATTGACGACGAAATACAGAAATAGCATCGGAATTAAATAGAAAAGGCACATTGCCGACTTAAGCAGACGAAAACTGACTCTTCTTACTGTCCATGTTTTGAACCATTCCTGTGACACTAGTTATAGATTCCGATGCTTCACTTCAGGTTTCATGTATCCCTCTGACCTTCTTATTGACGATGAAACACAGAAATTGCATCGAAATTAAAAACAAAAGGCACAATGCCGACTCTAGTACAAGAAGACTGGCTCTTCTTACTGTCTATATTTTGAACCTTTCCTGTCAGACCGGTTTTAGATTCCCATACTTCGATTCAGGTTTACTGTATCCCTTGGACCTTCTTATTGACGACGAAACACAGAAATAGCATCGGAATTAAATACAAAAGACACAATGCCGACTTAAGTACAAGAAAACTAACTCTTCTTACTGTCTATGTTTTGGACCATTGGTGTGACACTAGTTATAGATTCCGATGCTTCACTTCAGGTTTACTGTATCCCTCTGACCTTCTTATTGACGATGAAACACATAAATTGCATCGGAATTAAATACAAAAGGCGCAATGCCGACTCAAGTACAAGAAGACTGACACTTCTTACTCTCTATGTTTTGAACCTTTCCTGTGAGACCGGTTTTAGATGCCGATGCTTCACTTCAGGTTTACTGTATCCCTTGGACCTTCTTATTGACGACGAAACATAGAAATTGCATCGGAATAATATAGAAAAGGCACAATGCCGACTTAAGTACAAGAAATCTGACTCTTCTTATTGTCTACGTTTTGATCCATTTTTGTGACACTAGTTATAGATTCCGATGCTTCACTTCAGGTTTGCTGTATCACTCAGACCGTCTTATTGACGATGAAACACAGAAATTGCATCGGAATTTAATACAAAAGGCACAATGCCGACTTAAGTACAAGAACATTAACTCTTCTGACTGTGTATGATTTAAACCATACCTGTGACACTAGTTATAGATTACGATGCTTCACTTCATGTTTACTGTATCCCTCTGACCTTCTTATTAACGATGAAACACAGAAATTGCATCGGAATAAAATACAAAAGGCACAATGCCGACTTAAGTACAGGTAAACTGACTCTTCTTACTGTCTACGTTTTGAACCATTCCTGTGAGACTAGTTATAGATTCCGATGCTTCACTTCAGGTTTACTGTATCCCTCTGACCGTCTTATTGACGATGACACACAGAAATTGCACCGGAATTAAATACAAAAAGCGCAATGCCGACATAAGTACAAGAAAACTGACTCTTGTTACTCTCTATGTTTTTAACAATTCCTGTGTCACTAGTTATAGATTCCGATGATTCACTTCAGATTTACTGTATCCCTCTGACCTTCTTATTGACGATGAAACACTGAAATTGCAACGGTATTAAATACAAAGGGCACAATGCCAACTTAAGTACAAGAAAACTTACTCTTCTTACTCTCTAAGTTTTGTACCATCCCTGTGACACGTGTTATGGATTCCGATGCTTCACTTCAGATTTACTGTATCCCTCTGACCTTCTTATTAACGATGAAATACAGAAATTGCATCGGAATTAAGTACAAAAGGCACAATGCCGACTTAAGTACAAGTAAACTGACCCTTCTTACTATCTACGTTTTGAACCATTCCTGTGCGACTAGTTATAGATTCCGATGCTTCACTTCAGGTTTACTGTATCCCTCTGACCGTCTTATTGACGTTGAAACACAGAAATTGCATCGGAATTAAATACAAAATGCACAATGCCGACTTGAGTACAAGAAAACCGACTCTTCTTACAGGCTGTGATTTGAAACATTCCTGTGACACTAGTTATAGATTCTGATGCTTCACATCAGGTTTACTGTAACCCTCTGACCTTCTTATTGACGATGAATTACAGAAATTGCATCGGAATTAAATACAAAAGGCATAATGCCGACTCAAGTACAAGAAGACTGGCTCTTCTTACTGTCCATGTTTTGAACGTTTCCTGTGAGACCGGTTTTAGATTCCGATGCTTCACTTCAGGTTTACTGTATCCCTTGGCCCTTCTTATTGACGAGGAAACACAGAAAGTGCATCGGAATTAAATAGAAAAGGCACAATGCCGACTTAAGTACAATAAACTGACTCATCTTACTGTCTATGTTTTGAACCATTCCTGTGAGACCGGTTTTAGATTCCGACGCTTCACTTCAGGTTTACTGTATCCCTTCGACCTTCTTATTGACGACGAAACACAGAAATAGCATCGGAATTAAATAGAAAAGGCACAATGCCGACTTAAGCAGACGAAAACTGACTCTTCTTACTGTCCATGTTTTGAACCATTCCTGTGACACTAGTTATAGATTCCGATGCTTCACTTCAGGTTTCATGTATCCCTCTGACCTTCTTATTGACGATGAAACACAGAAATTGCATCGAAATTAAAAACAAAAGGCACAATGCCGACTCTAGTACAAGAAGACTGGCTCTTCTTACTGTCTATATTTTGAACCTTTCCTGTCAGACCGGTTTTAGATTCCCATACTTCGCTTCAGGTTTACTGTATCCCTTGGACCTTCTTATTGACGACGAAACACAGAAATAGCATCGGAATTAAATACAAAAGACACAATGCCGACTTAAGTACAAGAAAACTAACTCTTCTTACTGTCTATGTTTTGGACCATTGGTGTGACACTAGTTATAGATTCCGATGCTTCACTTCAGGTTTACTGTATCCCTCTGACCTTCTTATTGACGATGAAACACATAAATTGCATCGGAATTAAATACAAAAGGCGCAATGCCGACTCAAGTACAAGAAGACTGACACTTCTTACTCTCTATGTTTTGAACCTTTCCTGTGAGACCGGTTTTAGATGCCGATGCTTCACTTCAGGTTTACTGTATCCCTTGGACCTTCTTATTGACGACGAAACATAGAAATTGCATCGGAATTATATAGAAAAGGCACAATGCCGACTTAAGTACAAGAAATCTGACTCTTCTTATTGTCTACGTTTTGATCCATTTTTGTGACACTAGTTATAGATTCCGATGCTTCACTTCAGGTTTGCTGTATCACTCAGACCGTCTTATTGACGATGAAACACAGAAATTGCATCGGAATTTAATACAAAAGGCACAATGCCGACTTAAGTACAAGAACATTAACTCTTCTGACTGTGTATGATTTAAACCATACCTGTGACACTAGTTATAGATTACGATGCCTCACGTCAGGTTTACTGTATCCCTCTGACTTTCTTATTGACGATAAAAAACAGAATTTGCACCGGAATGAAACACAAAACGCACAATGCCGACTTAAGTACAAGTAAACTGACTCTTCTTACTGTCTACGTTTTGAACCATTCCTGTGAGACTAGTTATAGATTCCGATGCTTCACTTCAGGTTTACTGTATCCCTCTGACCGTCTTATTGACGATGACACACAGAAATTGCACCGGAATTAAATACAAAAAGCGCAATGCCGACATAAGTACAAGAAAACTGACTCTTGTTACTCTCTATGTTTTTAACCATTCCTGTGTCACTAGTTATAGATTCCGATGCTTCGCTTCAGATTTACTGTATCCCTCTGACCTTCTTATTGACGATGAAACACTGAAATTGCAACGGTATTAAATACAAAGGGCACAATGCCAACTTAAGTACAAGAAAACTTACTCTTCTTACTCTCTAAGTTTTGTACCATCCCTGTGACACGTGTTATGGATTCCGATGCTTCACTTCAGATTTACTGTATCCCTCTGACCTTCTTATTAACGATGAAATACAGAAATTGCATCGGAATTAAATACAAAAGGCACAATGCCGACTGAAGTACAAGTAAACTGACCCTTCTTACTGTCTACGTTTTGAACCATTCCTGTGGGACTAGTTATAGACTCCGATGCTTCACTTCAGGTTTACTGTATCCCTCTGACCGTCTTATTGACGTTGAAACACAGAAATTGCATCGGAATTAAATACAAAATGCACAATGCCGACTTGAGTACAAGAAAACCGACTCTTCTTACAGGCTGTGATTTGAAACATTCCTGTGACACTAGTTATAGATTCTGATGCTTCACATCAGGTTAACTGTAACCCTCTGACCTTCTTATTGTCGATGAAACACAGAAATTGCATCGGAATTAAATACAAAAGGCATAATGCCGACTCAAGTACAAGAAGACTGGCTCTTCTTACTGTCCATGTTTTGAACCTTTCCTGTGAGACCGGTTTTAGATTCCGATGCTTCACTTCAGGTTTACTGTATCCCTTGGCCCTTCTTATTGACGAGGAAACACAGAAAGTGCATCGGAATTAAATAGAAATGGCACAATGCCGACTTAAGTACAATAAACTGACTCTTCTTACTGTCTATGTTTTGAACCATTCCTGTGACACTAGTTATAGATTCCGATGCTTCACTTCAGGTTTGCTGTATCCCTCTGACCGTCTTATTGACGATGAAACACAGAAATTGCATCGGAATTAAAAACAAAAGGCACAATGCCGACTCAAGTACAAGAAGACTGGCTCTTCTTACTGTCTATGTTTAGAACCTTTCCTGTGAGACCGGTTTTAGATTCCGACGCTTCACTTCAGGTTTACTGTATCCCTTCGACCTTCTTATTGACGACGAAACACAGAAATAGCATCGGAATTAAATAGAAAAGGCACAATGCCGACTTAAGCAGACGGAAACTGACTCTTCTTACTGTCCATGTTTTGAACCATTCCTGTGACACTAGTTATAGATTCCGATGCTTCACTTCAGGTTTACTGTATCCCTCTGACCTTCTTATTGACGATGAAACACAGAAATTGCATCGAAATTAAAAACAAAAGGCACAATGCCGACTCTAGTACAAGAAGACTGGCTCTTCTTACTGTCTATATTTTGAACCTTTCCTGTCAGATCGGTTTTAGATTCCCATACTTCGCTTCAGGTTTACTGTATCCCTTGGACCTTCTTATTGACGACGAAACACAGAAATAGCATCGAAATTAAATAGAAAAGGCACAATGCCTACTTAAGTACAAGAAAACTGACTCTTCTTACTGTCTATGTTTGAACCATTCCTGTGACACTAGTTATAGATTGCGATGCTTCACTTCAGGTTTACTGTATCCCTCTGACCGTCTTATTGACGATGAAACACAGAAACTGCACCGGAATTAAATACAAAAGGCACAATGCCGACTCAAGTACAAGAAGATTGGCTCTTCTTACTGTCTATGATTTGAACCCTTCCTGTGAGACCGGTTTTAGATTCCGATGCTTCACTTCATGTTTACTGTATCCTTTGGACCTTCTTATTGACGACGAAACACAGATTTTGCATCGGAATTAAATAGAAAAGGCACAATGCCGACCTAAGTACAAGAAAACTGACTCTTCTTACTGTCTATGCTTTGAACCATTCCTGTGACACTAGTTATAGATTCCGATGCTTCACTTCAGGTTTACTGTATCCCTCTGACCTTCTTATTGATGAAACACAGAAATTGCATCGAAATTAAATACAAAAGGCACAATAACGACTCAAGTACAAGAAGACTGGCTCTTCTTGCTGTCTATGTTTTAAACCTTTCCTGCGAGTCCAGGTTTAGATTCCGATGCTTGACTTCAGGTTTACTGTATCCCTTGTACCTTCTTATTGAAGATGGAACACAGAAATTGCATCGGAATTAAATAGAAGAGGCACAATGCCGACTTAAGTACAAGAAAACTGACTCTTCTTACTGTCTATGGTTTTAACCATTCCTGTGACACTAATTATAAATTTCGATGCTTCACTTCAGGTTTACTGTATCCCTCTGACCTTCTTATTGACGATGAAACACAGAAATCTCATCGGAATTAATCACAAAAGGCACAATGCCGACTTGAGTACAAGAAAACTGTCTCTTCTTACTGTCTATGTTTTGAACCATTCCTGTGACATTAGGTATAGATTCCGATGCTTCACTTCAGGTTTACTGTATCCCTCTGACCTTCTTATTGACGATGAATCACAGAAATTGCTTCGGAATTAAATACAAAAGGCACAATGCCGACTTAAGTACAAGAAAACTAACTCTTCTTACTGTCTGTGTTTTGGACCATTGGTGTGACACTAGTTATACATTCCGATGCTTCACTTCAGGTTTACTGTATCACTCAGACCGTCTTATTGACGATGAATCACAGAAATTGCATCGGAATTAAATACAAAAGGCACAATACCGACATAAGTACAAGAAAATTAACTCTTCTTACTGTTTATGATTTAAACCATTCCTGTGACACTAGTTATAGATTCCGATGCCTCACGTCAGGTTTACTGTATCCCTCTAACCTTCTTATTGACGATGAAACACAGAAATTGCATCGGAACGAAACACAAAACGCACAATGCCAACTTAAGTACAAGTAAACTGACTCTTCTTACTGTCCATGCTTTGAACCATTCCTGTGACACTAGTTATAGATTCCGATGCTTCACTACAGGTTTACTGTATCCCTCTGACCTTCTTATTGACGACGAAACACAGAATTTGCATCGGAATTATATAGAAAAGGCACAATGCCGACTTAAGTAAAAGAAAACTGACACTTCTTACTGTCTATGTTTGAACTATTCTGTGGCACTAGTTATAGATTCCGATGCCTCACGTCAGGTTTACTGTATCCCTCCGCCCTTGTTATTGACGATGAAACACAGAATTTGCATCGGAATTATATACAAAAGGCACAATGGCGAATTAAGTACAAGTAAACTGACTCTACTTACTGTCTATGGTTTGAACTATTCCTTAGACACTATTTATAGATTCTGATGCTTCACTTCAGGTTTACTGTATCCCTCTGACCTTCTTATTGACGATGAAACACAGAAATTGCTTCGGATTTAAATACAAAAGGCACAACGCCGACTTAAGTACAAGAGAACTGACACTTCTTACTGTGTATGTTTTGAACCATTCTTGTGACACTAGTTATAGATTCCGATGCTTCACTTCATGTTTACTGTATCCCTCTGACCTTCTTTTTGACGATGAAACACAGAAATTGCATCGGAATAAATACAAAAGGCACAATGCCGACTTAAGTAAGAGTTAACTGACTCTTCTTACTGTCTACGATTTGAACCATTCCTGTGAGACTAGTTATAGATTCCGATGCTTCACTTCAGGTTTACTGTATCCCTCTGACCGTCTTATTGACGATGACACACAGAACTTGCACCGGAATTAAATACAAAACGCGCAATGCCGACATAAGTACACGAAAACTGACGCTTGTTACTCTCTATGTTTTTAACCACTCCTGTGTCACTAGTTATAGATTCCGATGCTTCACTTCAGATTTACTGTATCCCTCTGACCTTCTTATGGACGATGAAACACAGACATTGCAACGGAATTAAATACAAAGGGCTCAATGCCAACTTAAGTACAAGAAAACTTACTCTTCTTACTCTCTCAGTTTTGAACCATCCCTGTGACACTAGTTATGGATTCCGATGCTTCATTTCAGGTTTACTGTATCCCTTGGACCATCATATTGGCGATGAAACACAAAAATTGCATCGGAATTACATAAATATGCACAATGCCGACTTAAGTAGAAGAAGACTCACTCTTCTTACTGCCTATGTTATAAACCTTTCCTGTGTGACCAGTTTTAGATTCCGATGCTTCACTTCAGGTTTAATGTATCCCTTGGACCTACGCCGACTTAAGTACAAGAAGACTGACTCTTCTTACTGCCTATGTTTTGAGCTTTTCCTGTGAGACCAGATTTAGATTCCGTTTTTTCTCTTCAGGTTTACTGTATCCGTTGGACCTTGTTATTGACGATGAAAGACAGAAATTGCCACGAAATTAAATACAAAAGGAACAATGCTGACTTAAGTACAAGAAGACTGACTCTTCTTACTGTCTATGTTTTAAACATTTCCTGTGAGACCAGTTTCAGATTCCGATGCTTCACTTCAGGTTTACTGTATCCCTTGGACCTACGCCGACTTAAGTACAAGAAGACTGACTCTTCTTACTGTCTATGTTTTAATCCTTTCCTGTGGGACCAGTTTTAGATTCCGATGCTTCACTTCAGGTTTACTGTATCCCTTGGACCTACGCCGACTTAAGTACAAGAAGACTGACTCTTCTTACTGTCTATGTTTTGAACTTTTTCTGTGAGACGAGTCTTAGATTCCGATGCTTCACTTCAGGTTTATTGTATCCCTTGGAGCTTCAAATTGACGATGAAACACAGAAATTGCTTCGGAATTAAATACTAAAGGCACAATGCCGACTTATGTATAAGGAGACTGACTCTTCCTACTGTCTATGTTTTGAACCTTTCCTGTGAGACCAGTCTTAGATTCCGATGCTTTACTTCAGGTTTACTGTGTCCCTTGCACTTTCTTATTGGCGATGAAACACAAAATTGCATCGGAATTAAATACAAAAGGCAACATGCCGACTTAGGTACAAGAGGACTGACTCTTCTTACTGTCTATGTTTTGAACCGTTCCTGTGAGACCAGTTTTAGATTCCGAAGATTCACTTCAGGTTTACTGTATCACTTGGACCTTGTTATTGACGATGAAACATAGAAATATCATCGAAATTGAAATTATAAAAGCACAATGCCGGCTTCAGTACAAGAGGACTGACTCTTCTTACTGTCAATGCTTTTAACCTTTCCTGTTAGACCGATTTTAGATTCCGATGCTTCACTTCAGGTTTACTGTATCCCTTGGACCTTCTTATTGACGATGAAACACAGAATTTGCATCGGAATTAAAATTATAAAGGCACAATGCCGACTTCAGTACAAGAGGACTTACTCTTCTTACATTCTATGATTTGAGACTTTCCTGTGAGACCAGTTATAGATATCGATGCTTCACTTCACGTTTACTGTATCCCTTGGACCTTCTTATTGACGATGAAACACAGGAATTGCATCGGAATTACGTACAAAAGGCACAATGCCAACTTAAGCACAAGAGGACTGACTCCTCTTACATTCTTTGATTTGAGCCTTTCCTTTAGGACCAGTTTTAGATAACGATGCTTCACTTCCGGTTAACTGTAGCCCTTGGACCTTGTTATTTGCGATGAAACACAGAAATTGTATCGGCATTAATTACAAAAGGCACAATGCAGACTTAAGTACTAGAAGTATGACTGTTCTTACTGTCTATGTTTGAACCTTCCTGTGAGACTAGTTTTAGATTCCGATGCTTCACTTCAGGTTTACAGTATCCCTTGGACCTTCTTATTGACGATGAAACACAGAAATTGCATCGGAATTAAATACAAAAGCCACAATGACGACATAAGTACATGAGGACTGACTCTTCTTACGTTCTATGATTTGAGCCTCTCCTTTAAGACCAGTTTTAGATATCGATGTTTCACTTCAGGTATACTGTATCCCTTGGATGTTCTTATTGACAATGAAACTCCGAAATTGCCTCGGAACTAAGTACAAAAGGCACAATGCCGACTTAAGCACAAGAGGACTGACTCTTCTTACATTCTATGATTTGAGCCTTTCCAGTGAGACCCCTTACAGATATCGATGTTTCACTTCAGGTTTACTGTATCCCTTGGACCTTCTTATTGACGAAGAAACACAGATATCGCATCGGAATTAAATACAAAAGGCACAATGCCGACTTAAGTACAAGAAGACTGACTCTTCTTACTGTCTATGTTTGAACCATTCCTGTGACACCAGTTTTGGATTCCGATGCTTCATTTCAGGTTTACTGTATCCCTTGGACCATCTTATTGGCGATGAAACACAAAAATTGCATCGGAATTACATAAATATGCACAATGCCGACTTAAGTAGAAGAAGACTCACTCTTCTTACTGGCTATGTTATAAGCCTTTCCTGTGTGACCAGTTTTAGATTCTGATGCTTCACTTCAGGTTTACTGTATCCCTTGGACCTTCTTATTGACGATGAAACACAGGAATTGCATCGGAATTAAGTTCAAAAGGCACAATGCCAACTTAAGCACAAGAGGACTGACTTCTCTTACATTCTTTGATTTGAGCCTTTCCTGTAGGACCAGTTTTAGATTCCGATGCTTCACTTCAGGTTTACAGTATCCCTTGGACCTTCTTATTGACGATGAAACACAGAAATTGCATCGGAATTAAATACAAAAGCCACAATGACGACATAAGTACAAGAAGACTGACTCTTCTTACTGCCTATGTTTTGAGCTTTTCCTGTGAGACTTGTTTTAGATTCCGTTTTTTCTCTCAGGTTTACAGTATCCGTTGGACCTTGTTATTGACGATGAAAGACAGAAATTGCCACGAAATTAAATACAAAAGGAACAATGCTGACTTAAGTACAAGAAGACTGGGTCTTCTTACTGTCTATGTTTTAAACCTTTCCTGTGAGACCAGTTTTAGATTCCGATGCTTCACTTCAGGTTTACTGTATCCCTTGGACCTACGCCGACTTAAGTACAAGAAGACTGACTCATCTTACTGTCTATGTTTTAAACCTTTCCTGTGAGACCAGTTTTTGATTCCTATGCATCACTTCAGGTTTACTGTATCCCTTGGACCTACGCCGACTTAAGTACTAGAAGACTGACTCTTCTTCCTGTCTATGTTTTGAACCTTTTCTGTGAGACCAGTCTTAGATTCCGATGCTTCACTTCAGGTTTATTGTATCCCTTGGAGCTTCAAATTGACGATGAAACACAGAAATTGCTTCGGAATTAAATACTAAAGGCACAATGCCGACTGATGTACAAGAAGACTGACTCTTCCTACTGTCTATGTTTTGAACCTTTCCTGTGGGACCAGTCTTAGATTCTGATGCTTTACTTCAGGTTTGCTGTGTCCCTTGCACTTTCTTATTGGCGATGAAACACAAAATTGCATCGGAATTAAATACAAAAGGCAACATGCCGACTTAGGTACAAGAGGACTGACTCTTCTTACTGTCTATGTTTTGAACCGTTCTTGTGAGACCAGTTTTAGATTCCGAAGATTCACTTCAGGTTTACTGTATCCCTTGGACCTTCTTATTGACGATGAAACACAGAAATTGCATCGGAATTACATACAAAAGGCACAATGCCGACTTAAGTACAAGAAGACTGACTCTTCTTACTGTCTATGTGTTCAGCCTTTCCTGTGAGACCAGTTTTAGATTCAGATCCTTCACTTCAGGTTTACTGTATCGTCGGACCCTCTTATTGACGATTAAACACAGAAATTGCATCGGAACTAAATACAAAAGGCTCAATGCCGACTTATATACAAGAAGACGGACTCTTCTTACTGTCTATGTTTTGAACCTTTCCTGTGAGACCAGTTTTAGATTCCGAAGCTTCACTTCAGGTTTACTGTATCCCTTGGATCTTCTTATTGACGAAAATACATAGAAATATCATTGGAATTGAAATTACAAAGGCAAAATGCCGACTTAAGCACTGGAGGACTGACTCTTCTTACAGTCTATGCTTTTAACCTTTCCTGTGAGACCGGTTTTAGATTCCGATGCTTCACTTCAGGTTTACTGTTTCCCTTGGACCTTCTTATTGACGATGAAATACAGAATTTGCATCGGAATTAAAATTAGAAAGCCAATTTGCCGACTTAAGTACAAGAGGACTGACTCTTCTTACATTGTATGATTGGAGCCTTTCCTGTGAGACCAGTTATAGATATGGATGCTTCCCTTCAGGTTTACTGTATAACTAGGACCTTCTTATTGACGATGAAAAGCAGAAATTGCATCGGAATTAAATGCAAAACGCACAATCCCGACTTAAGTACAAGAAGACTAACTCTTCTTACTGTCTATGTTTTGAGCCTTTCCTGTGAGACCAGTTTTAGTTTCCGATGCTTCACTTCGGGTCTACTGTATCCCTTGGACCTTCTTATTGACGATGAAACACAGAAATTGCATCGGAGTTACATACAAAAGGCACAATGCCGACTTAAGTACAAGAAGACTGACTCTTCTTACTGTCTATGTGTTAAACCTTTCCTGTGAGACCAGTTTTAGATTCAGATGCTTCACTTCAGGTTTACTGTATCCCTTGGACCTTCTTTTTGACGATGAAACACAGAAATAGCATCGGAATTAAATACAAAAAGCACAATGCTGACTTAAGTACAAGAAGAGTGACTCTTCTTACTGTCTGCGATTCGGACCTTTCCTGTGAGACCAGTTTCAGATTCCGATGCTCCACTTCAGGTCTACTGTATCCCTTGGACGTTCTTATTGACGATGAAACACAGAAATTGCATCGGAATTAAATACAAAATGCACAATGCCGACTTAAGTACAAGAAGACTGATTCTTCATACTGTCTATGTTTCGAACCTAACCTGTAAGACCAGTTTTAGATTCCGATGTTTCACTTCATGTTTACTGTATCCCTTGGACCTTCTTATTGACGATGACACAGAAATTGCAACGGAATTAAATACAAAAGGCACAATGCCCACTTAAGTACAAATGGACTGACTCTTCTTACATTCTATGATTTGAGCCTTTCCTGTGGGAACAATTTTAGATCCCGATGTTTCACTTCAGGTTACTGTATCCCTTGGACATTCTTATTGACGATGATACACGGAAAATGCATCGGAATTAAATACAAAAGGCACAATGCCGACTTACGTACAAGTACACTGACTCTTCTTACTGCCTATGTTTTCAACCTTTCCTGTGGAGAGCAGTTTTAGATACCGATGCTTCACTACAGGTTTACTGTATCCCTTGGACTTTCTTATTGACGATGAAACACAGATATTGCATCGAAAATAAATACAAAAGGCACAATGCCTACTTAAGTACAAGAGGACTGACTCTTCTTACATTCTATGATTTGATTCTTTCCTGTGAGACCAGTTTCAGATTCCGATACTTCACTTTAGGTTTACCATATCCCTTGGACCTTCTAATTGACGATGAAACACGGAAATTGCATCGGAATTAAATACAAAAGGCACAATGCCAACTTAAGTACAAGAAGACTGGCTCTTCTTACTGTCTATGTGTTGAGCCTTTCCTGTGAGACTAGTTTTAGATTCAGAAGCTTCACTTCAGGTTTACTGTATCCCTTGGACCTTCTTATTGACGATGAAACACAGAAATTGCATCGGAATTACGTACAAAAGGCACAATGCCGACTAAAGCACAAGAGGACTGACTCTTCTTAAATGGTTTCATGTGAGCCTTTCCTTTAGGACCAGTTTTAGATAACGGTGCTTCACTTCAGGTTTACTGTATCCCTTGAACCTTGTTATTTGCGATGAAACACAGATATTGCATCGGAATTAAATACAAAAGGCACAATGCCAAATTAAGTACAAAACACTGACACTTCTTACTATCTATGTTTTGAACCATTCCTGTGAGACCAGTTTTAAATTTCGGTGCTTCATTTCAGGTTTACTGTATCCCTTGGACCTTCTTATTGTCGATGAAACACAGAAATAGCATCGGAATTAAATACAAAATGCACTATGCCGACTTGAGTACAAGAAGACTGGTTCTTCTTACTGTCTATGATTTGAACCTTTTCTGCGAGACCAGTTTTAGATTCCGATGCTTCACTTCAGATTTACTGTATCCCTTGGAGCTACTTACTGACGATGAAACACAGACATTGCATCCGAATTAAATACAAAAGCCACTATGACAACATAAGTACATGAGGACTGACTCTTCCTACACTCTATGATTTGAGCCTTTCCAGTGAGACCAGTTATAGATATCGATGCTTCACTTCCGGTTTACTGTATCCCTTGGACTTCCTTATTGACGAAGAAACACAGATATCGCATCGGAATTAAATACAAAAGGCACAATGCCGACATAAGTACAAGAAGACTGACTCTTCTTACTGTCTATGTTTGAACCATTCCTGTGAGAAAAGTTCAAGATTCCGAGCTTCACTTCAGTTTTACTGTATCCCTTGGACATTCTTGTTGACGATGAAACACAGAAATTGCATCAGAATTAAATACAAAAGACACAATGCCAACTTAAGAAAAAAGACTGACTCATCTTACTGTCAATGATTTGAACCTTTATTGTGAAACCTGTTTTAGATTCCGATGCTTCACTTCAGGTTTACTGTATCCCTTGGACCTTCTTGTTGACAACGAAACACAGAAATTGCATAGGAATTAAGTACAAATAGAACAACACCGACTAAAGTACAAGAGGACTGACTCTTCTTACATTCTTTGATTTGTGCCTTTCCTGTGGGACCAGATTTAGATGTCGATGCTTCACTTCAGGTTAACTGTATGCCTTGGACCTTTTTATTGACGATGAAACACAGAAATTGCATTGGAATTAAATACAAAAGGCACAATGCCGACTTAAGTACAAGAAGACTGACTCTTCTTACTGTCTATGTTTCGAACCTAACCTGTCAGACCAGTTTTAGATTCCGATGTTTCACTTCAGGTTTACTATATCCCTTGGACCTTCTTATTGGCGACGAAACACAGAAATTGCATCGGAATTAAATAGAAAAGGCACAATGCCGACTTCAGAACAAGCGGACTGACTCTTCTTACATTCTATGAATTGAGCCTTTCCTGTGAGACCACTTTTAGATATCGATGTTATAATTCAGGTTTACTGTATACCTTGGACCTTCTTATTGACGATGTGACATAGAAATTGCATCGGAATTATATACAAAAGGCACAATTCCGACTTAAGTCAAGATGACTGACTCTTCTTACTGTCTATGACTTGAACATTTCCTGTGAGACCAGTTTTAGATTCCGATGCTTCACTACAGGTTTACTGTATCCCTTGGACCCTCTTATTGACGATGAAACACAGAAATAGCGTCGGAAATAAATACAAAAGGCACAATGCCGACTTAAGTACAAGAGGACTGACTCTTCTTACATTCTATGATTTGAGCCTTTCCTGTGAGACCAGTTTTAGATTCCGATACTTCACTTCAGGTTTACCGTATCCCTTGGACCTTATTATTGATGATGAAACACGGAAAATACATCAGAATTAAATACAAAAGGCACAATGCCGACATAGGTACAAGAAGACTGACTCTTCTTACTGTCTATGTTTTGAACCTTTCCTGTGGGACCAGTTTTGGATTCCGATGCTTCAATTCAGGTTCACTGTATCCCTTGGACTTTCTTATGGACTATGAAACACTGAAAATGCATCGGAATTTAATACAAAATGAACAATGCCGACTTAAGTACAAGAAGACTGACTCTTCTTACTGTCTATGTTTTGAACCTTTCCTGTGAGACCAGTTTTAGATTCCGATGCTTCACTTCAGATTTACTGTATCCCTTGGAGCTGCTTACTGACGATGAAACACAGACATTGCATCTGAATTAAATACAAAAGCCACAATGACAACATAAGTACATGAGGATTGACTCTTCCTACACTCTATGATATGAACCTTTCCTGTGGTAGCAGTTTCAAATTCCGATGCTTCACTTCAGCTTAACTGTATCCCTTGGACCTTCTTATTGACAATGAAACACAGAAATTGCATCGGAATGAAATACAAAATGCACAATGCCGACTTAAGTACAAGAGGACTGACTCTTCCTACATTGTATGATTTGTGCCTTTCCCTTGAGACCAGTTTAAATTCCGATGCTTCTTTTCAGGTTTACTGTATCCCTTGTACCTTCTTATTGACGATTAAACACAGAAATTGCATTGGAATTAAATACAAAAGGCACAATGCCGACTTAAGTACAAGAGGAATGTCTTTTCTTACTTTCTATGATTTGAACCTTTACTGTGAGATCAGTTTAGGATTCCGATTCTTCACTTGATGTTTACTGTATCCCTTGCACCTTCTTATTGACGATGAAACACAAAAATTGCATCCGAATTAAATACAAAAGGCACAATGCCGACTTAAGTGCATGAAGAATGACTCTTCTTACTAGCTATGATTTGAGCCTCTCCTTTGAGACTAGTTTTAGATTCCGATGCATCACTTCTGGTTTACAGTATCCCTTGGACCTTCTTATTGATGATGAACCACAGAAATTGCATCGGAATTAAATACAAAAGGCACAATGCCGACTTAAGTACAAGAGGACTGACTCTTCTTACCGTCTATGACTTGAACCTTTCCTGTGGGACCAGTTTTGGATACCGATGCTTCACTTCAGATTTACTGTATGCCTTGGTTCTTCTTATTGACGATAAAACACAGAAACTGCATTGGAATTATATACAAAAGGCACAATGCCGACTTCAGTACAAGAAGACGGACTCTTCTTACTGTCTATGTGTTGAGCCTTTCCTGTGAGACTAGTTTTAGATTCTGGTGCTTCACTTCAGGTTTACTGTATCCCTTGGACCTTCTTATTGACGATGAAACACAGAAATTGCATCGGAATTAAGTACAAAAGGCACAATGCCGACCTAAGCACAAAAGGACTGACTCTTCTTAAATTCTTTGATGTGAGCCTTTCCTTTAGGACCAGTTTTAGATAACGATGCTTCACTTCAGGTTTACTGTATCCCTTGGACCTTGTTATTTGCGATCAAACACAGATATTGCATCGGAATTAAATACAAAAGGCACAATGCCAAATTAAGTACAAAAGACTGACACTTCTTACTATCTATGTTTTGAACCTTTCCTGTGAGACCAGATTTAGATTTCGGTGCTTCATTTCAGGTTTACTGTATCCCTTGGACCTTCTTATTGTCGATGAAACCCAGAAATTCCATCGGAATTAAATACAAAAGGCACTATGCCGACATGAGTACAAGAAGACTGGTTCTTCTTACTGTCTATGATTTGAACCTTTTCTGTGAGACCAGTTTTACAATCCGATGCTTCACTTCAGATTTACTGTATCCCTTGGAGCTACTTACTGACGATGAAACACAGACATTGCATCGGAAATACATACAAAAGGCACAATGCCGTCTTAAGTACAAGAAGACTGACTCTTCTTACTGCCTATGTTTTGAGCATTTCTGTGAGACCAGTTTTAGATTCTGATACTTCACTTCAGGTTTACTGTATTCGTTGGACTTTGTTATTGACGATGAAAGACAGAAATTGCATCGAAATTAAATACAAAAGGAACAATGCCGACTTAAGTACAAGAAAACTGAGTCTTCTTACTGTCTATGTTTTAAACCTTTCCTGTTAGACCAGTTTTATATTCCGCTGCTTCACTTCAGGTTTACTGTATCCTTTGGACCTACGCCGACTTAAGTACAAGAAGACTGACTCTTCTTACTGTCTATGTTTTGAACCTTTCCTGTGAGACCAGTCTTAGATTCCGATGCTTAACTTCAGGTTTACTGTATCCCTTGGACTTTCTTAATGGCGATGAAACACAGAAATTGCATCGGAATTAAATACAAAAGGCACAATGCCGACTTAAGTACAAGAGGACTGACTCTTCTTACATTGTATGATTTGAGCCTTTCCTGTGAGACCAGTTTTAGATTCTGATACTTGAGGTTTACCATATCCCCTGGACCGTCTTATAGACGATGAAACACGGAAAATGCATGAGAATTAAATACAAAATTCACAATGCCGACTTAGGTACAAGAAGACTGACTCTTCTTGCTGTCTATGTTCTGAACCTTTCCTGTGGGACCAGATTTGTATTCCGATGCTTCACTTCAGGTTTACTGTATGCCTTGGTTCTTCTTATTGACCATGAAACACAGAAACTGCATCGGAATTAAATACAAAAGGCACAATGCCGATTTCAGTACAAGAAGACTGACTCTTCTTACTGTCTATGTGTTAAGCCTTTCCTGTGAGACCAGTTTTAGATTCCGATGCTTCACTTCAGGTTTTCTGTATCCCTTGGACCTTCTTATTGACGATGAAACACAGAAATTGCATCAGAATTAAATACATAAAACACAATGCCAACTTAAGTACAAAAGACTGACTCATCTTACTGTCAATGATTTGAAACTTTCCTGTGAAACCTGTTTTAGATTCCGATGCTTCACTTCTGGTTTACTGTATCCCTTGGACCTTCTTGTTGACAACGAAGCACAGAAATTGCATCGGAATTAAGTACAAAAGGAAAAACACCGACCTAAGTACAAGAGGACTGACTCTTCTTACATTCTTTGATTTGTGCCTTTCCTGTGGGACCAGTTTTAGATGTCGATGCTTCACTTCAGGTTTACTTTATGCTTGGACCATCTTATTGACGATGAAACACAGAAATTGCATTGGAATTACATACAAAAGGCACAATGCTGACTTAAGTACAAGAAGACTGACTCTTCTTACTGTCTATGTTTGGAACCTAACCTGTCAGACCAGTTTTAGATTCCGATGTTTCACTTCAGGTTTACTATATCCCTTGGACCTTCTTATTGACGACGAAACACAGAAATTGCATCGGAATTAAATAGAAAAGGCACAATGCCGACTTCAGTACAAGCGGACTGACTCTTCTTACGTTCTATAAATTGAGCCTTTCCTGTGAGACCACATTTAGATATCGATGTTACAATTCAGGTTTACTGTATCCCTTGGAACTTCTTATTGACTATGAGACATAGAAATTGCATCGGAATTATATACAAAAGGCACAATTCCGACTTAAGTACAAGAAGACTGACTCTTCTTACTGTCTATGACTTGAACATTTCCTGTGAGACCTGTTTTAGATTCCGATGCTTCACTTCAGGTTTACTGTATCCCTTGGACCTTCTTATTGACGATGAAACACAGAAATTGCATCGGAATTAAGTACAAAAGGCACAATGCCGACCTAAGCACAAAAGGACTGACTCTTCTTACATTCTTTGATGTGAGCCTTTCCTTTAGGACCAGTTTTAGATAACGATGCTTCACTTCAGGTTTACTGTATCCCTTGGACCTTGTTATTTGCGATCAAACACAGATATTGCATCGGAATTAAATACAAAAGGCACAATGCCAAATTAAGTACAAAAGACTGACACTTCTTACTATCTATGTTTTGAACCTTTCCTGTGAGACCAGATTTAGATTTCGGTGCTTCATTTCAGGTTTACTGTATCCCTTGGACCTTCTTATTGTCGATGAAACCCAGAAATTGCATCGGAATTAAATACAAAAGGCACTATGCCGACATGAGTACAAGAAGACTGGTTCTTCTTACTGTCTATGATTTGAACCTTTTCTGTGAGACCAGTTTTACATTCCGATGCTTCACATCAGATTTACTGTATCCCTTGGAGCTACTTACTGACGATGAAACACAGACATTGCATCGGAAATACATACAAAAGGCACAATGCCGTCTTAAGTACAAGAAGACTGACTCTTCTTACTGCCTATGTTTTGAGCATTTCTGTGAGACCAGTTTTAGATTCTGATACTTCACTTCAGGTTTACTGTATTCGTTGGACTTTGTTATTGACGATGAAAGACAGAAATTGCATCGAAATTAAATACAAAAGGAACAATGCCGACTTAAGTACAAGAAAACTGAGTCTTCTTACTGTCTATGTTTTAAACCTTTCCTGTTAGACCAGTTTTATATTCCGCTGCTTCACTTCAGGTTTACTGTATCCTTTGGACCTACGCCGACTTAAGTACAAGAAGACTGACTCTTCTTACTGTCTATGTTTTGAACCTTTCCTGTGAGACCAGTCTTAGATTCCGATGCTTAACTTCAGGTTTACTGTATCCCTTGGACCTTCTTATTGACGATGAAACACAGAAATTGCATCGGAATTAAATACAAAAGGCACAATGCCGACTTAAGTACAAGAGGACTGACTCTTCTTACATTGTATGATTTGAGCCTTTCCTGTGAGACCAGTTTTAGATTCTGATACTTCAGGTTTACCGTATCCCCTGGACCGTCTTATAGACGATGAAACACGGAAAATGCATGAGAATTAAATACAAATTTCACAATGCCGACTTAGGTACAAGAAGACTGACTCTTCTTGCTGTCTATGTTCTGAACCTTTCCTGTGGGACCAGATTTGTATTCCGATGCTTCACTTCAGGTTTACTGTATGCCTTGGTTCTTCTTATTGACCATGAAACACAGAAACTGCATCGGAATTAAATACAAAAGGCACAATGCCGATTTCAGTACAAGAAGACTGACTCTTCTTACTGTCTATGTGTTAAGCCTTTCCTGTGAGACCAGTTTTAGATTCCGATGCTTCACTTCAGGTTTACTGTATCCCTTGGACCTTCTTATTGACGATGAAACACAGAAATTGCATCAGAATTAAATACAAAAGACACAATGCCAACTTAAGTACAAAAGACTGACTCATCTTACTGTCAATGATTTGAAACTTTCCTGTGAAACCTGTTTTAGATTCCGATGCTTCACTTCAGGTTTACTGTATCCCTTGGACCTTCTTGTTGACAACGAAGCACAGAAATTGCATCGGAATTAAGTACAAAAGGAAAAACACCGACCTAAGTACAAGAGGACTGACTCTTCTTACATTCTTTGATTTGTGCCTTTCCTGTGGGACCAGTTTTAGATGTCGATGCTTCACTTCAGGTTTACTTTATGCTTGGACCATCTTATTGACGATGAAACACAGAAATTGCATTGGAATTACATACAAAAGGCACAATGCTGACTTAAGTACAAGAAGACTGACTCTTCTTACTGTCTATGTTTGGAACCTAACCTGTCAGACCAGTTTTAGATTCCGATGTTTCACTTCAGGTTTACTATATCCCTTGGACCTTCTTATTGACGGCGAAACACAGAAATTGCATCGGAATTAAAAAGAAAAGGCACAATGCCGACTTCAGTACAAGCGGACTGACTCTTCTTACGTTCTATAAATTGAGCCTTTCCTGTGAGACCACATTTAGATATCGATGTTACAATTCAGGTTTACTGTATCCCTTGGAACTTCTTATTGACTATGAGACATAGAAATTGCATCGGAATTATATACAAAAGGCACAATTCCGACTTAAGTACAAGAAGACTGACTCTTCTTACTGTCTATGACTTGAACATTTCCTGTGAGACCAGTTTTAGATTCCGATACTTTACTACAGGTTTACTGTATCCCTTGGACCTTCTTATTGACGATGAAACACAGAAATTGCGTCGGAAATAAATATAAAGGGCACAATGCCCACTTAAGTACAAGATAACTGACTCTTCTGACTGTCTATGTTTGAACCATTCTTGTAACACAAGTTATAGATTCCGATACTTCACTTCAGGTTTACCGTATCCCTTGGACCTTCTTATTGACGATGAAACACGTAAAATGCATCGGAATTACATACAAAAGGCACAATGCCGACTTAAGTACAAGAACACTGACTCTTCTTACTGCCTATGTTTTGAACCTTTCCTGTTGGACCAGTTTTGGGTTCCGATGCTTCACTTCAGGTTTACTGTATCCCTTGGACTTTCTTATGGACTATGAAACACTGAAAATGCATCGGAATTAAATACAAAAGAACAATGCCAACTTAAGTACAAGAAGACTGACTCATCTTACTGTCTATGATATGAACCTTTCCTGTGGTAGCAGTTCTACATTCCGATGCTTCACTTCAGCTTAACTGTATCCCTTGGACCTTCTTATTGACAATGAAACACAGAAATTGCATCAGAATTAAATACAAAATTGCACAATGCCGACTTAAGTACAAGAGGACTGACTCTTCCTACAGTGTATGATTTATGCCATTCCTGTGAGACCAGTTTAAATTCCGATGTTTCATTTCAGGTTTACTGTATCCCTTGGACCTTCTTATTGACGATGAAACACGTAAAATGCATCGGAATTTAATACAAAATGAACAATGCCGACTTAAGTACAAGAAGACTGACTCTTCTTACTGTCTATGTTTTGAACCTTTCCTGTGAGACCAGTTTTAGATTCCGATGCTTCACTTCAGGTTTACCGTATCCCTTGGACCTTCTTATTGACGATTAAACACAGAAATTGCATTGGAATTAAATACAAAAGGCACAATGCCGACTTAAGTACAAGAGGAATGTCTCTACTTACTTTCTATGATTTGAACCTTTACTGTGAGACCAGTTTAGGATTCCGATGCTTCACTTGAGGTTTACTGTATCCCTTGCACTTTCTTATTGACGATGAAACACAAAAATTGCATCGGAATTAAATACAAAAGGCACAATGCCGTCTTAAGTGCATGAGGAATGACTCTTCTTACTGGCTATGATTTGAGCCTTTCCTGTGAGACTAGTTTTAGATTCCGATGCTTCACTTCAGGTTTACTGTATCCCTTGGACATTCTTATTGACGATGAAACACGAAAAATGCATCGGAATTAAATACAAAAGCCACAATGCCGACTTAAGTACAAGAAGGCTGACTCTTCTTACTGTTAATGTTTTGAGCCTTTCCTGTGAACCAGGTTTAGATTCCGATGCTTCACTTCAGTTTTACTGTATCCCTTGGACCTTCTTATTGACGATGAAACACTGAAATTGCATCGAAATTAAATACAAAAGTCACAATGCCGACTTAAGTACAAAAGACTGACTCTTCTTACTGTCTATGCTTTGAGCCTTTCCTGTGAGACCAGTTTTCGATTCCGATGTTTCACTTCAGGTTTACTATATCTCTTGGACCTTCTTAATGACGATGAAACACAGAAATTGCATCGGAATTAAATACAAAAGGCACAATGCCGACTTAAGTACAAGAAGACTGACTCTTCTTACATTCTATGATTTAAGCCTTTCGTGTGAGACCAGTTTTAGATATCGATGCTTCAATTAAGGTTTACTGTATCCCTTGGACCTTCTTATTGACGATGAGACACAGAAATTGCATCGGAATTAAATGCAAAAGGCACAATGCCGATTTAAGTACAAAAGACTTACTCTTCTTACTGTCAATGATTTGAACCTTACCTGTGAAACCTGTTTTAGTTTCCGATGCTTCACTTCTGGTTTACTGTATCCCTTGGACCTTCTTGTTGACAACGAAACACAGAAATTACATCGGAATTAAGTACAAAAGGAAAAATACCGACTTAAGTACAAGGGGACTGACTCTTCTTACATTCTTTGACTTGTGCCTTTCCTGTGGGACCAGTTTTAGATGTCGTTGCTTCACTTCAGGTTTACTGTATGCCTTGGACCTTCTTATTGACGATGAAACACAGAAATTGCATTGGAATTAAATACAAAAGGCACAATGCCGACTTCAGTACAAGAAGACTGACTCTTCGTACTGTCTACGTGCTGAGCCTTTCCTGTGAGACAAGTTTTACATTCCGAAGCTTCACTTCAGGTTTACTGTATCCCTTGGACCATCTTATTGACGATGAAACACAGAAATTGCATCGGAATTAAATACAAAAGGCACAATGCCGACTTAAGTATGAGAAGACTGACTCTTCTGACTGTCTATGCTTTGAACCTTTCCTGTGAGACTAGTTTCAGATTCCGACGCTTCACTTCAGGTTTACTCTATCCCTTGGACCTTCGTATTGACGATGAAACACAGAAATTGCATCGGAATTAAATACAGAAGACACAATGCCGACTTAAGTACAAGAGGACTGACTCTTCTTACTGCCTATGCTTTTAACCATTCTTGTGAGACCAGTTTTAGATTCCAATTCTTTACTTCAGGTTTACTGTATCCCTTGGACCTTCTTATTGACAGTGAAACACAGAAATTGCATCGGAATTAAATACACTTAAGTACAAGAAGACGGTACCTTCTTACATTCAATGATTTGTGCCTTTCCTGTGAGACCAGCTTTAGATTCCGAAGCTACTGTTCAGGTTCACTGTATCCCTTGGACTTTATTATTGACGATGAAACATGGAAAATGCATCGGAATTATATACAAAAGGCACAATGCCGACGTAAGTACAAGAAGACTGACTCTTCTTACTGTCTATGATTTGAACCTTTACTGTGAGACCAGTTTTAGATTCCGATGCTTTACTTCAGGTTTACAGTATGCCTTGGACCTTCTTATTGACGATGAAACACAGAAATTGCATCGGAATTAAATACGATAGCGACAATGCCCACTTAAGTACGAGAGGACTGACTCCTCTTACATTCTATGAGTTGAGACTTTCCTGTGAGAAAAGTTTAGATATCGATGATTCACCTCAGGTTTACTGTATCCCTTGGACCTTCTTATTGACGATGAAACACAAAAATTGCATTGGAATTAAATACAAAAGGCACAATGCCGACTTAAGTACAAGAAGACTTACTCTTCTTACGGTCTATGATTTGAAACTCTCCTGTGAGACCAGTTTTAGATTCCAATGCTTCACTTCAGGATTACTGTATTCCTTGGACCTTCTTATTGACGATGAAACACAGAAATTGCATCGGAATTAAATAGAAAATGAATAATGCCGACTTAAGTACAAGAAGACTGTCCCTTCTTACTGTGTATGTTTTTAGCCATTCCTGTGAGACCAGTTATAGATTCCGATGCTTCATTTCAGGTTTACTGTAACCCCTGGACTTTCTTATTGACGATGAAACACAGAAATTGCATCGGAATAAAATACAAAAGGCACAATGCCGACTTAAGTACAAGAGGAATGTCTCATCTTACTGTCTATCATTTGAATCGTTCCTGTGAGACCAGTTTAGGATTACGATGCTTCCCTTGAGGTTTACTGTATCCCTTGGACCTTCTTATTGACAATGAAACACAAAAATTGCATCGGAATTAAATACAAAAGGCACAATGCCGACTTAAGTGCAAGAAGACTGACTCTTCTTACTTGCTATGATTGGAGCCTTTCCTGTGAGACCAGGTTGAGATTATAATGCTTCACTTCAGGTATACTGTATCCCTTGGACCTTCTTATTGACGATGAAACACGGAAAATGCATCGCAATTAAATACAAAAGCCACAATGCCGACTTAAGTACAAGCAGACTGACTCTTCTTACATTCTACGATTTGAGCCATTCCTGTGAGACGAGTTTTAGATATCGATGCTTCACTTCAGTATTACTATATCCCTTGGACCTTCTTATTGACGGTGAAACACTGAAATTGCATCGGAATTAAATACAAAAGCCACAATGCCGACTTACCCTCCGTAACACACCGTTAGTTGGCATGCGGTGTATAAATGTAGAATGAAGTACGAGAAGACCGACTCTTCTTACTGTCTATGATTTGAACCTTTCCTGTGAGACCAGTTTTACATTCTGATGCTTCACTTCAGGTTTACTGTATCCTTTGGGCTTTCGTATTGACGATGAAACACAGAAATTGCATCGGAATTAAATACAAAACGCACAATGCCAACTGAAGTACAACTGGACTGACTCTTCTTACATTCTATGATTTGAACCATTCCTGTGAGACCAGTTTTACATTCCAATAGCCTCACTTCAGGTTTACTGTATCCCTTGGACCTTCTTATTGACGACGAAACACAGAAATTGCATCGGAATTAAACGCAAAATGAACAATGCCGACTTAAGTACAAGAAGACTGACTCTTCTTACTGTCTATGATTTGAACCTTTCCTGTGAGACCAGTTTTCGATTCCGATGTTTCACTTCAGGTTTACTATATCCCTTGGACCTTCTTAATGACGATGAAACACAGGATTGCATCGGAATTAAATACAAATGGCACAATGCCGACTTAAGTACAAGAAGACTGACTCTTCTTACATTCTATGATTTTAACCTTTCATGTGAGATCAGTTTTAGATATCGATGCTTCTATTCAGGTTCACTGTATCCCTTGGACCTTCTTATTGACGATGAGACACAGAAATTGCATCGGAATTAAATACAAAAGGCACAATGCCGATTTAAGTACAAGAACACTGACTCTTCTCACTGTCTATAACTTGAACATTTCCTGTGACACCAGTTTTATATTTCGATGCTTCACTTCAGGTTTACAGTATCCCTTGGAGCTCCTTAATGATGATGAAACACAGAAATTCCATCGGAATTAAATACAAGAGGCTCAATTCCGACTTAAGTACAAGAAAAGAGACTCTTCTTATTAGCTATGATTTGAGCCTTTCCTGTGAGTCCAGTTTTAGATTCCGATGCTTCACTTCAGGTTTACTGTATCCCTTGGACCATCTTATTGACGATGAAACACAAAATTTGCATCGGAATTAAATACAAAAGGGACAATGCCTACTTAAGTACAAGAGGACTGACTCTTCTTACATTCTATGATTTGAGCCATTCCTGTGAGACCAGTTTTGGATTCCGATGCTTCACTTCAGGTTTGCTGTATCCCTTGGACCTTCCTATTGACGATGAAACACGCAAAATGCATCGGAATTAAATACAAAAGGCACAATGCCGACTTAGGTACAAGAAGACTGACTCTTCTTACTGACTATGTTTTGAACCTTTCCTGTGGGACCAGTTTTAGATTCCGATGCTTCAATTCAGGTTTACTGTTTCCCTTGGACTTTCTTATGGACTATGAAACACGGAAAATGCATCGGAATTAAATACAATAGGCACAATGCCAACTTAAGTACAAGAAGACTGACTCTTCTTACTGTCCATGATATGAACCATTCCTGTGGTAGCAGTCTTAAATTCCGATGCTTCACTTCAGCTTAACTGTATCCCTTGGACCTTCTTATTGACAATGAAACACAGAAATTGCATCGGAATTAAATACAAAATGGACAATGCCGACTTAAGTACAAGAAGACTGACTCTTCTTACTGTCTATGTTTTGAACCTTTCCTGTGAGACCAGTTTTGGATTCCGATGCTTCACTTCAGGTTTACTGTACCCCTTGGTTTTTCTTATTGACGATGAAACACAGAAACTGCATCGGAATTAAATACCAAAGGCACAATGCCGACTTAAGTACAAGAGGACTGACTCTTCTTACTGTCTATGCTTTTAACCATTCTTGTGAGACCAGTTTTAGATTCCAATGCTTTACTTCAGGTTTACTGTATCCCTTGGACTTTCTTATTGACAATGAAACACAGAAATTGCATCGGAATTAAATACACCTAAGTACAAGAAGACGGACCCTTCTTACATTCTATGATTTGTGCTTTTCCTGTGAGACCAGCTTTAGATTCCGAAGTTACAGTTCAGGTTCACTGTATCCCTTGGACTTTATTATTGACGATGAAACACGGAAAATGCATCGGAATTAAATACAAAAGGCACAATGCCGACTTAAGTACAAGAAGACTGACTCTTCTTACTGTCTATGATTTGAACCTTTCCTGTGAGACCAGTTTTAGATTCCGATGCTTCACTTCAGCTTAACTGTTTGCCTTGGTCCTTCTTATTGACGATGAAACATGGAAAATGCTTCGGAATTAAATACAAAAGCCACAATGCCGACTTAAGTACAAGAAGGCTGACTCTTCTTACTGTCTATGTTTTGAGACTTTCCTGTGAACCAGGTTTAGATTCCGATGCCTCACTTCAGTTTTACTGTATCAATTGGACCTTCTTATTGACGATGAAACACTGAAATAGCATCGGAATTAATTCCAAAAGGCACAATGCCGACTTAAGTACAAAAGACTGACTCTTATTACATTCTATGATTTGAGCCATTCCTGTGAGACCAGTTTTAGATATCGATGCTTCACTTCAGGTTTACTGTATCCCTTGGACCTTCTTATTGATGATGAAACACAGACATTGCATCGAAATTAAATACAAAAGGCACAATGTCGACTTAAGTACAAAAGACTGACTCTTCTTACTATCTATGCTTTGAGCCTTTCCTGTGAGACCAGTTTTCGATTCCGATGTTTCACTTCATTTTTACTATATCCCTTGGACCTTCTTAATGACGATGAAGCACAGAAATTGCATCGGAATTAAATACAAAAGGCACAATGCCGACTTAAGTACAAGAAGACTGACTCTTCTTACATTCTATCATTTTAGCCTTTCGTGTGAGACCAGTTTTAGATATCGATGCTTCAATTCAGGTTTACTGTATCCCTTGGACCTTCTTATTGACGATGAGACACAGAAATTGCATCGCAAATAAATACAAAAGGCACAATGCAGATTTAAGTACAAGAAGACTGACTCTTCTCACTGTCTATGACTTGAACAATTCCTGTGACACCAGTTTTGTATTTCGATGCTTCACTTCATGTTTACTGTATCCCTTGGAGCTCCTTAATGATGATGAAACACAGAAATTGCATCGGAATTAAATACAAAAGGCTCAATTCCGACTTAAGTACAAGACAACAGACTCTTCTTATAAGCTATGATTTGAGCCTTTCCTGTGAGTCCAGTTTTAGATTCCGATGCTTAACTTCAGGTTTACTGTATCCCTTGGACCATCTTATTGTCGATGAAACTCAAAATTTGCATCGGAATTAAATACAAAATTGACAATGCCTACTTAAGTACAAGAGGACTGACTCTTCTTACATTCGATGATGTGAGCCATTCCTGTGATACCAGTTTTGGATTCCGATGCTTCACTTCAGGTTTACTGTATCCTTGGACCTCCATATTGACGATGAAACACGGAAAATGCATCGGAATTAAATACAAAAGGCTCAATGCCGACTTAAGTACAAGAAGACTGACTCTTCTTACTGCCTATGTTTTCAACCTTTCCTGTGAGACCAGTTTTAGAATCCGATACATCACTGCAGGTTTACTGTATCCCTTGGACCTTCTTATTGACGATGAAACACAGAAATTGCATCGGAATTAAATACAAAAGGCACAATGCCGACTTAAGTACAAGAGGACCGACTCTTCTTACATTCTATGATTTGAGCCTTTCCTGTGAGACCAGTTTTAGATTCCGATGCTTCGCTTCAGATTTACTATTTCCCTTGGACCTTCCTATTGATGATGAAACACGGAAATTGCATCGGAATTAAAAACAAAAGGCACAATGCCGTCTTAAGTACAAGAAGATTGACTCTTCTTACTGTCTATGTTTTGAACCTTTCCTGTGAGACCAGTTTTGGATTCCGATGCTCACTTCAGGTTTACTGTACCCCTTGGCTTTTCTTATTGACAATGAAACACAGAAACTGCATCGGATTTAAATACAAAAGGCACAATGCCGACTTCAGTACAAGAAGACTGACTCTTCGTACTGTCTACGTGCTGAGCTTTCCTGTGAGACAAGTTTTACATTCCGAAGCTTCACTTCAGGTTTACTGTATCCCTTGGACAATCTTATTGACGATGAAACACAGAAATTGCATCGGAATTAAATACAAAAGGCACAATGCCGACTTAAGTATGAGAAGACTGACTCTTCTGACTGTCTATGCTTTGAACCTTTCCTGTGAGACTAGTTTCAGATTTCGACGCTTCACTTCAGGTTTACTCTATCCCTTGGACCTTCGTATTGACGATGAAACACAGAAATTGCATCGGAATTAAATACAGAAGACACAATGCCGACTTCAGTACAAGAGGACTGAATCTTCTTACTGTCTATGCTTTTAACCATTCTTGTGAGACCAGTTTTAGATTCCAATGCTTTACTTCAGGTTTACTGTATCCCTTGGACCTTCTTATTGACAGTGAAACACAGAAATTGCATCGGAATTAAATACACTTAAGTACAAGAAGACGGTACCTTCATACATTCTATGATTTGTGCCTTTCCTGTGAGACCAGCTTTAGATTCCGAAGCTACAGTTCAGGTTCACTGTATCCCTTGGACTTCATTATTGACGATGAAACATGGAAAATGCATCGGAATTATATACAAAAGGCACAATGCCGACTTAAGTACAAGAAGACTGACTCTTCTTACTGTCTATGATTTGAACCTTTCCTGTGAGACCAGTTTTAAATTCCGATGCTTCACTTCAGCTTAACTGTATGCCTTGGGCCTTCTTATTGACAATGAAAAACAGAAATTGCATCGGAATTAAATACAAAAGGCACAATGCCGACGTTAGTACAAGAGAACTGACTCGTCCTACATTCTATGATTTGTGCCTTTCCTGTGAGACCAGTTTTAGATTCCGATGCTTCATTTCAGGTTTATTGTATCCCTTGGACCTTTTTACTGACGATGAAACACGAAAAATGCATCGGAATTAAATAACAAAACGCACAATGCCGACTTAAGTACAAGAAGATTGACTCTTCTTACTGTCGATGTTTTGAACCTTTCCTGTGAGACCAGTTTTAGATTCCGATGCTTTACTTCAGGTTTACAGTATGCCTTGGACCTTCTTATTGACGATGAAACACAGAAATTGCATCGGAATTAAATACGATAGCGACAATGCCCACTTAAGTACGAGAGGACTGACTCCTCTTACATTCTATGAGTTGAGACTTTCCTTTGAGAAAAGTTTAGATATCGATGCTTCACTTCAGGTTTACTGTATCCCTTGGACCTTCCTCTTGACGATGAAACACAAAAATTGCATTGGAATTAAATACAAAAGGCACAATGCCGACTTAAGTACAAGAAGACTTACTCTTCTTACGGTCTATGATTTGAAACTCTCCTGTGAGACCAGTTTTAGATTCCAATGCTTCACTTCAGGATTACTGTATTCCTTGGACCTTCTTATTGACGATGAAACACAGAAATTGCATCGGAATTAAATAGAAAATGAATAATGCCGACTTAAGTACAAGAAGACTGTCCCTTCTTACTGTCTATGTTTTTAGCCTTTCCTGTGAGACCAGTTATAGATTCCGATGCTTCACTTCAGGTTTACTGTAACCCCTGGACTTTCTTATTGACGATGAAACACAGAAATTGCATCGGAATAAAATACAAAAGGCACAATGCCGACTTAAGTACAAGAGGAATGTCTCTTCTTACTGTCTATCATTTGAACCGTTCCTGTGAGACCAGTTTAGGATTACGATGCTTCCCTTGAGGTTTACTGTATCCCTTGGACCTTCTTATTGACAATGAAACACAAAAATTGCATCGGAATTAAATACAAAAGGCACAATGCCGACTTAAGTGCAAGAAGACTGACTCTTCTTACTTGCTATGATTGGAGTCTTTCCTGTGAGACCAGGTTTGGATTCCGATGCTTCACTTCAGGTTTACTGTATCCCTTGGACCTTCTTATTGACGATGAAACACGGAAAATGCATCGCAATTAAATACAAAAGCCACAATGCCGACTTAAGTACAAGACGACTGACTCTTCTTACATTCTACGATTTGAGCCATTCCTGTGAGACGAGTTTTAGATATCGATGCTTCACTTCAGTATTACTATATCCCTTGGACCTTCTTATTGACGGTGAAACACTGAAATTGCATCGGAATTAAATACAAAAGCCACAATGCCGACTTACCCTCCGTAACACACCGTTAGTTGGCATGCGGTGTATAAATGTAGAATGAAGTACGAGAAGACCGACTCTTCTTACTGTCTATGATTTGAACCTTTCCTGTGAGACCAGTTTTACATTCCGATGCTTCACTTCAGGTTTACTGTATCCTTTGGACTTTCGTATTGACGATGAAACACAGAAATTGCATCGGAATGAAATACAAAACGCACAATGCCAACTGAAGTACTACTGGACAGACTCTTCTTACATTCTATGATTTGAACCATTCCTGTGAGACCAGTTTTACATTCCAATAGCCTCACTTCAGGTTTACTGTATCCCTTGGACCTTCTTAATGACGACGAAACACAGAAATTGCATCGGAATTAAACGCAAACTGAACAATGCCGACTTAAGTACAAGAAGACTGGCTCTTCTTACTGTCTATGATTTGAACCTTTCCTTTGAGACCAGTTTTAGATTCCCATGCTTCACTTCAGCTGTACTGTATCCCTTGGACCTTTTTATTTACCATGAAACACTGAAATTGCATCGGAATTAATTCCAAAAGGCACAATGCCCACTTAGGTACAAAAGACTGACTCTTATTACATTCTATGATTTGAGCCATTACTGTGAGACCAGTTTTAGATATCGATTCTTCACTTCAGGTTTACTGTATCCCTTGGACCGTCTTATTGACCATGAAACACAGACATTGCATCGAAATTAAATACAAAAGGCACAATGCCGACTTAAGTACAAAAGATTGACTCTTCTTACTGTCTATGCTTTGAGCCTTTCCTGTGAGACCAGTTTTCGATTCCGATGTTTCACTTCAGGTTTACTATATCCCTTGGACCTTCTTAATGACGATGAAACACAGAAATTGCATCGGAATTAAATACAAATGGCACAATGCCGACTTAAGTACAAGAAGACTGACTCTTCTTACATTCTATGATTTTAACCTTTCGTGTGAGACCAGTTTTAGATATCGATGCTTCTATTCAGGTTTACTGTATCCCTTGGACCTTCTTATTGACGATGAGACACAGAAATTGCATCGGAATTAAATACAAAAAGCACAATGCCGATTTAAGTACAAGAAGACTGACTCTTCTCACTGTCTATAACTTGAACATTTCCTGTGACACCAGTTTTATATTTCGATGCTTCACTTCAGGTTTACTGTATCCCTTGGAACTCCTTAATGATGATGAAACACAGAAATTCCATCGGAATTAAATACAAGATGCTCAATTCCGACTTAAGTACAAGAAAACAGACTCTTCTTATTAGCTATGATTTGAGCCTTTCCTGTGAGTCCAGTTTTAGATTCCGATGCTTCACTTCAGGTTTACTGTATCCCTTGGACCATCTTATTGACGATGAAAGACAAAATTTGCATCGGAATTAAATACAAAAGGGACAATGCCTACTTAAGTACAAGAGGACTGACTCTTCTTACATTCTATGATTTGAGCCATTCCTGTGAGACCTGTTTTGGATTCCGATGCTTCACTTCAGGTTTGCTGTATCCCTTGGACCTTCCTATTGACGATGAAACACGGAAAATGCATCGGAATTAAATACAAAAGGCACAATGCCGACTTAAGTACAAGAACACTGACTCTTGTTACTGCCTATGTTTTCAACCTTTCCTGTGAGACCAGTTTTAGATTCCGATGCTTCGCTACAGATTTACTGTATCCCTTGGACCTTCTTATTGACGATGAAACACAGAAATTGCATCGGAAATAAATACAAAAGGCACAATGCCGACTTAAGTACAAGAGGACTGACTCTTCTTCCATTCTATGATATAAGCCTTTCCTGTGAGACCAGTTTTAGATTCCGATACTTCAGTTCAGGTTTACCGTATCCCTTGGACCTTATTATTGACGATGAAACACGGAAAATGCATCAGAATTAAATACAAAAGGCACAATGCCGACTTAGGTACAAGAAGACTGACTCTTCTTACTGTCTATGTTTTGAACCTTTCCTGTGGGACCAGTTTTGGATTCCTATGCTTCACTTCAGGTTTACTGTATGCCTTGGTTCTTCTTATTGACGATGAAACACAGAAACTGCTTCGGAATTAAATACAAAAGGCACAATAGCGACTTCAGTCCAAGAGGACTAACTCTTCTTACTCTCTATGTGTTGAGCCTTTCCAGTGAGACCAGTTTTAGATTCCGATGCTTCACTTCAGGTTTACTGTATCCCTTGGACTTTCTTATGGACCATGAAACACGGAAAATGCATCGGAATTAAATACAAAAGGCACAATGCCAACTTAAGTACAAGAAGACTGACTCTTCTTACTGTCCATGATATGAACCTTTCCTGTGGTAGCAGTTTTAAATTCCGATGCTTCACTTCAGCTTAACTGTATCCCTTGGACCTTCTTAATGACAATGAAACACAGAAATTGCATCGGAATTAAATACAAAATGGACAATGCCGACTTAAGTACAAGAAGACTGACTCTTCTTACTGTCTATGTTTTGAACCTATCCTGTGAGACCAGTTTTGGATTCCGATGCTTCACTTCAGGTTTACTGTACCCCTTGGTTTTTCTTATTGACGATGAAACACAGAAACTGCATCGGAATTAAACACCAAAGGCACAATGCCGACTTAAGTACAAGAGGACTGACTCTTCTTACTGTCTATGCTTTTAACCATTCTTGTGAGACCAGTTTAGGATTCCGATGCTTCACTTGAGGTTTACTGTATCCCTTGCACCTTCTCATTGACGATGAAACACAAAAATTGCATCGGAATTAAATACAAATGGCACAATGCCGACTTAAGTGCATGAAGAATGACTCTTCTTACTAGATAAGATTTGAGCCTTTCCTGTGAGACTAGTTTTAGATTCCGATGCTTCACTTCAGGTTTACAGTATCCCTTGGACGATCTTATTGACGATGAAACACGGAAAATGCATCGGAATTAAATACAAAAGCCACAATGCCGACTTAAGTACAAGAAGGCTGACTCTTCTTACTGTCTATGTTTTGAGCCTTTCCTGTGAACCAGGTTTAGATTCCGATGGTTCACTTCAGTTTTACTGTATCCCTTGGACCTTCTTATTGACGATGAAACACAGAAATTGCATCGGAATTAATTCCAAAAGGCACAATGCCGACTTAAGTACAAATGACTGACTCTTCTTACTGTCTATGCTTTGAGCCTTTTCTGTGAGACCAGTTTTCGATTCCGATGTTTCACTTCAGGTTTACTATATCCCTTGGACCTCCTTAATGACGAGGAAACACAGAAATTGCATCGGAATTAAATACAAAAGGCACAATGCCGACTTAAGTACAAGAAGACTGACTCTTCTTACATTCTATGATTTTAACCTTTCGTGTGAGACCAGTTTTAGATATCGATGCTTCTATTCAGGTTTACTGTATCCCTTGGACCTTCTTATTGACGATGAGACACAGAAATTGCATCGGAATTAAATACAAAAAGCACAATGCCGATTTAAGTACAAGAAGACTGACTCTTCACACTGTCTATAACTTGAACATTTCCTGTGACACCAGTTTTATATTTCGATGCTTCACTTCAGGTTTACTGTATCCCTTGGAACTCCTTAATGATGATGAAACACAGAAATTCCATCGGAATTAAATACAAGAGGCTCAATTCCGACTTAAGTACAAGAAAACAGACTCTTCTTATTAGCTATGATTTGAGCCTTTCCTGTGAGTCCAGTTTTAGATTCCGATGCTTCACTTCAGGTTTACTGTATCCCTTGGACCATCTTATTGACGATGAAAGACAAAATTTGCATCGGAATTAAATACAAAAGGGACAATGCCTACTTAAGTACAAGAGGACTGACTCTTCTTACATTCTATGATTTGAGCCATTCCTGTGAGACCAGTTTTGGATTCCGATGCTTCACTTCAGGTTTGCTGTATCCCTTGGACCTTCCTATTGACGATGAAACACGGAAAATGCATCGGAATTAAATACAAAAGGCACAATGCCGACTTAAGTACAAGAACACTGACTCTTGTTACTGCCTATTTTTTCAACCTTTCCTGTGAGACCAGTTTTAGATTCCGATGCTTCGCTACAGATTTACTGTATCCCTTGGACCTTCTTATTGACGATGAAACACAGAAATTGCATCGGAAATAAATACAAAAGGCACAATGCCGACTTAAGTACAAGAGGACTGACTCTTCTTCCATTCTATGATATAAGCCTTTCCTGTGAGACCAGTTTTAGATTCCGATACTTCAGTTCAGGTTTACCGTATCCCTTGGACCTTATTATTGACGATGAAACACGGAAAATGCATCAGAATTAAATACAAAAGGCACAATGCCGACTTAGGTACAAGAAGACTGACTCTTCTTACTGTCTATGTTTTGAACCTTTCCTGTGGGACCAGTTTTGGATTCCTATGCTTCACTTCAGGTTTACTGTATGCCTTGGTTCTTCTTATTGACGATGAAACACAGAAACTGCTTCGGAATTAAATACAAAAGGCACAATAGCGACTTCAGTCCAAGAGGACTAACTCTTCTTACTGTCTATGTGTTGAGCCTTTCCAGTGAGACCAGTTTTAGATTCCGATGCTTCACTTCAGGTTTACTGTATCCCTTGGACTTTCTTATGGGCCATGAAACACGGAAAATGCATCGGAATTAAATACAAAAGGCACAATGCCAACTTAAGTACAAGAAGACTGACTCTTCTTACTGTCCATGATATGAACCTTTCCTGTGGTAGCAGTTTTAAATTCCGATGCTTCACTTCAGCTTAACTGTATCCCTTGGACCTTCTTAATGACAATGAAACACAGAAATTGCATCGGAATTAAATACAAAATGGACAACGCCGACTTAAGTACAAGAAGACTGACTCTTCTTACTGTCTATGTTTTGAACCTATCCTGTGAGACCAGTTTTGGATTCCGATGCTTCACTTCAGGTTTACTGTACCCCTTGGTTTTTCTTATTGACGATGAAACACAGAAACTGCATCGGAATTAAACACCAAAGGCACAATGCCGACTTAAGTACAAGAGGACTGACTCTTCTTACTGTCTATGCTTTTAACCATTCTTGTGAGACCAGTTTAGGATTCCGATGCTTCACTTGAGGTTTACTGTATCCCTTGCACCTTCTCATTGACGATGAAACACAAAAATTGCATCGGAATTAAATACAAATGGCACAATGCCGACTTAAGTGCATGAAGAATGACTCTTCTTACTAGATAAGATTTGAGCCTTTCCTGTGAGACTAGTTTTAGATTCCGATGCTTCACTTCAGGTTTACTGTATCCCTTGGACGATCTTATTGACGATGAAACACGGAAAATGCATCGGAATTAAATACAAAAGCCACAATGCCGACTTAAGTACAAGAAATCTGACTCTTCTTACTGTCTATGTTTTGAGCCTTCCCTGTGAACCAGGTTTAGATTCCGATGGTTCACTTCAGTTTTACTGTATCCCTTGGACCTTCTTATTGACGATGAAACACAGAAATTGCATCGGAATTAATTCCAAAAGGCACAATGCCGACTTAAGTACAAATGACTGACTCTTCTTACTGTCTATGCTTTGAGCCTTTTCTGTGAGACCAGTTTTCGATTCCGATGTTTCACTTCAGGTTTACTATATCCCTTGGACCTTCTTAATGACGAGGAAACACAGAAATTGCATCGGAATTAAATACAAAAGGCACAATGCCGACTTAAGTACAAGAAGACTGACTCTTCTTACATTCTATGATTTTAGCCTTTCGTGTGAGACCAGTTTTAGATATCGATCCTTCAATTCAGGTTTACTGTATCCCTTGGACCTTCTTATTGACGATGAGACACAGACGTTGCATCGGAATTAAATACAAAAGACTCAATTCCGACTTAAGTACAAGAAAACAGACTCTACTTATTGGCTATAATTTGAGCCTTTCCTGTGAGTCCAGTCTTAGATTCCGATGTCTCACTTCAGGTTTATTGAATCCTTTGGACCATCTTACTGACAATGAAACACAAAATTTGCATCGGAATAAAATACAAAAGGGACAATGCCTACTTAAGTACAAGAGGACTGATTCTTCTTACATTCTATGATTTGAGCCATTCCTGTGAGACAAGTTTTGGATTCCGATGCTTCACTTCAGGTTACTGTATCCCTTGGACCTTCATATTGACAATGAAACACGGAAAATGCATCGGAATTAAATACAAAAGCCACAATGCCGACTTAAGTACAAGAAGGCTGACTCTTCTTACTGTCTATGTTTTGAGCCTTTCCTGTGAACCAGGTTTAGATTCCGATTCATCACTGCAGGTTTACTGTATCCCTTGGACCTTCTTATTGACGATGAAACACAGAAACTGCATCGGAATTATATACAAAAGGCACAATGCCGACTTCAGTACAAGAAGACTGACTCTTCTTACTGTCTATGTGCTTAGCCTTTCCTGTGAGACAAGTTTTACATTCCGATGCTTCACTTCAGGTTTACTGTATCCCTTAGACCATCTTATTGACGATGAAACACAGAAATTGCATTGGAAATTAATACAAAAGGCACAATGCCGACTTAAGTACAAGAGGACTGTCTCTTCTTACTGTCTATGTTTTGAACCTTTACTGTGAGACCAGTTTAAGATTCCGGTGCTTCACTTGAGGTTTACTGTTTCCCTTGGACCTTCTTATTGACGATGAAACACAAAAATTGCATTGGAATTAAATACAAAAGGCACAATGCCAACTTAAGTGCAAGAAGACTTACTCTTCTTACTAGCTATGATTTGAGCCTTTCCTGTGAGATCAGTTTTAGATTCCGATGCTTTACTTCAGGTTTACTGTATGCCTTGGACCTTCTTATTAACGATGAAACACAGAAATTCCATCGGAATTAAATACAATAGCGACATTGACCACTTAAGTACGAGAGATCTGACTCCTCTTACATTCTATGATTTGAGCCTTTCCTGTGAGAAAAGTTTGGATATCGATGCTTCACTTCAGGTTTACTGTATACCTTGGACCATCTTATTGACGATGAAACACAGAAATTGCAACGGAATTAAATACAAAAGGCACAAGGCCGACTTAAGTACAAGAAGACTGACTCTTCTTACTGTCTATGATTTGAAACTCTCCTGTGAGACCAGTTTTTGATTCCAATGCTTCACTTCAGGTTTACTGTATTCCTTGGACCTTCTTATTGACGATGAAACACAGAAATTGCATCGGAATTAAATAGAAAATGAATAATGTCGACTTAAGTACAAGAAGACTGCCCCTTTTTACTGTCTATGTTTTTAGCCTTTCCTGTGAGACCAGTTTTAGATTCCGATGCTTCACTTCAGGTTTACTGTATCCCCTGGACTTTCTTATTGACGATGAAACACAGAAGTTGCATCGGAATAAAATACAAAAGGCACAATGCCGACTTAAGTACAAGAGGAATGTCTCTTCTTACTGTCTATCATTTGAACCGTTCCTGTGAGACCAGTTTAGGATTCCGATGCTTCCCTTGAGGTTTACTGTATCCCTTGGTCCTTCTTATTGACAATGAAACACAAAAATTGCATCGGAATTAAATACAAAAGGCACAATGCCGACTTAAGTACAAGAAGACTGACTCTTCTTACATTAAACGATTTGAACCATTCCTGTGAGACCAGTTTTAGATATCGATGCTTCACTTCAGGTTTACGATATCCCTTGGTCCTTCTTATTGACGGTGAAACACTGAAATTGCATCGGAATTAAATACAAAAGCCACAATGCCGACTTACCCTCCGCAACACACCGTTAGTTGGCTTGCGGTGTATAAATGTAGAATGAAGTACGAGAAGACCGACTCTTCTTACTGTCTATGATTTGAAACTATCCTGTGAGACCAGTTTTAGATTCCAATGCTTCACTTCAGGTTTACTGTATTCCTTGGACCTTCTTATTGACGATGAAACACAGAAATTGCATCGGAATTAAATAGAAAATGAATAATGTCGACTTAAGTACAAGAAGACTGTCCCTTCTTACTGTCTATGTTTCTAGCCTTTCCTGTGAGACCAGTTTTACATTCCGATGCTTCACTTCAGGTTTACTGTATCCCTTGGACTTTCGTATTGACGATGAAACACAGAAATTGCATCGGAATTAAATACAAAATGCACAATGCCAACTTAAGTACAACTGGACTCACTCTTCTTACATTCTACGATTTGAACCATTCCTGTGAGACCAGTTTTACATTCCAATAGCCTCACTTCAGGCTTACTGTATCCCTTGGACCTTCTTATTGACGATGAAACACAGAAATTGCATCGGAATTAAATACAAAATGAACAGTGCCGACTTAAGTACAAGAAGACTGACTCTTGTTACTGTCTGTGATTTGAACCATTCCTATGTGACCAGTTTTAGATTCCGATGCTTCACTTCAGCTTTACTCTATCCCTTCGACCTTCTTATTGACTACGATACATAGAAATTGCATCGGAATTAAATACAAAACGCACAATGTCGACTTAAGTACAAGAAGACTGACCCTTCTTACTGTCTAAGATTTTAGCCTTTCCTGTGAGACCAGTTTTCGATTCCGATGCTTCACTTCAGGTTTACTGTATTCCTTGGACCTTCTTATTGACGATGAAACACGGAAAATGCATCGGAATAAAATACAAATGTCAGAATGCCAACTTAAGTACAAGACGACTGACTCTTCTTACTGTCTATGTTTTGAGCCTTTCCTGTGTGACCAGGTTTAGATTCCGATGCTTCACTTCAGGTTTACTGTATCCCTTGGACCCTCTTATTGACGATGAAACACTGAAATTGCAACGGAATTTAATCCAAAAGGCACAATGCCGACTTAAGTACAAGAGGACTGTCTCTTCTTACATTGTATGATTAGAGCCTTTCCTGTGAGAACAGTTTTAGATATCGATGCTTCACTCCAGGTTTACTGTATCCCTTGGACCTTCTTATTGATGATGAAACACAGAAATTGCATCGGAATTAAATACAAAAGACACAATGCCGATTTAAGTACAAGAACACTGGCTCTTCTTACTATCTACGTTTGAACTTTCCTGTGGGGCCAGTTATAGATTCCGATGCTTCACTTCAGGTTTACTGTATCCCTTGGACATTCTATTGACGAAGAAACACAGAAATTGCATCGGAATTAAATAGAAAAGGCACAATGCCGACTTAAGTACAAGAGGAATGGCTCTTCTTACTGTCTATGATTTGAACCTTTCCTGTGTGATCAGTTTTAGATTCCGATGCTTCACTTCAGGTTTACTGTATTCCTTGGACCTTCTTATTGACGATGCAACACAAAAATTGCATCGGAATTAAACACAAAAGGCACAATGCCGACTTAAGTGCAAGAAGACTGACCCTTCTTACTGTCTATGTTTTGAGCCTTTCCTGTGAGACCACGTTTACATTCCGATGCTTCACTTCAGGTTTACTGTATCCCTTGGACCTTCTTATTGACGATGAGACACAGGCATTGCATTGGAATTAAATACAAAAGGCACAATGCCGGCTTAAGTACTAGAGGACTGACTCTTCTTACATTCTATGATTTGAGCCTTTCCTGTGAGACCAGTTTTAGATTCTGATGCTTCACTTCGGGTTTACTGTATACCTTGGGCCTTCTTACTGACGAAGAAACACAGAAACTGCATCGGAATTAAGTACAAAAGGCACAATGCCGACTTAAGTACAAGAAGACTGACACTTCTTACTGTCTATGTTTAGAAACTTTCCTGTGAGACCAGTTTTAGATTCCGATGCTTCACTTCAGGTTTACTGTTTTCCTTGGACCTTCTAATTGACAATGAAACACAGAAATTGCATCTGAATTAAATAAAAAATGCACAATGCCGACTTAAGTACAAGAGGAATGCCTCTTCTTACTGTCTATGATTTGAACCTTTCCAGTGTGATCAGTTTTAGAATCCGATGCTTCACTTCAGGTTTACTGTATTCCTTGGACCTTCTTATTGACGATGAAACACAAAAATTGCATCGGAATTACATACAAAAGTCACAATGCCGACTTAAGTACAAGAAGACTGACTCTTCTTACGGTCTATGTTTTGATCCATTCCTGTGACACTAGTTATAAATTCCGATGCTTCACTTCAGGATTACTAAATCCCTCTGTCATTCTTATTGACGATGAAACACAGAAATTGCATCGGAATTAAATACAAAAGGCACAATGCCGACTTAAGTACAAGAAAACTGACTCTTCTTACAGTCTATGTTTTGAACCTTTCCTGTAAGACCAGTTTTAGGTTTAGATGCCTCACTTCAGGTTTACTGTATCCTTTGGACCTTCTTATTAACGAAGAAACACAGAAATTGCATCGGAATTAAATACAAAAGGCACAATGCCGACTTAAGTACAAGAAGACTGATTCCTCTTACTGTCTACGTTATTAACCTTTCCTGTGAGACCAGTTTTAGATTCCGATGGTTCACTTCAGGTTTACTGTGTCCTTTGGACTTCTTATTGACAATGAAACACAGAAATTGCTTCGGAATTAAATACAAATGACACAATGCCGACTTAAGTACAAGGGGTTCTGACTCTTCCTACATTCTATGATTTTATCATTTCCCGTGGGACCAGTTTCAGATATCGATGCTTCATAACAGGTTTACTGAATCCCATGGACCTTCTTATTGACGACGAAACACAGATATTGCATCGGAATAAAATTCAAAAGCTCAATGTTGACTTAAGTACAAAAGACCGACTCTTCTTACTGTCTATGTTTTGAACCTTTCCTGTGAGACCAGTTTTAGATTCCGATGCATCACTTTAAATGCATCGGAAATTAATACAAAAGACACAATACCGACGTAAGTACAAGAAGACTGACTCTTCCTACTGTCTACGTTATTAACCTTTCCTGTGAGACCAGTTTTAGATTCCGATGCTTCACTTCAGGTTTACTGTATCCCTTGGACCTCCTTATTGAAGATGAAACACAGACATTACATCGGAATTAAATACTAAATGCACAATGCCAACTTAAGAACGAGAAGACTGAATCTTCTTACGGTCTATGATTTGAACCTTTCCTGTGAGACCAGTTTTAGATTCCGATGCTACATTTCAGGTTTACTGTATACGTTGGAGCTTCTTATTGACGATGAAACACAGAAATTGCTTCGGAATTAAATACAAAAGGAACAATGCCAACTTAAGTACAAGAAGACTGACTCCTCTTACTGACTATATTTTGAATCTTTCCTGTGAGACAAGTTTTATATTCCGATGGTTCACTTCAGATTTACTGTATCCCTTGGACCTTCTTATTGACGATGAAACATAGATATTGCATCGGAATTATATTCAAATGGCACAATGCCGACTTAAGAACAAGAAGGCTGACTCTTCTTACTGTCTATGCTTTGAACCTTTCTTGTGAGACCAGTTACAGATCCAGATGCTTCACATCAGGTTTACTGTATCCCTTGGACCTTCTTATTAAAGATGAAACACAGAAATTGCATTGAATTAAATACAAAAGGCACATTGCCGACGTAAGTACAAGAAGACTGACTCTTCTTACTGTCTACGTTATTAACCTTTCCTGTGGTATCAGTTGTAGATTCCGATGCTTCACTTCAGGTTTACTGTATCCCTTGGACTTCTTATTGACAATGCAACACAGAAAATGCATCGGAATTAAATACAAAAGGCATAATGCCGACTTAAGTACAAGAGGACTGACTCTTCTGACATTCTATGATTTGAGCCTTTCCTGTGAGACCAGTTTTAGATATCGATGCTTCACTTTAGGTTTACTGTATCCCTTGGACCTTCTTATTGTCGATGAAACACAGAAGTTGCATCGGAATTAAATACAAAAGGCACAATGCCGACTTAACTACAAGAAGACTGACTCTCCTTACTGTTTATGTTTGAACCTTTCCTATGCGACCAGTTTTAGATTCCCATGCTTAACATCAGGTTTACTGTATCCCTTCGACCTTCTTATTGACGTTGAAACACAGAAATTGCATCGGAATTAAATACAAAAGGCACAATGCCAACTTAACTACAAGAAGACTGACTCTTCTTAATGTCAATTCTTTGAGCCTTTCCTGTGAGACCAGTTTTAGATTCCGATGCTTCACTTCAGGTCTACTGAATCCCTTGGACCTTATTATTCATGATGAAACACAGAAATTGCATCGGAATTAATTCCAAAAGGCACAATGCCGACTTAAGTACAAATGACTGACTCTTCTTACTGTCTATGCTTTGAGCCTTTTCTGTGAGACCAGTTTTCGATTCCGATGTTTCACTTCAGGTTTACTATATCCCTTGGACCTTCTTAATGACGAGGAAACACAGAAATTGCATCGGAATTAAATACAAAAGGCACAATGCCGACTTAAGTACAAGAAGACTGACTCTTCTTACATTCTATGATTTTAGCCTTTCGTGTGAGACCAGTTTTAGATATCGATCCTTCAATTCAGGTTTACTGTATCCCTTGGACCTTCTTATTGACGATGAGACACAGAAATTGCATCGGAATTAAATACAAAAGACTCAATTCCGACTTAAGTACAAGAAAACAGACTCTACTTATTGGCTATAATTTGAGCCTTTCCTGTGAGTCCAGTCTTAGATTCCGATGTCTCACTTCAGGTTTATTGATTCCTTTGGACCATCTTATTGACAATGAAACACAAAATTTGCATCGGAATTAAATACAAAAGGGACAATGCCTACTTAAGTACAAGAGGACTGATTCTTCTTACATTCTATGATTTGAGCCATTCCTGTGAGACAAGTTTTGGATTCCGATGCTTCACTTCAGGTTACTGTATCCCTTGGACCTTCATATTGACAATGAAACACGGAAAATGCATCGGAATTAAATACAAAAGCCACAATGCCGACTTAAGTACAAGAAGGCTGACTCTTCTTACTGTCTATGTTTTGAGCCTTTCCTGTGAACCAGGTTTAGATTCCGATTCATCACTGCAGGTTTACTGTATCCCTTGGACCTTCTTATTGACGATGAAACACAGAAACTGCATCGGAATTATATACAAAAGGCACAATGCCGACTTCAGTACAAGAAGACTGACTCTTCTTACTGTCTATGTGCTTAGCCTTTCCTGTGAGACAAGTTTTACATTCCGATGCTTCACTTCAGGTTTACTGTATCCCTTAGACCATCTTATTGACGATGAAACACAGAAATTGCATCGGAAATTAATACAAAAGGCACAATGCCGACTTAAGTACAAGAGGACTGTCTCTTCTTACTGTCTATGTTTTGAACCTTTACTGTGAGACCAGTTTAAGATTCCGGTGCTTCACTTGAGGTTTACTGTTTCCCTTGGACCTTCTCATTGACGTTGAAACACAAAAATTGCATTGGAATTAAATACAAAAGGCACAATGCCAACTTAAGTGCAAGAAGACTTACTCTTCTTACTAGCTATGATTTGAGAGTTTCCTGTGAGATCAGTTGTAGATTCCGATGCTTTACTTCAGGTTTACTGTATGCCTTGGAGCTTCTTATTAACGATGAAACACAGAAATTCCATCGGAATTAAATACAATAGCGACATTGACCACTTAAGTACGAGAGATCTGACTCCTCTTACATTCTATGATTTGAGCCTTTCCTGTGAGAAAAGTTTGGATATCGATGCTTCACTTCAGGTTTACTGTATACCTTGGACCATCTTATTGACGATGAAACACAGAAATTGCAACGTAATTAAATACAAAAGGCACAAGGCCGACTTAAGTACAAGAAGACTGACTCTTCTTACTGTCTATGATTTGAAACTCTCCTGTGAGACCAGTTTTTGATTCCAATGCTTCACTTCAGGTTTACTGTATTCCTTGGACCTTCTTATTGACGATGAAACACAGAAATTGCATCGGAATTAAATAGAAAATGAATAATGTCGACTTAAGTACAAGAAGACTGCCCCTTCTTACTGTCTATGATTTTAGCCTTTCCTGTGAGACCAGTTTTAGATTCCGATGCTTCACTTCAGGTTTACTGTATCCCCTGGACTTTCTTATTGACGATGAAACACAGAAGTTGCATCGGAATAAAATACAAAAGGCACAATGCCGACTTAAGTACAAGAGGAATGTCTCTTCTTACTGTCTATCATTTGAACCGTTCCTGTGAGACCAGTTTAGGATTCCGATGCTTCCCTTGAGGTTTACTCTATCCCTTGGTCCTTCTTATTGACAATGAAACACAAAAATTGCATCGGAATTAAATACAAAAGGCACAATGCCGACTTAAGTACAAGAAGACTGACTCTTCTTACATTATACGATTTGAACCATTCCTGTGAGACCAGTTTTAGATATCGATGCTTCACTTCAGGTTTACGATATCCCTTGGTCCTTCTTATTGACGGTGAAACACTGAAATAGCATCGGAATTAAATACAAAAGCCACAATGCCGACTTACCCTCCGCAACACACCGTTAGTTGGCTTGCGGTGTATAAATGTAGAATGAAGTACGAGAAGACCGACTCTTCTTACTGTCTATGATTTGAAACTCTCCTGTGAGACCAGTTTTAGATTCCAATGCTTCACTTCAGGTTTACTGTATCCCTTGGACTTTCGTATTGACGATGAAACACAGAAATTGCATCGGAATTAAATACAAAATGCACAATGCCAACTTAAGTACAACTGGACTCACTCTTCTTACATTCTACGATTTGAACCATTCCTGTGAGACCAGTTTTACATTCCAATAGCCTCACTTCAGGCTTACTGTATCCCTTGGACCTTCTTATTGACGATGAAACACAGAAATTGCATCGGAATTAAATACAAAATGAACAGTGCCGACTTAAGTACAAGAAGACTGACTCTTGTTACTGTCTGTGATTTGAACCATTCCTATGTGACCAGTTTTAGATTCCGATGCTTCACTTCAGCTTTACTCTATCCCTTTGACCTTCTTATTGACTACGATACATAGAAATTGCATCGGAATTAAATACAAAACGCACAATGTCGACTTAAGTACAAGAAGACTGACCCTTCTTACTGTCTAAGATTTTAGCCTTTCCTGTGAGACCAGTTTTCGATTCCGATGCTTCACTTCAGGTTTACTGTATTCCTTGGACCTTCTTATTGACGATGAAACACGGAAAATGCATCGGAATTAAATACAAAAGTCAGAATGCCAACTTAAGTACAAGACGACTGACTCTTCTTACTGTCTATGTTTTGAGCCTTTCCTGTGAGACCAGGTTTAGATTCCGATGCTTCACTTGAGGTTTACTGTATCCCTTGGACCCTCTTATTGACGATGAAACACTGAAATTGCAAAGGAATTTAATCCAAAAGGCACAATGCCGACTTAAGTACAAGAGGACTGTCTCTTCTTACATTGTATGATTTGAGCCTTTCCTGTGAGAACAGTTTTAGATATCGATGCTTCACTCCAGGTTTACTGTATCCCTTGGACCTTCTTATTGATGATGAAACACAGAAATTGCATCGGAATTAAATACAAAAGACACAATGCCGATTTAAGTACAAGAACACTGGCTCTTCTTACTGTCTACGTTTGAACTTTCCTGTGGGGCCAGTTATAGATTCCGATGCTTCACTTCAGGTTTACTGTATCCCTTGGACATTCTATTGACGATGAAACACAGATATTGCATCGGAATTAAATAGAAAAGGCACAATGCCGACTTAAGTACAAGAGGAATGTCTCTTCTTACTGTCTATGATTTGAACCTTTCCTGTGTGATCAGTTTTAGATTCCGATGCTTCACTTCAGGTTTACTGTATTCCTTGGACCTTCTTATTGACGATGCAACACAAAAATTGCATCGGAATTAAACACAAAAGGCACAATGCCGACTTAAGTGCAAGAAGACTGACCCTTCTTACTGTCTATGTTTTGAGCCTTTCCTGTGAGACCACGTTTACATTCCGATGCTTCACTTCAGGTTTACTGTATTCCTTGGACCTTCTTATTGACGATGAGACACAGGCATTGCATTGGAATTAAATACAAAAGGCACAATGCCGGCTTAAGTACTAGAGGACTGACTCTTCTTACATTCTATGATTTGAGCCTTTCCTGTGAGACCAGTTTTAGATTCTGATGCTTCACTTCGGGTTTACTGTATACCTTGGGCCTTCTTACTGACGATGAAACACAGAAACTGCATCGGAATTAAGTACAAAAGGCACAATGCCGACTGAAGTACAAGAAGACTGACACTTCTTACTGTCTATGTTTTGAAACTTTCCTGTGAGACCAGTTTTAGATTCCGATGCTTCACTTCAGGTTTACTGTTTTCCTTGGACCTTCTAATTGACAATGAAGCACAGAAATTGCATCTGAATTAAATAAAAAATGCACAATGCCGACTTAAGTACAAGAGGAATGCCTCTTCTTACTGTCTATGATTTGAACCTTTCCTGTGTGATCAGTTTTAGAATCCGATGCTTCACTTCAAGTTTACTGCATTCCTTGGACCTTCTTATTGACGATGAAACACAAAAATTGCATCGGAATTACATACAAAAGTCACAATGCCGACTTAAGTACAAGAAGACTGACTCTTCTTACGGTCTATGTTTTGATCCATTCCTGTGACACTAGTTATAAATTCCGATGCTTCACTTCAGGATTACTAAATCCCTCTGACATTCTTATTGACGATGAAACACAGAAATTGCATCGGAATTAAATACAAAAGGCACAATGCCGACTTAAGTACAAGAAAACTGACTCTTCTTACTGTCTATGTTTTGAACCTTTCCTGTAAGACCAGTTTTAGGTTTAGATGCCTCACTTCAGGTTTACTGTATCCTTTGGACCTTCTTATTAACGAAGAAACACAGAAATTGCATCGGAATTAAATACAAAAGGCACAATGCCGACTTAAGTACAAGAAGACTGACTCCTCTTACTGTCTACGTTATTAACCTTTCCTGTGAGACCAGTTTTAGATTCCGATGGTTCACTTCAGGTTTACTGTGTCCTTTGGACTTCTTATTGACAATGAAACACAGAAATTGCTTCGGAATTAAATACAAATGACACAATGCCGACTTAAGTACAAGGGGTTCTGACTCCTCCTACATTCTATGATTTTAACATTTCCCGAGGGACCAGTTTTAGATATCGATGCTTCATAACAGGTTTACTGTATCCCATGGACCTTCTTATTGACGACGAAACACAGATATTGCATCGGAATAAAATTCAAAAGCTCAATGTTGACTTAAGTACAAAAGACCGACTCTTCTTACTGTCTATGTTTTGAACCTTTCCTGTGAGACCAGTTTTAGATTCCGATGCATCACTTTAAATGCATCGGAAATTAATACAAAAGACACAATACCGACTTAAGTACAAGAGGACTGACTCTTCCTACTGTCTACGTTATTAACCTTTCCTGTGAGACCAGTTTTAGATTCCGATGCTTCACTTCAGGTTTACTGTATCCCTTGGACCTCCTTATTGAAGATGAAACACAGACATTACATCGGAATTAAATACGAAATGCACAATGCCGACTTACGAACGAGAAGACTGATTCTTCTTACTGTCTATGTTTTGAACCTTTCCTGTGGACCAGTTTTAGATACCGATGCTACATTTCAGGTTTACTGTATACCTTGGACCTTCTTATTGACGATGAAACACAGAAATCGCTTCGGAATTAAATACAAAAGGCACAATGCCAACTTAAGTACAAGAAGACTGACTCCTCTTACTGACTATATTTTGAACCTTTCCTGTGAGACCAGTTTTAGATTCCGATGCTTCACTTCAGATTTACTGTATCCCTTGGACCTTCTTATTGACGATGAAACATAGATATTGCAACGGAATTAAATTCAAATGGCACAATGCCGACATAAGAAGAAGATGCCTGAATCTTCTTACATTCTATGATTTGAACCTTTCCTGTGAGACCAGTTTTAGATTCCGATGCTTCACTTCAGCTTTACTGTATCCCTTGGACCTTCTTATTGACGATGAAACAAGGAAAATGCATTAGAATTAAATACAAAAAACACAATGCCGACTTAAGTACAAGAAGACTTACTCTTCTTACTGTCTATGTTTTGAGCCTTTCCTGTGAGACCAGGTTTAGATTCCGATGCTTCACTTCAGGTTTACTGTATCCCTTGGACATTCTTACTGACGATGAAACACAGACATTACATCGGAATTAAATACGAAATGCACAATGCCAACTTAAGAACGAGAAGACTGATTCTTCTTACGGTCTATGATTTGAACCTTTCCTGTGAGACCAGTTTTAGATTCCGATGCTACATTTCAGGTTTACTGTATACGTTGGAGCTTCTTATTGACGATGAAACACAGAAATTGCTTCGGAATTAAATACAAAAGGAACAATGCCAACTTAAGTACAAGAAGACTGACTCCTCTTACTGACTATATTTTGAATCTTTCCTGTGAGACAAGTTTTATATTCCGATGGTTCACTTCAGATTTACTGTATCCCTTGGACCTTCTTATTGACGATGAAACATAGATATTGCATCGGAATTATATTCAAATGGCACAATGCCGACTTAAGAACAAGAAGGCTGACTCTTCTTACTGTCTATGCTTTGAACCTTTCTTGTGAGACCAGTTACAGATCCAGATGCTTCACTTCAGGTTTACTGTATCCCTTGGACCTTCTTATTAACGATGAAACACAGAAATTGCATTGAATTAAATACAAAAGGCACATTGCCGACGTAAGTACAAGAAGACTGACTCTTCTTACTGTCTACGTTATTAACCTTTCCTGTGGTATCAGTTGTAGATTCCGATGCTTCACTTCAGGTTTACTGTATCCCTTGGACTTCTTATTGACAATGCAACACAGAAAATGCATCGGAATTAAATACAAAGGCATAATGCCGACTTAAGTACAAGAGGACTGACTCTTCTGACATTCTATGATTTGAGCCTTTCCTGTGAGACCAGTTTTAGATATCGATGCTTCACTTCAGGTTTACTGTATCCCTTGGACCTTCTTATTGTCGATGAAACACAGAAGTTGCATCGGAATTAAATACAAAAGGCACAATGCCGACTTAACTACAAGAAGACTGACTCTCCTTACTGTCTATGTTTGAACCTTTCCTATGAGACCAGTTTTAGATTCCCATGCTTAACATCAGGTTTACTGTATCCCTTCGACCTTCTTATTGACGTTGAAACACAGAAATTGCATCGGAATTAAATACAAAAGGCACAATGCCAACTTAACTACAAGAAGACTGACTCTTCTTACTGTCAATTCTTTGAGCCTTTCCTGTGAGACCAGTTTTAGATTCCGATGCTTCACTTCAGGTCTACTGAATCCCTTGGACCTTATTATTCACGATGAAACACAGAAGTTGCATCGGAATTAAATACAAAAGGCACAATGCCGACTTAACTACAAGAAGACTGACTCTCCTTACTGTCTATGTTTGAACCTTTCCTATGAGACCAGTTTTAGATTCCCATGCTTAACATCAGGTTTACTGTATCCCTTCGACCTTCTTATTGACGTTGAAACACAGAAATTGCATCGGAATTAAATACAAAAGGCACAATGCCAACTTAACTACAAGAAGACTGACTCTTCTTACTGTCAATTCTTTGAGCCTTTCCTGTGAGACCAGTTTTAGATTCCGATGCTTCACTTCAGGTCTACTGAATCCCTTGGACCTTATTATTCACGATGAAACACAGAAATTGCATCGGAATTAAATACAAAAGGCACAGTGCCGACTTAAGTACAAAAGGACTGACTCTGCTTACATTCGGTGATTTGAACCTTTCCTGTGAGACCAGTTTTTGGTTTCGATGTTTCACTTCAGGTTTACTGTATGCCTTGGACAATCTTATTAACGATGAAACACAGAAATTGCATCGGAATTAAATACAAAAAGCACAATGCCGACTTAAGTACAAAAAGACTGCCTCTTCTTACTGTCTATGTTATTAACCTTTCCTGTGAGACCAGTTTTGGATTCCGATGCTTCACTTCAGGTTTACTGTACCCTTGGACTTCTTATTGACAATGAAACACAGAAAATGCATCGGAATTAAATACCAAAGGCACAATGCTGACTTAAGTACAAATGGACTGACTCTTCTTACATTCTATGATTTGAACCTTTCCTGTGAGACCAGTTTTAGATTCCGATGCTTCACTTCAGCTTTACTGTATCCCATGGGCCTTCTTCTTGACGAAGAAACACAGAAATTGCATTGGAATGAAATACAAAAGCCACAATGCCGACTTAAGTACAAGAGGACTGACTCTTCTTACATTGTATGATTTGGGCCTTTCCTGTGAGACCAGTTGTAGATATCGATGCTTCACTATAGGTTTACTGTATCCCTTGGACCTTCTTATTGCCGATGAAACACAGAAATTGCATCGGAATTAAGTACAAAATGCACAACGCCAACTTAAGTACAAGAAGACTGTCTCTTGTTACTGTCTATGTGTTGAGCCTTCCCTGTGAGACCAGTTTTAGATTCAGATGCTTCACTTCAGGTTTACTGTATCCCTTGGACCTTCTTCTTGACGGTGAAACACAGAATTTGCATCGGAATTTAATACAAAGGCACAATGCTAACATAATTACAAAAAGACTGACTCCTCTTACAGTCTATGTTTTGAACCTTTCCAGTGAGACCAGTTTTAGATTCCGATGCTTCACTTCAGGCTTACTGTATCCCTGGAGCCTTCTTATTGACAATGAAACACAGTAATTGCATCGGAATTAAATACAAAAGTCTCAATGCCGACATAAGAACAAACGGACTGACTCCTCTTACAGTCTATGTTTTGAACCTTTAATGTGAGACCAGTTTTAGATTGCGATACTTCACTTCAGGTTTACTATATCCCTTGGACCATCTTATTGACGATGAAACACAAACATTGCATGGGAATTAAATACAAAAGGCACAATGCCGGCTTAAATACGAGAAGACTGACTCTTCTTACTGTCAAAGTTTTGAACCTTTCCTGTGAGACAAGTTTTGGATTCCGATGCCTCATTTCAGGTTTACTGTATCCCTTGGACCTTCTTATTGACGATGTAACACAGAAATTGCATCGGAATGAAATGCAAAAGGCACAATGCCGACTTAAGTTCAAAAGGACTGACTCTTCTTACATTCTATGATTTGAACCTTTCCTGTGAGACCAGTTTTAGAATCCCATGCTTCACCTCAGCTTTACTGTATCCCATGGACCTTCTTATTGACGATGAAACACAGAAATTGCATAGGAATTAAATACAAAAGGCACAATGCCGAATTTAGTACAAGAGGACGGACTCTTCTTACATTCTATGATTTAAACCTCTCCTGTGGGACCATTTTTAGATATCGATGCTTCACTTCAGGTTTACTGTATCCCTTGGACCTTCTTATTGATGATGAAACACAGAAATTACATCGGAATTAAAAACAAAAGCTCAATGCTGACTTAAGTACAAAAGACTGATCCTACTTACTCTCTATGTTTTGAATCTTTAATGTGAGACCAGTTTTTGATATCGATGCTTCACTTCTGGTTTACTGTGTCCCTTGGAGCTACTTATTGACGATGAAACACAGAATTTGCATCGGAATTACATACAAAAAGCACAATGCCGACTTAAGTACCAGAAGACTTACTCTTCTGATTGCCTACGTTTTGAGCCTTTTCAGTGAGACCAGGTTTGAATTGCGATGCTTCACTTCAGGTTTACTGTATACATTCGACCTTCTTATTGACGATTAAAGAGAAATTGCAACGGTATTAAATACGAAAAGCACAATGAAGGCTTAAGTACAAGAAGACTGACTCTTCTTACTGCCTATGTTATGAACTATTCCTGTGAGCCCAGTTTTAGATTCCGATGCTTCACTTAAGGTTAACTGTATCCCTTGGACCTTCTTACTGACGATGAAACACAGAAATTGCATAGGAATAAATACAAAAGGCACAATGCCGACATAAGTCCAAGAATACTGACTCTTCTTACTGTCTATGTTTTCAACATTTAATGTAAGACCAGTTTTAGATTGCGATGCTTCACTTAAGGTTTACTGAATCCCTTGGAACTACTTATTGACAATGAAACAGAAATTGCATCGGAATTACATACAAAAGGCACAATCCCGACTTAAGTACAAGAAGACTGACTCCTCTTACAGTCTAAGTTTAGAAACTTTCCTGTGAGACCAGTTTTAGATTCCGATGCTTCACTTCAGGTTTACTGTATCCCTTGGACCTTATTATTGACGATGAAACACAGAAATTGCATCGGAATTAAATACAAAAGGCACAATGCCGACTTAAGAACAAGAAGACTGACTCTTCTAATTGCCTATGCTTTGACCTTTTCCTGTTAGCCCAGTTTTAGATTCAGATGCTTCACTTCAGGTTTACTGTATCCCTTGGACCTTCTTATTGACGATGAAAAACAGAAATTGCATCGGAATTATATACAAAAGGCACAATGCCGACTTAAGTACAATAGGACTGACTCTTCTTACATTAGATGATTTGAGCCTTTCCTGTGAGACCAGTTTTAGATATCGATGCTTCACTTCAGGTTTACTGTATCCCTTGGACCTTCTTATTGACGATGAAACACAGAAATTGCATTGTAATTCAATACAAAAGGCACAATGCCGACTTAAGTACAAGAAGACTGACTCTTCTTACATTGTATGATTTGAGCCTTTCCTGTGAGACCAGTTTTAGATATCGATGCTTAACTTCAGGTTTACTGGATCCCTTGGACCTTCTTATTGACGATGAAACACAGAAATTGAATCGGAAATACAAAAGGCACAATGCCGATTTATGTACAAGAAGACTGACTCTTCTTACTGTCTATGTTTTGAACCTTTCCTGCGAGACCAGATTTGGATTCCGATGCTTCACTTCAGGTTTACTGTATCCCTTGGACTTTCTTATTGACGATGAAACACAGAAATTGCATCAAAATTTAATACAAAAGGCGCAAGGCCGACCTAAGTACAAGAAGACTGACTCTTCTTACTGTCTATATTTGAACCGTTCCTGTTAGACCAGTTTTAGATTCCGATGCTTCTTTTCATGTTTACTGTATCCCGTGGACCTTCTTATTGACAATGACACACAGAAATTGCATCGGAATTAAATACAACAGGCACAATGCCGACATAAGTACAAGAGGACTCACTCTTCTTACATTCTATGATTTGAGCATTTCCTGTGAGACCAGTTTTAGATATCGATGCTTCACTTCAGATTTACTGTTTCCCTTGGACCTTCTTATTGACGATGAAACACAGAAACTGCATCAAAATTTAATACAACAGGCACAATGCTGACATAAGTACAAGAGGACTGACTCTTTTTACTATCTATGTGTTGAGCCTTTCCTGTGAGTCCAGTTTTAGATTTCGATGCTTCACTTCTGGTTTACTGTATCCCTTGGACCTTCTTAATGGCGATGATACACTGAAATTGCATCGGAATTAAATACAAAGGTCATAATGCCGACTTAAGTTAAAGAAGACTGACTCTTACGACAGTCTATGTTTTGAACCTTTCCTGTGAGACCAGTTTCATATTCCGATGCTTCACTTCAGGTATACTGTATACCTTGGAGCTAATTATTGACGATGAAACACAGAATTTGCATCGGAATTACGTACAAAAGGCACAATGCCGACTTAAGTACAAGAAGACTGACTTTTATTACTGCCTATGTTTTGAGCCTTTCCTGTGAGAAAGGTTCAGATTCCCATGCTTCACTTATGGTTTACTGTATCCCTTGGACCTTCTTATTGACGACGATACACTGAAATTGCATTGGAATTAAATCCAAAAGGCACAATGCCGACTTAAGTACAAGTGGACTGACTCTTCTTACATTCTATGATTTGAGCCTTTCCTGTGAGACCAGTTCTAGATATTGATGCTTCACTTCAGGTCCACTGTATCCCTTGGACCTTCTTATTGACGATGAAACATAGAAATTGAATCGGAATTAAATACAAAAAGCACAATGCCGGCGTAAGTACAAGAAGACTGACTCTTCTTACTGTCTGTGTATTGAGCTTTTCCTGTGAGACCAGTTTTAGATTCCGTTGCTTCACTTCAAGTTGTCTGTATCCCTTGGACCTTCTTATTGACGATGAAACACAGAAATTACATTGGAATTCAATACAAAAGGCACAATGCCGACTTAAGTACAAGAAGACTGACTCCTCTTACTGACTATAGTTTGAACAATTCCTGTGAGACCACTTTTAGATTCCGATACTTCACTTCAGGTTACTGTATCCCCTGGACATTCTTATTGACGACGAAACACAGAAATTGCACCGGAATTAAATACAAAAGGCACAATGCCGACTTAAGTACAAGAAGACTGACTCTTCTTACTGTCTATGATTTGAGCCTTTCCTGTGAGGCCAGTTTTAGATTCCGATGATTCACTTCAGGTTTATTATATCCCTTGGATCTTATTATTGACGATGAAACACAGAAGTTGAATCGGAATTAAATACAAAAGGCACAATGCCGACTTAAGAACAAGAAGACTGACTCTTCTAACTGTCTATGCTTTGACGTTTTCCTGTGAGCCCAGTTTTAGATTCAGGTGCTTCACTTCAGGTTTACTGTGTCCCTTCGACCTTCTTATTGACGATGAAACACAGAAATTGCATCGGAATTAAATACAAAAGAAACAATGCTGACTTAAGTACAAGAAGACTGACTCTTCTTATTGTCTATGTTTTGAAACTTTCCTATTAGACCAGATTTACATTCCGATGCTTCACTTCAGGTTTACTGTATCCCTTGGACTTCGTAATGACATGACACACAGAAAATGCATCGGAATTAAATACAAAAGGCACAATGCCGACTTAAGTACAAAAGGACCGACTCTTGTTACATTCTATAATTTGAACATTTCCTGTGAGACCAGTCTTAGATTCCCATGCTTCACTTCAGCTTTACTGTATCCCTTGGACCTTCTTATTGTCGATGAAACACAGAAATTGCATCGGAATTAAATAGAAAAGGCACAATGCCGACTTAAGTACAAGAAGACTGACTCTTCTTACATTGTATGATTTGAGCTTTTCCTGTAAGACCAGTTTTAGATATCGACGCTTCACTTCATGTTTCCTGTATCCCTTGGATCTTCTTGTTGACGATGAGCTACAGAAATTGCATCGGAATTAAATACAAATGGCTCAATGCCGACTTAAGTACAAGAGGACTGACTCTTCTTACTATCTATGTGTTGAGCCTTTCCTGTGAGACCAGTTTTAGATTTCGATGCTTCACTTCTGGTTTACTGTATCCCTTGGACCTTCGTATTGACGATGATACACTGAAATTGCATCGGAATTAAATACAAAGGTCAAAATGCCGACTTAAGTTAAAGAAGACTGACTCTTACGACAGTCTATGTTTTGAACCTTTCCTGTGACACCAGTTTCATATTCCGATGCTTCACTTCAGGTATACTGTATCCCTTGGAGCTAATTATTGACGATGAAACACAGAATTTGCATCGGAATTACGTACAAAAGGCACAATGCCGACTTAAGAACAAGAAGACTGACTGTTATTACTGCCTATGTTTTGAGCCTTTCCTGTGAGACCAGGTTTAGATTCCCATGCTTCACTTCTGGTTTACTGTATCCCTTGGACCTTCTTATTGACGATGATACACTGAAATTGCATCGGAATTAAATCCAAAAGGCACAATGCCGACTTAAGTACTAGTGGACTGACTCTTCTTACATTCTATGATTTGAGCCTTTCCTGTGAGACCAGTTCTAGATATTGATGCTTCACTTCAGGTTTACTGTATCCCTTGGACCTTCTCATTGACGATGAAACACAGAAATTGCATCGGAATTAAATACAAAAGGCACAATGCTCACTTAAGTACAAGAAGAATGACTCTTCTTACTGTTTATGTTAGAAACGTTTCCTGTGAGACTATTTATAGATTCCGATGTTTCACTTTACGTTTTCTGTATACCTTGGACCTACTTATTGACGACGAAACACAGAAATTGCATCGGAATTAAATGCAATAGGCACAATGCCGACTTAAGTACAAGAAGACTGACTCTTCTTACTCTCTATGTTTCAGCCTTTCCTGTTAGACCAGTTTTATGTTCCGATGCTTTACTTCAGGTTAACTGTATCCCTTGGACCTTCTTATTGTCGATGAAACACAGAAATTGAATCGGAATTAAATACAAAAGGCACAATGCTGACTTAAGTACAAGAAGACTGACTCTTCTTACTGTCTGTGTGTTGAGCTTTTCCTGTGAGACCTATTTTAGATTCCGTTGCTTCACTTCAAGTTGTCTGTATCCCTTGGACCTTCTTATTGACGATGAAACACAGAAATTGCATCGGAATTAAATACAAATGGCACAATGCCGACTTAAGTACAAGAAGACTTACTCCTCTTACTGACTATACTTTGAACCCTTTCTGTGAGACCAGTTTTAGATTCCGATGCTTCACTTCAGGTTTACTGTATCCCTTGGACCTTATTATTGACGATGAAACACAGAAATTGCATCGGAACTAAATACAAAAGGCACAATCCCGAATTAAGAACAAGAAGACTGACTCTTCTTACTGTCTATGTTTGAACCTTTCCTGTGAGCCCAGTTTTAGATTCGGATGCTTCACTTCACGTTTACTGTATCCTTTGGACCTTCTTATTGACGATGAAACGCAGAAATTGCATCTGAATTAAATACAAAATTTACAATGCCGACTTAAGTACAATAAGACTGACTCTTCTTACTGTCTATGATTTGAAACTTTGCTGTGAGACCAGTTTCAGATTCCGATGCTTCACATCAGGTTTACTGTATCGCTTGGACGTCTTATTGACAATGAAACACAGAAAATGCATCGGAATTAAATACAAATGGCAAAAAGCCGACGTACGTACAAGAAGACTGACTCTTCTTACTGTCTATATTTGAACCGTTCTTGTGAGACCAGTTTTAGATTGCGATGCTTCTCTTCATGTTTACTGTATCCCTTAGCCCTTCTCATTGACAATGAAACACAGATATTGCATCGGATTTAAATACAAAGGGCACAATGCCGACATAAGTAAAAGAGGACTGACTCTTCTTACATTCTATGATTTGAGCATTTCCTGTGAACCCAGTTTTGGATATCGATGCTTCACTTCAGGTTTACTGTATACCTTGGACCTTCTTATTGACGATAAAACACAGAAGTTGCATTGGAATTCAATACAAAATACACAATGCAGACTTAAGTACAAGAGGACTGACTCCTCTTATTGACTATATTTTGAACAATTCCTGTGAGACCAGTTTTAGATTCCGATACTTCACTTCAGGTTTACTGTATCCCTTGGACATTCGTATTGACGACGAAACACAGAAATTACACCGGAATTAAATACAAAAGGCACAATTCGACTTAAGTACAAGAAGACTGACTCTTCTTACTGTCTATGTTTTGAGCCTTTCCTGTGAGACCAGTTTTAGATTCCAATGCTTCACTTCAGCTTTACTGTATCCCTTGGACCTTCTTATTGACGATGAAACACAGAAATTGCATCGGAATTAAATACAAAAGGCACAATGCAGACTTAAGTACAACAAGACTGTCTCTTCTTACATTGTATGATTTGAACCTTTCCTGTGAGACCTGTTTTAGATATCGATGCTTAACTTCAGGTTTACTGGATCCCTTGGACCTTCTTATTGACGATGAAACCCAGAAATTGAATCGGAAATACAAAAGGCACAATGCCGACTTAAGTACAAGAAGACTGACTCTTCTTACAGTCTATGTTTTGAACCTTTCCTGTGAGACCAGTTTTAGATATCGATGATTGACTTCAGGTTTACTGTATCCCTTGGACCATCTTATTGACGATGAAACACAGAAATCGCATCGGAATTAAAAAAACAAAAAGCACAATGCCGACTTAAGTACGAGAAGACCGACTCTTCTTACTGTCTATGTTTTGAACCTTTCCTGTGAGACTAGTTTTAGATTGTGATGCTTCATTTCAGGTGTACTGTATCCTTTGGCCCTTCTTATTGACGATGAAACACAAAAAATTGCATAGGAATTAAATCCAAAAGGCACAATGCCGACTTAATTACAAGAGAACTGACTCGTCTTACATTCTATGATTTGAGCCTTTCCTGTGAGACCAGTTTTAGTTATAGATGCTTCACTTTAGGTTTACTCTATCCCTTGGACCTTCCTATTGACGATGAAACACAGACATTGCCTCGGAATTAAATACAAAAGGCACAATGCCGACTTAAGTATAAGAAGACTGACTCTTCTTACTGTCTGTGTGTTGAGCTTTTCCTGTGAGACCAGTTTTAGATTCCAATGCTTCACTTCAGCTTTACTGTATCCCTTGGACCTTCTTATTGACGATGAAACACAGAAATTGCATCGGAATTAAATACAAAAGGCACAATACCGACTTAAGTACAAGAAGACTGACTCTTCTTACATTGTATGATTTGAGCCTTTCCTGTGAGACCAGTTTTAGATATCGATGCTTAACTTTAGGTTTACTGGATCCCTTCGACCTTCTTGTTGACGATGAAACCCAGAAATTGAATCGGAAATACAAAAGGCACAATGCCGATTTAAGTACAAGAAGACTGACTCTTCCTACTGTCTATGTTTGAACCTTTCCTGTGAGACCAGATTTAGATTCCGATGCTTCACTTCATGTTGCCTGTATCCCTTGGATCTTCTTGTTGACGATGAGCCACAGAAATTGCATCGGAATTAAATACAAAAGGCTCAATGCCGACTTAAGTACAAGAGGACTGACTCTTCTTACTATCTATGTGTTGAGCCTTTCCTGTGAGATCAGTTTTAGATTTCGATGCTTCACTTCTGGTTTACTGTATCCCTTGGACCTTCGTATTGACGATGATACACTGAAATTGCATCGGAATTAAATACAAAGGTCATAATGCCGACTTAAGTTAAAGAAGACTGACTCTTACGACAGTCTATGTTTTGAACCTTTCCTGTGAGACCAGTTTCATATTCCGATGCTTCACTTCAGGTATACTGTATCCCTTGGAGCTAATTATTGACGATGAAACACAGAATTTGCATCGGAATTACGTACAAAAGGCACAATGCAGACTTAAGTACAAGAAGACTGACTGTTATTACTGCCTATGTTTTGAGCCTTTCCTGTGAGACCAGGTTTAGATTCCCATGCTTCATTTCTGGTTTACTGTATCCCTTGGACCTTCTTATTGACGATGATACACTGAAATTGCATCGGAATTAAATCCAAAAGGCACAATGCCGACTTAAGTACTAGTGGACTGACCTTCTTACATTCTATGATTTGAGCCTTTCCTGTGAGACCAGTTCTAAATATTGATGCTTCACTTCAGGTTTACTGTATCCCTTGGACCTTCTTATTGACGATGAAACACAGAAATTGCATCAGAATTATATACAAAAGGCAAAATGCAGACTTAAGTACAATAGGACTGACTCTTCTTACATTAGATTATTTGAGCCTTTCCTGTGAGACCAGTTTTAGATATCGATGATTCACTTCAGGTTTACTGTATCCCTTGGATTTTCTCATTGACGATGAAACACAGAAATTGCATCGGAATTAAATACAAAAGCACAATGCTCACTTAAGTACAAGAGGACTGACTCTTCTTACTGTTTATGTTAGAAACGTTTCCTGTGAGACTATATATAGATTCCGATGTTTCACTTTAGGTTTTCTGTATACCTTGGACCTACTTATTGACGACGTAACACAGAAATTGCATCGGAATTAAATGCAAAAGCCACAATGCCGACTTAAGTACAACAAGACTGACTCTTCTTACTGTCTGTGCGTTGAGCTTTTCCTGTGAGACCTATTTTAGATTCCGTTGCTTCACTTCAAGTTGTCTGTATCCCTTGGACCTTCTTATTGACGATGAAACACAGAAATTGCATCGGAATTAAATACAAATGGCACAATGCCGACTTAAGTACAAGAAGACTTACTCTTCTTACTGACTATATTTTGAACCCTTCCTGTGAGACCAGTTTTAGATATAGATGATTCACTTCAGGCTTCCTGTATACCATGGACCTTCTTATTGACGATGAAACACAGAAGTTGCAATGGAATTCAATACAAAATACACAATGATGATTTAAGTACAAGAGGACTGACTCTTCTTACATTCAATGATTTGAACATTTCCTGTGAGACCAGTTTTAGATATCGATGCTTCACTTCAGATTTACTGTTTCCCTTGGACCTTCTTATTGACGATGAAACATAGAATTTGTATCGAAATTAAATACAAAAGCTCAATGACGACTTACGTACAAAAGGACTGGCTCCTCTTACATTCTATGATTTGAGCTTTTCCTGTGAGACCAGTTTTAGATCTCGATGCTTCACTTCAGGTTACCTGTATCCCTTGGATCTTCTTGTTGACGGTGAGCCACAGAAATTGCATCGGAATTAAATACAAAAGGCTCAATACGACTTAAGTAAAAGAGGACTGACTCTTCTTACTATCTATGTGTTGAGGCTTTCCTGTGAGACCAGTTTTAGATTTCGATGCTTCACTTCTGGTTTACTGTATCCCTTGGACCTTCGTATTGACGATGATACACTGAAATTGCATCGGAATTAAATGCAAAGGTCATAATGCCGACTTAAGTTAAAGAAGACTGACTCTTACGACAGTCTATGTTTTGAACCTTTCCTGTGAGACCAGTTACATATTCCGATGCTTCACTTCAGGTATACTGTATCCCTAGGAGCTAATTATTGACGATGAAACACAGAAATTGCATCGGAATTAAATACAAAAGACACAATGCTCACTTAAGTACAAGAAGTCTGACTCTTTTTACTGTTTATGTTAGAAACGTTTCCTGTGAGACTATTTATAGATTCCGATGTTTCACTTTAGGTTTTCTGTATACCTTGGACCTACTTATTGACGACGAAACACAGAGATGGCATCGGAATTAAATGCAAAAGGCACAATGCCGACTTAAGTACAAGAAGACTGACTCTTCTTACTGTCTATGTTTCAGCCTTTCCTGTTAGACCAGTTTTATATTCCGATACTTCACTTCAGGTTAACTGTATCCCTAGGACCTTCTTATTGACGATGAAACACAGAAATTGAATCGGAATTTAATACAAAAGGCACAATGCTGACTTAAGTACAAGAAGACTGACTCTTCTTACTGTCTGTGTGTTGAGCTTTTCCTGTGAGACCTATTTTAGATTCCGTTGCTTCACTTCAAGTTGTCTCCATCCCTTGGACCTTCTTATTGACGATGAAACACAGAAATTGCATCGGAATAAAATACAAGTGGCACAATGCCGACTTAAGTACAAGAAGACTTACTCCTCTTACTGACTAGATTTTGAACCCTTCCTGTGAAACCAGTTTTAGATTCCGATACTTCACTTCAGGTTTACTGTATCCCTTGGACCTTATTATTGACGATGAAACACAGAAATTGCAACGGAACTAAATACAAAAGGCACAATCCCGAATTAAAACAAGAAGACTGACTCTTCTTACTCTCTATGTTCGAACCTTTCCTGTGAGCCCAGTTTTAGATTCAGATGCTTCACTTCACGTTTACTGTATCCTTTGGACCTTCTTATTGACGATGAAACACAGAAATTCCATCTGAATTAAATACAGAAGGTACAATGCCGACTTAAGTACAAGAAGACTGACTCTTCTTTCTGTCTATGATTTGAAACTTTGCTGTGAGACCAGTTTTAGATTCCGATGCTTCACATCAGGTTTACTGTATCGCTTGGACGTCTTATTGACAATGAAACACAGAAAATGCATCGGAATTAACTACAAAAGGCAAAAAGACGACTTACGTACAAGAAGTCTGACTCTTCTTACTGTCTATATTTGAACCGTTCCTGTGAGACCTGTTTTAGATTGCGATGCTTCTCTTCATGTTTACTGTTCCCCTTAACCCTTCTTATTGACAATGAAACACAGAAATTGCATCGGAATTAAATACAATGGGCACAATGCCGACATAAGTAAAAGAGGACTGACTCTTCTTACATTCTATGATTTGAGCCTTTCCTGTGAGACCAGTTTTAGATATCGATGCTTCACTTCAGGTTTACTGTATACCTTGGACCTTCTTATTGACGATGAAACACAGCAGTTGCATTGGAATTCAATACAAAATACACAATGAAGACTTAAGTACAAGAGTACTGACTCCTCTTACTGACTATATTTTGAACAATTCCTGTGAGACCAGTTTTAGATTCCGATACTTCACTTCAGGTTTACCGTATCCCTTGGACATTCGTATTGACGACGAAACACAGAAATTGCACCGGAATTAAATACAAAAGTCACAATTCGACTTAAGTACAAGAAGACTGACTCTTCTTACTGTCTATGTTTTGAGCCTTTCCTGTGGGACCAGTTTTAGATTCCAATGCTTCACTTCAGCTTTACTGTATCCCTTGGACCTTCTTATTGACGATGAAACACAGAAATTGCATCGGAATTAAATACAAAAGGCACAATGCCGACTTAAGTACAAGAAGACTGACTCTTCTTACTGTCTACATTTGAATCGTTCCTGTTAGACCAGTTTTAGATTCCGATGCTTCTCTTCATGTTTACTGTATCCCTTGTACCTTCTTATTGACAATGGAACGCAGAACTTGCATCGGAATTAAATACAACAGGCACAATGCCGACATAAGTACAAGAGGACTGACTCTTCTTACATTCTATGATTTGAGCCTTTCCTGTGAGACCAGTTTTAGATATCGATGCCTCACTTCAAGTTTACTGTATCCCTTGGACCTTCTTATTGACGGTGAAACACAGAAATTGCATCGGAATTAAATACAAAGGTGACAATGCTGACATAATTACAAGAAGACTGACTCTTATTACTGTCTATGTTTTGAACCTTTGCTGTGAGACCAGTTTTAAATTCCGATGCTTCACATCATGCTTACTATATCCTTTGGACCTGCTTATTGACAATGAAACACAGAAATTACATCTGAATTAAATACAAAAGGCACAATGCCGACATAAGTACAAGAGGACTGACTCTTCCTACATTCTATAATGAGAGCCATTCCTGTGAGACCAGTTATAGGTATCGATCTTTCACTTCAGGTTTACTGTATCCCTTGGACCTTCTAATTGGCGATGAAACACAGAAATTGCATCGGAATTAAATACAAAATGCACAATGCCGACTTAAGAACAAGAAGACTGACTCTTCTTACTGTCTATGTTTGAACCTTTCCGGTGAGACCTGTTTTAGATTCCGATGCTTCACTTCAGGTTTACTGTATCCCTTGGACTTCGTTTTGACAATGACACACAGAAAATGCATGGGAATTAAATACAAAAGGGACAATGCCGACTTAAGTACAAGAAGACTGACTCTTCTTACATGGTATGATTTAAGCCTTTCCTGTGAGACCTGTTTTGGATATCGATGTTTCACTTCAGGTTTACTGTATCCCTTGGACATACTTATTGACGATGAAAGACAGAAATTGCATCGGAATTAAATACAAAAGGCACAATGCCAACTTAAGAACAAGAAACTGACTCTTCTTACTGTCAATGTTTGACCCTTTCCTGTGAGACCAGTTTTAGATTCCGATGCATCACTTCAGGTTAACTGTATCCCTTGGACCTTCTTATTGACGATGAAGCACAGAAATTACATCCGAATTAAATACAAAAGCACAATGCCGACTTAAGTACAAGTAGACTGACACTTCTAACTGTCTATGTTTTGAACCTATAATGTGAGACCAGTTTTAGATATCGATGCTACACTTCAGGGTTACTGTATCCCTTGGACCTTCTTATTGACAATGAAACACAGATATTGCATCGGAATTCAATACAAAAGGCACAATGCCGACATAAGTACAAGAGGACTGACTCGTCTTACATTCTATGATTTCAGCATTTCTTGTGGGACCAGTATTAGATATCGATGCTTCACTTCAGGTTTACTGTATCCCTTGGACCTTCTTATTGACGATGAAACACAGATATTGCATCGGAATTCAATACAAAAGGCACAATGACGACTTAAGTACAAGAACACTGACTCTTCTTACAGTCTATGTTTTGAACCTTTCCTGTGAGACCAGTTTTAGATTCCGATGCTTCACTTCATTTTTGCTGTATCCCTTACACCTTCTTATTGACGATGAAACACAGAAATTGCATCGGAATTAAATTCAAAAGCACAATGACGACTTAAGTACAAGAAGACAGACTCTTCTTACTGTCTATGTTTGAACCGTTCCTGTGAGACCAGTTTTTTATTCCGATGCTTCACTTCTGGTTTACTGTATCCCTTGGACCATCTTATTGACGATGAGACACAGAATTTGCATCGGAATTAAATACAAAAGGCACAATGCCGACATTAGTACAAGAAGACTAACTCTTCCTACTGTCTATGATTGGAACCTATCCTGTGAGACCAAATTTAGATTCCGATGCTTTACTTCCCGTGTACTGTATCGCTTGGACCTTCTTATTGACGATGAAATGCAGAAATTGCATCGGAATTAAATACAAAAGGCACAATGCCTACTTACGTACAAGGAGACTGACTCTTCTCACTGTCTATGTTTTGAACCTTTCCTGTGTGGCCAGTTTTAGATTCCGATACTTCACTTGTGGTTTACTGTATCCCTTGGACCTTGTTATTGACGATGAAGCACAGAAATTACATCGGAATTAAATACAAAAGGCACAATGCCGACATAAGTACAAGAAGACTGACACTTCTTACTGTCTATGTTTTGAACCTTTAATGTGAGACCATTTTTAGATTGCGATACTTCACTTCAGGTTTACTGTATCCCTTGGAGCTACTTATTGACGATGAAATACAGAAATTGCATCGGAATTACATACAAAAGGCACAGTGCCGTCTTAAGTACAAGAGGACTGACTCTTCTTACTGCCTATGTGTTGAGCCTTTCCTGTGAGACCAGTTTTGGATATAGATGCTACACTTCAGGTTTACTGTATCCCTTGGACCTTCTTGTTGACAATGATACACAGAAATTTAATCGGAATTAAATACAAAAGGCACAATGCCGACTTAAGTACAAGTACACTGACTCTTCTTACAGTCTATGTTTTGAACCTTTCCTGTAAAACCAGTTTTAGATTCCGATGCTTCACTTCATTTTTGCTGTATCCCTTGGACCTTCTTACTGCCGATGAAACACAGAAATTGCATCGGAAATAAATACAAAAGCACAATGCCGACTTAAGTACAACAAGACTGACTCTTCTTACTCTCTATGTTTGAACCCTTCCTGTGAGACCGGTTTTTTATTCCGATGCTTCACTTCTGGTTTACTGTATCCCTTGGACCATCTTATTTACATTGAAACACAGAATTTACATCGGAATTAAATACAAAAGACACAATGCCGACATAAGTACAAGAAGACTGACTCTTCTTACTGTCTATGTTTTGAACCTTTCCTGTGAGACCAGTATTAGATTCCGATGCGTCACTTCATGTTTACTGTATCCCTTGGACATTCTTATTGACCATGAAACACAGAAATTGCATCGGAATTAAATACAAAATCTCAATGCCAACTTAAGTACAAGAAGACCGACTCTTCTTGCTGTCTATGTTTTGAACCTTTCCTGTGAGACCAGTAATAGATTCCGCTTCTTCACTTCATGTTTACTGTATCCCGTGGACCATCTTATTGACGATGAAACACAGAAATTGCAACAGAATTAAATACAAAAGCTCATTGCCAACTTACGTGCAAGAGGACTGACTCTTCTTACATTCTATGATTTGAGCTGTTCCTGTGAGACCAGTTTAAGATATCTATGCTTCACTTCAGGTTTTCTATATCCCATGGACCTCCTTGTTGACATCGAACCACAGAAATTGCATCGGAATTAAATAAAAAAGGCACAATGTTGATTTAAGGACTAGAAGACTGACTCTTCTTACTGTCTATGTTTGAATCTTTCCCGTGAGACCAGTTTTAGATTCCGATGCTTCACTTCAGGTTTTCTGTATCCCTTGGACCTTCTTATTGACGATGAAACACAGAAATTGCATAGGAATTAAATACAAAAGGCACAATGCCGACAGAAGTACAAGAAGACTGACTCTTCTTACTGTCTATGGTTTGATCCATTCCTGTGAGACCAGTTTTAGATTCCGGTGCTTCACTTCAGGTTTCCTGTATCCCTTGGACCTTCTTATTGACAATGGAACACAGATATTGCATCGGAATTAAGTACAAAAATCACAGTGCTGACTTAAGTACAAGAAGACAGACTCTTCTTACTATGTATGTGTTGAGCCTTTCCTGTGAGACCAGTTTTAGATTCTGATGCTTCACTTCAGGTTTACTGTATCCCTTATACCTTCTTATTGAAGATGAAATACAGAAATTGCATCGGAATTAAATCCAAAAGACACAATGCCGACTTAAGTACAAGTAGACTGACTCTTCTTACTGTCTATGTTTTGAACCTTTACTGTAAGAGCAGTTTTGGATTCCTATGCCTCACTTCAGGTTTACTGTATCCCTTGGACCTCCTTACTGACGATGACACACAGAGATTGCATCGGAATTAGATACAAAAGGCACAATGCCGACTTAAGTACAAGAAGACTGACTCTTCTTACTGTCTATGTTTGAATCTTTCCCGTGAGACCAGTTTTAGATTCCGATTCTCCGCTTAAAGTTTTCTGTATCCATTGGACCTTCTTATTGACGATGTAACACTGAAATTGCATGGGAATTAAATACAAATGGCACAATGCAGACTTAAGTACAAGAAGACTGTCTCTTCTTCCTGTCTATGATTTGAGCCTTTCCTGTGAGACTAGTTTTTGTTCCCAATGCTTCTCTTCAGGTTTAATGTAATCCTTGGACCTTCTTATTGACGATGAAACACAGAATTTGCATTTGAACTAAATACATAATTCACTATGCCGACTTAAGTACAAGAAGACTGACTCTTACTACTGTCTATGTGGTGAGCCGTTTCTGTGAGACCAGTTTCATATTCTAAAGCTTCACTTCAGGTTTACTGTATCCCTTGGACCATCTTATTGACGATGAGACACAGAATTTGCATCGGAATTAAATACAAAAGACACAATGCCGATATTAGTACAAGAAGACTAACTCTTCTTACTGTCTATGTTTGGAACCTTTCCTGTGAGACCAAATTTAGATTCCGATGCTTTACTTCCCGTTTACTGTATCGCTTGGACCTTCTTATTGACGATGAAATGCAGAAATTGCATCGGAATTAAATACAAAAGGCACAATGCCGACTTACGTACAAGGAGACTGACTCTTCTCACTGTCTATGTTTTGAACCTTTCCTGTGTGACCAGTTTTAGATTCCGATACTTCACTTGTGGTTAACTGTATCCCTTGGACCTTGTTATTGACGATGAAGCACAGAAATTACATCGGAATTAAATACAAAAGGCACAATGCCGACATAAGTACAAGAAGACTGACTCTTCTTACTGTCTATGTTTTGAACCTTTAATGTGAGACCAGTTTTAGATTGCGATACTTCACTTCAGGTTTACTGTATCCCTTGGAGCTACTTATTGACGATGAAATACAGAAATTGCATCGGAATTACATACAAAAGGCACAGTGCCGTCTTAAGTACAAGAGGACTGACTCTTCTTACTGCCTATGTGTTGAGCCTTTCCTGTGAGACCAGTTTTAGATATAGATGCTACACTTCAGGTTTACTGTATCCCTTGGACCTTCTTGTTGACAATGATACACAGAAATTTAATCGGAATTAAATACAAAAGGCACAATGCCGACTTAAGTACAAGAGGACTGGCTCTTCTTACATTCTTTGATTTGAGCATTTCTTGTGGGACCAGTTTTAGATATCGATGCTTCACTTCTGGTTTACTGTATCCCTTCGACCTTCTTATTGACGATGAAACACAGATATTGCATCGGAATTCAATACAAACGGCACAATAACGACTTAAGTACAAGAACACTGACTCTTCTTACAGTCTATGTTTGAACCTTTCCTGTAAAACCAGTTTTAGATTCCGATGCTTCACTTCATTTTTGCTGTATCCCGTGGACCATCTTATTGACGATGAAACACAGAAATTGCAACAGAATTAAATACAAAAGCTCATTGCCAACTTCCGTGCAAGAGGACTGACTCTTCTTACATTCTATGATTTGAGCTGTTCCTGTGAGACCAGTTTAAGATATCTATGCTTCACTTCAGGTTTTCTATATCCCATGGACCTCCTTGTTGACATCGAACCACAGAAATTGCATCGGAATTAAATACAAAAGGCACAATGTTGATTTAAGTACTAGAAGACTGACTCTTCTTACTGTCTATGTTTGAATCTTTCCCGTGAGACCAGTTTTAGATTCCGATGCTTCACTTCAGGTTTTCTGTATCCCTTGGACCTTCTTATTGACGATGAAAGACAGAAATTGCATCGGAATTAAATACAAAATTCACAATGCCGACTTAAGTATAAGAAGACAAACTATTCTTACTGTCTATGTGTTGAGCCTTTCCTGTGAGACCAGTTTTAGATTCTGATGCTTCACTTCAGGTTTACTGTATCCCTTATACCTTCTTATTGAAGATGAAATACAGAAATTGCATCGGAATTAAATACAAATGGCACAATGCATACTTAAGTACAAGAAGACTGACTCTTCTTCCTGTCTATGATTTGAGCCTTTCCTGTGAGACTAGTTTTTGTTCCCAATGCTTCTCTTCAGGTTTAATGTAATCCTTGGACCTTCTTATTGACGATGAAACACAGAATTTGCATTTGAATTAAATACATAATTCACAATGCCGACTTAAGTACAAGAAGACTGACTCTTACTACTGTCTATGTGGTGAGCTGTTTCTGTGAGACCAGTTTTATATTCTAAAGCTTCACTTCAGGTTTACTCTATCCCTTGGACCTTCTTATTGACGATGAAACACACAAATTGCATCGGAATTAAATACAAAAGGCACAATGCCGACTTCAGTACAAGAAGACTGACTCTTCTTACTGTCTATGTTTTGAACCTTTCCTGTGAGACCAGTTTTAGATTCCGATGCTCCACTTCATTTTTACTGTATCCCTTGGACCTTCTTTTTGACGATGAAACACAGAAATTGCATCGAAATTAAATACAAAAGGCGCAATGCCGACTTAAGTACAAGAGGCCTGACTCTTCTTATATTCTACAATGTGAGCCTCTCCTGTGAGACCAGTTATTGATATCGATGTTTCACTTCAGGTTTACTGTATCACTTGGACCTTCTTATTGACGATTAAACACAGAAATTGCATCGGAATTACATACAAAAGGCACAATGCCGACTTAAGTACAAGACGACTGATTCTTCTTACTGCCTATGTTTTGAACCTTTCCTGTGAGACCAGTTTTAGATATCGATGCTACACTTCAGGTTTACTGTATCCCTTGGACCTTCTTATTGAGAATGAAACACAGAAATTTCATCGGAATTAAATACAAAAGGCACATTGCCGACTTAAGTACAAGAGGACTGACTCTTCTTACATTCTATGATTTGAGCATTTCTTGTGGGACCAGTTTTAGATTCCGATGTTTCACTTCAGGTTTAATGTATCCCTTGGAGCTACTTGTTGACGATGAAACACAGAATTTGCATCGGAATTACATACAATATACACAATGTCGACTTAAGTACAAGAAGACTGACTCTTCTTACTGCCTATATTTTGAGCCTTTCCTGTGATACCAGTTTTTGATTCCGATGCTTCACTTCAGGTTTACTGTATCCATTGGACATTCTTATTGACGATGAAACAGAAATTGCATCGGAATTAAATACAAAAGGGACAATGCCGACTAAAGTACAAGAGGACTGGCTCTTCTTATATTCTATGATTTGAGCCTTTCCTGTGAGACCACTTTTAGATATCGATGCATCACTTCAGGTTTATTGTATCCCTTGGACCTTTTTATTGACGATGAAACACAGACGTTGCACCCGAATTAAATACAAAAGGCACAATGCCGACTTAAGTACAAGAAGACTGACTCTTCTTAGTGTCTGTTTTCAACCTTTCCTTTGAGACCAGATCTAGATTCCGATGCTCACTTCAGGTTTACTGTATCCTAAGACCTACTTATTGATGATGAAACATAGATATTGCATCGGAATTAAACACAAAAGGCTCAATGCCGACTTAAGTACAAGAGGACTGACTCTTCTTACATTGTATGATTTGAGCCTTTCTTGTGAGTCCAGTTTTTAATATCGATGCCTCACGTCAGGTTTACAGTATTCCTTGGACCTTCTTATTGACGATGAAACACAGAAATTGCATCGTAATTAAATACAAAAGGCACAATGCCGACATCAGTACAAGAAGACTGACTCATCTTACTGTCTATGTTTTGAGCCTTTCCTGTGAGACCCATTTTAGATTCCGATGCTTCACATCAGGTTTACTGTATCCCTTAGACCATCTTAATGACGACGACACACAGAAATTGCATCGGAATTTTATACAAAAGGCACAATGCCGACTTAAATACAAGAAGACTGTCTCTTCTTACTGCCTATGCTTTAAACCTTTATTGTGAGACTAGTTTTGGATTCCGATTCTTTACTTCAGGTTTACTGTATCCCTTGGACGTTCTTATTGACGATGAAACACAGAAATTGCATCAGATTTCATGCAAAAGGCACAATGCCCACTTAAGGACAAGAAGACTGAATCTTCTTACTGTGTATGTATTGAACCTTCATTGTGAGACCAGTTTTAGATTCCGATGCTTCACTTCAAGTTTACTGTATCCCTTGGACCTTCTTATTGACGATGAATCACGGAAAATGCATCGGAAGTAAATACAAAAGGCACAATGCCGACTTAAGTACAAGAAGACTTACTCTGGTTACTGTCTATGTTTTAACCTTTCCTGTGAGACCAGGTTTTGATTCCGATGCTTCACCTCAGGTTTATTGTATCCCTTGGACCTTCTTATTGACGATGAAACACAGAAATTACATCGGAATTAAATACAAAAGGCACAATGCCGACTTAAGTACAAGAGGACTGACTCTTCTTACATTCTACGATTTGAGCCTTTCCTGTGAGACCAGTTTTAGATTCCGATGCTGAACTTCAGTTTTACTGTACCCCTTGGACCTTCATATTGACGATGAAGCACAGAAATTGCGTCGGAATTAAATACAAAAGGGACAATGCCGACTTAAGTACAAGAGGACTGACTCTTCTTACATTCTATGATTTGAGCCTTTACTGTGAGACCTGTTTTAGATATCGATGTTTCGCTTCAGGTTTACTGTATCCCTTGGACCTTCATATTGACGATGAAACACAGTCATTGCATCGGAAATAAATACAAAGGGCACAATGCCGACTTAAGTACAAGAAGACAGACTCTTCTTACTGTCTATGTTTTGAACCTTTCCTGTGAGACCAGATATAGATTCCAATGCTTCACTTCAGGTTTACTGTATCCCTTGGACCTTCTTATTGACGATGAAACACAGAAGTTGCATCGGAATGAAATACAAAAAGCTTAATGGCGACTTACGTACAAGAGGATTGACTCTTCTTGCATTGTATGATTTGCGCCTTTCCTGTGAGACCAGTTTTAGATATCGATGCTTCACTTCAGGTTTACTGTATTCCTTGGACCTTCATATTGACGATGAAACACAGAAATTGCATCGGAATTAAATACAAAAGGCACAATGCTGACTTAAGTACAAGAAGACTGACGCTCTTACTGTGTATGCTTTGAGCCTTTCCTGTGAGACCAGTTTTAGATTCTGTAATATTCCTTTATATTCTATGAATTATTCTGATACAATTCTACCCTTGAATGACGTTTACAAATGTTCTATCTTCATACTCGCAGAATCCACGCGCAAAATAGTTTCATACAATAGCTATGCCATGAACGCATAAGTATTCTTTGTAGTACTCTCTCTGGTGGTTGTTAGAAAAAAAAAGAAAGAGAGCTTCCGAGATGGTCTTCGTGCCGATTAGCCTGAGCTTGGTTTGGAAGAACTGTAATCTGATTATTGAGATTTATCACAGAAGATAACTGATACGAACTGTACGATTAAAAGGAAATATATATAGACAGCTCCTTCAAAAAAAAAAAAAGGTGTGTATTTTAAATATGAGAATTAATGATATTTATCGATATATTGCGTAGTTGTTAATCAGAAGGGAACTTCCGAAAGACTGGATACGAACCTGCATTTAATAATCCAAGAGCTCCATTACTTCTTCGGAAGGTTAAACTTCATCAATGCCAAATATCCGCTTGATATGAGGTTTCCCGACTGATTATACAACGCTCCCAAAATTACGAGGCATTTTATTTGTACAGATTAGCAGACTGCCGCAAAGCACGAGCCTGCAGAGAAGAAGAATCATCGCTTGATTTCATTCTAACAAGTAAAATTTCAGAATCATTTTGAGTGACTGAGCTATGACTGTATTTCCTATCATGAATGATTGATTGCTCGAACGAATTGAGAGCTACAGAATTACGAAGAATAGAAAGAAAGAAGGAAAAAATTACAGTGGCGCCAGTGTGACAGGACTCTCTTGGATTGTTATATAATATATGTATTTTTTGTTTCATGAAAACCAACGAGAACGAGAGGTAACTAATCTGAAGAGAGATTCGGTGCCCATAGTAAAAGATTGCTGATACCAAGAAACGATTTCAACTATTGGACAACACCGAGACTACAGAACAAGGCCAGAGAAATCTAATTTTTTTTATCCTGTAGTAAAAATAGTTTGAAATCAATTTAGAAAGAACTTTTTTCCAGATAGTAGTTAGATTGTAGAACTGTATATTGTGTGATTTTCGTATCTGAACATTGAACTTTATACCATCTGTGAAGTAATTTGAAAGTGAAGTGTGTCTACGACAGTAAATTTGAAACTGTATTTAGTGACTGGAACCTGATATTGACAGTTATTTAATGGTATTGACTAGAGCGGCATTTAAAATGTCATTGAATCAGCAATGAGACGTGCAACAGCCTTCAGCTGTTTGCGCAGGAGCAGAGGCCACGGATAACAATTCTGAGACTGTTGTGGCTAGCGGTAGCAATATAAATAATCCCACTGGTTCAGAAAACATGCATACAACAGCTGATCAGGCTGTTGTTGACACATTAGTTGTTATTATGCAACAGCTGTCTCTATTAGCCGAAGGCCAAGCGGAGATAAAACGAGACTTATCCGTTATACAAAATGAACTCCATAATCGATTAGCCGAAAATCAAACAGAATTACAAAATCAGTTAAGAGCAACCTTTACCGAATTAGATCAGAGATTGAATACCCAGACACAGGAAATAAAAGAACAGGCAGAAAGGACCGAACAGAATCTTGTTGCTCAAATTGAGCAGGTCCGCCGACAATTCCAAGAAAACAATAGTAAATTAAAAGCGGAACTAACCGAATATGTATCCGTCAAAATTGACACGACACAAAAACAAGTAGAACTGTTTCCTCAAGTAATACAAGCTCAAGAGGACATACAGTGTTCCGTAGCTATGATACCAGAAATTACAGAATCCCAAGAAAATCTAAAGAAGCAATTTGACGAAGTGAAGGAAAAACAGGAGACAGTGGAACATAGAATGAATGTACTTGCGGGAAAGTTTTCAGAAATGACATTAGAGCGGCAAAATTCTCCTTCGGAAACGATAGAAGAAACTGTGAAAGTGGCTTTACAGTCAATTTCAGAGATTTCCGAGGATAATTTTTTTAACAAAGGGTTAAAGGAAGTTTGAGAACAACTTGGCGAAGAATTCTCGCGTTGGAAAGAAAATATCGAAAGATCACTAAATCTCTCGCAGCAGGATTTAGAAACAGCGAGAAGTAGGAAACAAAACTCTCAATCTGCGCGTGACATTCCGTCCACGTCAAGATCCGATGTAGATAGAACTGGAACATCACAAGTTAGATTGGATATAACGGAGAGCCACAGGGAAAAGTACGAACAGGATGATTTTTGGAATCTTAGTACCGTTGAGGAGAAGATGATTAAACAGAGACAATTTCAAATCTTTAACCCTGACAAAAAGAATGTTCATCCTGTAGTCTTTATTCGAAGTTTCAGAGGTCTATTTCCACGATCTTGGACAGAATGGCAAAAGATTAGTTTTGTATCTGGATATATACAAGGAACAGGAGAATTGTGGGCATCCGAACAAACATCTTCTTGTAAATGTTACAAAGAATTTGAGCAGGCTTTTCTAGCAAAATATTGGTCTGCTGGAATACAAGAAAGACTTAGGCAGGAAGTATTATATCCTGAGCCTTTCTCATTTTCTAGAGGATCTCTAAAGAGATATTTTGAGAAATACATTAATAAATCTTTGTATTGGGATGTACCGATTCCTTTGCCGGATATACTTAGAATACTCAAGTCCAGACTACCCACCATTATAAGGAATTAGCTGTTATATATAAATGGTAAGGATATAGACTCATTTATGACTACGCTTGATCATATTGATATAATTGAGGAGGACAATAAAAGGGCAAGAGAAATGTCATATCAAAGAAGAGCAACAGAAGCGAATCCGAGCTGCAACTCGAGTGGGAATGGCAGTAATGGTAGCAGTAACAATAATCATAACCAACTACACTCTCTGAGGAGACTTAGAAATGGACAAAATGCAAACAATAATTATTACCATAATGGAAACTTTAGTAATGGTGCAGCGAGGGGCTATTTTAGGAACAATAGGAATTTTAATCGGTATAATCCAATGTATGGCAACACAGGACAGTTCTACCAACACCAGCAAAACAACAACAATAATTACACGAATCAAGCAAGGCAATATAGTCAGAATTCACCACAACAACTGATAATCACTGAAGTAGCTGAAGAGACAAATACCAATCAGACCAATAATCAGTCAAACTAAACATGACCGCATCGTGCCCCGGAGGAGCGGTCAGGGGATCTGTTAGGGGCGAAACAGTAAAATTACAATTGTTAAGATATAATGATGGTGAGCTGTTGACTGAAGAGTTAACAAAGGATTTAATAACGTGTCATAATGACAGATCGAGTGTTCCGGTATCGGAAGTATGTGTTGAAATAGAGGAAGTTCCAACGAATGTGATATTGGACACCGCCGCTTCCGCCAATGTCATCTCAGGCGCTCTTTTTCGGAGAATTATTAGGAAGAAGAAGGTACCAATTTTGCCAGTACAGAACTGCAAAATCATCGGAGCTGTTGGAGCACGCTCTCCCAATGTCAAAATACAAACACAATTAGAGATGAAAATGGGAAATGTAGCAATAAAATGCACGTTCCTTGTAGTGGAGAAGTTATTAGTGGACTGTATTCTTGGTATTGGGAGTATGCAGGAGTACGATTGTCAGATAGATTTTTTGGAAGGAATAGTTAAATTTAGGTTAAATGGAGAAGAGATAGCACTGGATTTAAGTTGAAAGGAAACTGTGCATGAGAAATATTGTCGCAGTGCCATAATTCAATTAATTGACACTACAAACGGTCGTTGGAAGGAGTTTTCAAAGGATTTGATACAACAGGAGGACTTTAACCAAACAACAATGATAAAAGCTAGTGAATCAAATCACCTTACCGGAGAACAAAGGCAGCAGCTTCATTATTTGTTAGAGGCATATGAAGAGATTTTTGATGAGAAACCAGGAATTATTAAAGGGTATATTTGTCACCTACAAGTGAAGCCACATCAGACTTACTGTTACACACACTATCCGATCCCCTGGCGTTTAAAACAATCTGTTCAAAGGGAGATAAATAGAATGTTAGAATGGAACTTGATTGAGCCATCAACTAGTCCATATTGTTCTCCGCTCTAAGTCGTTCCAAAACCTGGAGGCAACGTAAGAAAGGTATGAAGACCAGAATTGAAAATGGGAGGAAAAGATTCGACTCGCACTTGTCAATTTAACTAAAAAGGCAATACAACGGAAATTGACATATGAAAAACGTATTCACCGGATTCAGACGTTTCATCTTGGAGAAAAGGTTTTATTGAGGCGACACATCCATTCCTCGAAACTGATGAAGAACATAAAGAAATGGAATATTATTTATACAGGACCATATGTTATTGTAAATATACCAAATCCTGGATCATACTTGTTCGTATATCCCGAATTGAAAAGAATAAGGGGATTGTTCCCGCATAATGATATTAAGAAATTTTTTGAAGGATCGTAGATCTGTGATACCAAATATGGAGAAGAATTTAGAGTGGAATTCGATTATGAGTCGAATGTGTATATAAATATCAAGAAGTTTATGTTGTCTAGAGGTTAAGAGACAGTGAGATTACTCCTGTGATAGGTTAAGAGGCAGTGAGATTACTCCTGTGATAGGTTAAGAGGCAGTGAGATTACTCCTGTGATAGGTTAAGAGACAGTGAGATTGCTCCTGTGATAGGTTAAGAGACAGTGAGATTACTCCTGTGATAGGTTAAGAGACAGTGAGATTGCTCCTGTGATAGGTTAAGAGACAGTGAGATTACTCCTGTGATAGGTTAAGAGACAGTGAGATTACTCCTGTGATAGGTTAAGACAGTAACATTACTCCTGTGATAGTTTAGCACAAAATTTTTCAGATAGGTAGAAGAATTTGTTAATTACTAGTGTTTGTAAGTGTGGACTATGAGCAGAAGCCACAATGAAAGTGCATCTACATTTCCTCAAGACACGGCACTTATGTGAGAATTGCGTGTGAAACTTGAACAGTGTGGGATATGTATTTAAATACGCTGTGTGTATGATGTGCGCTGTTCGCGCAAGAAAACAAATGAACTGTGAAATGAAGCAACAGTCGATAATGTCACTGTTGCAAACAATTGATGAAACTCTCTGGTTGCGCGAGAGAAAATTATTATAATTTTTAGATTTTTCATTATGCCTTCTTTACCAGGAGAATTAATTTAAGAATTTTAACTAACATTTTAAGAATAGCAGTTTGTGTGTTTCATATTATGGACATAACTGTTGAAATATATTTCCATAAATGTTCATGAGAGGATGAAGAAGATTCTGCGATTGGATGATTTGTTAAATGAACATACGTCATCATTAATGATATTTATTTGCAAGTGGATCTATAAGTCAATTAATAATAAGAATAATAAAAAATTTTCAAATTATTCCTTTTGTGGAGTCAGTGTCATATGCCTATGTTTCAAATTTTTCATTAGGTGTAAACTTAAATTTTATTCATAATTTCGTAATTGAAAGCAAACCTCGGACAGTTTCAATGCTATACTTCCACCTGCACTATAACAAAACGAAGATTAGATTAAAATTTTTTTGAGAGGGATACATTCGATAAGAGCTACAACAAAATTTAAATGCCCACAGTCTATTTGGCAATGTTTTGGACCATCAGCAGTTGTAATGCAAAACAACTTTGGTATTGAGGACTACAAAAAATTTCGTGATTGTCAGGACTGATGGATGTTCCAGTCTAGTACAGATGGAAGAATATAAAAATCCACTCCAATTTTGAGTTCAACGACGAAATATGGACTTCGTTGCCTTAATCCACTCTCTTCCAGGGATTTATTCAGTCAGAACCTTTTCTTATTCCACTTTAAACCTGTTTCATGTTCACGTCCCGGACCATCTGTTCCTGAGATCATCTTCCTGTTTCTACGGCACATTACCAGCTTCTATCCTGTACCATAAGCCATCGCCTGTCCTCCGTGCCGCATCCACCAAACGCTGTACGTCGCCTACCCGGTGTCCGTACCCAGTGTTCCTGTTCCATCGACTTCACAACGAGATCGCCGGCTACATCGTCGAAAGAAGAATTTAAAAAAAATTTTTTTTGAGCAACATTGTAAATATTTTTTTTGGCTATGAGGCACTTTTCCGTCGCTCTAATCTATAGAGTAATTTCAATATTACTGGATTTAGGCTTTCCTATCTTCTTTAGTACCTGAGCTGGGGTCTATTCTTCCGGGTTTTCCAGGATTTCCCTGTGAAGGCCAGTTTCCAAATGGGTATACCTTTTTCGTAATTACACCAATCTACATCTTCCCTGGTTATGTACTCGGGATCCGGGTATACCCTGGTACATGTAAAAGCTACAGCTTAGGTATTCTTGTAACTTATTGTCTTAACATGTTACCCATACTCTCTATAGTAAAATTCTGCTAATTCAAAATATTCCTCTTTTGAATAAACAACCCAACAATTTTTTTCTGTTAGCTCGCAAAGTGTATTATCATTAACTTCGCTCGCTGCGAGGGGCAATTGTAATATCTCTTTATATTCTATGAATTATTCTGATACAATTCTACCCTTGAATGACGTTTACAAACTTTCTATCTTCATACTCGCAGAATCCATGCGCAAAATAGTTTCATACAATAGCTATGCCATGAGCACATAAGTATTCTTTGTAGTACTCTCTCTGGTGGTTGTTAGAAAAAAAAAGAAAGAGAGCATCCGAGATGGTCTTCGTGCCGATTAGCCTGAGCTTGGTTTGGAAGAACTGTAATCTGATTATTGAGATTTATCACAGAAGATAACTGATACGAACTGTACGATTAAAAGGAAATATATATAGACTGCTCCTTCAAAAAAAAAAAAAAAAGGTGTGTATTTTAAATATAAGAATTAATGATATTTATCGATATATTGCGTAGTTGTTAATCAGAAGGGAATTTCCGAAAGACTGGATACGAACCTGCATTTAATAATCCAAGAGCTCCATTACTTCTTCGGAAGGTTAAACTTCATCAAAGCCAAATATCCACTTGATAAGAGGTTTCCCGACTGATTATACAACGCTCCCAAAATTACGAGGCATTTTATTTGTACAGATTAGCAGACTGCCGCAAAGCACGAGCCTGCAGAGAAGAAGATTCATCGCCTGATTTCATTCTAACAAGTAAAATTTCAGAATCATTTTGAGTGACTGAGCTATGACTGTATTTCCTATCATGAATGATTGATTGCTCGAACGAATTGAGAGCTACAAAATTACGTAGAATAGAAAAAAAGAAGGAAAAAATTACAATTCCTATGCTTCACTTCGGGTTTACTGTATCCCTTGGACCTTCTTATTGACGATGAGACACAGATATTGCATCGGAATTAAATACAAGAGGCACAATGCAGACTTAAGTACAAGAAGACTGACTCTTCTTACTGCCTATGTGTTGAGCCTTTATTGTGAGACCAGTTTTAGATTCCGATGCTTCACTTCAGGTTTACTGTATCCCTTGGACCTTTTTATTGACGATGAAACACAGAAATTGCATCGGAATTAAATACAAAAGGCACAATGCCGATTTAAGTACAAGAAGACTTACTCTTCTTACTGTCTATGTTATGAACCTTTCCTGTGAGACCGGTTTTAGATTCCGATGCTTCACTTCAAGGTTTACTGTATGTCTTGGACCTTCTTATTGACGCTGAAAGACAGAAATTGCATCGGAATTAAATACAAAAGGCACAATGCAGACTTAGGTACAAGAAGACTGACTCTTCTTACTGTCACTGTTTTGAACCTTTCCTGTGAGACCAGTTTTAGATTCCGGTGCTTCACTTCAGGATTACTGTATCCCTTGGACCGTCTTATTGACGATGAAACACAGAAATTGCATCGGAATGAAATACAAAAGTCTCAATGCCGACTTACGAACAAGAGGACTGACTCTTCTTACATTGTATGATTTGAGCCTATCCTGTGAGACCAGTTTTAGATACCGATGCTTCACTTCAGGTTTACTGTATCCCCTGGACCTTCTTATTTACGATGATACACTAAAATTGCATCGGAATTAAATACGAAAGGCACAATGCCGACTTAAGTACAAGAAGACTGACACTTCTTACTGTCCATGGTTGAACCTTTCCTGTGAGACCAGTTTTGGGTTCCGATAATTCACTTCAGCTTTACTGTATCCCTTGGACCTTCATATTGACGACAAAACACAGAAATTGCGTCGGATTTAAATACAAAAGACACAATGCCGGCTTAAGAACAAGAAGACTGGCTCCTCTTACTGTCTATGTTTTGAACCTTTCCTGTGAGACCAGTTTTAGATTCCGATGCTTCACTTAAGGTTTACTGTATCCCCTGGACCTTCTTATTGACGATGAAACACAGAAATAAAATCCGAATTAAATACAAAAGGCACAATGCTGACTTAAGTACAAGAGGACTGACTCTTCTTACATCCTATCATCTGAACCTTTCCTCTCAGACCAGTTTTAGTTTCCGATACTCATTTCAGGTTTACTGTATCCCTTGGACCCTCTTATTGACGATGAAACACAGAAATTACATCGTAATTAAATAGAAAAGGGACAATGCTGACTTAAGTACCAGAGGATTGACTCTTCTTACATCCTATGATTTGAGCCTTTCCTGTTAGACCAGTTTTAGATTGCGATGCTTCACTTCAGGTTTTCTGTACCCCATGGGCCTTCTTATTGCCGATGAAACACAGAAATTGCATCGGAATTAAATACAAAAGGCACAATGCCCACTTAAGTACAAGAAGACCGACACTTCTTACTGTCTTTTATTTGAACCTTTCCTGTGACACCAGTTTTAGATTCCGATGCTTCACTTCAGGTTTACTGTATCCCTTGGACCTTCTTATTGAGGAGGAAACAAAGAAATTGCAAAGGAATTAAATACAAAAGGCACAATGCAGAATTAAGTACGAGTAGACTGACTCTTATTACTGTCTATGTTTTGAACCTTTCCTGTGAGACCAGTTTCAGATTCCGATGCTTCACGTCAGGTTTTCTGTATCCCTTCGACCTTCTTATTGACGATGAACACAGAAATTGACGGATTTAAATACAAAAGACACAATGCCGACTTAAGTACAAGAGGGCTGACTCTTCTTACTATCTATAATTTGAGCCTTTCCTGTGAGACCAGTTTTTGATTCCGATGCTTCACCTCAGGTTTACTGTATCACTTGGACCTTCTTATTGACGATCAAAAACAGAAATTGCATCGGAATTAAATACTAAAGGCAAGATGCCGACTTAAGTACAGGAAGACTGACTCTTCTTACTGTCTATGTTTTGAACTTTTCCTGTGAGAACAGTTTTGGGTTCCGATGCTTCACTTCAGGTTTACTGTATCGCTTGGACCTTCTTATTGACGTTGAAACACCGAAATTGCATCGGAATTGTACACAAAAGCTCAATGCCGACTTTAGTACTCGAGGGCTGACTCTTCTTACATTCTATAATTTGAGCCTTTCCTGAGAGACCAGTTTTAGATTACGATGCTTCACCTCAGGTTTACTGTATCATTTGGACCTTCTTATTGGCGATGAGACACAGTAATTGCTTCGGAATTAAATACAAAAGGCACAATGCTGACGTAAGTACAAGAAGACTGACTCTTTACACTGTCTATGTTTTGATCCTTACCTTTGAGACCAGTTTTAGATTCTGATGCTTCGCTTCGGGTTTACTCTATCCCTTGGACCTTCTAATTGACGATGAAACACACAAATTATATCGGAATTAAATACAAAAGGCACAATGCAGACTTAAGTACATGAAGACTGACTCTTCTTACTAACTATGTTTTGAGCCTTTCCTGTGAGACCAGTTTTAGATTCCGAAGCTTCACTTCTGGTTTACTGTATCTATTGGACCTTCTTACTGACGATGAAACAGAAATTGCATCGGAATTAAATACAAAAGGCATAAAGCCGACTTAAGAACAAGATGACTGGCTCCTCTTACTGTCTATGTTTTGAACCTTTCCTGTGAGACCAGTTTTAGATTCCGATGCTTCACTTCAGGTTCACTGTATTCCTTGGACCTATCATATTGACGATTAAACACAGAAATAACATCCGAATTAAATACAAAAGACACAATGCCGACTTAAGTACAAGAAGACTGACTGCTCTTTCTGTCTATGTTTTGAACCTTTCCTGTGAGGCCAGTTTTAGATTCCGATGCATCACTTCAGGTTCACTGTATTCCTTGGACCTTCTTATTTACGATGAAACACAGAAATTTCATCGGAATTAAATACAAAATGCAAAATGCCGACTTAAGTACAAGACGACTGCCTCTTATTACTGACTATGTTTTTAACTTTTTTTTGAGACCAGTTTTAGATTCCGATGCTTCACTTCAGGTTTCCTGTATCCCTTGCACCTTCTTATTGACAATGAAACATAGAAATTGCATCGGAATTAAATACAAAAGGCACAATGCCGACTTAAGTACAAGAGGACTGAATCTTCTTACATTCTATGATTTGAAACTTTCCTGTCAGACCAGTTTTAGATTCCGATGCTTCACTTCACGTTTTCTGTATCCCTTGGGCCTTCTTATTGACGATGAAACACAGAAATTGCATTGCAATTAAATACAAAAGGCACAATTCCGACTTAAGGACAAGATGACTGCTCTTCTTACTGTCTTTGATTTGAACCTTTCCTATGAGAGCAGTTTTAGATTCCGATGCTTCACTTCAGGTTTACTGTATAACTTGGAGCTTCTTATTGTCGATGAAACACAGAAATTGCATCGGAATTAAATACAAAAGGCACAATGCCGACTTAAGTACAAGAAGACTGACTCTTTTTACTGTCAATGTTTTGAAACTTTCCTGTGACACCAGTTTTAGATTCCGATGCTTCACTTCAGGTTTACTGTGTCCCTTGGACCTTCTTATTGACGATGAAAGACAGAAATTGCATCGGAATTAAATACAATAGGCGCAATGCCGACTTAGGTACAAGAAGACTGACTCTTCTTACTGTCGATGTTTTGTACCTTTCCTGTCAGACCCATTTTAGATTCCGATGCTCCACTTCTGGTTTACTGTATCCCTTGGACCTTCTTATTGACGATGAAACACAGAAATTGCATCGGAATTTAATACAAGAGGCACAATGCAGCCTTAAGTACCAGAAGACTGACTCTTCTTACTGTCTATGTGTTAAGACATTCCTGTGAGACCAGTTTTAGATTCCTATGCTTCACTTCAGGTTTACTGTATTTCTTGGACCTTCTTATTGAAGATGAGACACAGAAATTGCACCGGAATTAAATACAAAAGCACAATGCCGACTTAAGTACAAGAAGACTGACACTTCTTACTGTCTATGTTTTGAACCTTTCCTGTGAGACCAGTTTTGGATTCCGATGCTTCACTTCTGGTTTACTGTATCCCTTGGATCTTCTTATTGACGATGAATCACAGAAATTGCATCGGAATTAAACACAAAAGGCACAATGCTGACTTAAGTACAAGGGGATTGACTCTTCTTACATTCTATGATTTGAGCCTTTCCTGTGAGACGAGTTTTAGATTCCGATGCTTCATTTCAGGTTTTCTGTATCCCTTGGGCCTTCTTATTGACGATGAAACTCAGAAATTGCATCGGAATTAAATACAAAAGGCACAATGCCGACTTAAGTACAAGAAGAGTGACTTTTCTAACTGTCTTTGATATGAACCTTTCCTATGAGACCAGTTTTACATTCCGATGCGTCAATTCAGGTTTACTGTATCCCTTGGACCTTCTTATTGACAATGAAACACAGAAATTGCATCGGAATGAAATAGAAAAGGCACAATGCCGACTTAAGTACAAGAAGACTGACTTTTCTTACTGTCTGTGTTTTGAACCTTACCTGTGAAACCAGTTTTAGATTTCGATGCTTCACTGCAAGTTTACTGTATCCCTTGGACCTTCTTATTGACGATGAAACACAGAAATTGCATCGGAATTAAATACAAAAAGCACAATGCCGACTTAAGTACAAGTAGACTGACTCTTCTTACTGTCTGTGTTTTGAACCTTTTCTGTGAGACCAGTTTTAGATTCCGATGCTTCACTTCAGCTTTACTGTATCCCTTGGACCTTCTTATTGACGATGAAACAAGGAAAATGCATTAGAATTAAATACAAAAAACACAATGCCGACTTAAGTACAAGAAGACTGACTCTTCTTACTGTCTATGTTTTGAGCCTTTCCTGTGAGACCAGGTTTAGATTCCGATGCTTCACTTCAGGTTTACTGTATCCCTTGGACATTCTTACTGACGATGAAACACAGACATTACATCGGAATTAAATACGAAATGCACAATGCCAACTTAAGAACGAGAAGACTGATTCTTCTTACGGTCTATGATTTGAACCTTTCCTGTGAGACCAGTTTTAGATTCCGATGCTACATTTCAGGTTTACTGTATACGTTGGAGCTTCTTATTGACGATGAAACACAGAAATTGCTTCGGAATTAAATACAAAAGGAACAATGCCAACTTAAGTACAAGAAGACTGACTCCTCTTACTGACTATATTTTGAATCTTTCCTGTGAGACAAGTTTTATATTCCGATGATTCACTTCAGATTTACTGTATCCCTTGGACCTTCTTATTGACGATGAAACATAGATATTGCATCGGAATTATATTCAAATGGCACAATGCCGACTTAAGAACAAGAAGGCTGACTCTTCTTACTGTCTATGCTTTGAACCTTTCTTGTGAGACCAGTTACAGATCCAGATGCTTCACTTCAGGTTTCCTGTATCCCTTGCACCTTCTTATTGACAATGAAACATAGAAATTGCATCGGAATTAAATACAAAAGGCACAATGCCGACTTAAGTACAAGAGGACTGAATCTTCTTACATTCTATGATTTGAAACTTTCCAGTCAGACCAGTTTTAGATTCCGATGCTTCACTTCACGTTTTCTGTATCCCTTGGGCCTTCTTATTGACGATGAAACACAGAAATTGCATTGCAATTAAATACAAAAGGCACAATTCCGACTTAAGGACAAGATGACTGCTCTTCTTACTGTCTTTGATTTGAACCTTTCCTATGAGAGCAGTTTTAGATTCCGATGCTTCACTTCAGGTTTACTGTATAACTTGGAGCTTCTTATTGTCGATGAAACACAGAAATTGCATCGGAATTAAATACAAAAGGCACAATGCCGACTTAAGTACAAGAAGACTGACTCTTTTTACTGTCAATGTTTTGAAACTTTCCTGTGACACCAGTTTTAGATTCCGATGCTTCACTTCAGGTTTACTGTGTCCCTTGGACCTTCTTATTGACGATGAAAGACAGAAATTGCATCGGAATTAAATACAATAGGCGCAATGCCGACTTAGGTACAAGAAGACTGACTCTTCTTACTGTCGATGTTTTGTACCTTTCCTGTCAGACCCATTTTAGATTCCGATGCTCCACTTCTGGTTTACTGTATCCCTTGGACCTTCTTATTGACGATGAAACACAGAAATTGCATCGGAATTTAATACAAGAGGCACAATGCAGCCTTAAGTACCAGAAGACTGACTCTTCTTACTGTCTATGTGTTAAGACATTCCTGTGAGACCAGTTTTAGATTCCTATGCTTCACTTCAGGTTTACTGTATTTCTTGGACCTTCTTATTGAAGATGAGACACAGAAATTGCACCGGAATTAAATACAAAAGCACAATGCCGACTTAAGTACAAGAAGACTGACACTTCTTACTGTCTATGTTTTGAACCTTTCCTGTGAGACCAGTTTTGGATTCCGATGCTTCACTTCTGGTTTACTGTATCCCTTGGATCTTCTTATTGACGATGAATCACAGAAATTGCATCGGAATTAAACACAAAAGGCACAATGCTGACTTAAGTACAAGGGGATTGACTCTTCTTACATTCTATGATTTGAGCCTTTCCTGTGAGACGAGTTTTAGATTCCGATGCTTCATTTCAGGTTTTCTGTATCCCTTGGGCCTTCTTATTGACGATGAAACTCAGCAATTGCATCGGAATTAAATACAAAAGGCACAATGCCGACTTAAGTACAAGAAGAGTGACTTTTCTAACTGTCTTTGATATGAACCCTTCCTATGAGACCAGTTTTACATTCCGATGCGTCAATTCAGGTTTACTGTATCCCTTGGACTTCGTTTTGACAATGACACACAGAAAATGCATGGGAATTAAATACAAAAGGGACAATGCCGACTTAAGTACAAGAAGACTGACTCTTCTTACATTCTATTATTTGCACCTTTCCTGTGAGACCAGTTATATATATCGATGCTTCACTTCAAGTTTAGTGTATCCCTTGGACCTTCTTATTGACCATGAATCACAGAAATTGCATCGGAATTAAATACGAAAGGCACAATGCCGTCTTAAGTACAAGAAGACTGACTCTTCTAACTGTCTATGTTTAGAACCTTTCCTGTGAGACCAGTTTTGGGTTCCGATGCTTCACTTCATCTTTACTGTATCCCTTGGACCTTCTTATTGACGATGAAACATATAAATTGCTTCGGTATTGAATACAAAACTCAATGCCGACTTAAGTACAAGAGGGCTGACTCTTCTTACTATCTATAATTTGAGCCTTTCCTGTGAGACCAGTTTTAGATTCCGATGCTTCACCTCAGGTTTACTGTATCCCTTGGACCTTCTTATTGACGATCAAAAACAGAAATTGCATCGGAATTAAATACAAAAGGCACAATGCCACTTAAGTACAAGAAGACTGACTCTTCTTACTCTCTATGATTTGAACCTATCCTGTGGAACCAGTTTTAGATTCTGATGCTTCACTTCAGGTTGACTGTATCCCGTGGAGCTTCTTATTGACGATGAAACACAGAAATTGAATCCGAATTACATACAAGAGGCACAATGCCCACCTAAGTACAGAAAGAATGACTCTCGTTACTGACTATGCTTTGAGCCTTTCCTGTGAGACCAGTTTTAGATTCCGATGCTTCACTTCAGGTATTCTGTATCCCTTGGACCTTCTTATTGACGATGAAACACAGAAATTGCATCAGAATTAAGTGCAAAAGGCACAATGCCGACTTAAGTACAAGAGGACTGACTCTTCTTACATTCTATGATTTGAACCTTTCCTTTCAGACCAGTTTTAGATTCCGATGCTCACTTCTGGTTTACTGTATCCCTTGGACCCTCTTATTGACGATGAAACACAGAAATTGCATCGCAATTAAATACAAAATGCACAATTCCGACTTAAGCACAAGAAGACTGACTATTCTTACTGTCTTTGATTTGAACCTTTCCTATGAGACTAGTTTTAGATACCGATGCTTCACTTCAGGTTTACTGTATCCCTTGGAGCTTCTTTTTGATGATGAAACAATGAAATTGCATCGGAATTTAATACAAAAGGCACAATGCCGACTTACGTACAAGAAGACTGACTCTTCTTACTGTCTATGATTTGAACCTTTCCTGTGACACCAGAGTTAGATTCCGATGCTTCACTTCCGGTTTACTGTATCCCTTGGACATTCTTATTGACGATGAAACACTGAAATTGCATCGGAATTAAATACAAAAGGCACAATGCAGACTTAAGTACAAGTAGACTGACTCTTCTTACTGTCTATGCTTTGAGCCTTTCCTGTGAGACCAGTTTTAGATTCCGATGCTTCACTTCGGGTTTACTGTATCCCTTGGACCTTCTTATTGACGATGAAACACAGAAATTGCATCGGAATTAAATACAAGAGGCACAATGCACACTTAAGTACTAGAAGACTGACTCTTCTTACTGTCTATGTGTTGAGCCTTTCCTGTGAGACCAGTTTTAGATTCCGATGTTTCAATTCAAGTTTACTGTATCCCTTGGACCTTCTTATTAACGATGAAACACAGAAATTGCGTCGTAATTAAATACAAAAGGCACAATGCCGACTTAAGTACAAGAAAACTGACTCGTCTTACTCTCTATTTTTAGAGCCTTTCCTGTGAGACCAGTTTTAGATTCCGATGCTACACTTCAGGTTTACTGTAACCCTCGGACCTTGTTATTGACGATGAAACACAGAATTTGCATCGAAATTAAATACAAAAGGCACAATGCCGATTTAAGATTAAGAATACTGACACTTCTAAGTGTCTATGTTTAGAACCTTTCCTGTGCGACCAGTTTTAGATTCCGATGCTTCACTTCTGGTGTACTGTATCCCTTGGACTTTACTTTTGACGTTGAAACACAGAAATTGCATCGAAATTAAATACAAATGGCACAATGCCGACTTAAGTACAAGAAGACTGACTTTTCTCCCTGTCTATGTTTTGAACCTTTCCTGTGAGATCAGTTTTAGATTCCGATGCTTCGCTTCAGGTTTACTGTATCCCTCTGACCTTCTTATTGGCGATGAAACACAAAAATTGCATAGGAATTTAATACAAAAGGCACGATGCCTTCTTAAGTACAAGAAGACTAACTCTTATTTCTGTATATGTTTTGAACCTTTCCTGTGAGACCAGTTTTAGATATCGATGCTTCACTTCAGGTTTGCTGTATCCCTTGGTGCTTCTTATTGACGATGAAACACAGAAATCGCATGGGAATTAAACACAAAAGGCACAATGCCGACTTAAGTACAATAAGACTGACTCTTCTTACTGTCTATGTTTTGAACCTTTCCTGAGACACCAGTTTTAGATTCCGATGCTTCACTTCAGGTTTACTGTATCCCTTGGACCTTCTTATAGACGATGAAACACAGAAATGGTGTCGGAATTAAATACAAAAGGCACAATGCCGACTTAAGTACAAGAAAACTGACTCTTCTTACTGTCTATGATTTGAACCTTACCTGTGAGACCAGTTTTGGATTCCGATGCTTCACTTCAGGTTTACTGTATCCCGTGGACCTTCTTGTTGACGATGAAACACAGAAATTGCATCGAAATTAAATACAAATGGCACAATGCCGACTTAAGTACTAGAAAGCTGACACTTCTTACTGTTTATGTTTTGAACCTTTCCTGTGTGACCAGTTTTAGATTACGATGCTTCACTTCAGATTTACTGTATTCCTTTAACCTTCTTATTGACGATGAAAAACAGAAATTGCATCGGAATTAAATACAAAAGGCACAATGCCGACTTAAGTAGAAGAAGACTGACTCTTCTTACTGTCTATGTGTTGAACCTTTCCTAGGAGACCAGTGTTTGATTCTGATGCTTCACTTCAGGTTTACTGTATGCCTTGGACCTCCTTGTTGACGATGAGACATAGAAATTGCTGCGAAATTAAATACAAAATGCACAATGAGAACTTATGTACTAGAGGACTGCCTCTTCTTACTGTCTATGTTTGAACCTTTTTTGGTGCGACCAGTTTTAGATTACGATGCTTCACTTCAAGTTTACTGTATCCCTTGGGCCTTCTCATTGACGATGAAACACAGAAATTGCATCGGAATTAAATACAAAACGCACAATGCCGACTTAAGTACAAGTAGACTGACTCTTCTTACTGTGTATGTTTTGAACCTTTCCTGTGAGACCAGTTTCAGATTCCGATACTTCACTTCAGGTTTACTGTATCCCTTGGACCTTCTTATTGACGATGAAACACAGAAATTGCGTCGGAATTAAATACAAACGGCACAATGTTGATTTAAGTACAAGAGGACTGACTCTTCTCACTGTCTATGTTTTGAACTTTTCCTGTGAGACCAGTTCTAGATTCCGATGCTTCACTTCAGGTTTTGTGTATCCTCTGCACTTTCATATTGACGATGAAACACAGAAATTGCATCGGAATTAAATACAAAAGGCACAATGCCGACTTAAGTACAAGAAGACTGACTCTTCTTACTTTCTATGTTTTGAACCTTTCATGTGAGACCAGTTTTAGATTACAATGCTTCACTTGAGGTTTACTGTACCCTTGGACCTTCCTAATGACGATGAAATAGAGAAATTGCATCGTAATTGAAGGCAAATGGCACAATGCCGACTTAGTACAAAAAACTGACTCTTTGTACTGTCTATGTTTTGAACCTTTCCTGTGATACCAGTTTTAGATTCCGATGCTTCACTTTTGGTTTACTGTATCACTTGGACCTTCTTATTGACGATGAAACACAGAAATTGCAACGGAATAAATACAAAAGCTACAATGCCGACTTAAGTACAAGAAGACTGACTCTTCTTACTGTCTATGTTTTGAACCTTTCCTGTGAGACCAGTTTTAGATTCCGATGCTTCACTTCAGGTTCACTGTTTCCCTTGGGCCGTCTTATTGACGATGAAACACAGAAATTGCGTAGGAATTAAATTCAAAAGGCACAATGCCGACTTAAGTACAAGAAAACTGACTCCTCTTACTGTCTATGATTTGAACCTTTCCTGTGAGACCAGTTTTGGATTCCGATGCTTCACTTCAAGTTTACTGTATCCCATGGACCTTCTTGTTGACGATGAAACACAAAGATTGCATCGGAATTAAATACAAAAGGCACAGTGCCGACTTAAGTACTAAAAAACTGACTCTTCTTACTGTCTATGTTTGAACCTTTTTCTGTGAGACCAGTTTTAGATTACGATGCTTCACTTCAAGTTCACTGTATCCCGTGGACCTTCTCGTTGACGATGAAACACTGAAATTGCATCGGAATTAAATACAAAACGCACAATGCCAACTTAATTACAAGAAGACTGACTCTTCTTACGGTCTATGTTTTGATCCTTTCCTCTGAGACCAGTTTCAGATTCCGATGCTTCACTTCAGGTTTAATGTATCCCTTGGACTTTCTTATTGACGATGAAACACAGAAATTGCGTCGGAATTAAATACAAAGGGCATAATGTTGATTTAAGTACAAGAGTACTGACTATTCTCACTGTCTATGATTTGAACCTTTCCTGTGAGACCAGTTTTAGATTGCGATGCTTCACTTCAGGTTTTCTGTATCCCTTGGACTTCCATATTGACGACGAAACACAGAAATTGCATCGGAATTAAATACAAACAGCACAATGCCGACTTAAGTACAAGAAGACTGACTCTTCTTACTGTCTATGTTTTGAACCTTTCCTGTGGGACCAGTTTCAGATTCCGATGCTTCACTTCAGGTTTAATGTATCCCTTGGACCTTCTTATTGACGATGAAACACAGAAATTGCGTCGGAATTAAATACAAAGGGTATAATGTTGATTTAAGTACAAGAGGACTGACTATTCTCACTGTCTATGATTTGAACCTTTCCTGTGAGACCAGTTTTAGATTGCGATGCTTCACTTCAGGTTTTTCTGTATCCAATGGACTTTCATATTGACGAAGAAACACAGAAATTGCATCGGAATTAAATACAAACAGCACAATGCCGACTTAAGTACAAGAAGACTGACTCTTCTTACTGTCTATGCTTTGAACCTTTCCTGTGAGACCACTTTAGATTCCAATGGTTCACTTCAGGTTTACTGAATCCCTTGGACCTTTTTATTGACGATGTAACACAGAAATTGCATCGATAGTAAATACAAAAGTCACAATGCAAACTTAAGTACAAGAAGACTGACTCTTCATACTATCTATTTTTTGAACCTTTCCTATGAGGCCAATTTTAATTTCCGATGCTTCACTTCAGGTTAACTGTATAACGAGGAGCTTCTAAGTGACGATGAATCACAGAAATTGCATCGGAATTAAATATAAAAGGCACAATGCCGACTTAAGTACAAGAGGACTGACTCTTCTTACATTCTATGATTTGAGACCTGGCCGCGAGAGCAGTTATTGGTATCGAAGCTTCACTTCAGGTTTACTTTTATCCCTTGTACCTTCTTATTGACGATGAAACACATAATAGCTTCGCAATTAAATACAAATGGCACAATTCCGACTTAAGTACAAGAAGACTGACTCTTCTTAGTGTCTATGTTTTGAACCTTTCCTGTGAGACCAGTTTTACATATTGATGCTTCACTTAAGGTTTACTGTATCCCTTGGAGCTTCTTATTGACGATGAAACACAGAAACCGCATGGGAATTAAATACAAAAGGCACAATGCCGACTTAAGTACAAGAAGACTTACTCTTCTTACTGTCTATGTTTTGAACCTTTCCTGTGAGGCCAGTTTTAGATTCCGATGCTTCACTTCAGGTATACTGTATCCCTTGGACCTTCTTATTGACGATGAAACACAGAAAATGCATCGGAATTAAATACAAAAGGATCAATGCCGACTTAAGTACAAAAAGACTGACATTTCTTACTATCTATGTTTTGAACCTTTCCTGTGAGACCAGTTTTAGATATCGATGCTTCACTTCAGGTTTACTGTATCCCTTGGTGCTTCTTATTGACGATGAAACACAGAAATCGCATGGGAATTAAAAACAAAAGGCACAATGCTGACTTAAGTACAAGAAGACTGACTCTTCTTACTGCCTATGCTTTGAACCTTTCCTGTGAGACCAGTTTTAGATTCCGATGCTCGACTTCAGCTTTACTGCACCCCTTGGACCTTCTTATTGACGATGAAACACAGAAAATGCATCGGAATTAAATACAAAAGGCACAATGCCGACTTAAGTACAAGAAGAAGGACTCTTCTCACTAGCAATGATTTGAACCTTTCCTGTGGTACCAGTTTTAGATTCCGATGCTTCACTTCAGGTTTACTGTATCCCTTGGACCTTCTTATTGTCGATGAAACACAGAAATTGCATCGGAATTAAATACAAATGGCACAATGCCGACTTAAGTACAAGAAGACTGACTACTTCTTCTGCTTATGTTTTGAACCTTTCCTGTGAGACCAGTTTTAGATTCCGATGCTTCACTTCAAGTTTACTGTATCCCTTGGACCTTTTTATTAACGATGAAACACAGAAAGTGCATCGGAATTAAATATAAAAGGCACAATGCCGTCTTAAGTACAAGAAGACTGACTCTTCTTACTTTCTATGATTTGAACCTTTCCTGTGAGACCAGTTTTAGATTCCGATGCTTCTCTTCAGGTTTACTGTATCTCTTGGATCTTCTTATTGACGATGAAACAGAGAAGTTGCATCGGAATTAGATACAAAAAGCACAATGCCGACTTATGTACAAGAGGACTGACTCTTCTTACTATCTATGTTTTGAAACTTTCCTGTGAGACCAGTTTTAGAATCCGATGCGTTACCTCAGTTTTACTGTATGCCTTAGAGCTTGTTATTGACGATGAAACACAGAAATCGCATGGGAATTAATACAAAAGACGCAATGCCGACTTAAGTACAAGAAGACTTACTCTTCTTACTGTCTATGTTTTGAACCTTTCCTGTATGGCCACTTTTAGATTCCGATGGTTCATTTCGGGTTTACTGTATCCCATGGACCTTCTTATTGACGATGAAATACAGAAAATGCATCGGAATTAAATACTAAAGGCACAATGCCGACTTAAGTACAAAAAGACTGACTCTTCTTACTATGTATGTTTTGAAACTTTCCTGTGAGACCAGTTTTAGATTCCGATGCATCACTTCTGGTTTACTGTACCCCTTGGAACTTCTTATTGAAGATGAAACACAGAAATTGCATCTAAATTAAATACAAAAGGCACAATGCCGACTTAAGTACACGAAGACTGACTCGTCTTACTGTCTATGTTTAGAGCCTTTCCTGTGAGACCAATTTTAGATTCTGATGCTACACTTCAGGCTTACTGTAACCATCGGACCTTGTTATTGACGATGTAGCACAGAATTTGCATCGAAATTGAATACAAAAGGCACAATGCCGATTTAACATTAAGAATGCTGACTCTTCAAAGTGTCTATGTTTAGAACCTTTCCTGTGCGACCAGTTTTAGATTCCGATGCTTCACTTCAGGTTTACTGTATCCCTTGGACTTTGTTATTGACGTTGAAACACAGAAATTGCATCGGAATTAAATACAAAAGGCACAATGCTGTCTTAAGTACAAGAAGACTAACCGTTTTTACTGTATATGTTTAGAACCTTTCCTGTGAGACCAGTTTTAGATATCGATGCTTCACTTCAGGTTTACTGTATCCCTTGGTGCTTCTTATTGACGATGAAATACAGAAATCGCATGGGAATTAAATGCAAAAGGCACAATGCTGACGTAAGTACAAGAAGACTGACTCTTCTTTTGCCTATGCTTTGAACCTTTCTTGTGATACCAGTTTAAGATTCCGATGCTCGACTTCAGGTTTACTGCACCCCTTGGACCTTCTTATTGACGATGAAAATCAGAAATTGCATCGGAATTAAATACAAAAGGCACAATGCCGACTTAAGTACAAGAAGACTGACTCTTCTTACTGTCTATGATTTGAACCTTTCCTGTGCGACCAGTTTTAGATTCCAACGCTTCACTTCAGGTTTACTGTATCCCTTGAACCTTCTTATTGACGATGAAACACAGAAATTGCATCGGAATTAAAATCAAAAGGCACAGTGCCGACTTAAGTACCAGAAGTCTGACTCTCCTTCTGCTTATGTTCTGAATCTTTCCTGTGAGAGCAGTTTTAGATTCCGATGCTTCATTTCAAGTTTACTGTATCCCTTGGACCTTCTTATTAACGATGAAACACAGAAATTGCATCGGAATTAAATACAAAAGGCACAATGCCGACGTAAGTACACGAAGACATACTCGTCTTACTCTCTATCTTCAGAGCCTTTGCTGTGAGACCAGTTTTAGATTCCGATGCTACACTTCAGGTTTACTGTATCGCTTGGTGCTTCTTATTGACGATGAAACACAGAAATCGCATGGGAATTAAACACAAAAGGCACAATGCTGACTTAAGTACAAGAAGACTGACTCTTCTTACTGCCTATGCTTTGAACCTTTCCTGTGAGACCAGTTTAATATTCCGATGCTCGACTTCTGGTATACTGCACCCCTTGGACCTTCTTATTGACGATGATATACAGATATTGCATCGGAATTAAATACAAAAGGCACAATGCCGACTTAGTACAAGTAACTGACTCTTCGTACTGTCTATGTTTTGAGCCTTTCCTGTGACACCAGTTTTAGTTTACGATGCTTCACTTCATGTTTACTGTATCCCTTGGACCTTCTTATTGATGATGAAACACAGAAATTGCATCGGAATTAAATACAAAAGGCACAAACCAGACTTAAGTAAAAGAAGACTGACTCTTCTTACTGTCTATGTTTTGAACCTTTCCTGTGAGACCAGTTTTACATATCGATGCTTCACTTAAGGTTTACTGTATCCCTTGGAGCTTCTTATTGACGATGAAACACAGAAATCGCATGGGAATTAAATACAAAAGGCACAATGCCGACTTAAGTACAAGATGACTTACTCTTCTTACAGTCTATGTTTTGAACCTTTCCTGTGAGGCCAGTTTTAGATTCCGATGCTTCACTTCAGGTATACTGTATCCCTTGGACCTTCTTATTGACGATGAAACACAGAAAATGCATCGGAATTAAATACAAAAGGATCAATGCCGACTTAAGTACAAAAAGACTGACTTTTCTTACTATCTATGTTTTGAACCTTTCCTGTGAGACCAGTTTTAGATATCGATGCTTCACTTCAGGTTTACTGTATCCCTTGGTGCTTCTTATTGACGATGAAACACAGAAATCGCATGGGAATTATAAACAAAAGGCACAATGCTGACTTAAGTACAAGAAGACTGACTCTTCTTACTGCCTATGATTTGAACCTTTCCTGTGAGACCAGTTTTAGATTCCGATGCTCCACTTCAGCTTTACTGCGCCCCTTGGACCTTCTTATTGACGATGAAACACAGAAAATGCATCGGAATTAAATTCAAAAGGCACAATGCCGACTTAAGTACAAGAAGATGGACTCTTCTCACTGGCAATGATTTGAACCTTTCCTGTGGTACCAGTTTTAGATTCCGATGCTTCACTTCAGGTTTACTGTATCCCTTGGACCTTCTTATTGTCGATGAAACACAGAAATTGCATCGGAATTAAATACAAAAGGCACAATGCCGACTAAAGTACAAGAAGACTGACTACTCCTTCTGCTTATGTTTTGAACCTTTCCTGTGAGACCAGTTTTAGATTCCGATGCTTCACTTCAAGTTTACTGTATCCCTTGGACCTTTTTATTAACGATGAAACACAGAAAGTGCATCGGAAATAAATACAAAAGGCACAATGCCGTCTTAAGTACAAGAAGACTGACTCTTCTTACTTTCTATGATTTGAACCTTTCCTGTGAGACCAGTTTTAGATTCCGATGCTTCACTTCAGGTTTACTGTATCTCTTGGACCTTCTTATTGACGATGAAACAGAGAAGTTGCATCGGAATTAGATACAAAAAGCACAATGCCGACTTATGTACAAGAGGACTGACTCTTCTTACTATCTATGTTTTGAAACTTTCCTGTGAGACCAGTTTTAGAATCCGATGCGTCACCTCAGTTTTACTGTATGACTTGGAGCTTGTTATTGACGATGAAACACAGAAATCGCATGGGAATTAAATACAAAAGACACAATGCCGACTTAAGTACAAGAAGACTTACTCTTCTTACTGTCTATGCTTTGAACCTTTCCTGTATGGCCACTTTTAGATTCCGATGGTTCATTTCGGGTTTACTGTATCCTATGGACCTTCTTATTGACGATGAAACACAGAAAATGCATCGGAATTAAATACTAAAGGCACAATGCCGACTTAAGTACAAAAAGACTGACTCTTCTTACTATGTATGTTTTGAAACTTTCCTGTGAGACCAGTTTTAGATTCCGATGCATCACTTCTGGTTTACTGTACCCCTTGTAACTTCTTATTGAAGATGAAACACAGAAATTGCATCTAAATTAAATACAAAAGGCACAATGCCGACTTAAGTACACGATGACTGACTCGTCTTACTGTCTATGTTTAGAGCCTTTCCTGTGAGACCAATTTTAGATTCTGATGCTACACTTCAGGCTTACTGTAACCATCGGACCTTGTTATTGACGATGAAGCACAGAATTTACATCGAAATTGAATACAAAAGGCACAATGCCGATTGAAGTTTAAGAATACTGACTCTTCAAAGTGTCTATGTTTAGAACCTTTCCTGTGCGACCTGTTTTAGATTCCGATGCTTCACATCAGGTTTACTGTATCCCTTGGACTTTGTTATTGACGTTGAAACACAGAAATTGCATCGGAATTAAATACAAAAGGCACAATGCTGTCTTAAGTACAAGAAGACTAACCCTTTTTACTGTATGTGTTTAGAACCTTTCCTGTGAGACCAGTTTTAGATATCGATGCTTCACTTCAGGTTTACTGTATCCCTTGGTGCTTCTTATTGACGATGAAATACAGAAATCGCATGGGAATTAAATGCAAAAGGCACAATGCTGACGTAAGTACAAGAAGACTGACTCTTCTTACTGCCTATGCTTTGAACCTTTCCTGTGCGACCTGTTTTAGATTCCGATGCTTCACATCAGGTTTACTGTATCCCTTGGACCTTCTTATTGACGATGAAACACAGAAATTGCATCGGAATTAAAATCAAAAGGCACAGTGCCGACTTAAGTACCAGAAGTCTGACTCTCCTTCTGCTTATGTTCTCAATCTTTCCTGTGAGACCAGTCTTAGATTCCGATGCTTCATTTCAAGTTTACTGTATCTCTTGGACCTTCTTATTAACGATGAAACGCAGAAATTGCATCGGAATTAAATACAAAAGGCACAATGCCGACTTAAGTACACGAAGACAGACTCGTCTTACTCTCTATCTTCAGAGCCTTTGCTGTGAGACCAGTTTTAGATTCCGATGCTACACTTCAGATTTACTGTATCGCTTGGTGCTTCTTATTGACGATGAAACACAGAAATCGCATGGGAATTAAACACAAAAGGCACAATGCTGACTTAAGTACAAGAAGACTGACTCTTCTTACTGCCTATGCTTTGAACCTTTCCTGTGAGACCAGTTTAAGATTCCGATGCTCGACTTCTGGTATACTGCACCCCTTGGACCTTCTTATTGACGATGATATACAGATATTGCATCGGAATTAAATACAAAAGGCACAATGCCGACTTAGTACAAGAAACTGACTCTTCGTACTGTCTATGTTTTGAGCCTTTCCTGTGACACCAGTTTTAGTTTACGATGCTTCACTTCAGGTTTACTGTATCCCTTGGACCTTCTTATTGACGATGAAACACTGAAATTGGATCGGAATTAAATACAAAAGGCACAATGCCGACTTACGTACAATAAGACTGACTCTTCTTATTGTCTATGTTTTGAACCATTCCTGAGACACCAGTTTTAGATTCCGATGCTTCACTTCAGGTATACTGTATCCCTTGGATCTTCTTATTGTAGATGAAACACAGAAATCGCATCGGAATTAAATACAAAAGGCACAATGCCGACTTAAGTACAAGAAGACTGACTACTCCTTCTGCTTATGTTTTGAACCTTTCCTGTGAGAACAGTTTTAGATTCCGATGCTTCACTTCAAGTTTACTGTATCCCTTGGACCTTTTTATTAACGATGAAACACAGAAATTGCATCGGAATTAAATACAAAACGCTCAATGCCGATTTAAGTACAAGAAGACTGACTCTTCTTACTTTCTATGATTTGAACCTTTCCTGTGAGACCAGTTTTAGATTCCGATGCTTCACTTCAGGTTTACTGTATCTCTTGGACCTTCTTATTGACGATAAAACAGAGAAGTTGCATCGGAATTAGATACAAAAAGCACAATGCCAACTTATGTACAAGAGGACTGACTCTTCTTACTATCTATGTTTTGAAACTTTCCTGTGAGACCAGTTTTAGAATCCGATGCGTCACCTCAGTTTTACTGTATGCCTTGGAGCTTGTTATTGACGATGAAACACAGAAATCGCATGGGAATTAAATACAAAAGACACAATGCCGACTTAAGTACAAGAAGACTGACTCGTCTTACTGTCTATGTTTTGAACCTTTCCTGTATGGCCACTTTTAGATTCCGATGGTTCATTTCGGGTTTACTGTATCCCATGGACCTTCTTATTGACGATGAAACACAGAAAATGCATCGGAATTAAATACTAAAGGCACAATGCCGACTTAAGTACAAAAAGACTGACTCTTCTTACTATGTATGTTTTGAAACTTTCATGTGAAACCAGTTTTAGATTCCGATGCATCACTTCCGGTTTACTGTACCCCTTGGAACTTCTTATTGACGATGAAAAACAGAAATTGCATCGGAATTAAATACAAAAGGCACAATGCCGACTTAAGTACAAGAAGACTGACTCTTCTTACTGTCTATGATTTGAACCTTTCCAGTGCGACCAGTTTTAGATTCCAATGCTTCACTTCAGGTTAACTGTATCCCTTGGACCTTCTTATTGACGATGAAACACAGAAATTGCATCGGAATTAAAATCAAAAGGCACAGTGCCGACTTAAGTACAAGAAGTCTGACTCTCCTTCTGCTTAAGTTCTGAATCTTTCCTGTGAGACCAGTTTTAGATTCCGATGCTTCATTTCAACTTTACTGTATACCTTGGACCTTCTTAATGACGATGAAACACAGAAATTGCATCGGAATTAAATACAAAAGGCACAATGCCGACTTAAGTACACGAAGACAGACTCGTCTTACTCTCTATCTTTAGAGCCTTTCCTGTGAGACCAGTTTTAGATTCCGATGCTACACTTCAGGTTTACTGTATCCCTTGGTGCTTCTTATTGACGATGAAACACAGAAATCGCATGGGAATTAAACACAAAAGGCACAATGCTGACTTAAGTACAAGAAGACTGACTCTTCTTACTGCGTATGCTTTGAACCTTTCCTGTGAGACCAGTTTAAGATTCCGATGCTCGACTTCTGGTATACTGCACCCCTTGGACCTTCTTATTGACGATGATGTACAGATATTGCATCGGAATTAAATACAAAAGGCACAATGCCGACTTAGTACAAGAAACTGACTCTTCGTACTGTCTATGTTTTGAGCCTTTCTTGTGACACCAGTTTTGGATTCCGATGCTTCACTTCAGGTTTTCTGTATCCCTTGGACTTTCATATTGACGACGAAACACAGAAATTGCATCGGAATTAAATACAAACAGCACAATGCCGACTTAAGTACAAGAAGACTGACTCTTCTTACTGTCTATGTTTTGAACCTATCCTGTGAGACCAATTTTAGATTCAGATGTTTCACTTCAGGTTTACTGTATCCCTTGGACCTTCTTATTGATGATGAAACACAGAAATTGCATCGGAATTAAATACAAAAGGCACAAAGCAGACTTAAGTACAAGAAGTCTGACTCTTCTTACTGTCTATGTTTTGAACCTTTCCTGTGAGACCAGTTTTACATAACGATGCTTCACTTAAGGTTTACTGTATCCCTTGGAGCTTCTTATTGACGATGAAACACAGAAATCGCATGGGAATTAAATACAAAAGGCACAATGCCGACTTAAGTACAAGAAGACTTACTCTTCTTACTGTCTATGTTTCGAACCTTTCCTGTGAGGCCAGTTTTAGATTCCGATGCTTCACTTCAGGTATACTGTATACCTTGGACATTCTTATTGACGTTGAAACACAGAAATTGCATCGGAATTAAATACAAAAGGATCAATGCCGACTTAAGTACAAAGAGACTGACTTTTCTTACTATCTATGTTTTGAACCTTTCCTGTGAGACCAGTTTTAGATATCGATGCTTCACTTCAGGTTTACTGTAACCATCGGACCTTGTTATTGACGATGAAGCACAGAATTTGGATCGAAATTAAATACAAAAGGCACAATGCCGATTTAAGATTAAGAATACTGACTCTTCTAAGTGTCTATGTTTAGAACCTTTCCTGTGCGACAAGTTTTAGATTCCGATGCTTCACTTCAGGTTTACTGTAACCCTTGGACTTTGTTATTGACGTTGAAACACAGAAATTGCATCGGAATTAAATACAAAAGGCACAATGCCGACTTAAGTACAAGAAGACTTACTCTTCTTACTGTCTATGTTTTGAACCTTTCCTGTGAGGTCAGTTTTAGATTCCGATGCTTCACTTCAGGTATACTGTATACCTTGGACCTTCTTATTGACGATGAAACACAGAAAATGCATCGGAATTAAATACAAAAGGATCAATGCCGACTTAAGTACAAAGAGACTGACTTTTCTCACTATCTATGTTTTGAACCTTTCCTGTGAGACCAGTTTTAGATATCGATGCTTCACTTCAGGTTTACTGTATCCCTTGGTGCTTCTTATTGACGATGAAACACAGAAATCGCTTGGGAATGAAATACAAAAGGCACAATGCTGACTTAAGTACAAGAAGACTGACTCTTCTTACTGCCTATGCTTTGAACCTTTCCTGTGAGACCAGTTTTAGATTCCGATGCTCGACTTCAGGTTTACTGCACCCCTTGGACCTTCGTATTGACGATGAAACACAGATATTGCATCGGAATTAAATACAAAAGGCGCAATGCCGACTTAAGTACAAATAGGCTGACTGTTCTTACTGTCTATGTTATGAACCTTTCCTGTGAGACCAGTTTTAGATTCCGATGCTTCACTTCAAGTTTAGTGTATCCCTTGGACCTTTTTATTAACGATGAAACACAATAAGTGCATCGGAATTAAATACAAAAGGCACAATGCCGACTGAAGTACAAGAAGACTGACTCTTCTTACTTTCTATGATTTGAACCTTTCCTGTGAGACCAGTTTTATATTCCGATGCTTCACTTCAGGTTTATTGTATCTCTTGGACCTTCTTATTGACGATGAAACAGAGAAGTTGCATCGGAATTAGATACAAAAAGCACAATGCCGACTTATGTACAAGAGGACTGACTCTTCTTACTATCTATGTTTTGAAACTTTCCTGTGAGACCAGTTTTATAATCCAATGCGTCACCTAAGTTTTACTGTATGCCTTGGAGCTTGTTATTGACGATGAAACACAGAAATCGCATGGGAATTAAATACAAAAGACACATTGCCGACTTAAGTACAAGAAGACTTACTCTTCTTACTGTCTATGTTTTGAACCTGTCCTGTAAGGCCACTTTTAGATTCCGATGGTTCAATTTGTGTTTGCTGTATCCCATGGACCTTCTTATTGACGATGAAACACAGAAAATGCATCGGAATTAAATACTAAAGGCACAATGCCGACTTAAGTACAAAAAGACTGACTCTTCTTACTATGTATGTTTTGAAACTTTCCTGTGAGACCAGTTTTAGATTCCGATGCATCACTTCCGGTTTACTGAACCCCTTCGAACTTCTTATTGAAGATGAAACACAGAAATTGCATCTAAATTAAATACAAAAGGCACAATGCCGACTTAAGTACACGAAGACTGACTCGTCTTACTGTCTAAGTTTAGAGCCTTTCCTGTGAGACCAGTTTTAGATTCTGATGCTACACTTCAGGTTTACTGTATCCATCGGACCTTGTTATTGACGATGAAGCACAGAATTTGCATCGAAATTAAATACAAAAGGCACAATGCCGATTTAAGATTAAGAATACTGACTCTTCTAAGTGTCTATGTTTAGAACCTTTCCTGTGCGACCAGTTTTAGATTCCGATGCTTCACTTCAGGTTTACTGTACCCCTTTTACTTTGTTATTGACGTTGAAACACAGAAATTGCATCGGAATTAAATACAAAAGGCACAATGCCGTCTTAAGTACAAGAAGACTAACCCTTTATACTGTATATGTTTAAAACCTTTCCTGTGAGACCAGTTTTAGATATCGATGCTTCACCTCAGGTTTACTGTATCCCTTGGTGCTTCTTATTGACGATGAAATACAGAAATCGCATGGGAATTAAATGCAAAAGGCACAATGCTGACGTAAGTACAAGAAGACTGACTCTTCTTACTGCCTATGCTTTGAACCTTTCCTGTGAGACCTGTTTTAGATTCCGATGCTCGACTTCAGGTTTACTGCACCCCTTGGTCCTTCTTATTGACGATGAAAAACAGAAATTGCATCGGAATTAAATACAAAAGGCACAATGCCGACTTAAGTACAAGAAGACTGACTCTTCTTACTGTCTATGATTTGAACCTTTCCTGTGCGACCAGTTTTAGATTCTCATGCTTCACTTCAAGTTTACTGCATCCCTTGGACCTTCTTATTGACGATGAAACACAGAAATTGCATCGGAATTAAAATCAAAAGGCACAGTGCCGACTTAAGTACAAGAAGTCTGACTCTCCTTCTGCTTATGTTCTGAATCTTTCCTGTGAGACCAGTTTTAGACTCCGATGCTTCATTTCAAGTTTACTGTATCCCTTGGACCTTCTTATTAACGATGAAACACAGAAATTGCATCGGAATTAAATACAAAAGGCACAATGCCGACTTAAGTACACGAAGACAGACTCGTTTTACTCTCTATCTTTAGAGCCTTTCCTGTGAGACCAGTTTTAGATTCCGATGCTACACTTCAGGTTTACTGTAACCCTCGGACCTCGTTATTGACGATGAAACAAAGAATTTGCATCGAAATTAAATACAAATGGCACAATGCCGACTTAAGTACAAGAAGACTGACTTTTCTCCCTGTCTATGTTTTGAACCTTTCCTGTGAGATCAGTTTTAGATTCCGATGCTTCACTTCAAGTTTACTGTATCCCTTGGACCCTCTTATTGGCGATGAAACACAGAAATTGCATAGGAATTTAATACAAAAGGCACGATGCCTTCTTAAGTACAAGAAGACTAACTCTTCTTTCTGTATATGTTTTGAACCTTTCCTGTGAGACCAGTTTTAGATATCGATGCTTCACTTCAGGTTTACTGCATCCCTTGGTGCTTCTTATTGACGGTGAAACACAGAAATAGCATCGGAATTAAATACAAAAGGCACAATGCCGACTTAAGTAGAAGAAGACTGCCTCTTCTTACTGTCTATGTTTGAACCTTTTTTGGTGCGACCAGTTTTAGATTACGATGCTTCACTTCAAGTTTACTGTATCCCTTGGGCCTTCTCATTGACGATGAAACACAGATATTGCATCGGAATTAAATACAAACGGCACAATGTTGATTTAAGTACAAGAGGACTGACTCTTTTCACTGTCTATGTTTTGAACCTTTCCTGTGAGACCAGTTTTAGATTCCGATGCTTCACTTCAGGTTTTGTGTATCCTCTGGTCTTTCATATTGACGATGAAACACAGAAATTGCATCGGAATTAAATACAAAAGGCACAATGCCGACTTAAGTACAAGAAGACTGACTCTTCTTACTTTCTATGTTTTGAACCTTTCATGTGAAACCAGTTTTAGATTACGATGCTTCACTTCAGGTTTACTGTACCTTTGGACCTTCCTAATGACGATGAAACAGAGAATGTAATCGTAATTGAAGGCAAATGGCACAATGCCGACTTAGTATAACAAACTGACTCTTCGTACTGTCTATGTTTTGAACCTTTCCTGTGAGACCAGTTTTAGATTCCGATGCTTCACTTTTGGTTTACTGTATCACTTGGACCTTCTTATTGACGATGAAACACAGAAATTGCAACGGAATAAATGCAAAAGCTACAATGCCGACTTAAGTACAGGATGACTGACTCTTCTTACTGTCTATGCTTTGAACCTTTCCTGTGAGACCAGTTTTAGATTCCGATGCTTCACTTCAGGTTTACTGTATCCCTTGGTGCTTCTTATTGACGATGAAACACAGAAATCGCATGGGAATTAAATACAAAAGACACAATGCCGACTTAAGTACAAGAAGACTTACTCTTCTTACTGTCTATGTTTTGAACCTTTCCAGTATGGCCACTTTTAGATTCCGATGGTTCATTTTGGGTTTACTGTATCCCATGGACCTTCTTATTGACGATGAAACACAGAAAATGCATCGGAATTAAATACTAAAGGCACAATGCCGACTTAAGTACAAAAAGACTGACTCTTCTTACTATGTATGTTTTGAAACTTTCCTGTGAGACCAGTTTTAGATTCCGATGCATCACTTCCGGTTTACTGTACCCCTTCGAACTTCTTATTGAAGATGAAACACAGAAATTGCATCTAAATTAAATACAAAAGGCACAATGCCGACTTAAGTACACGAAGACTGACTCGTCTTACTGTCTAAGTTTAGAGCCTTTCCTGTGAGACCAATTTTAGATTCTGATGCTACACTTCAGGTTTACTGTAACCATCGGACCTTGTTATTGACGATGAAGCACAGAATTTGCATCGAAATTAAATACAAAAGGCACAATGCCGATTTAAGATTAAGAATACTGACTCTTCTAAGTGTCTATGTTAAGAACCTTTCCTGTGCGACCAGTTTTAGATTCCGATGCTTCACTTCAGGTTTACTGTAACCCTTGGACTTTGTTATTGACGTTGAAACACAGAAATTGCATCGGAATTAAATACAAAAGGCACAATGCCGTCTTAAGTACAAGAAGACTAACCCTTTTTACTGTATATGTTTAGAACCTTTCCTGTGAGACCAGTTTTAGATATCGATGCTTCACTTCAGGTTTACTGTATCCCTTGGTGCTTCTTATTGACGATGAAATACAGAAATCGCATGGGATTTAAATGCAAAAGACACAATGCTGACGTAAGTACAAGAAGACTGACTCTTCTTACTGCCTATGCTTTGAACCTTTCCTGTGAGACCAGTTTTAGATTCCGATGCTCGACTTCAGGTTTACTGCACCCCTTGGACCTTCTTATTGACGATGAAAAACAGAAATTGCATCGGAATAAAATACAAAAGGCACAATGCCGACTTAAGTACAAGAAGACTGACTCTTCTTACTGTCTATGATTTGAACCTTTCCTGTGCGACCAGGTTTAGATTCCAATGCTTCACTTCAGGTTTACTGTATCCCTTGGACCTTCGTATTGACGATGAAACACAGAAATTGCATCGGAATTAAAATCAAAAGGCACAGTGCCGACTTAAGTTCAAGATGTCTGACTCTCCTTCTGCTTATGTTCTGAATCTTTCCTGTGAGACCAGTTTTAGATTCCGATGCTTCATTTCAAGTTTACTGTATCCCTTGGACCTTCTTATTAACGATGAAACACAGAAATTGCATCGGAATTAAATACAAAAGGCACAATGCCGACTTAAGTACACGAAGACAGACTCGTTTTACTCTCTATCTTTAGAGCCTTTCCTGTGAGACCAGTTTTAGATTCCGATGCTACACTTCAGGTTTACTGTAACCCTCGGACCTCGTTATTGACGATGAAACACAGAATTTGCATCGAAATTAAATACAAATGGCACAATGCCGACTTATGTACAAGAAGACTGACTTTTCTCCCTGTCTATGTTTTGAACCTTTCCTGTGAGACCAGTTTTAGATATCGATGCTTCACTTCAGGTTTACTGTACCCCTTGGTGCTTCTTATTGACGATGAAACACAGAAATTGCATCGGAATTAAATACAAAAGGCACAATGCCGACTTAAGTAGAAGAAGACTGCCTCTTCTTACTGTCTATGTTTGAACCTTTTTTGGTGCAACCAGTTTTAGATTACGATTCTTCACTTCAAGTTTACTGTATCCCTTGGGCCTTCTCATTGACGATGAAACACAGATATTGCATCGGAATTAAATACAAAACGCACAATGCCGACTTAAGTACAAGTAGACTGACTCTTCTTACTGTGTATGTTTTGAACCTTTCCTGTGAGACCAGTTTCAGATTCCGATGCTTCACTTCAGGTTTACTGTATCCCTTGGACTTTCTTATTGACGATGAAACACAGAAATTGCGTCGGAATTAAATACAAACGGCACAATGTTGATTTAAGTACAAGAGGACTGACTGTTTTCACTGTCTATGTTTTGAACCTTTCCTGTGAGACCAGTTTTAGATTCCGAAGCTTCACTTCAGGTTTTGTGTATCCTCTGGACTTTCATATTGATGATGAAACACAGAAATTGCATCGGAATTAAATACAAAAGGCACAATGCCGGCTTAAGTACAAGCAGACTGACTCTTCTTACTTTCTATGTTTTGAACCTTTCATGTGAGACCAGTTTTAGATTACGATGCTTCACTTCAGGTTTACTGTACCTTTGGACCTTCCTAATGACGATGAAACAGAGAAATTGCATCGTAATTGAAGGCAAATGGCACAATGCCGACTTAGTATAAAAAACTGACTCTTCGTACTGTCTATGTTTTGAACCTTTCCTGTGGGTCCAGTTTTAGATTCCGACGCTTCACTTTTGGTTTACTGTATCACTTGGACCTTCTTATTGACGATGAAACACAGAAATTGCAACGGAATAAATACAAAAGCTACAATGCCGACTTAAGTACAGGATGACTGACTCTTCTTACTGTCTATGCTTTGAACCTTTCGTGTGAGACCAGTTTTAGATTCCGATGCTTCACTTCAGGTTCACTGTATCCCTTGGGCCTTCTTATTGACGATGAAACACAGAAATTGCGTCGGAATTAAATGCAAAAGGCACAATGCCGACTTAAGTACAAGAAAACTGACTCTTCTTACTGTCTATGATTTGAAGCTTACCTGTGAGACCAGTTTTGGATTCCGATGCTTCACTTCAAGTTTACTGTAACCCATGGACCTTCTTGTCGTCGATGAAACACAAAGATTGCATCGGAATTAAATACAAAAGGCACAATGCCGACTTAAGTACTAGAAAACTGACTCTTCTTACTGTCTATGTTTGATCCTTTTTCTGTGAGACCTGTTTTAGTTTACGATGCTTCACTTCAAGTTCACTGTATCCCGTGGACCTTCTCGTTGACGATGAAACACAGAAACTGCATCGGAATTAAATACAAAACGCTCAATGACGACTTCAGTACAAGAAGACTGACTCTTCTTACGGTCTATGTTTTGAACCTTTCCTGTGAGACCAGTTTCAGATTCCGATGCTTCACTTCAGGTTTAATGTATCCCTTGGACCTTCTTATTGACGATGAAACACAGAAATTGCATCGGAATTAAATACAAAGGGCATAATGTTGATTTAAGTACAAGAAGACTGACTCTTCTTACTGTCTATGCTTTGAACCTTTCCTGTGAGACCATTTTAGATTCCAATGGTTCACTTCAGGTTTACTGAATCCCTTGGACCTTCTTATTGACGATGTAACACAGAAATTGCATCGGAAGTAAATACAAAAGTCACAATGCCGACTTAAGTACAAGAAGACTGACTCTTCTTACTATCTATTTTTTGAACCTTTCCTATGAGGCCAATTTTAGATTCCGATGCTTCACTTCAGGTTAACTGTATAACGAGGAGCTTCTATGTGACGATGAATTACAGAAATTGCATCGGAATTAAATATAAAAGGCACAATGCCGACTTAAGTACAAGAGGACTGACTCTTCTTACATTCTATGATTTGAGCCCTGGCTGCGAGAGCAGTTATAGGTATCGATGCTTCACTTCAGGTTTACTGTATCCCTTGTACCTTCTTATTGACGATGAAACACAGAAATAGCTTCGGAATTAAATACAAATGGCACAATTCCGACTAAAGTACAAGAAGACTGACTCTTCTTACTGTCTATGTTTTGAACCTTTCCTGTGAGACCAATTTTAGATTCAGCTGCTTAACTTCAGGTTTACTGTATCCCTTGGACCTTCTTATTGATGATGAAACACAGAAATTGCATCGGAATTAAATACAAAAGGCACAAAGCAGTCTTAAGTACAAGAAGACTGACTCTTCTTACTGTCTATGCTTTGAACCTTTCCTGTGAGACCAGTTTTACATATCGATGCTTCACTTAAGGTTTACTGTATCCCTTCGAGCTTCGTATTGACGATGAAAAACAGAAAACGCATGGGAATTAAATACAACAGGCACAATGCCGACTTAAGTACAAGAAGACTTACTCTTATACTTTCTATGTTTTGAACCTTTCCTATGAGGCCAGTTTTAGATTCCGATGCTTCACTTCAGGTATACTGTATCCCTTGGACCTTCTTAATGACGATGAAACACAGAAAATGCATCGGAATTAAATACAAAAGGATCAATGCCGACTTAAGTACAAAAAGACTGACTCTTCTTACTATCTATGTTTTGAACCTTTCCTGTGAGACCAGTTTTAGATATCTATGCTTCACTTCAGGTTTACTGTATCCCTTGGTGATTCTTATTGACGATGAAACACAGAAATCGCATGGGAATTAAATACAAAAGGCACAATGCTGACTTAAGTACAAGAAGACTGACACTTCTTACTGCCTATGCTTTGAACCTTTCCTGTGAGACCAGTTTTAGATTCCGATGCTCGACTTCAGGTTTACTGCACCCCTTGGACCTTCTTATTGACGATGAAACACAGAAATTGCATCGGAATTAAATACAAAAGGCGCAATGCCGACTTAAGTACAAATAGACTGACTCTTCTTACTGTCTATGTTATGAACCTTTCCTGTGAGACCAATGTTTTATTCCGATGCCCCACTTCAAGTTTACTGTATCCCTTAGACATTCTTATCGACGATGAAACACAGAAATTGAATCGGAATTAAATACAAAAGGCACAATGCCGACTTCAGTACAAGAAGACTGACTGTGCTTACTGTCTATGTTTTGAACCTTTCCTGTTAGACCAGGTATAGATTCCATTGCTTCACTTCAGGTTTACTGTATCCCTTGGACCTTCTTATTGATGATGAAACACTGAAATTGCATCGGAAATAAATACAAAAGGCACAATGCCGACTTAAGTACAAGAAGACTGACTACTCCTTCTGCTTATGTTTTGAACCTTTCCAGTGAGACCAGTATTAGATTCCGATGCTTCACTTCAAGTTTACTGTATCCCTTGGACCTTTTTAGTAACGATGAAACACAGAAATTGCATCGGAATTAAATACAAAAGGCACAATGCCGACTTAAGTACAAGAAGACTGACTCTTCTTACTTTCTATGATTTGAACCTTTCCTGTGAGACCAGTTTTTGATACCGATGCTTCACTTCAGGTTTACTGTATCTCTTGGACCTTCTTATTGACGATGAAACAGAGAAGTTGCATCGGAATTAGATACAAAAAGCACAATGCCGACTTATGTACAAGAGGACTGACTCTTCTTACTATCTATGTTTTGAAACTTTCCTGTGAGACCAGTTTTAGATTCCGATGCGTCACCTCAGTTTTACTTTATGCCTTGGAGCTTGTTATTGACGATGAAACACAGAAATCGCATGGGAATTAAATACAAAAGACACAATGCCGACTTAAGTACAAGAAGACTTACTCTTCTTACTGTCTATGTTTTGAACCATTCCTGTGAGCCCACTTTTAGATTCCGATGGTTCATTTCGGGTTTACTGTATCCCATGGACCTTCTTATTGACGATGAAACACAGAAAATGCATCGGAATTAAATACTAAAGGCACAATGCCAACTTAAGTACAAAAAGACTGACTCTTCTTACTATGTATGTTTTGAAACTTTCCTGTGAGACCAGTTTTATATTCCGATGCGTCACGTCCGGTTTACTGTACCCCTTGGAACTTCTTATTGAAGATGAAACACAGAAATTGCATCTAAATTAAATACAAAAGGCACAATGCCGACTTAAGTACACGAAGACTGACTCGTCTTACTGTCTAAGTTAAGGGCCTTTCCTGTGAGACCAGTTTTAGATTCTGATGCTACACTTCAGGTTTACTGTAACCATCGGACCGTGTTATTGACGATGAAGCGCAGAATTTGCATCGAAATTAAATACAAAAGGCACAATCCCGATTTAAGTTTAAGAATACTGACTCTTCTAAGTGTCTATGTTTAGAACCTTTCCTGTGCGACCAGTTTTAGATTCCGATGCTTCACTTCAGGTTTACTGTATCCCTTGGACTTTGTTATTGACGTTGAAACACAGAAATTGCATCGGAATTAAATACAAAAGGCACAATGCCGACTTAAGTACAAGAAGACTGACTCTTCTCACTGTCTATGATTTGAACCTTTCCTGTGAGACCAGTTTTAGATTCCAATGCTTCACTTCAGGTTTACTGTATCCCTTGGACCTTCTTATTGTCGATGAAACACAGAAATTAAATCGGAATGAAATACAAAAGGCACAATGCCAACTTAAGTACAAGAAGACTTACTCTTCTTACTGGCTATGATTTGAACCTTTGCTGTGAGACCAGTTTTAGATTCCGATGCTTCACTTTGGGTTTACTGTATCCCTTAGGCCTTCTTATTGGCGATGAAACACAAAAATTGCATCGGAATTAAATACAAAAGGCACAATGCCGTCTTACGTACAAGAAGACTAACCCTTTTTACTGTATATGTTTAGAACCTTTCCTGTGAGACCAGTTTTAGATATCGATGCTTCACTTCAGGTATACTGTATCCCTTGGTGCATCTTATTGACGATGAAATACAGAAATCGCATGGGAATTAAATACAAAAGGCACAATGCTGACGTCAGTACAAGAAGACTGACTCTTCTTACTCCCTATGCTTTGAACCTTTCCTGTGAGACCAGATTTAGATTCCGATGCCCGACTTCAGGTTTACTTCACCCCTTGGACCTTCTTATTGACGATGCAAAACAGAAATTGCATCGGAATTAAATACAAACGGCACAATGCCGACTTAAGTACAAGAAGACTGACTCTTCTTACTGTCTATGTTATGAACCTTTCCTGTGAGACCAATTTTATATTCCAATGCCCCACTTCAAGTTTACTGTATCCCTTAGACATTCTTATCGACGATGAAACACAGAAATTAAATCGGAATTAAATACAAAATGCACCATGCCGACTTCAGTACAAGAAGACTGACTGCGCTTACTGTCTATGTTTTGAACGTTTCCTGTTAGACCAGATATAGGTTCCATTGCTTCACTTCAGGTTTACTGTATCCCTTGGACCTTCTTATTGACGGTGAAACACAGAAATTAAATCGGAATTAAATACAAAAGCCACAATGCCGACTTAAGTACAAGAAGGTGGACTCTTCTTACTGGCAATGATTTGAAACTTTCCTGTGGTACCAGTTTTAGATTCCGATGCTTCACTTCAGGTTTTCTGTATCCCTTGGACCTTCTTATTGTCGATGAAACACAGAAATTGCATCGGAATTAAATACAAAAGGCACAATGCCATCTTAAGTACAAGAAGACTGACTCTCCTTACTGTATATGTTTTGAACCTTTCCTGTGAGACCAGTTTTAGATTCCGATGCTTCACTTCAGTTTTACTGTATCCCTTGGATCTTCTTATTAACGATGAAACACAGAAATTGCATCGGATTTAAATACAAAAGTCACAATGCCGACTTAAGTACAGGAAGACTGACAATTCCTTCTGCTTATGTTTTGAACCTTTCCTGTGAGACCAGTTTTAGATTCCGATGCTTCACTTCAAGTTTACTGTATCCCTTGGACCTTCTTATTAACGATGAAACACAGAAACTCCATCGGAATTAAATACAAAAGGCACAATGCCGACATAAGTACAATAAGACTGACTCTTCCTACTGTCTATGATTTGAACCATTCCTGTGCGACCAGTTTTAGATTCCAATGCTTCACTTCAGGTTTACTGTATCCCTTGGACCTTCTTATTGACGATGAAACACAGAAGTTGCATCGGAATTAAAATCAAAAGGCACAGTGCCAACTTAAGTACAAGAAGTCTGACTCTCCTTCTGCTTATGTTATGAATCTTTCCTATGAGACCAGTTTTAGATTCCGATGCTTCATTTCAAGTTTACTGTATCCCTTGGACCTTCTTATTAACGATGAAACACAGAAATTTCTTCGGAATTAAATACAAAAGGCACAATGCCGACTTAAGTACACGAAGACTGACTCGTCTTACTCTCTATTTTTAGAGCCTTTCCTGTGAGACCAGTTTTAGATTCCGATGCTACACTTTAGGTTTACTGTAACCCTCGGACCCCGTTATTGGCGATGAAACACAGAATTTGCATCGAAATTAAATACAAATGGCACAATGCCGACTTAAGTACAAGAAGACTGACTCTCTTTACTGCCTATGCTTTGAACCTTTCCTGTGAGGCCAGTTTAAGATTCCGATGCTCGACTTCTGGTATACTTCACCCCTTGGACCTTCTTATTGACGATGATATACAGATATTGCATCGGAATTAAATACAAAAGGAACAATGCCGACTTAAGTACAAGAAGACTGACTCTTCTTACTGTCTATGTTATGAACCTTTCGTGTGAGACCAATTTTATATTCCGATGCCCCACTTCAAGTTTACTGTATCCCATAGACATACTTATCGACGACGAAACACAGAAATTGAATCGGAATTAAATACAAAAGGCACAATGCCGACTTCATTTTGAAGAAGACTGACTGTGCTTACTGTCTATGTTTTGAACCTTTCCTGTTAGACCAGATTTACATTCCATTGCTTCACTTCAGGTTTACTGTATCCCTTGGACCTTCTTACTGACGATGAAACACAGAAATTGCATCGGAATTAAATACAAAAGGCCCAATGCAGACTTCAGTACAAGAAGACTGACTCTACTTACTGTCTATGATTTGAACCTTTCCTGTGAGACCAGTTTTGGATTCCGATGCTTCACTTCAGGTTTACTGTATCCCTTGGACCTTCTCAATGACGATGAAACACAGAAATTGCGTCGGAATTAGATACAAAAAGCACAATGCCAACTTATGTACAAGAAGACTGATCCTTCTTTCTATCTATGTTTTGAAACTTTCCTGTGAGACCAGTTTTAGATTCCGATGCGTCACTTCAGGTTTACTGTATCCCTTGGACCTTCTTACGGACGAAGAAGCACAGATATTGCATCGGAATTAAATACAAAAGGCACAATGCCGACTTCAGTACAATAAGACTGACTATTCTTACTGTCTATGTTTTGAACCTTATTCTGTGAGACCAATTTTAGATTCCGATGCTTCAGTTCAGAATTACTGCATCCCTTGGACCTTCTTATTGACGAGGAAACACAGAAATGGCATCGGAATTAATTAAAAAAAGGCACAAGGCCAACTTAAGTACAAGAATACTGACTCTTCTTACTGTCAATGTTTTGAACCTTTACTGTGAGACCAATTTTAGATACCGATGCTTCACTTGAGGTTTACTGTATCCCTTTGAGCTCTTATTGACGATGAAACACAGAAATTGAATCGGAATTACATACAAAAGCTACAATGCCGACTTAAGTACAAGAAGACTGACTCCTCTTACTGACTATGCTTTGGACCACTCCTGTGAGACCAGTTTTAGATTTTGATGCCTTACTTCTGGTTTACTGTATCCCTTGGCCCTACGTATTGACGTTGAAACATAGAAATTGCATCGGAATTAAATACAAAAGGCACAATGCCGACTTAAGTACAAGAAGACTGACTCTTCTTACTGTCTACGATTTGAAACTTTCCTGTGAGACAAGTTTCAGATACCGATGCTTCACTTCAGGTTTACTGTATCCCTTGGACCTTCTTATTGACGATGAAACACAGGAATTGCATCGGAATTAAATACAAAAGGTTCAATGCCGTCTTAAGTACAAGAAGACTGACTCTTCCTTCTGCTTATGTTTTGAACCATTCCTGTGAGACCAGTTTTAGATTCCGATGCTTCACTTAAAGTTTACTGTATCTCTTGGACCTTCGTATTTACCATGAAACACAGAAATTGCATCGGAATTAAATACAAATGCACAATGAAGACTTAAGTACAGGAAGACTGACTCTTCTTACTGTCTATGTTTTGGACCTTTCTGTGAGACCTGTTTTAAATTCCGATGCTTCACTTCAGGTTTCCTGTATCCCTTGGACCTTCTCTTTGACGATGAAACACAGAAATTGCATCGGAATTAAATACAGAGAGCACAATGCCGACTTATGTACTAGAAGACTGACTCTTCTTACTATCTATGATTTAAACCTTTCCTGTGAGATCAGCTTTATATTCCGATGCGTCACTTCAGGTTTACTGTATCCCTTGGACTTTCTTATTGACGATGAAACACAGAAATTGCATCGGAATTAAAATCAAAAGGCACAATGCCGACTTATGTACAAAAATACTGACTCTTCTCACTGTCTATGTTTGAACCTTTCCTGTGAGACCAATTTTTGATTCCGATGCATCACTTCAGGTTTACTGTATCCCTTGGACCTTCTTATTGACGATGAAACACAGAAATTGAATCGGAATTACATACAAAAGCCACAATGCCTACCTAAGTTCATGAAAACTGACTCTTCTTACTGTCTATGTTTTGGACTATTCCTGTGACACTAGTTATAGATTCCGATGCTTCACTTTAGGTTTACTGTATCCCTCTGACCTTCTTATTGCCGATGAAACACAGAAATTGCATCGGAATTAAATACAAAAGGCACTATGCCGACTTAAGTACAAAACAACTGACTCTTCTTACTGTCTACGATTTGAACCACTCTTGTGACACTAGTTACAGATTCCGATGCTTCACTTCAGGTTTACTGTATCCCTCTGACCTTCTTATTGACTATGAAACACAGAATTTGCATCGGAATTAAATACAAAAGGCACAATGCCGACTTCAGTTCAAGAAAACTGACTCTTCTAACTGTCAATGTTTTGAACCATTCATGTGACACTATTTATAGATTCCGATGCTTCACTTTAGGTTTACTGTATCCCTCTGACCTTTTTATTGACGATGAAACACAGAAATTGCATCGGAATGAAATACAAAAGTCACAACGGCGACTTAAGTAGAAGAAAACTGACTCTTCTTACTGTCTATGTTTTGAACCATTCCTGTGACACTAGTTATAGATTCCGATGCTTCACTTCAGGTTTACTGTATCCCTCTGACCTTCTTATTGACGATGAAACACAGAAATTGCAACGGAATTAAATACAAAGGCACAATGCCGACTTAAGTAGAAGATAACTGACTCTTCTTACTGTCTATGTTTTGAACCATTCCTGTGACACTAGTTATAGATTCCGATGCTTCACTTCAGGTTTACTGTATCCCTCTGACCTTTTTATTGACGATGAAACACAGAAATTATATCGCAATTAAATACAAAAGGCACAATGCCGACTTAAGTACATGAAAACTGACTCTTCTTACTGTCTATGTTTTGAACCATTCCTGTGACACTAGTTATAGATTCCGATGCTTCACTTCAGGTTTACTGTATCCCTCTGACCTTCTTATTGACGATGAAACACAGAAATTGCAACGGAATTAAATACAAAGGCACAATGCCGACTTAAGTAGAAGATAACTGACTCTTCTTACTGTCTATGTTTTGAACCATTCCTGTGACACTAGTTATAGATTCCGATGCTTCACTTCAGGTTTACTGTATCCCTCTGACCTTTTTATTGACGATGAAACACAGAAATTATATCGCAATTAAATACAAAAGGCACAATGCCGACTTAAGTACAAGAAAACTGACTCTTCTTACTGTCTATGTTTTGAACCATTCCTTTGACACTAGTTATAGATTCCGATGCTTCACTTCAGGTTTACTGTATCCCTCTGACCTTCCTATTGACGGTGAACCACAGAAATTGCAACGCAATTAAATACAAAGGCACAATGCCGACTTAAGTAGAAGAAAACAGACTCTTCTTACTGTCTATGTTTTGAACCATTCCTGGGACACTAGTTATAGATTCCGATGCTTCACGTCAGGTTTACTGTATCCCTCTGACCTTCTTATTGACGATGAAAAAATGAAATTTGCATCGGAATTAAAAACAAAAGGCACAATGCCGAATTAAGTACAAGAAAACTGACTCTGCTTACTGTCTATGTTTTGAACTATTCCTGTGACACTTGTTATAGATTCCGATGCTTCACTTTAGGTTTACTGTATCCCTCTGACCTTCTTATTGCCGATGAAACACAGAAATTGCAACGGAATTAAATACAAAGGCACAATGCCGACTTAAGTAGAAGAAAACTGACTCTTCTTACTGTCTAAGTTTTGAACCAATCCTGTGACACTAGTTATAGATTCCGATGCTTCACTTCAGGTTTACTGTATCCCTCTGACCTTCTTATTGACGTTGAAACACAAAAATTGCATCGCAATTAAATACAAAAGGCACAATGCCGACTTAAGTACAAGAAAACTGACTCTTCTTACTGTCTATGTTTTGAACCATTCCTTTGACACTAGTTATAGATTCCGATGCTTCACATCAGGTTTACTGTATCCCTCTGACCTTCTTATTGACGATGTAACACAGAAATTGCAACGGAATTAAATACAAAGGCTCAATGCCGACTTATGTAGAAGAAAACCGACACTTCTTACTGTCTATGTTTTGAACCATTTCTGTGACACTAGTTATAGATTCCGATGCTTCACTTCAGGTTTACTATATTCCTCTGACCTTCTTATTGACGATGAGACACAGAAATTGCATCGGAATTAAATACAAAAGGCACAATGCCGACTTAAGTACAAGATAACTGACTCTTCTTACTGTCTATGTTTTGAACTAATACTGTGACACTAGTTATAGATTCCGATGCTTCACTTTAGATTTACTGTATCTCTCTGACCTTCTTATTGCCGATGAAACACAGAAATTGCATCGGAATTAAATACAAAAGGCACTATGCCGACTTAAGTACAAAATAACTGACACTTCTTACTGTCTATGATTTGAACCACTCATGTGACACTAGTTACAGATTCCGATGCTTCACTTCAGGTTTACTGTATCCTTCTGACCTACTTATTGACGATGAAACACAGAAATTGCATCGGAATTAAATACAAAAGGTACAATGCCGACTTAAGTTCAAGAAAACTGACTCTTCTAACTGTCTATGTATTGAACCATTCATGTGACACTAGTTATAGATTCCGGTGCTTCACTTCAGGTTTACTGTATCCCTCTGACCTTCTTATTGACGATTAAACATAGAAATTGCATCGGAATTAAATACAAAAGGCACAATGACGACTTAAGTACATGAAAACTGACTCTTGTTACTGTCTATGTTTGACCATTTCTGTGACACTAGTTATAGATTCCGATGCTTCACTTCAGGTTTACTGTATCCCTCTGATATTCTTAGTGACGATGAAACACAGTATTTGCATCGGAATTAAATACAAAAGGCACACTGCCGACTTAAGTACAAGAAAACTGACTCTTCTTACTATCTAGATTTGAACCATTCCTGTGACACTAGTTATAGATTCCGATGCTTCACTTTAGGTTTACTGTATCCCTCTGACCTTCTTATTGACGATGAAACACGGAAATTGCATCGGAATTAAATACAAAAGGCACAAAGCCGACTTAAGTACAAGAAAACTGACTCTTCTTACTATCTAAGTTTTGAACCATTCCTGTGACACTAGTTATAGGTTCTGATGCTTCACTTCAGCTTTACAGTATGCCTCTGACCTTCTTATTGACGACGAAACACAGAAATTGCATCGGAATTAAATACAAAACGCACAATGCCGACTTAAGTACAAGAAAACTGACTTTTCTTACTGTCTATGTTTTGAACTATTCCTGTGACACTAGTTATAGATTCCGATGCTTCACTTCAGGTTTACTGTATCCCTCTGACCTTCTTATTGCCGATGCAACACAGAAATTGCATCGGAATTAAATACAAAAGGCACAATGCCGACTTAAGTACAAGAAAACTGACTCTTTTTACTGTCTATGTTTTGAACTGTTCCTGTGACACTAGTTATAGATTCCGATGCTTCACTTTAGGTTTACTGTATCCCTCTGACATTCTTATTGCCGATGAAACACAGAAATTGCATCGGAAATAAATACATAAGGCACTATGCCGACTTAAGTACAAAAAAACTGACTCTTCTTACTGTCTATGATTTGAACCACTCATGTGACACTAGTTGCAAATTCCGATGCTTCACTTCAGGTTTACTGCATCCCTCTGACCTTCTTATTGACGATGAAACACAGAAATTGCAACGGAATTAAATACACAATGCCGACTTAAGTAGAAGAAAACTGACTCTTCTTACTGTCTATGTGTTGAACCATTCGTGTGACAGTAGTTATAGATTCCGATGCTTCACTTCAGGTTTACTGTATCCCACTGACCTTCTTACTGACGTTGAAACACAGAAATTGCATCGCAATTAAATACATAAGGCACTATGCCGACTTAAGTACAAGAAAACTGACTCTTCTTACTGTCTATGTTTTGAACCATTCCTTTGACACTAGTTATAGATTCCGATGCTTCACATCAGGTTTACTGTATCCCTCTGACCTTCTTATTGACGATGAAATACAGAAATTGCAACGGAATTAAATACAAAGGCTCAATGCCGACTTAAGTAGAAGAAAACCGACTCGTCTTACTGTCTATGTTTTGAACCATTTCTGTGACACTAGTTATAGATTCCGATGCTTCACTTCAGGTTTACTGTATCCCTCTGACCTTCTTATTGACGATGAAATACAGAAATTGCATCGGAATTAAATACAAAAGGCACAATGCCGACTTAAGTACAAGAATACTGACTCTTCTTACTATCTGAGTTTTGAACCATTCCTGTGACACTAGTTATAGATTCCGATGCTTCACTTCAGGTTTACTGTATCCCTCTGACCTTCTTATTGACGATTAAACACAAAAATTGCATCGGAATTAAATACAAAAGTCACAACGGTGACTTAAGTACAAGAAAACTGACTCTTCTTACTGTCTATGTTTTGAACCATTCCTGTGACACTAGTTATAGATTCCGATGCTTCACTTCAGGTTTACTGTATCCCTCCGACCTTCTTATTGACGATGAAACACAGAAATAGCATCGGAATTAAATACAAAAGGCACTAAGCTGACTTAAGTACAAGAAAACTGACTCTTCTGACTATCTAAGTTTTGAACCATTCCTGTGACACTAGTTATAGATTCTGATGCTTCACTTCAGCTTTACAGTATGCCTCTGACCTTCTTATTGACGACGAAACACAGAAATTGCATCGGAATTAAATACAAAAGGCACAATGCCGACTTAAGTACAAGAAAACTGTCTCTTCTTTCTGTCTATGTTTTGAACTATTCCTGTGACACTAGTTATAGATTCCGATGCTTCACTTCAGGTTCACTGTATCCCTCTGACCTTCTTATTGCCGATGAAACACAGAAATTGCATCGGAATTAAGTACAAAAGGCAAAATGCCGACTTAAGTACGAAATAACTGACTCTTCTTACTGTCTATGATTTGAACCACTCATGTGACACTAGTTACAGATTCCGATGCTTCACTTCAGGTTTACTGTATCCCACTTACCTTCTTATTGACGATGAAACACAGAAATTGCTTCGGAATTAAATACAAAAGGCACAATGCCGACCTAAGTTCAAGAAAACTGACTCTTCTAACTGTCTATGCTTTGAACCATTCCTTTGACACTAGTTATAGATTCCGGTGCTTCACTTCAGGTTTACTGTATCCCTCTGACCTTCTTATTGACGATTAAACATAGAAATTGCATCGGAATTAAATACAAAAGGCACAATGACGACTTAAGTACAAGAAAACTGACTCTTCTTACTGTCTACGTTTGACCATTCCTGTGACACTAGTTATAGATTCCGATGCTTCACTTCAGGTTTACTGTATCCCTCTGACCTTCTTATTGACGATGAAACACGGAAATTGCATCGGAATTCAACACAAAAGGCACAAAGCCGACTTAAGTACAAGAAAACTGACTCTTCTTACTATCTAAGTTTGGAAACATTCCTGTGACACTAGTTATAGGTTCTGATGCTTCACTTCAGCTTTACAGTATGCCTCAGACCTTCTTATTGACGACGAAACACAGAAATTGGATCGGAATTAAATACAAAACGCACAATGCCGACTTAAGTACAAGAAAACTCACTTTTCTTACTGTCTATGTTTTGAACTATTCCTGTGACACTAGTTATAGATTCCGATGCTTCACTTCAGGTTTACTGTATCCCTCTGACCTTCTTATTTACGATGAAAAACAGAAATTGCATCGGAATTAAATACAAAAGGCACAATGCCGACTTAAGTACAAAATAAATGACTCTTCTTACTGTCTATGATTTGAACCACTCATGTGACACTAGTTACAGATTCCGATGCTTCACTTCAGGTTTACTGTATCCCACTGACCTTCTTATTGACGATGAAACACAGAAATTGCATCGGAATTAAATACAAAAGGCACAATGCCGACCAAAGTTCAAGAAAACTGACTCTTCTAACTGTCTATGCTTTGAACCATTCCTTTGACACTAGTTATTGATTCCAATCCTTCACTTCAGGTTTACTGTATCCCTCTGACCTTCTTATTGTTGATGAAACACAGAAATTGCATCGGAATTAAATAATAAATGCACAATGCCGACTTAAGTACAAAAAAACTGACTCTTCTTACTGTCTATGATTTGAACCACTCATGTGACACTAGTTGCAAATTCCGATGCTTCACTTCAGGTTTACTGCATCCCTCTGACCATCTTATTGACGATGAAACACAGAAATTGCAACGGAATTAAATACACAATGCCGACTTAAGTAGAAGAAAACTGACTCTTCTTACTGTCTATGTGTTGAACCATTCGTGTGACACTAGTTATAGATTCCGATGCTTCACTTCAGGTTTACTGTATCCCTCTGACCTTCTTATTGACGTTGAAACACAGAAATTGCATCGCAATTAAATACATAAGGCACAATGCCGACTTAAGTACAAGAAAACTGACTCTTCTTACTGTCTATGTTTTGAACCATTCCTTTGACACTAGTTATAGATTCCGATGCTTCACATCAGGTTTACTGTATCCCTCTGACCTTCTTATTGACGATGAAATACAGAAATTGCAACGGAATTAAATACAAAGGCTTAATGCCAACTTAAGTAGAAGAAAACCGACTCTTCTTACTGTCTATGTTTTGAACCATTTCTGTGACACTAGTTATAGATTCCGATGCTTCACTTCAGGTTTACTGTATCCCTCTGACCTTCTTATTGACGATGAAATACAGAAATTGCATCGGAATTAAATACAAAAGGCACAATGCCGACTTAAGTACAAGAAAACTGACTCTTCTTACTATCTAAGTTTTGAACCATTCCTGTGACACTAGTTATAGATTCCGATGCTTCACTTCAGGTTTACTGTATCCCTCTGACCTTCTTATTGACGATTAAACACAGAAATTGCATCGGAATTAAATACAAAAGTCACAACGGCGACTTAAGTACAAGAAAACTGACTCTTCTTACTGTCTATGTTTTGAACCATTCCTGTGACACTAGTTATAGATTCCGATGCTTCACTTCAGGTTTACTGTTTCCCTCCGACCTTCTTATTGACGATGAAACACAGAAATAGCATCGGAATTAAATACAAAAGGCACAAAGCTGACTTAAGTACAAGAAAACTGACTCTTCTTACTATCTAAGTTTTGAACCATTCCTGTGACACTAGTTATAGATTCTGATGCTTCACTTCAGCTTTACAGTATGCCTCTGACCTTCTTATTGACGACGAAACACTGAAATTGCATCGGAATTAAATACAAAAGGCACAATGCCGACTTAAGTACAAGAAAACTGTCTCTTCTTACTGTCTATGTTTTGAACTATTCCTGTGACACTAGTTATAGATTCCGATGCTTCACTTCAGGTTTACTGAATCCCTCTGACCTTCTTATTGCCGATGAAACACAGAAATTGCATCGGAATTAAATACAAAAGGCACAATGCGGACTTAAGTACGAAATAACTGACTCTTCTTACTGTCTATGATTTGAACCACTCATGTGACACTAGTTACAGATTCCGATGCTTCACTTCAGGTTTACTGTATCCCACTGACCTTCTTATTGACGATGAAACACAGAAATTGCATCGGAATTAAATACAAAAGGCACAATGCTGACCTAAGTTCAAGAAAACTGACTCTTCTAACTGTCTATGCTTTGAACCATTCCTTTGACAAAAGTTATAGATTCCGGTGCTTCACTTCAGGTTTACTGTATCCCTCTGACCTTCTTATTGACGATTAAACATAGAAATTGCATCGGAATTAAATACAAAATGCACAATGACGACTTAAGTACAAGAAAACTGACTCTTCTTACTGTCTACGTTTGACCATTCCTGTGACACTAGTTATAGATTCCGATGCTTCACTTCAGGTTTACTGTATCCCTCTGATATTCTTAGTGACGATGAAACACAGTAATTGCATCGGAATTAAATACAAAAGGCACAATGCCGACTTAAGTACAAGAAAACTGACTCTTCTTACTATCTAAGATTTGAACCATTCCTGTGACACTAGTTATAGATTCCGATGCTTCACTTTAGGTTTACTGTATCCCTCTGACCTTCTTATTGACGATGAAACACGGAAATTGCATCGGAATTAAATACAAAAGGCACAAAGCCGACTTAAGTACAAGAAAACTGACTCTTCTTACTATCTAAGTTTTGAACCATTCCTGTGACACTAGTTATAGATTCCGATGCTTCACTTCAGGTTTACTGTATCCCTCTGACCTTCTTATTGACGTTGAAACACAGAAATTGCATCGCAATTAAATACATAAGGCACAATGCCGACTTAAGTACAAGAAAACTGACTCTTCTTACTGTCTATGTTTTGAACCATTCCTTTGACACTAGTTATAGATTCCGATGCCTCACATCAGGTTTACTGTATCCCTCTGACCTTCTTATTGACGATGAAATACAGAAATTGCAACGGAATTAAATACAAAGGCTTAATGCCGACTTAAGTAGAAGAAAATCGACTCTTCTTACTGTCTATGTTTTGAACCATTTCTGTGACACTAGTTATAGATTCCGATGCTTCACTTCAGGTTTACTGTATCCCTCTGACCTTCTTATTGACGATGAAATACAGAAATTGCATCGGAATTAAATACAAAAGGCACAATGCCGACTTAAGTACAAGAAAACTGACTCTTCTTACTATCTAAGTTTTGAACCATTCCTGTGACACTAGTTATAGATTCCGATGCTTCACTTCAGGTTTACTGTATCCCTCTGACCTTCTTATTGACGATTAAACACAGAAATTGCATCGGAATTAAATACAAAAGTCACAACGGCGACTTAAGTACAAGAAAACTGACTCTTCTTACTGTCTATGTTTTGAACCATTCCTGTGACACTAGTTATAGATTCCGATGCTTCACTTCAGGTTTACTGTTTCCCTCCGACCTTCTTATTGACGATGAAACACAGAAATAGCATCGGAATTAAATACAAAAGGCACAAAGCTGACTTAAGTACAAGAAAACTGACTCTTCTTACTATCTAAGTTTTGAACCATTCCTGTGACACTAGTTATAGATTCTGATGCTTCACTTCAGCTTTACAGTATGCCTCTGACCTTCTTATTGACGACGAAACACTGAAATTGCATCGGAATTAAATACAAAAGGCACAATGCCGACTTAAGTACAAGAAAACTGTCTCTTCTTACTGTCTATGTTTTGAACTATTCCTGTGACACTAGTTATAGATTCCGATGCTTCACTTCAGGTTTACTGAATCCCTCTGACCTTCTTATTGCCGATGAAACACAGAAATTGCATCGGAATTAAATACAAAAGGCACAATGCGGACTTAAGTACGAAATAACTGACTCTTCTTACTGTCTATGATTTGAACCACTCATGTGACACTAGTTACAGATTCCGATGCTTCACTTCAGGTTTACTGTATCCCACTGACCTTCTTATTGACGATGAAACACAGAAATTGCATCGGAATTAAATACAAAAGGCACAATGCTGACCTAAGTTCAAGAAAACTGACTCTTCTAATTGTCTATGCTTTGAACCATTCCTTTGACACTAGTTATAGATTCCGGTGCTTCACTTCAGATTTACTGTATCCCTCTGACCTTCTTATTGACGATTAAACATAGAAATTGCATCGGAATTAAATACAAAATGCACAATGACGACTTAAGTACAAGAAAACTGACTCTTCTTACTGTCTACGTTTGACCATTCCTGTGACACTAGTTATAGATTCCGATGCTTCACTTCAGGTTTACTGTATCCCTCTGATATTCTTAGTGACGATGAAACACAGTAATTGCATCGGAATTAAATACAAAAGGCACAATGCCGACTTAAGTACAAGAAAACTGACTCTTCTTACTATCTAAGATTTGAACCATTCCTGTGACACTAGTTATAGATTCCGATGCTTCACTTTAGGTTTACTGTATCCCTCTGACCTTCTTATTGACGATGAAACACGGAAATTGCATCGGAATTAAATACAAAAGGCACAAAGCCGACTTAAGTACAAGAAAACTGACTCTTCTTACTATCTAAGTTTTGAACCATTCCTGTGACACTAGTTATAGGTTCTGATGCTTCACTTCAGCTTTACAGTATGCCTCTGACCTTCTTATTGACGACGAAACACAGAAATTGCATCGGAATTAAATACAAAACGCACAATGCCGACTTAAGTACAAGAAAACTGACTTTTCTTACTGTCTATGTTTTGAACTATTCCTGTGACACTAGTTATAGATTCCGATGCTTCACTTCAGGTTTACTGTATCCCTCTGATCTTCTTATTGCCGATGAAACACAGAAATTGCATCGGAATTAAATACAAAAGGAACAATGCCGACTTAAGTACAAAATAAATGACTCTTCTTACTGTCTATGATTTGAACCACTCATGTGACACTAGTTACAGAATCCGATGCTTCACTTCAGGTTTACTGTATCCCACTGACCTTCTTATTGACGATGAAACACAGAAATTGCATCGGAATTAAATACAAAAGGCACAATGCCGACCAAAGTTCAAGAAAACTGACTCTTCTAACTGTCTATGCTTTGAACCATTCCTTTGACACTAGTTATTGATTCCGATCCTTCACTTCAGGTTTACTGTATCCCTCTGACCATCTTATTGACGATAAAACACAGAAATTGCATCGGAATTAAATACAAAAGGCACAATGCCGACATAAGTACAAGAAAACTGACTCTTCTTACTGTCTATGTTTTCAACCATTCCTGTGACACTAGTTATAGATTCCGATGCTTCACTTCAGGTTTACTGTATCCCTCTGACCTTCTTATTGACGATGAAACACAGAAATTGCATCGGAGTTAAATACAAAAGGGCCAATGCCGACTTAAGTACAAGAAAACTGACTCATCTTACAGTATATGCTTTTGAAACATTCCTGTGATACTAGTTATAGATTCCGATGCTTCACTTCAGGTTTACTGTATCCCTCTGACCTTCTTATTGACGATGAAACACAGATATTGAATTGGAATTAAATACAAAAGGCACAATGCCGACTTAAGTACAAGAAAACTGACTCTTCTTACTGTCTAAGCTTTGAACCATTCCTGTGACACTAGTTATAGATTCCGATGCTTCAGGTTTACTGTATCCCTCTGACCTTCTTATTGTTGATGAAACACAGAATTTGCATTGGAATTAAATAGAAAATGCACAATGCCGACTTAAGTACAAGAAAACTGACTTTTCTTACTGTCTATGTTTTGAACCATTCCTGTGACACTAGTTATAGATTCCGATTCTTCACTTCAGGTTTAATGTATCCCTCTGACCTTCTTATTGACGATGAAACACAGAAATTGCAACGGAATTAAATACAAAGGCACAATAGCGACTTAAGAAGAAGAAAACTGACTCTTCTTACTGTCTATGTTTTGAACCATTCCTGTGACACTAGTTATAGATTCCGATGCTTCACTTCAGGTTTACTGTATCCCTCTGACCTTCTTATTGACGATGAAACACAGAAATTGCATCGCAATTAAATACAAAAGGCACAATGCCGACTTAAGTACAAGAAAACTGACTCTTCTTACTGTCTATGTTTTGAACCATTACTTTGACACTAGTTATAGATTCCGATGCTTCACTTCAGGTTTACTGTATCCTTCTGACCTTCTTATTGACGATGAAACACAGAAATTGCAACGGAATTAAATACAAAGGCTCAATGCCGACTTATGTAGAAGAAAACCGACACTTCTTACTGTCTATGATTTGAACCATTTCTGTGACACTAGTTATAGATTCCGATGCTTCACTTCAGGTTTACTGTATTCCTCTGACCTTCTTATTGACGATGAGACACAGAAATTGCATCGGAATTAAATACAAAAGGCACAATGCCGACTTAAGTACAAGATAACTGACTCTTCTTACTGTCTACGTATTGAACTAATACTGTGAAACTAGTTATAGATTCCGATGCTTCACTTTAGGTTTACTGTATCTCTCTGACCTTCTTATTGCCGATGAAACACAGAAATTGCATCCGAATTAAATACAAAAGGCACTATGCCGACTTAAGTACAAAATAACTGACACTTCTTACTGTCTATGATTTGAACCACTCATGTGACACTAGTTACAGATTCCGATGCTTCACTTCAGGTTTACTGTATCCTTCTGACCTACTTCTTGACGATGAAACACAGAAATTGCATCGGAATTAAATACAAAAGGTACAATGCCGACTTAAGTTCAAGAAAACTGACTCTTCTAACTGTCTATGTTTTGAACCATTCCTGTGACACTAGTTATAGATTCCGATGCTTCACTTCAGGTTTACTGTATCCCTCTGATATTCTTAGTGACGATGAAACACAGTAATTGCATCGGAATTAAATACAAAAGGAACAATGCCGACTTAAGTACAAAATAAATGACTCTTCATACTGTCTATGATTTGAACCACTCATGTGATACTAGTTACAGATTCCGATGCTTCACTTCAGGTTTACTGTATCCCACTGACCTTCTTATTGACGATGAAACGCAGAAATTGCATCGGAATTAAATACAAAAGGCACAATGCCGACCAAAGTTCAAGAAAACTGACTCTTCTAACTGTCTATGCTTTGAACCATTCCTTTGACACTAGTTATTCATTCCGATCCTTCACTTCAGGTTTACTGTATCCCTCTGACCATCTTATTGACGATAAAACACAGAAATTGCATAGGAATTAAATACAAGAGGCACAATGCCGACTTAAGTACAAGAAAACTGACTCTTCTTACTGTCCATGTTTTGAACCATTCCTGTGACACTAGTTATAGATTCCGATGCTTCACTTCAGGTTTACTGTATCCCTCTGACCTTCTTATTGACGATGAAACACAGAAATTGCATCGGAGTTAAATACAAAAGGGACAATGCCGACTTAAGTACAAGAAAACTGACTCTTCTTACAGTATATGCTTTTGAAACATTCCTGTGATACTAGTTATAGATTCCGATGCTTCACTTCAGGTTTACTGTATCCCTCTGACCTTCTTATTGACGATGAAACACAGATATTGCATTGGAATTAAATACAAAAGGCACAATGCCGACTTAAGTACAAGAAAACTGACTCTTCTTACTGTCTAAGCTTTGAACCATTCCTGTGACACTAGTTATAGATTCCGATGCTTCAGGTTTACTGTATCCCTCTGACCTTCTTATTGTTGATGAAACACAGAATTTGCATTGGAATTAAATAGAAAATGCACAATGCCGACTTAAGTACAAGAAAACTGACTTTTCTTACTGTCTATGTTTTGAACCATTCCTGTGACACTAGTTATAGATTCCGATTCTTCACTTCAGGTTTAATGTATCCCTCTGACCTTCTTATTGACGATGAAACACAGAAATTGCAACGGAATTAAATACAAAGGCACAATAGCGACTTAAGAAGAAGAAAACTGACTCTTCTTACTGTCTATGTTTTGAACCATTCCTGTGACACTAGTTATAGATTCCGATGCTTCACTTCAGGTTTACTGTATCCCTCTGACCTTCTTATTGACGATGAAACACAGAAATTGCATCGCAATTAAATACAAAAGGCACAATGCCGACTTAAGTACAAGAAAACTGACTCTTCTTACTGTCTATGTTTTGAACCATTACTTTGACACTAGTTATAGATTCCGATGCTTCACTTCAGGTTTACTGTATCCTTCTGACCTTCTTATTGACGATGAAACACAGAAATTGCAACGGAATTAAATACAAAGGCTCAATGCCGACTTATGTAGAAGAAAACCGACACTTCTTACTGTCTATGATTTGAACCATTTCTGTGACACTAGTTATAGATTCCGATGCTTCACTTCAGGTTTACTGTATTCCTCTGACCTTCTTATTGACGATGAGACACAGAAATTGCATCGGAATTAAATACAAAAGGCACAATGCCGACTTAAGTACAAGATAACTGACTCTTCTTACTGTCTATGTATTGAACTAATACTGTGACACTAGTTATAGATTCCGATGCTTCACTTCAGGTTTACTGTATCCCTCTGATATTCTTAGTGACGATGAAACACAGTAATTGCATCGGAATTAAATACAAAAGGCACAATGCCGACTTAAGTACAAGAAAACTGACTCTTCTTACTGTCTATGTTTTGAACCATTACTTTGACACTAGTTACAGATTCCGATGCTTCACTTCAGGTTTACTGTATCCTTCTGACCTACTTCTTGACGATGAAACACAGAAATTGCATCGGAATTAAATACAAAAGGTACAATGCCGACTTAAGTTCAAGAAAACTGACTCTTCTAACTGTCTATGTTTTGAACCATTCCTGTGACACTAGTTATAGATTCCGATGCTTCACTTCAGGTTTACTGTATCCCTCTGATATTCTTAGTGACGATGAAACACAGTAATTGCATCGGAATTAAATACAAAAGGCACAATGCCGACTTAAGTACAAGAAAACTGACTCTTCTTACTATCTAAGATTTGAACCCATCCTGTGACACTAGTTATAGATTCCGATGCTTCACTTTAGGTTTACTGTATCCCTCTGACCTTCTTATTGACGATGAAACACGGAAATTGCATCGGAATTAAATACAAAAGGCACAAAGCCGACTTAAGTACAAGAAAACTGACACTTCTTACTATCTAAGTTTTGAACCATTCCTGTGACACTAGTTATAGGTTCTGATGCTTCACTTCAGCTTTACAGTATGCCTCTGACCTTCTTATTGACGACGAAACACAGAAATTGCATCGGAATTAAATACAAAACGCACAATGCCGACTTAAGTACAAGAAAACTGACTTTTCTTACTGTCTATGTTTTGAACTATTCCTGTGACACTAGTTATAGATTCCGATGCTTCACTTCAGGTTTACTGTATCCCTCTAACCTTCTTATTGCCGATGAAACACAGAAATTGCATCGGAATTAAATACAAAAGGCACAATGCCGACTTAAGTACAAAATAAATGACTCTTCTTACTGTCTATGATTTGAACCACTCATGTGATACTAGTTACAGATTCCGATGCTTCACTTCAGGTTTACTGTATCCCACTGACCTTCTTATTGACGATGAAACGCAGAAATTGCATCGGAATTAAATACAAAAGGCACAATGCCGACCAAAGTTCAAGAAAACTGACTCTTCTAACTGTCTAAGCTTTGAACCATTCCTTTGACACTAGTTATTCATTCCGATCCTTCACTTCAGGTTTACTGTATCCCTCTGACCATCTTATTGACGATAAAACACAGAAATTGCATCGGAATTAAATACAAAAGGCACAATGCCGACTTAAGTACAAGAAAACTGACTCTTCTTACTGTCCATGTTTTGAACCATTCCTGTGACACTAGTTATAGATTCCGATGCTTCACTTCAGGTTTACTGTATCCCTCTGACCTTCTTATTGACGATGAAACACAGAAATTGCATCGGAGTTAAATACAAAAGGGACAATGCCGACTTAAGTACAAGAAAACTGACTCTTCTTACAGTCTATGTTTTGAAACATTCCTGTGATACTAGTTATAGATTCCGATGATTCACTTCAGGTTTACTGTATCCCTCTGACCTTCTTATAGATGATGAAACACAGATATTGCATCGGAATTAAATACAAAAGGCACAATGCCGACTTAAGTACAAGAAAACTGACTCTTCTTACTGTCTAAGCTTTGAACCATTCCTGTGACACTAGTTATGGATTCCGATGCTTCAGGTTTACTGTATCCCTCTGACCTTCTTATTGTTGATGAAACACAGAATTTGCATTGGAATTAAATAGAAAATGCACAATGCCGACTTAAGTACAAGAAAACTGACTTTTCTTACTGTCTATGTTTTGAACCATTCCTGTGACACTAGTTATAGATTCCGATTCTTCACTTCAGGTTTACTGTATCCCTCTGACCTTCTTATTGACGATGAAACACAGAAATTGCAACGGAATTAAATACAAAGGCACAATGGCGACTTAAGAAGAAGAAAACTGACTCTTCTTACTGTCTATGTTTTGAACCATTCCTGTGACACTAGTTATAGATTCCGATGCTTCACTTCAGGTTTACTGTATCCCTCTGACCTTCTTATTGACGATGAAACACAGAAATTGCATCGGAATTAAATACAAAAGGCACAATGCCGACTTAAGTACAAGAAAACTGACTCTTCTCACTGTCTTTGTTTTGAACCATTACTTTGACACTAGTTATAGATTCCGATGCTTCACTTCAGGTTTACTGTATTCTTCTGACCTTCTTATTGACGATGAAACACAGAAATTGCAACGGAATTAAATACAAAGGCACAATGCCGACTTAAGTACAAGATAACTGTCTCTTCTTACTGTCTATGTTTTGAACCATTCCTGTGACACTAGTTATAGATTCCGATGCTTCACTTCGGGTTTACTGTATCCCTCTGACCTTCTTATTGAAGATGAAACACAGAAATTGCATCGGAATTAAATACAAAAGGCACAATGCCGACTTAAGTACAAGAAAACTGACTCTTTTTACTGTCTATGTTTTGAACTGTTCCTGTGACACTAGTTATAGATTCCGATGCTTCACTTTAGTTTTACTGTATCCCTCTGACCTTCTTATTGCCGATGAAACACAGAAATTGCATCGGAAATAAATACAAAAGGCACTATGCCGACTTAAGTACAAAAAAACTGACTCTTCTTACTGTCTATGATTTGAACCATTCATGTGACACTAGTTGCAAATTCCGATGCCTCACTTCAGGTTTACTGCATCCCTCTGACCTTCTTATTGACGATGAAACACAGAAATTGCAACGGAATTAAATACGCAATGCCGACTTAAGTAGAAGAAAACTGACTCTTCTTACTGTCTATGTGTTGAACCATTCGTGTGACACTAGTTATAGGTTCCGATGCTTCACTTCAGGTTTACTGTATCCCTCTGACCTTCTTATTGACGTTGAAACACAGAAATTGCATCGCAATTAAATACATAAGGCACAATGCCGACTTAAGTACAAGAAAACTGACTCTTCTTACTGTCTATGTTTTGAACCATTACTTTGACACTAGTTATAGATTCCGATGCTTCACTTCAGGTTTACTGTATCCTTCTGACCTTCTTATTGACGATGAAACACAGAAATTGCAACGGAATTAAATATCAAGGCTCAATGCCGACTTATGTAGAAGAAAACCGACACTTCTTACTGTCTATGTTTTGAACCATTTCTGTGACACTAGTTATAGATTCCGATGCTTCACTTCAGGTTTACTGTATTCCTCTGACTTTCTTATTGACGATGAGACACAGAAATTGCATCGGAATTAAATACAAAAGGCACAATGCCGACTTAAGTACAAGATAACTGACTCTTCTTACTGTCTATGTTTTGAACTAATACTGTGACACTAGTTATAGATTCCGATGCTTCACTTTAGGTTTACTGTATCTCTCTGACCTTCTTATTGCCGATGAAACACAGAAATTGCATCGGAATTAAATACAAAAGGCACTATGCCGACTTAAGAACAAAATAACTGACACTTCTTACTGTCTATGATTTGAACCACTCATTTGACACTAGTTATAGATTCCGGTGCTTCACTTCAGGTTTACTGTATCCCTCTGACCTTCTTATTGGCGATTAAACATAGAAATTGCATCGGAATTAAATACAAAAGGCACAATGACGACTTAAGTACAAGAAAACTGACTCTTCTTACTGTCTACGTTTGACCATTCCTGTGACACTAGTTATAGATTCCGATGCTTCACTTCAGGTTTACTGTATCCCTCTGATATTCTTAGTGACGATGAAACACAGTAATTGCATCGGAATTAAATACAAAAGGCACAATGCCGACTTAAGTACAAGAAAACTGACTCTTCTTACTATCTAAGATTTGAACCATTCCTGTGACACTAGTTATAGATTCCGATGCTTCACTTTAGGTTTACTGTATCCCTCTGACCTTCTTATTGACGATGAAACACGGAAATTGCATCGGAATTAAATACAAAAGGCACAAAGCCGACTAGAGTACAAGAAAACTGACTCTTCTTACTATCTAAGTTTTGAACCATTCCTGTGACACTAGTTATAGGTTCTGATGCTTCACTTCAGCTTTACAGTATGCCTCTGACCTTCTTATTGACGACGAAACACAGAAATTGTATCGGAATTAAATACAAAACGCACAATGCCGACTTAAGTACAAGAAAACTGACTTTTCTTACTGACTATGTTTTGAACTATTCCTGTGACACTAGTTATAGATTCCGATGCTTCACTTCAGATTTACTGTATCCCCCTGACCTTCTTATTGCCGATAAAACACAGAAATTGCATCGGAATTAATACAAAAGGCACAATGCCGACTTAAGTACAAAATAAATGACTCTTCTTACTGTCTATGATTTGAACCACTCATGTGACACTAGTTACAGATTCCGATGCTTCACTTCAGGTTTACTGTATCCCACTGACCTTCTTATTGACGATGAAACACAGAAATTGCATCGGAATTAAATACAAAAGGCACAATGCCGACCAAAGTTCAATAAAACTGACTCTTCTAACTGTCTATGCTTTGAACCATTCCTTTGACACTAGTTATTGATTCCGATCCTTCACTTCAGGTTTACTGTATCCCTCTGACCATCTTATTGACGATAAAACACAGAAATTGCATCGGAATTAAATACAAAAGGCACAATGCCGACTTAAGTACAAGAAAACTGACTCTTCTTACTGTCTATGTTTTGAACCATTCCTGTGACACTAGTTATAGATTCCGATGCTTCACTTCAGGTTTACTGTATCCCTCTGACCTTCTTATTGACGATGAAACACAGAAATTGCATCGGAGTTAAATACAAAAGGGACAATGCCGACTTAAGTACAAGAAAACTGACTCTTCTTACAGTCTATGTTTTGAAACATTCCTGTGATACTAGTTATAGATTCCGATGCTTCACTTCAGGTTTACTGTATCCCTCTGACCTTCTTATTGACGATGAAACACAGATATTGCATCGGAATTAAATACAAAAGGCACAATGCCGACTTAAGTACAAGAAAACTAACTCTTCTTACTGTCTAAGCTTTGAACCATTCCTGTGACACTAGTTATAGATTCCGATGCTTCAGGTTTACTGTATCCCTCTGACCTTCTTATTGTTGATTAAACACAGAATTTGCATTGGAATTAAATAGAAAATGCACAATGCCGACTTAAGTACAAGAAAACTGACTTTTCTTACTGTCTATGTTTTGAACCATTCCTGTGACACTAGTTATAGATTCCGATTCTTCACTTCTGGTTTACTGTATCCCTCTGACCTTCTTATTGACGATGAAACACAGAAATTGCAACGGAATTAAATACAAAGGCACAATGGCGACTTAAGAAGAAGAAAACTGACTCTTCTTACTGTCTATGTTTTGAACCATTCCTGTGACACTAGTTATAGATTCCGATGCTTCACTTCAGGTTTACTGTATCCCTCTGACCTTCTTATTGACGATGAAACACAGAAATTGCATCGGAGTTAAATAAAAAAGGCACAATGCCGACTTAAGTACAAGAAAACTGACTCTTCTTACTGTCTATGTTTTGAACCATTACTTTGACACTAGTTATAGATTCCGATGCTTCACTTCAGGATTACTGTATCCTTCTGACCTTCTTATTGACGATGAAACACAGAAATTACAACGGAATGAAATACAAAGGCACAATGCCGACTTAAGTACAAGATAACTGTCTCTTCTTACTGTCTATGTTTTGAACCATTCCTGTGACACTAGTTATAGATTCCGATGCTTCACTTCAGGTTTACTGTATCCCTCTGACCTTCTTATTGACGATGAAACACAGAAATTGCATCGGAATTAAATACAAAAGGCACAATGCCGACTTAAGTACAAGAAAACTGACTCTTTTTACTGTCTATGTTTTGAACTGTTCCTGTGACACTAGTTATAGATTCCGATGCTTCACTTTAGGTTTACTGTATCCCTCTGACCTTCTTATTGCCGATGAAACACAGAAATTGCATCGGAAATAAATACAAAAGGCACTATGCCGACTTAAGTACAAAAAAACTGACTCTTCTTACTGTCTATGATTTGAACCACTCATGTGACACTAGTTGCAAATTCCGATGCTTCACTTCAGGTTTACTGCATCCCTCTGACCTTCTTATTGACGATGAAATACAGAAATTGCAACGGAATTAAATACAAAGGCTCAATGCCGACTTAAGTAGAAGAAAACCGACTCTTCTTACTGTCTATGTTTGAACCATTTCTGTGACACTAGTTATAGATTCCGATGCTTCACTTCAGGTTTACTGTATCCCTCTGACCTTCTTATTGACGATGAAACACAGAAATTGCATCGGAATTAAATACAAAAGGCACAATGCCGACTTAAGTACAAGAAAACTGACTCTTCTTACTATCTAAGTTTTGAACCATTCCTGTGACACTAGTTATAGATTCCGATGCTTCACTTCAGGTTTACTGTATCCCTCTGACCTTCTTATTGACGATTAAACACAGAAATTGCATCGGAATTAAATACAAAAGTCACAACGGCGACTTAAGTACAAGAAAACTGACTCTTCTTACTGTCTATGTTTTGAACCATTCCTGTGACACTAGTTATACATTCTGATGCTTCACTTCAGCTTTACAGTATGCCTCTGACCTTCTTATTGACGACGAAACACAGAACTTGCATCGGAATTAAATACTAAAGGCACAATGCCGACTTAAGTACAAGAAAACTGTCTCTTCTTACTGTCTATGTTTTGAACTATTCCTGTGACACTAGTTATAGATTCCGATGCTTCACTTCAGGTTTACTGTATCCCTCTGACCTTCTTATTGCCGATGAAACACAGAAATTGCATCGGAATTAAATACAAAAGGCACAATGCCGACTTAAGTACGAAATAACTGACTCTTCTTACTGTCTATGATTTGAACCACTCATGTGACACTAGTTACAGATTCTGATGCTTCACTTCAGGTTTACTGTATCCCACTGACCTTCTTATTGACGATGAAACACAGAAATTGCATCGGAATTAAATACAAAAGGCACAATGCCGACCTAAGTTCAAGAAAACTGACTCTTCTAACTGTCTATGCTTTGAACCATTCCTTTGACACTAGTTATAGACCCCGATCCTTCACTTCAGGTTTACTGTATCCCTCTGACCCTCTGATTGACGATAAAACACAGAAATTGCATCGGAATTAAATACAAAAGGCACAATGCCGACTTAAGTACAAGAAAACTGACTCTTCTTACTGTCTATGTTTTGAACCATTCCTGTGACACTAGTTATAGATTCCGATGCTTCACTTCAGGTTTACTGTATCCCTCTGACCTTCTTATTGACGATGAAACACATAAATTGCATCGGAGTTAAATACAAAAGGCACAATGCCGACTTAAGTACAGGAAAACTGACTCTTCTTACAGTCATTGTTTTGAAACATTCCTGAGATACTAGTTATAGATTCCGATTCTTCACTTCAGGTTTACTGTATCCCTCTGACCTTCTTATTGACGATGAATCACAGATATTGCATCGTAATTAAATACAAAAGGCACAATGCCGACTTAAGTACAAGAAAACTGACTCTTCTTACTGTCTAAGCTTTGAACCATTCCTGTGACACTAGTTATAGATTCCGATGCTTCAGGTTTACTGTATCCCTCTGACCTTCTTATTGTTGATGAAACACAGAAATTGCATCGGAATTAAATAATAAATGCACAATGCCGACTTAAGTACAAGAAAACTGACTCTTCTTACTGTCTACGTTTTGAACCATTACTTTGACACTAGTTATAGATTCCGATGCTTCACTTCAGGTTTACTGTATCCCTCTGACCTTCTTATTGATGATGAAACACAGAAATTGCATCGCAATTAAATACAAAAGGCACAATGCCGACTTAAGTACAAGAAAACTGACTCTTCTTACTGTCTACGTTTTGAACCATTACTTTGACACTAGTTATAGATTCCGATGCTTCACTTCAGGTTTACTGTATCCTTCTGACCTTCTTATTGACGATGAAACACAGAAATTGCAACGGAATTAAATACAAAGGCACAATGCCGACTTAAGTAGATGTAAACCGACTCTTCTTACTGTCTATGTTTTGAACCATTCCTGTGACACTAGTTATAGATTCCGATGCTTCACTTTTGTTTTACTGTAACCCTCTGACCTTCTTATTGACGATGAAACACAGAAATTGCATCGGAATTAAATACCAAAGGCACAATGCCGACTTAAGTACAAGAAAACTGACTCTTCTTGCTGTCTATGTTTTGAACTATTCCTGTGACACTAGTTATGGATTCCGATGCTTCACTTTAGGTTTACTGTATCCCTCTGACCTTCTTATTGCCGATGAAACACAGAAATTGCATCGGAAATAAATACAAAAGGCACTATGCCGACTTAAGTACAAAAAAACTGACTCTTCTTACAGTCTATGATTTGAACCACTTATGTGACACTAGTTGCAGATTCCGATGCTTCACTTCAGGTTTACTGCATCCCTCTGACCTTCTTATTGACGATGAAACACAGAAATTGCAACGGAATTAAATACACAATGCCGACTTAAGTAGAAGAAAACAAAAGGCACAATGCCGACTTAAGTACAAGAAAACTTACTCTTCTTACTATCTAAGTTTTGAACCATTCCTGTGACACTAGTTATAGATTCCGATTCTTCATTTCAGGTTTACTGTATCCCTCTGACCTTCTTATGGACGATTAAACACAGAAATTGCATCGGAATTAAATACAAAAGTCACAACGGCGACTTAAGTACAAGAAAACTGACTCTTCTTACTGTCTATGTTTTGAACCATTCCTGTGACACTAGTTATAGATTCCGATGCTTCACTTCAGGTTTACTGTATCCCTCCGACCTTCTTATTGACGATGAAACACAGAAATAGCATTGGAATTAAATACAAAAGTCACAACGGCGACTTAAGTACAAGAAAACTGACACTTCTTACTGTCTATGTTTTGAACCATTCCTTTGCCACTAGTTATAGATTCCGATGCTTCACTTCAGGTTTACTGTATCACTCTGACCATCTTATTGACGATAAAACACAGAAATTCCATCGGAATTAAATACAAAAAACACAATGCCGACTTAAGTACTAGAAAACTGACTCTTCTTCCTGTCTATGTATTGAACCATTCATGTGACACTAGTTACAGACTCCGATGCTTTACTCCAAGTTTACTGTATCCCTCCGACCTTCTTTTTGACGATGAATCACAGAATTTGCTTCGGAATTAAATACAAAAGGCACAATGCCGACTTAAGTAAAGATAACTGTCTCTTCTTACTGTCCATGTTTTGAACCATTCCTGTGACACTAGTTATAGATTCCGATGCTTCACTTCAGGTTTACTGTATCTCTCTGACCTTCTTATTGACGATGAAACACAGAAATTGCATCGGACTTAAATACAAAAGGCACAAATCCGACTTAAGTACAAGAAAACTGACTCTTCTTACTGTCCATGTTTTGAACCATTCCTGTGACACTAGTTATAGATTCCGATGCTTCACTTTAGGTTTACTGTAACCCTCAGACCTTCTTATTGACGATGAAACACAGAAATTGCAAAGGAATTAAATACAAAGGCGCAATGCCGACTTAAGTAGAAGAAAACTGACTCTTCTTGCTGGCTATGTTTTGAACCATTCCTGTGACACTAGTTATAGATTCCGATGCTTCACTTCAAGTTTACTGTATCCCTCTGACCTTCTTATTGACGATGAAACACAGAAATTGCATCGCAATTAAATACAAAAGGCACAATGCCGACTTAAGTACAAGAAAACTGACTCTTCTTACTGTCTACGTTTTGAACCATTACTTTGACACTAGTTATAGATTCCGATGCTTCACTTCAGGTTTACTGTATCCTTCTGACCTTCTTATTGACGATGAAACACAGAAATTGCAACGGAATTAAATACAAAGGCACAATGCAGACTTAAGTAGATGAAAACCGACTCTTCTTACTGTCTATGTTTTGAACCATTCCTGTGACACTAGTTATAGATTCCGATGCTTCACTTTGGGTTTACTGTAACCCTCTGACCTTCTTATTGACGATGAAACAATGAAATTGCATCGGAATTAAATACCAAAGGCACAATGACGACTTAAGTACAAGAAAACTGACTCTTCTTGCTGTCTATGTTTTGAACTATTCCTGTGACACTAGTTATAGATTCCGATGCTTCACTTTAGGTTTACTGTATCCCTCTGACCTTCTTATTGCCGATGAAACACAGAAATTGCATCGGAAATAAATACAAAAGGCACTATGCCGACTTAAGTACAAAAAACTGACTCTTCTTACTGTCTATGATTTGACCCACTCATGTGACACTAGTTGCAGATTCCGATGCTTCACTTCAGGTTTACTGCATCCCTCTGACCTTATTGACGATCAAACACAGAAATTGCAACGGAATTAAATACACAATGCCGACTTAAGTAGAAGAAAACTGACTCTTCTTACTGTCTATGTGTTGAACCATTCCTGTGACACTAGTTATAGATTCCGATGCTTCACTTGAGGTTTACTGTATCCCTCTGACCTTCTTATTGACGTTGAAACACAGAAATTGCATCGCAATTAAATACAAAAGGCACAATGCCGACTTAAGTACAAGAAATCTGACTCTTCTTACTGTCTATGTTTTGAACCATTCCTTTGACACCAGTTATAGATTCCGATGCTTCACATCAGGTTTACTGTATCCCTCAGACCTTCTTATTGACGATGAAACACAGAAATTGCAACGGAATTAAATACAAAGGCTCAATGGCGACTTGAGTAGAAGAAAACCGACTCTTCTTACTATGTTTTGAACCATTTCTGTGACACTAGTTATAGATTCCGATGCTTCACTTCAGGTTTACTGTATCCCTCTGACCTTCTTATTGACGATGAAACACAGAAATTGCATCGGAATTAAATACAAAAGGCACAATGCCGACTTAAGTACAAGAAAACTGACTCTTCTTATTATCTAAGTTTTGAACCATTCCTGTGACACTAGTTATAGATTCCGATGCTTCACTTCAGGTTTACTGTATCACTCTGACCTTCTTATGGACGATTAAACACAGAAATTGCATCGGAATTAAATACAAAAGTCACAACAGCGACTTAAGTACAAGAAAACTGACTCTTCTTACTGTCTATGTTTTGAACCATTCCTGTGACACTAGTTATAGATTCCGATGCTTCACTTCAGGTTTACTGTATCCCTCCGACCTTCTTATTGACGATGAAACACAGAAATAGCATTGGAATTAAATACAAAAGTCACAACGGCGACTTAAGTACAAGAAAACTGACACTTCTTACTCTCTATGTTTTGAACCATTCCTTTGACACTAGTTATAGATTCCGATGCCTCACTTCAGGTTTACTGTATCCCTCTGACCATCTTATTGACGATAAAACACAGAAATTCCATCGGAATTAAATACAAAAAACACAATGCCGACTTAAGTACTAGAAAACTGACTCTTCTTCCTGTCTATGTATTGAACCATTCATGTGATACTAGTTACAGACTCCGATGCTTTACTCCAAGTTTACTGTATGCCTCCGACCTTCTTTTTGACGATGAATCACAGAATTTGCTTCGGAATTAAATACCAAACGCACAATGCCGACTTAAGTAAAGATAACTGTCTCTTCTTACTGTCTATGTTTTGAACCATTCCTGTGACACTAGTTATAGATTCCGATGCTTCACTTCAGGTTTACTGTATCTCTCTGACCTTCTTATTGACGATGAAACACAGAAATTGCATCGGAATTAAATACAAAAGGCACAATGCCGACTTAAGTACAAGAAAACTGACTCTTCTTACTGTCCATGTTTTGAACCATTCCTGTGACACTTATTATAGATTCCGAGGCTTCACTTCAGGTTTACTGTAACCCTCTGACCTTCTTATTGACGATGAAACACAGAAATTGCAAAGGAATTAAATACATAGGCGCAATGCCGACTTAAGTAGAAGAAAACTGACTCTTCTTGCTGGCTATGTTTTGAACCATTCCTGTGACACTAGTTATAGATTCCGATGCTTCATTTCAGGTTTAGTGCATCCCTCTGACCTTCTTATTGACGATGAAACACAGAAATTGCAACGGAATTAAATACAAAGGCACAATTTCGACTTAAGTAGAAGAAAACTGACACTTCTTACTGTCTATGTTTTGAACCATTCCTGTGACACTAGTTACAGATTCCGATGCTTCACTTCAGGTTTACTGTATCCCTCTGACCTTCTTATTGACGATGAAACACAGAAATTGCATCGGAATTAAATACAAAAGGCACAATGCCGACTTAAGTACAAGAAAACTGACTCTTCTTAATGTCTATGGGTTGAACTATTCCTGTGACACTAGTTATAGATTCCGATGCTTCACTTTAGGTTTACTGTATCCCTCTGACCTTCTTATTGCCGATGAAACACAGAAATTGCATCGGAATTAAATACAAAAGGCACTATGCCGACTTAAGTACAAAATAACTGATTCTTCTTACTGTCTATGATTTGAACCACTCATGTGACACTAGTTACAGATTCCGATGCTTCACTTCAGGTTTACTGTATCCCTCTGACCTTCTTATTGACGATGAAACACAGAAATTGCATCGGAATTAAATACAAAAGTCACAACAGCGACTTAAGTACAAGAAAACTGACTCTCCTTACTGTCTATGTTTTGAACCATTCCTGTGACACTAGTTATAGATTCCGATGCTTCACTTCAGGTTCACTGTATCTCTCTGACCTTCTTATTGACGATGAAACACAGAAATTGCATCGGAATTAAATACAAAAGGCACAATGCCGACTTAAGTACAAGATAACTGACTCTTCTTACTGTCTATGTTTTGAACCGTTCATGTGACACTAGTTATGGATTCCGTTGCTTCACTTCAGGTTTACTGTATCCCTCTGAACTTCTTATTGACGATGAAACACAGAAATTGCATCGGAATTAAATACAAAAGGCACAATGCCGACTTAAGTACAAGAAAACTGACTCTTCTTATTATCTAAGTTTTGAACCATTCCTGTGACACTAGTTATAGATTCCGATGCTTCACTTTAGGTTTACTGTATCCCTCTGACCTTCTTATGGACGATTAAACACAGAAATTGCATCGGAATTAAATACAAAAGTCACAACAGCGACTTAAGTACAAGAAAACTGACTCTTCTTACTGTCTATGTTTTGAACCATTCCTGTGACACTAGTTATAGATTCCGATGCTTCACTTCAGGTTTACTGTATCTCTCTGACCTTCATATTGACGATGAAACACAGAAATTGCATCGGAATTAAATACAAAAGGCACAATGCCGACTTAAGTACAAGATAACTGACTCTTCTTACTGTCTATGTTTTGAACCGTTCATGTGACACTAGTTATGGATTCCGTTGCTTCACTTCAGGTTTACTGTATCCCTCTGAACTTCTTATTGGCGATGAAACACAGAAGTTGCATCGGAATTAAATACAAAAGGCACAATGCCGACTTAAGTACAAGAAAACTGACTCTTCTTACTGTCTATGATTTGAACCATTCCTGTGACACTAGTTATAGATTTCGATCCTTCACTTCAAGTTTACTGTATCCCTCTGACCTTCTTATTGACGATGAAACACAGAAATTTCATCGGAATTAAATACAAAAGGCACAATGCCGACTTAAGTACATGAAAACTGACTCTTCTTATTGTCAATGTTTTGAACAATTCCTGTGACACTAGTTATAGATTCCGATGCTTCACTTCAGGTTTACTGTATCCCTCTGACCTTCTTATTGACGATGAAACACAGAAATTGCATCGGAATTAAATACAAAAGGCACAATGCCGACTTAAGTACAAGAAAACTGTCTCTTCCTACTGTCTATGTTTTGAACCATTCCTATGACACTAGTTATAGATTCAGATGCTTCACTTCAGGGTTACTGTATCCCTCTGACCTTCTTATTGACGATGAAACACAGAAATTGCATCGGAATTACATACAAAAGGCACAATGCCGACTTAAGTACAAGAAAACTGACTCTTCTTACTGTCTATGTTTTGAACCATTCCTGTGACACTAGTTATAGATTCCGATCCTTCACTTCAAGTTTACTGTATCCCTCTGACCTTCTTATTGACGATGAAACACAGAAATTTCATCGGAATTAAATACAAAAGGCACAATGCCGACTTAAGTACAAGAAAACTGACTCTTCTTACTGTGTATGTTTTGAACTTTTCCTGTGACACTAGTTATAGATTCCGATGCTTCACTTCAGGTTTAGTGTATCCCTCTGACCTTCTTATTGACGATGAAACACAGAAATTGCAACGGAATTAAATACAAAGGCACAATTTCGACTTAAGTAGAAGAAAACTGACTCTTCTTACTGTCTATGATTTGAACCATTCCTGTGACACTGGTTACAGATTCCGATGCTTCACTTCAGGTTTACTGTATCCCTCTGACCTTCTTATTGACGATGAAACACAGAAATTGCATCGGAATTAAATACAAAAGGCACAATGCCGACTTAAGTACAAGAAAGCTGACTCTTCTTAATGTCTATGGGTTGAACTATTCCTGTGACACTAGTTATAGATTCCGATGCTTCACTTTAGGTTTACTGTATCCCTCTGACCTTCTTATTGCCGATGAAACACAGAAATTGCATCGGAATTAAATACAAAAGGCACTATGCCGACTTAAGTACAAAATAACTGATTCTTCTTACTGTCTATGATTTGAACCACTCATGTGACACTAGTTACAGATTCCGATGCTTCACTTCAGGTTTACTGTATCCCTCTGACCTTCTTATTGACGATGAAACACAGAAATTGCATCGGAATTAAATACAGAAGGCACAATGCCGACTTAAGTACAAGAAAACTGACTCTTCTTACTGTCTATGTTTGAACGTTCCTGTGACACTAGATATAGATTGCGATGCTTCACTTCAGGTTTACTGTATCCCTGTAACCTTCTTATTGACGATGAAACACAGAAATAGCATCGGAATTAAATACAAAAGGCACAATGCCGACTTAAGTACAAGAAAACTGACTCTTCTTATTATCTAAGTTTTGAACCATTCCTGTGACACTAGTTATAGATTCCGATGCTTCACTTCTGGTTTACTGTATCCCTCTGACATTCTTATGGACGATTAAACACAGAAATTGCATCGGAATTAAATACAAAAGTCACAACAGCGACTTAAGTACAAGAAAACTGACTCTTCTTACTGTCTATGTTTTGAACCATTCCTGTGACACTAGTTATAGATTCCGATGCTTCACTTCAGGTTTACTGTATCTCTCTGACCTTCTTATTGACGATGAAACACAGAAATTGCATCGGAATTAAATACAAAAGGCACAATGCCGACTTAAGTACAAGATAACTGACTCTTCTTACTGTCTATGTTTTGAACCGTTCATGTGACACTAGTTATGGATTCCGTTGCTTCACTTCAGGTTTACTGTATCCCTCTGAACTTCTTATTGACGCTGAAACACAGAAATTGCATCGGAATTAAATACAAAAGGCACAATGCCGACTTAAGTACAAGAAAACTGACTCTTCTTACTGTCTATGTTTTGAACCATTCCTGTGACACTAGTTATAGATTTCGATCCTTCACTTCAAGTTTACTGTATCCCTCTGACCTTCTTATTGACGATGAAACACAGAAATTTCATCGGAATTAAATACAAAAGGCACAATGCCGACTTAAGTACATGAAAACTGACTCTTCTTATTGTCAACGTTTTGAACAATTCCTGTGACACTAGTTATAGATTCCGATGCTTCACTTCAGGTTTACTGTATCCCTCTGACCTTCTTATTGACGATGAAACACAGAAATTGCATCGGAATTAAATACAAAAGGCACAATGCCGACTTAAGTATAAGAAAACTGTCTCTTCCTACTGTCTATGTTTTGAACCATTCCTATGACACTAGTTATAGATTCAGATGCTTCACTTCAGGGTTACTGTATCCCTCTGACCTTCTTATTGACGATGAAACACAGAAATTGCATCGGAATTAAATACATAAGGCACAATGCCGACTTAAGTACAAGAAAACTGACTCTTCTTACTGTCTATGTTTTGAACCATTCCTGTGACACTAGTTATAGATTCCGATCCTTCACTTCAAGTTTACTGTATCCCTCTGACCTTCTTATTGACGATGAAACACAGAAATTTCATCGGAATTAAATACAAAAGGCACAATGCCGACTTAAGTACAAGAAAACTGACTCTTCTTACTGTGTATGTTTTGAACTGTTCCTGTGACACTAGTTATAGATTCCGATGCTTCACTTCAGGTTTACTGTATCCCTCTGACCTCCTTATTGACGAAGAAACACAGAAATTTCATCGGAATTAAATACAAAAGGCACAATGCCGACTTAAGTACAAGAAAACTGACTCTTCTTACTGTGTATGTTTTGAACTGTTCCTGTGACACTAGTTATAGATTCCGATGCTTCACTTCAGGTTTACTGTATCCCTCTGACCTTCTTATTGACGATGAAACACAGAAATTGCATCGGAATTAAATACAAAAGGCACAATGCCGACATAAGTACAAGAACACTGACTCTTCTTAATGTCTATGTGTTGAACTATTCCTGTGACACTAGTTATAAATTCCGATGCTTCACTTTAGGTTTACTGTATCCCTCTGACCTTCTTATTGCCGATGAAACACAGATATTGCATCGGAATTAAATACAAAAGGCACTATGCCGACTTAAGTACAAAATAACTGATTCTTCTTACTGTCTATGATTTGAACCACTCATGTGACACTAGTTACAGATTCCGATTCTTCACTTCAGGTTTACTGTATCCCTCTGACCTTCTTATTGACGATGAAACAAAGAAATTGCATCGGAATTAAATACAAAATGCACAATGCCGACTTAAGTACAAGATAACTGTCTCTTCTTACTGTCTATGCTTTGAACCATTCCTGTGACACTAGTTATAGATTCCGATGCTTCACTTCAGGTTTACTGTACCTCTCTGACCTTCTTATTGACGATGAAACACAGAAATTGCATCGGAATTAAATACAAAAGGCACAATGCCGACTTAAGTACAAGGTAACTGACTCTTCTTACTGTCTATGTTTTGAACCGTCCATGTGTCACTAGTTATGGATTCCGATGCTTGACTTCAGGTTTACTGTATCCCTCTGAACTTCTTATTGACGATGAAACACAGAAACTGCATCGGAATTAAATACAAAAGGCACATTGCCGACTTAAGTACAAGAAAACTGACTCTTCTTACTGTCTATGTTTTGAAACATTCCTGTGACACTAGTTATAGATTCCGATCCTTCACTTCAAGTTTACTGTATCCCTCCGACCTTCTTATTGACGATGAAACACAGAAATTTCATCGGAATTAAATACAAAAGGCACAATGCCGACTTAAGTACAAGAAAACTGACTCTTCTTATTGTCAATGTTTTGAACAATTCCTGTGACACTAGTTATAGATTCCGATGCTTCACTTCAGGTTTACTGTATCCCTCTGACCTTCTTATTGACGATGAAACACAGAAATTGCATCGGAATTAAATACAAAAGGCACAATGCCGACTTAAGTACAAGAAAACTGTCTCTTCCTACTGTCTATGTTTTGAACCATTCCTATGACACTAGTTATAGATTTAGATGCTCCACTTCAGGGTTACTGTATCCCTCTGACCTTCTTATTGACGATGAAACACAGAAATTGCATCGGAATTAAATACAAAAGGCACAATGCCGACTTAAGTACAAGAAAACTGTCTCTTCCTACTGTCTATGTTTTGAACCATTCCTATGACACTAGTTATAGATTCAGATGCTTCACTTCAGGGTTACTGTATCCCTCTGACCTTCTTATTGACGATGAAACACAGAAATTGCATCGGAATTAAATCCAAAAGGCACAATGGCGACTTAAGTACAAGAAAACTGACTCTTCTTACTGTCTATGTTTTGAACCATTCCTGTGACACTAGTTATAGATTCCGATCCTTCACTTCAAGTTTACTGTATCCCTCTGACCTTCTTATTGACGATGAAACATAGAAATTTCATCGGAATTAAATACAAAAGGCACAATGCCGACTTAAGTACAAGAAAACTGACTCTTCTTACTGTGTATGTTTTGAACTGTTCCTGTGACACTAGTTATAGATTCCGATGCTTCACTTCAGGTTTACTGTATCCCTCTGACCTTCTTATTGACGATGAAATACAGAAATAACATTGGAATTAAATACAAAAGTCACAACGGCAACGTAAGTACAAGAAAACTGACACTTCTTACTGTCTATGTTTTGAACCATTCCTTTGACACTAGTTATAGATTCCGATGCTTCACTTCAGGTTTACTGTATCCCTCTGACCATCTTATTGACGATAAAACACAGAAATTCCATCGGAATTAAATACAAAAAACACAATGCCGACTTAAGTACAAGACAACTGACTCTTCTTACTGTCTATGTTTTGATCCATTCATGTGACACTAGTTACAGACTCCGATGCTTTACTCCAAGATTACTGTATCCCTCCGACCTTCTTTTTGACGATGAATCACAGAATTTGCTTCGGAATTAAATACAAAAGGCACAATGCCGACTTAAGTACAAGAAAACTGACTCTTCTTACTGTCCATGTTTTGAACCATTCCTGTGACACTAGTTATAGATTCCGATGCTTCACTTCAGGTTTACTGTAACCCTCTGACCTTCTTATTGACGATGAAACACAGAAATTGCAAAGGAATTAAATACAAAGGCGCAATACCGACTTAAGTAGAAGAAAACTGACTCTTCTTGCTGTCTATGTTTTGAACCATTCCTGTGACACTAGTTATGGATTCCGATGCTTCACTTCAGGTTTGCTGTATCCCTCTGACCTTCTTATTGACTTTGAAACAAAGAAATTGCATCGCAATTAAATACAAAAGGCACAATGCTGACTTAAGAACAAGAAAACTGACTCTTCTTACTGTCTATGTTTTGAACCTTTCTTTTGACACTAGTTATAGATTCCGATGCTTCACTTCAGGTATACTGTATCCCTCTGACCTTCTTATTGACGATGAAACACAGAAATTGCAACGGAATATAATACAAAGGCACAATTTCGACTTAAGTAGAAGAAAACTGACTCTTCTTACTGTCTATGTTTTGAACCACTCATGTGACACTAGTTACAGATTCCGATGCTTCACTTCAGGTTTACTGTATCCCTCTGACCTTCTTATTGACGATGAAACACAGAAATTGCGTCGGAATTAAATACAAAAGGCACAATGCCGACTTAAGTACAAGAAAACTGACTCTTCTTATTGTCTATGTGTTGAACTATTCCTGTGACACTAGTTATAGATTCCGATGCTTCACTTTAGGTTTACTGTATCCCTCTGACCTTTTTATTGCCGATGAAACACAGAAATTGCATCGGAATTAAATACAAAAGGCACTATGCCGACTTAAGTACAAAATAACTGATTCTTCTTACTGTCTATGATTTGAACCACTCATGTGACACTAGTTACAGATTCCGATGCTTCACTTCAGGTTTACTGTATCCCTCTGACCTTCTTATTGACGATGAAACACAGAAATTTCATCGGAATTAAATACAAAAGGCACAATGCCGACTTAAGTACAAGAAAACTGACTCTTCTTATTGTCAATGATTTGAACAATTCCTGTGACACTAGTTATAGATTCCGATGCTTCACTTCAGGTTTACTGTATCCCTCTGACCTTCTTATTGACGATGAAACACAGAAATTGCATCGGAATTAAATACAAAAGGCACAATGCCGACTTAAGTACAAGAAAACTGTCTCTTCCTACTGTCTATGTTTTGAACCATTCCTATGACACTAGTTATAGATTCAGATGCTCCACTTCAGGGTTACTGTATCCCTCTGACCTTCTTATTGACGATGAAACACAGAAATTGCATCGGAATTAAATACAAAAGGCACAATGCCGACTTAAGTACAAGAAAACTGACTCTTCTTACTGTCTATGTTTTGAACCATTCCTGTGACACTAGTTATAGATTCCGATCCTTCACTTCAAGTTTACTGTATCCCTCTGACCTTCTTATTGACTATGAAACACAGAAATTTCATCGGAATTAAATACAAAATGCACAATGCCGACTTAAGTACAAGAAAACTGACTCTTCTTACTGTGTATGTTTTGAACCGTTCCTGTGACACTAGTTATAGATTCCGATGCTTCACTTCAGGTTTACTGTATCCCTCTGTCATTCTTATTGACGATGAAAATCAGAAATTGCATCGGAATTAAATACAAAAGGCACAATTCCGACTTAAGTACAAGAAAACTGACTCTTCTTACTGTCTATGTTTTGAACCATTCCTGTGACACTAGTTATAGATTCCGATGCTTCACTTCCGGTTTACTGTATCCCTCTGACCTTCTTATTGACGATGAAACACAGAAATTGCATCGGGATGAAATACAAAAGTCACAACGGCGACTTAAGTACAAGAAAACTGACACTTCTTACTGTCTATGTTTTGAACCATTCCTGTGAGACTAGTTATAGATTCCGATGCTTCACTTCAGGTTTACTGTATCCCTCTGACCATCTTATTGACGATGAAACACAGAAATTCCATCGGAATTAAATACAAAAACCACAATGCCGACTTAAGTACAGGAAAACTGACTCTTCTCACTGTCTATGTTTTGAACCATTCATGTGACACTAGTTACAGACTCCGATGCTTTACTCCAAGTTTACTGTATCCCTCCGACCTTCTTTTTGACGATGAATCACAGAATTTGCTTCGGAATTAAATACAAAAGGCACAATGCCGACTTAAGTACAAGAAAACTGACTCTTCTTACTGTCTAAGCTTTGAACCATTCCTGTGTCACTAGTTATAGACTCCGATGCTTCACTTCAGGTTTACTGTATCCCTCTGACCTTCTTATTGAAGATGAAACACAGAAATTGCATCGAAATTAAATACAAAAAACACAATGCCGACCTAAGTACAAGAAAACCGACTCTTCTTACTGTCGATGTTTTGAACCATTCCTGTGACACTAGTTATAGATTCCGATGTTTCACTTCAGGTTTTCTTTATCACTCTGACCTTCTTATTGACGATAAACCACATAAATTGCATCGGAAATAAATACAAAAGGCACAATGCCGACTGAAGTACAAGAAAACTGACTCTTCTTACTGTCTATGTTTTGAACCATTCCATTGACACTAGTTATAGATTCCGATCCTTCACTTCAAGTTTACTGTATCCCTCTGACCTTCTTATTGACGATGAAACATAGAAATTTCATCGGAATTAAATACAAAAGGCACAATGCCGACTTAAGTACAAGAAAACTGACTCTTCTTACTGTGTATGTTTTGAACTGTTCCTGTGACACTAGTTATAGATTCCGATGCTTCACTTCAGGTTTACTGTATCCCTCTGACCTTCTTATTGACGATGAAATACAGAAATAACATTGGAATTAAATACAAAAGTCACAACGGCAACGTAAGTACAAGAAAACTGACACTTCTTACTGTCTATGTTTTGAACCATTCCTTTGACACTAGTTATAGATTCCGATGCTTCACTTCAGGTTTTCTGTATCCCTCTGACCATCTTATTGACGATAAAACACAGAAATTCCATCGGAATTAAATACAAAAAACACAATGCCGACTTAAGTACAAGACAACTGACTCTTCTTACTGTCTATGTTTTGATCCATTCATGTGACACTAGTTACAGACTCCGATGCTTTACTCCAAGATTACTGTATCCCTCCGACCTTCTTTTTGACGATGAATCACAGAATTTGCTTCGGAATTAAATACAAAAGGCACAATGCCGACTTAAGTACAAGAAAACTGACTCTTCTTACTGTCCATGTTTTGAACCATTCCTGTGACACTAGTTATAGATTCCGATGCTTCACTTCAGGTTTACTGTAACCCTCTGACCTTCTTATTGACGATGAAACACAGAAATTGCAAAGGAATTAAATACAAAGGCGCAATACCGACTTAAGTAGAAGAAAACTGACTCTTCTTGCTGTCTATGTTTTGAACCATTCCTGTGACACTAGTTATGGATTCCGATGCTTCACTTCAGGTTTGCTGTATCCCTCTGACCTTCTTATTGACTTTGAAACAAAGAAATTGCATCGCAATTAAATACAAAAGGCACAATGCTGACTTAAGAACAAGAAAACTGACTCTTCTTACTGTCTATGTTTTGAACCTTTCCTTTGACACTAGTTATAGATTCCGATGCTTCACTTCAGGTATACTGTATCCCTCTGACCTTCTTATTGACGATGAAACACAGAAATTGCAACGGAATATAATACAAAGGCACAATTTCGACTTAAGTAGAAGAAAACTGACTCTTCTTACTGTCTATGTTTTGAACCACTCATGTGACACTAGTTACAGATTCCGATGCTTCACTTCAGGTTTACTGTATCCCTCTGACCTTCTTATTGACGATGAAACACAGAAATTGCGTCGGAATTAAATACAAAAGGCACAATGCCGACTTAAGTACAAGAAAACTGACTCTTCTTATTGTCTATGTGTAGAACTATTCCTGTGACACTAGTTATAGATTCCGATGCTTCACTTTAGGTTTACTGTATCCCTCTGACCTTTTTATTGCCGATGAAACACAGAAATTGCATCGGAATTAAATACAAAAGGCACTATGCCGACTTAAGTACAAAATAACTGATTCTTCTTACTGTCTATGATTTGAACCACTCATGTGACACTAGTTACAGATTCCGATGCTTCACTTCAGGTTTACTGTATCCCTCTGACCTTCTTATTGACGATGAAACACAGAAATTTCATCGGAATTAAATACAAAAGGCACAATGCCGACTTAAGTACAAGAAAACTGACTCTTCTTATTGTCAATGATTTGAACAATTCCTGTGACACTAGTTATAGATTCCGATGCTTCACTTCAGGTTTACTGTATCCCTCTGACCTTCTTATTGACGATGAAACACAGAAATTGCATCGGAATTAAATACAAAAGGCACAATGCCGACTTAAGTACAAGAAAACTGTCTCTTCCTACTGTCTATGTTTTGAACCATTCCTATGACACTAGTTATAGATTCAGATGCTCCACTTCAGGGTTACTGTATCCCTCTGACCTTCTTATTGACGATGAAACACAGAAATTGCATCGGAATTAAATACAAAAGGCACAATGCCGACTTAAGTACAAGAAAACTGACTCTTCTTACTGTCTATGTTTTGAACCATTCCTGTGACACTAGTTATAGATTCCGATCCTTCACTTCAAGTTTACTGTATCCCTCTGACCTTCTTATTGACTATGAAACACAGAAATTTCATCGGAATTAAATACAAAATGCACAATGCCGACTTAAGTACAAGAAAACTGACTCTTCTTACTGTGTATGTTTTGAACCGTTCCTGTGACACTAGTTATAGATTCCGATGCTTCACTTCAGGTTTACTGTATCCCTCTGTCATTCTTATTGACGATGAAAATCAGAAATTGCATCGGAATTAAATACAAAAGGCACAATTCCGACTTAAGTACAAGAAAACTGACTCTTCTTACTGTCTATGTTTTGAACCATTCCTGTGACACTAGTTATAGATTCCGATGCTTCACTTCCGGTTTACTGTATCCCTCTGACCTTCTTATTGACGATGAAACACAGAAATTGCATCGGGATGAAATACAAAAGTCACAACGGCGACTTAAGTACAAGAAAACTGACACTTCTTACTGTCTATGTTTTGAACCATTCCTGTGAGACTAGTTATAGATTCCGATGCTTCACTTCAGGTTTACTGTATCCCTCTGACCATCTTATTGACGATGAAACACAGAAATTCCATCGGAATTAAATACAAAAACCACAATGCCGACTTAAGTACAGGAAAACTGACTCTTCTCACTGTCTATGTTTTGAACCATTCATGTGACACTAGTTACAGACTCCGATGCTTTACTCCAAGTTTACTGTATCCCTCCGACCTTCTTTTTGACGATGAATCACAGAATTTGCTTCGGAATTAAATACAAAAGGCACAATGCCGACTTAAGTACAAGAAAACTGACTCTTCTTACTGTCTAAGCTTTGAACCATTCCTGTGTCACTAGTTATAGACTCCGATGCTTCACTTCAGGTTTACTGTATCCCTCTGACCTTCTTATTGAAGATGAAACACAGAAATTGCATCGAAATTAAATACAAAAAACACAATGCCGACCTAAGTACAAGAAAACCGACTCTTCTTACTGTCGATGTTTTGAACCATTCCTGTGACACTAGTTATAGATTCCGATGTTTCATTTCAGGTTTTCTTTATCACTCTGACCTTCTTATTGACGATAAACCACATAAATTGCATCGGAAATAAATACAAAAGGCACAATGCCGACTGAAGTACAAGAAAACTGACTCTTCTTACTGTCTATGTTTTGAACCATTCCATTGACACTAGTTATAGATTCCGATGCTTCACTTCAGGTTTACTGTATCCCTCTGACCTTCTTATTGACGATGAAACACAGAAATTGCAACGGAATTAAATACAAAGGCACAATGACGACTTAAGTAGAAGAAAACTGACTCTTCTTACTGTCTATGTTTTGAACCATTCCTGTGACACTAATTATAGATTCCGATGCTTCACTTCAGGTTTACTGTATCCCTCTGACCTTCTTATTGACGATGAAACACAGAAATTGCATCGAAATTAAATACAAAAAACACAATGCCGACCTAAGTAAAAACAAACTGACTCTTCTTACTGTCGATGTTTTGAACCATTCCTGTGACACTAGTTATAGATTCCGATGTTTCACTTCAGGTTTTCTTTATCACTCTGACCTTCTTATTGACGATAAAACACATAAATTGCATCGGAAATAAATACAAAAGGCACAATGCCGACTGAAGTACAAGAAAACTGACTCTTCTTACTGTCTATGTTTTGAACCATTCCTGTGACACTAGTTATAGATTCCGATGCTTCACTTCAGGTTTACTGTATCCCTCTGACGTTCTTATTGACGATGAAACACAGAAATTGCATCGGAATTAAATACAAAAGGCACAATGCCGACTTAAGTACAAGAAAACTGACTCTCCTTACTGTCTATGTTTTGAAACATTCCTGTGACACTAGTTATAGATTCCGATCCTTCACTTCAAGTTTACTGTATCCCTCTGACCTTCTTATTGACGATGAAACACAGAAATTTCATCGGAATTAAATACAAAAGGCACAATGCCGACTTAAGTACAAGAAAACTGACTCTTCTTATTGTCAATGTTTTGAACAATTCCTGTGACACTAGTTATAGATTCCGATGCTTCACTTCAGGTTTACTGTATCCCTCTGACCTTCTTATTGACGATGAAACACAGAAATTGCATCGGAATTAAATACAAAAGAAACAATGCCGACTTAAGTACAAGAAAACTGTCTCTTCCTACTGTCTATGTTTTGAACCATTCCTATGACACTAGTTATAGATTCAGATGCTCCACTTCAGGGTTACTTATCCCTCTGACCTTCTTATTGACGATGAAACACAGAAATTGCATCGGAATTAAATACAAAAGGCACAATGCCAACTTAAGTACGAGATAACTGACTCTTCTTACTGTCTATGTTTTGAACCGTTCATGTGACACTAGTTATGGATTCCGATGCTTGACTTCAGGTTTACTGTATCCCTCTGACCTTCTTATTGACGATGAAACACAGAAATTGCAAAGGAATTAAATACAAAAGGCACAATGCCGACTTAAGTACAAGAAAACTGACTCTTCTTACTGTCTATGTTTTGAAACATTCCTGTGACACTAGTTATAGATTCCGAACCTTCACTTCAAGTTTACTGTATCCCTCTGACCTTCTTATTGACGATGAAACACAGAAATTTCATCGGAATTAAATACAAAAGGCACAATGCCGACTTAAGTACAAGAAAACTGACTCTTCTTATTGTCAATGATTTGAACAATTCCTGTGACACTAGTTATAGATTCCGATGCTTCACTTCAGGTTTACTGTATCCCTCTGACCTTCTTATTGACGATGAAACACAGAAATTGCATCGGAATTAAATACAAAAGGCACAATGCCGACTTAAGTACAAGAAAACTGTCTCTTCCTACTGTCTATGTTTTGAACCATTCCTATGACACTAGTTATAGTTTCAGATGCTCCACTTCAGGGTTACTGTATCCCTCTGACCTTCTTATTGACGATGAAACACAGAAATATCATCGGAATTAAATACAAAAGGCACAATGCCGACTTAAGTACAAGAAAACTGACTCTTCTAACTGTCTGATTTGAACCATTCCTGTGACACTAGTTATAGATTCCGATCCTTCACTTCAAGTTTACTGTATCCCTCTGACCTTCTTATTGACGATGAAACACAGAAATTTCATCGGAATTAAATACAAAATGCACAATGCCGACTTAAGTACAATAAAACTGACTCTTCTTACTGTCTATGTTTTGAACCATTCCTGTGACACTAGTTATAGATTCCGATGCTTCACTTCCGGTTTACTGTATCCCTCTGACCTTCTTATTGACGATGAAACACAGAAATTGCATCGGAATGAAATACAAAAGTCACAACGGCGACTTAAGTACAAGAAAACTGACACTTCATACTGTCTATGTTTTGAACCATTCCTGTGACACTAGTTATAGATTCCGATGCTTCACTTCAGGTTTACTGTATCCCTCTGTCCATCTTATTGACGATGAAACACAGAAATTCCATCGGAATTAAATACAAAAAACACAATGCCGACTTAAGTACAGGAAAACTGACTCTTCTCACTGTCTATGTTTTGAACCATTCATGTGACACTAGTTACAGACTCCGATGCTTTACTCCAAGTTTACTGTATCCCTCCGACCTTCTTTTTGACGATGAATCACAGAATTTGCTTCGGAATAAAATACAAAAGGCACAATGCCGACTTAAGTACAAGAAAACTGACTCTTCTTACTGTCTAAGCTTTGAACCATTCCTGTGTCACTAGTTATAGACTCCGATGCTTCACTTCAGGTTTACTGTATCCCTCTGACCTTCTTATTGACGATGAAACACAGAAATTGCATCGGAATTAAATACAAAAGGCACAATGCCGACTTAAGTACAAGAAAACTGTCTCTTCCTACTGTCTATGTTTTGAACCATTCCTATGACACTAGTTATAGTTTCAGATGCTCCACTTCAGGGTTACTGTATCCCTCTGACCTTCTTATTGACGATGAAACACAGAAATTGCATCGGAATTAAATACAAAAGGCACAATGCCGACTTAAGTACAAGAAAACTGACTCTTCTAACTGTCTGATTTGAACCATTCCTGTCACACTAGTTATAGATTCCGATCCTTCACTTCAAGTTTACTGTATCCCTCTGACCTTCTTATTGACGATGAAACACAGAAATTTCATCGGAATTAAATACAAAATGCACAATGCCGACTTAAGTACAATAAAACTGACTCTTCTTACTGTCTATGTTTTGAACCATTCCTGTGACACTAGTTATAGATTCCGATGCTTCACTTCCGGTTTACTGTATCCCTCTGACCTTCTTATTGTCGATGAAACACAGAAATTGCATCGGAATGAAATACAAAAGTCACAACGGCGACTTAAGTACAAGAAAACTGACACTTCATACTGTCTATGTTTTGAACCATTCCTGTGACACTAGTTATAGATTCCGATGCTTCACTTCAGGTTTACTGTATCCCTCTGTCCATCTTATTGACGATGAAACACAGATATTCCATCGGAATTAAATACAAAAAACACAATGCCGACTTAAGTACAGGAAAACTGACTCTTCTCACTGTCTATGTTTTGAACCATTCATGTGACACTAGTTACAGACTCCGATGCTTTACTCCAAGTTTACTGTATCCCTCCGACCTTCTTTTTGACGATGAATCACAGAATTTGCTTCGGAATAAAATACAAAAGGCACAATGCCGACTTAAGTACAAGAAAACTGACTCTTCTTACTGTCTAAGCTTTGAACCATTCCTGTGTCACTAGTTATAGACTCCGATGCTTCACTTCAGGTTTACTGTATCCCTCTGACCTTCTTATTGACGATGAAACATAGAAATTGCATCTAAATTAAATACAAAAAACACAATGCCGACCTAAGTACAAGAAAACTGACTCTTCTTACTGTCGATGTTTTGAACCATTCCTGTGACACTAGTTATAGATTCCGATGTTTCACTTCAGGTTTTCTTTATCACTCTGACCTTCTTATTGACGATAAACCACATAAATTGCATCGGAAATAAATACAAAAGGCACAATGCCGACTGAAGTACAAGAAAACTGACTCTTCTTACTGTCTATGTTTTGAACCATTCCATTGACACTAGTTATAGATTCCGATGCTTCACTTCAGGTTTACTGTATCCCTCTAACCTTGTTATTGACGATGAAACACAGAAATTGCATCGGAATTAAATACAAAAGAAACAATGCCGACTTAAGTACAAGAAAACTGTCTCTTCCTACTGTCTATGTTTTGAACCATTCCTATGACACTAGTTATAGATTCAGATGCTCCACTTCAGGGTTACTTATCCCTCTGACCTTCTTATTGACGATGAAACACAGAAATTGCATCGGAATTAAATACAAAAGGCACAATGCCAACTTAAGTACAAGAAAACTGACTCTTCTTATTGTCAATGTTTTGAACAATTCCTGTGACACTAGTTATAGATTCCGATGCTTCACTTCAGGTTTACTGTATCCCTCTGACCTTCCTATTGACGATGAAACACAGAAATTGCATCGGAATTAAATACAAAAGAAACAATGCCGACTTAAGTACAAGAAAACTGTCTCTTCCCACTGTCTATGTTTTGAACCATTCCTATGACACTAGTTATAGATTCAGATGCTCCACTTCAGGGTTACTTATCCCTCTGACCTTCTTATTGACGATGAAACACAGAAATTGCATCGGAATTAAATACAAAAGGCACAATGCCAACTTAAGTACAAGATAACTGACTCTTCTTACTGTCTATGTTTTGAACCGTTCATGTGACACTAGTTATGGATTCCGAAGCTTGACTTCAGGTTTACTGTATCCCTCTGACCTTCTTATTGACGATGAAACACAGAAATTGCAAAGGAATTAAATACAAAAGGCACAATGCCGACTTAAGTACAAGAAAACTGACTCTTCTTACTGTCTATGTTTTGAAACATTCCTGTGACACTAGTTATAGATTCCGATCCTTCACTTCAAGTTTACTGTATCCCTCTGACCTTCTTATTGACGATGAAACACAGAAATTTCATCGGAATTAAATACAAAAGGCACAATGCCGACTTAAGTACAAGAAAACTGACTCTTCTTATTGTCAATGTTTTGAACAATTCCTGTGACACTAGTTATAGATTCCGATGCTTCACTTCAGGTTTACTGTATCCCTCTGACCTTCTTATTGACGATGAAACACAGAAATTGCATCTTAATTAAATACAAAAGGCACAATGCCGACTTAAGTACAAGAAAACTGTCTCTTCCTACTGTCTATGTTTTGAACCATTCCTATGACACTAGTTATAGATTCAGATGCTCCACTTCAGGGTTACTTATCCCTCTGACCTTCTTATTGACGATGAAACACAGAAATTGCATCGGAATTAAATACAAAAGGCACAGTGCCGACTTAAGTACAAGAAAACTGACTCTTCTTACTGTCTATGTTTTGAACCACTCATGTGACACTAGTTACAGATTCCGATGCTTCACTTCAAGTTTACTGTATCCCTCTGACCTTCTTATTGCCGATGAAACACAGAAATTGCATCGGAATTAAATACAAAAGGCACTATGCCGACTTAAGTACAAAATAACTGATTCTTCTTACTGTCTATGATTTGAACCACTCATGTGACACTAGTTACAGATTCCGATGCTTCACTTCAGGTTTACTGTATCCCTCTGACCTTCGTATTGACGATGAAACACAAAAATTTCATCGGAATTAAATACAAAAGGCACAATGCCGACTTAAGTACAAGAAAACTGACTCTTCTTATTGTCAATGATTTGAACAATTCCTGTGACACTAGTTATAGATTCCGATGCTTCACTTCAGGTTTACTGTATCCCTCTGACCTTCTTATTGACGATGAAACACAGAAATTGCATCGGAATTAAATACAAAAGGCACAATGCCGACTTAAGTACAAGAAAACTGTCTCTTCCTACTGTCTATGTTTTGAACCATTCCTATGACACTAGTTATAGATTCAGATGCTCCACTTCAGGGTTACTGTATCCCTCTGACCTTCTTATTGACGATGAAACACAGAAATTGCATCGGAATTAAATACAAAAGGCACAATGCCGACTTAAGTACAAGAAAACTGACTCTTCTTACTGTCTATGTTTTGAACCATTCCTGTGACACTAGTTATAGATTCCGATCCTTCACTTCAAGTTTACTGTATCCCTCTGACCTTCTTATTGACTATGAAACACAGAAATTTCATCGGAATTAAATACAAAATGCACAATGCCGACTTAAGTACAAGAAAACTGACTCTTCTTACTGTGTATGTTTTGAACCGTTCCTGTGACACTAGTTATAGATTCCGATGCTTCACTTCAGGTTTACTGTATCCCTCTGTCATTCTTATTGACGATGAAACTCAGAAATTGCATCGGAATTAAATACAAAAGGCACAATTCCGACTTAAGTACAAGAAAACTGACTCTTCTTACTGTCTATGATTTGAACCATTCCTGTGACACTAGTTATAGATTCCGATGCTTCACTTCCGGTTTACTGTATCCCTCTGACCTTCTTATTGACGATGAAACACAGAAATTGCATCGGGATGAAATACAAAAGTCACAACGGCGACTTAAGTACAAGAAAACTGACACTTCTTACTGTCTATGTTTTGAACCATTCCTGTGACACTAGTTATAGATTCCGATGCTTCACTTCAGGTTTACTGTATCCCTCTGACCATCTTATTGACGATGAAACACAGAAATTCCATCGGAATTAAATACAAAAACCACAATGCCGACTTAAGTACAGGAAAACTGACTCTTCTCACTGTCTATGTTTTGAACCATTCATGTGACACTAGTTACAGACTCCGATGCTTTACTCCAAGTTTACTGTATCCCTCCGACCTTCTTTTTGACGATGAATCACAGAATTTGCTTCGGAATTAAATACAAAAGGCACAATGCCGACTTAAGTACAAGAAAACTGACTCTTCTTACTGTCTAAGCTTTGAACCATTCCTGTGTCACTAGTTATAGACTCCGATGCTTCACTTCAGGTTTACTGTATCCCTCTGACCTTCTTATTGAAGATGAAACACAGAAATTGCATCGAAATTAAATACAAAAAACACAATGCCGACCTAAGTACAAGAAAACCGACTCTTCTTACTGTCGATGTTTTGAACCATTCCTGTGACACTAGTTATAGATTCCGATGTTTCACTTCAGGTTTTCTTTATCACTCTGACCTTCTTATTGACGATAAACCACATAAATTGCATCGGAAATAAATACAAAAGGCACAATGCCGACTGAAGTACAAGAAAACTGACTCTTCTTACTGTCTATGTTTTGAACCATTCCATTGACACTAGTTATAGATTCCGATGCTTCACTTCAGGTTTACTGTATCCCTCTGACCTTCTTATTGACGATGAAACACAGAAAATGCAACGGAATTAAATACAAAGGCACAATGCCGACTTAAGTAGAAGAAAACTGACTCTTCTTACTGTCTATGTTTTGAACCATTCCTGTGACACTAATTATAGATTCCGATGCTTCACTTCAGGTTTACTGTATCCCTCTGACCTTCTTATTGACGATGAAACACAGAAATTGCATCGAAATTAAATACAAAAAACACAATGCCGACCTAAGTACAAAAAAACTGACTCTTCTTACTGTCGATGTTTTGAACCATTCCTGTGACACTAGTTATAGATTCCGACGTTTCACTTCAGGTTTTCTTTATCACTCTGACCTTCTTATTGACGATAAAACACATAAATTGCATCGGAAATAAATACAAAAGGCACAATGCCGACTGAAGTACAAGAAAACTGACTCTTCTTACTGTCTATGTTTTGAACCATTCCTGTGACACTAGGTATAGATTCCGATGCTTCACTTCAGGTTTACTGTATCCCTCTGACGTTCTTATTGACGATGAAACACAGAAATTGCATCGGAATTAAATACAAAAGGCACAATGCCGACTTAAGTACAAGAAAACTGACTCTTCTTACTGTCTATGTTTTGAAACATTCCTGTGACACTAGTTATAGATTCCGATCCTTCACTTCAAGTTTACTGTATCCCTCTGACCTTCTTATTGACGATGAAACACAGAAATTTCATCGGAATTAAATACAAAAGGCACAATGCCGACTTAAGTACAAGAAAACTGACTCTTCTTATTGTCAATGTTTTGAACAATTCCTGTGACACTAGTTATAGATTCCGATGCTTCACTTCAGGTTTACTGTATCCCTCTGACCTTCTTATTGACGATGAAACACAGAAATTGCATCGGAATTAAATACAAAAGAAACAATGCCGACTTAAGTACAAGAAAACTGTCTCTTCCTACTGTCTATGTTTTGAACCATTCCTATGACACTAGTTATAGATTCAGATGCTCCACTTCAGGGTTACTTATCCCTCTGACCTTCTTATTGACGATGAATCACAGAAATTGCATCGGAATTAAATACAAAAGGCACAATGCCAACTTAAGTACAAGATAACTGACTCTTCTTACTGTCTATGTTTTGAACCGTTCATGTGACACTAGTTATGGATTCCGATGCTTGACTTCAGGTTTACTGTATCCCTCTGACCCTCTTATTGACGATGAAACACAGAAATTGCAAAGGAATTAAATACAAAAGGCACAATGCCGACTTAAGTACAAGAAAACTGACTCTTCTTACTGTCTATGTTTTGAAACATTCCTGTGACACTAGTTATAGATTCCGATCCTTCACTTCAAGTTTACTGTATCCCTCTGACCTTCTTATTGACGATGAAACACAGAAATTTCATCGGAATTAAATACAAAAGGCACAATGCCGACTTAAGTACAAGAAAACTGACTCTTCTTATTGTCAATGATTTGAACAATTCCTGTGACACTAGTTATAGATTCCGATGCTTCACTTCAGGTTTACTGTATCCCTCTGACCTTCTTATTGACGATGAAACACAGAAATTGCATCGGAATTAAATACAAAAGGCACAATGCCGACTTAAGTACAAGAAAACTGTCTCTTCCTACTGTCTATGTTTTGAACCATTCCTATGACACTAGTTATAGTTTCAGATGCTCCACTTCAGGGTTACTGTATCCCTCTGACCTTCTTATTGACGATGAAACACAGAAATTGCATCGGAATTAAATACAAAAGGCACAATGCCGACTTAAGTACAAGAAAACTGACTCTTCTAACTATCTATGATTTGAACCATTCCTGTGATAATAGTTATAGATTCCGATCCTTCACTTCAAGTTTACTGTATCCCTCTGACCTTCTTATTGACGATGAAACACAGAAATTTCATCGGAATTAAATACAAAATGCACAATGCCGACTTAAGTACAAGAAAACTGACTCTTCTTACTGTCTATGTTTTGAACCATTCCTGTGACACTAGTTATAGATTCCGATGCTTCACTTCCGGTTTACTGTATCCCTCTGACCTTCTTATTGACGATGAAACGCAGAAATTGCATCGGAATGAAATACAAAAGTCACAACGGCGACTTAAGTACAAGAAAACTGACACTTCTTACTGTCTATGTTTTGAACCATTCCTGTGACACTAGTTATAGATTCCGATGCTTCACTTCAGGTTTACTGTATCCCTCTGTCCATCTTATTGACGATGAAACACAGAAATTCCATCGGAATTAAATACAAAAAACACAATGCCGACTTAAGTACAGGAAAACTGACTCTTCTCACTGTCTATGTTTTGAACCATTCATGTGACACTAGTTACAGACTCCGATGCTTTACTCCAAGTTTACTGTATCCCTCCGACCTTCTTTTTGACGATGAATCACAGAATTTGCTTCGGAATAAAATACAAAAGGCACAATGCCGACTTAAGTACAAGAAAACTGACTCTTCTTACTGTCTAAGCTTTGAACCATTCCTGTGTCACTAGTTATAGACTCCGATGCTTCACTTCAGGTTTACTGTATCCCTCTGACCATCTTATTGACGATGAAACACAGAAATTGCATCTAAATTAAATACAAAAAACACAATGCCGACCTAAGTACAAGAAAACTGACTCTTCTTACTGTCGATGTTTTGAACCATTCCTGTGACACTAGTTATAGATTCCGATGTTTCACTTCAGGTTTTCTTTATCACTCTGACCTTCTTATTGACGATAAACCACATAAATTGCATCGGAAATAAATACAAAAGGCACAATGCCGACTGAAGTACAAGAAAACTGACTCTTCTTACTGTCTATGTTTTGAACCATTCCTGTGACACTAATTATAGATTCCGATGCTTCACTTCAGGTTTACTGTATCCCTCTGACCTTGCTATTGACGATGAAACACAGAAATTGCATCGGAATTAAATACAAAAGAAACAATGCCGACTTAAGTACAAGAAAACTGTCTCTTCCTACTGTCTATGTTTTGAACCATTCCTGTGACACTAGTTATAGATTCCGATCCTTCACTTCAATTTTACTGTATCCCTCTGACCTTCTTATTGACGATGAAACACAGAAATTTCATCGGAATTAAATACAAAAGGCACAATGCCGACTTAAGTACAAGAAAACTGACTCTTCTTATTGTCAATGTTTTGAACAATTCCTGTGACACTAGTTATAGATTCCGATGCTTCACTTCAGGTTTACTGTTTCCCTCTGACCTTCTTATTGACGATAAAACACAGTAATTGCATCGGAATTAAATACAAAAGGCACAATGCCGACTTAAGTACAAGAAAACTGTCTCTTCCTACTGTCTATGTTTTGAACCATTCCTATGACACTAGTTATAGTTTCAGATGCTCCACTTCAGGGTTACTGTATCCCTCTGACCTTCTTATTGACGATGAAACACAGAAATTGCATCGGAATTAAATACAAAAGGCACAATGCCGACTTAAGTACAAGAAAACTGACTCTTCTAACTGTCTATGATTTGAACCATTCCTGTGACACTAGTTATAGATTCCGATGTTTCACTAAAGGTTTTCTTTATCACTCTGACCTTCTTATTGACGATAAACCACATAAATTGCATCGGAAATAAATACAAAAGGCACAATGCCGACTGAAGTACAAGAAAACTGACTCTTGTTACTGTCTATGTTTTGAACCATTCCATTGACACTAGTTATAGATTCCGATGCTTCACTTCAGGTTTACTGTATCCCTCTGACCTTCTTATTGACGATGAAACACAGAAATAGCAACGAAATTAAATACAAAGGCACAATGCCGACTTAAGTAGAAGAAAACTGACTCTTCTTACTGTCTATGTTTTGAACCATTCCTGTGACACTAATTATAGATTCCGATGCTTCACTTCAGGTTTACTGTATCCCTCTGACCTTGTTATTGACGATGAAACACAGAAATTGCATCGAAATTAAATACAAAAAACACAATGCCGACCTAAGTACAAGAAAACTGACTCTTCTTACTGTCGATGTTTTGAACCATTCCTGTGACACTAGTTATAGATTCCGATGTTTCACTTCAGGTTTTCTTTATCACTCTGACCTTCTTATTGACGATAAAACACATAAATTGCATCGGAAATAAATACAAAAGGCACAATGCCGACTGAAGTACAAGAAAACTGACTCTTCTTACTGTCTATGTTTTGAACCATTCCTGTGACACTAGTTATAGATTCCGATGCTTCACTTCAGGTTTACTGTATCCCTCTGACGTTCTTATTGACGATGAAACACAGAAATTGCATCGGAATTAAATACAAAAGGCACAATGCCGACTTAAGTACAAGAAAACTGACTCTTCTTACTGTCTATGTTTTGAAACATTCCTGTGACACTAGTTATAGATTCCGATCCTTCACTTCAAGTTTACTGTATCCCTCTGACCTTCTTATTGACGATGAAACACAGAAATTTCATCGGAATTAAATACAAAAGGCACAATGCCGACTTAAGTACAAGAAAACTGACTCTTCTTATTGTCAATGTTTTGAACAATTCCTGTGACACTAGTTATAGATTCCGATGCTTCACTTCAGGTTTACTGTATCCCTCTGACCTTCTTATTGACGATGAAACACAGAAATTGCATCTTAATTAAATACAAAAGGCACAATGCCGACTTAAGTACAAGAAAACTGTCTCTTCCTACTGTCTATGTTTTGAACCATTCCTATGACACTAGTTATAGATTTAGATGCTCCACTTCAGGGTTACTTATCCCTGTGACCTTCTTATTGACGATGAAACACAGAAATTGCATCGGAATTAAATACAAAAGGCACAATGCCGACTTAAGTACAAGAAAACTGACTCTTCCTACTGTCTATGTTTTGAACCATTCCTGTGACACTAGTTATAGATTCCGATCCTTCACTTCAAGTTTACTGTATCCCTCTGACCTTCTTATTGACGATGAAACACAGAAATTTCATCGGAATTAAATACAAAATACACAATGCCGACTTAAGTACAAGAAAACTGACTCTTCTTACTGTCTATGTTTTGAACCATTCCTGTGACACTAGTTATAGATTCCGATGCTTCACTTCCGGTTTACTGTATCCCTCTGACCTTCTTATTGACGATGAAACACAGAAATTGCATCGGAATGAAATACAAAAGTCACAACGGCGACTTAAGTACAAGAAAACTGACACTTCTTACTGTCTATGTTTTGAACCATTCCTGTGACACTAGTTATAGATTCCGATGCATCACTTCAGGTTTACTGTATCCCTCTGACCATCTTATTGACGATGAAACACAGAAATTCCATCGGAATTAAATACAAAAAACACAATGCCGACTTAAGTACAGGAAAACTGACTCTTCTCACTGTCTATGTTTTGAACCATTCATGTGACACTAGTTACAGACTCCGATGCTTTACTCCAAGTTTACTGTATCCCTCCGACCTTCTTTTTGACGATGAATCACAGAATTTGCTTAGGAATTAAATACAAAAGGCACAATGCCGACTTAAGTACAAGAAAACTGACTCTTCTTACTGTCTAAGATTTGAACCATTCCTCTGTCACTAGTTATAGACTCCGATGCTTCACTTCAGGTTTACTGTATCCCTCTGACCTTCTTATTGACGATGAAACACAGAAATTGCATCGAAATTAAATACAAAAAACACAATGCCAACCTAAGTACAAGAAAACTGACTCTTCTTACTGTCGATGTTTTGAACCATTCCTGTGACACTAGTTATAGATTCCGATGTTTCACTTCAGGATTTCTTTATCACTCTGACCTTCTTATTGACGATAAAACACAAAAATTGCATCGGAAATAAATACAAAAGGCACAATGCCGACTGAAGTACAAGAAAACTGACTCTTCTTACTGTCTATGTTTTGAACCATTCCTGTGATACTAGTTATAGATTCCGATGCTTCACTTCAGGTTTACTGTATCCCTCTGACGTTCTTATTGACGATGAAACACAGAAATTGCATCGGAATTAAATACAAAAGGCACAATGCCAACTTAAGTACAAGAAAACTGTCTCTTCCTACTGTCTATGTTTTGAACCATTCCTATGACACTAGTTATAGATTCAGATGCTTCACTTCAGGGTTACTGTATCCCTCTGACCTTCTTATTGACGATGAAACACAGAAATTGCATCGGAATTAAATACAAAAAGCACAATGCCGACTTAAGTACAAGAAAACTGACCCTTCTTACTGTCTATGTTTTGAACCATTCCTGTGACACTAGTTAGAGATTCCGATGCTTCACTTCAGGTTTCCTGTATCCCTCTGACCTTCTTATTGACTATGAAACACAGACATTTCATCGGAATTAAATACAAAAGGCACAATGCCGACTTAAGTACAAGGAAACTGACTCTTCTTACTGTGTATAGTTTGAACCGTTCCTGTGACACTAGTTATAGATTCCGATGCTTCACTTCAGGTTTACTGTATCCCTCTGACCTTCTTATTGACGATGAAACTCAGAAATTGCATCGGAATTAAATACAAAAGGCACAATGCCGACTTAAGTACAAGAAAACTGACTCTTCTTACTGTCTATGTTTTGAACCATTCCTGTGACACTAGTTATAGATTCCGATGCTTCACTTCAGGTTTACTGTATCCCTCTGACCTTCTTATTGACGATGAAACACAGAAATTGCATCGGAATGAAGTACAAAAGTCACAATGGCGACTTAAGTACAAGAAAACTGACACTTCTTACTGTCTATGTTTTGAACCATTCCTGTGACACTAGTTATAGATTCCGATGCTTCACTTCAGGTTTACTGTATCCCTCTGACCATCTTATTGACGATGAAACACAGAAATTCCATCGGAATTAAATACAAAAAACACAATGCCGACTTAAGTACAAGAAAACTGACTCTTCTCACTGTCCACGTTTTGAACCATTCATGTGACACTAGTTACAGATTCCGATGTTTCACTTCAGGTTTTCTTTATCACTCTGACCTTCTTATTGACGATAAAACACATAAATTGCATCGGAAATAAATACAAAAGGCACAATGCCGACTGAAGTACAAGAAAACTGACTCTTCTTACTGTCTATGTTTTGAACCATTCCTGTGACACTAGTTATAGATTCCGATGCTTCACTTCAGGTTTACTGTATCCCTCTGACGTTCTTATTGACGATGAAACACAGAAATTGCATCGGAATTAAATACAAAAGGCACAATGCCGACTTAAGTACAAGAAAACTGACTCTTCTTACTGTCTATGTTTTGAAACATTCCTGTGACACTAGTTATAGATTCCGATCCTTCACTTCAAGTTTACTGTATCCCTCTGACCTTCTTATTGACGATGAAACACAGAAATTTCATCGGAATTAAATACAAAAGGCACAATGCCGACTTAAGTACAAGAAAACTGACTCTTCTTATTGTCAATGTTTTGAACAATTCCTGTGACACTAGTTATAGATTCCGATGCTTCACTTCAGGTTTACTGTATCCCTCTGACCTTCTTATTGACGATGAAACACAGAAATTGCATCTTAATTAAATACAAAAGGCACAATGCCAACTTAAGTACAAGAAAACTGTCTCTTCCTACTGTCTATGTTTTGAACCATTCCTATGACACTAGTTATAGATTTAGATGCTCCACTTCAGGGTTACTTATCCCTGTGACCTTCTTATTGACGATGAAACACAGAAATTGCATCGGAATTAAATACAAAAGGCACAATGCCGACTTAAGTACAAGAAAACTGACTCTTCCTACTGTCTATGTTTTGAACCATTCCTGTGACACTAGTTATAGATTCCGATCCTTCACTTCAAGTTTACTGTATCCCTCTGACCTTCTTATTGACGATGAAACACAGAAATTTCATCGGAATTAAATACAAAATACACAATGCCGACTTAAGTACAAGAAAACTGACTCTTCTTACTGTCTATGTTTTGAACCATTCCTGTGACACTAGTTATAGATTCCGATGCTTCACTTCCGGTTTACTGTATCCCTCTGACCTTCTTATTGACGATGAAACACAGAAATTGCATCGGAATGAAATACAAAAGTCACAACGGCGACTTAAGTACAAGAAAACTGACACTTCTTACTGTCTATGTTTTGAACCATTCCTGTGACACTAGTTATAGATTCCGATGCATCACTTCAGGTTTACTGTATCCCTCTGACCATCTTATTGACGATGAAACACAGAAATTCCATCGGAATTAAATACAAAAAACACAATGCCGACTTAAGTACAGGAAAACTGACTCTTCTCACTGTCTATGTTTTGAACCATTCATGTGACACTAGTTACAGACTCCGATGCTTTACTCCAAGTTTACTGTATCCCTCCGACCTTCTTTTTGACGATGAATCACAGAATTTGCTTAGGAATTAAATACAAAAGGCACAATGCCGACTTAAGTACAAGAAAACTGACTCTTCTTACTGTCTAAGATTTGAACCATTCCTCTGTCACTAGTTATAGACTCCGATGCTTCACTTCAGGTTTACTGTATCCCTCTGACCTTCTTATTGACGATGAAACACAGAAATTGCATCGAAATTAAATACAAAAAACACAATGCCAACCTAAGTACAAGAAAACTGACTCTTCTTACTGTCGATGTTTTGAACCATTCCTGTGACACTAGTTATAGATTCCGATGTTTCACTTCAGGATTTCTTTATCACTCTGACCTTCTTATTGACGATAAAACACAAAAATTGCATCGGAAATAAATACAAAAGGCACAATGCCGACTGAAGTACAAGAAAACTGACTCTTCTTACTGTCTATGTTTTGAACCATTCCTGTGATACTAGTTATAGATTCCGATGCTTCACTTCAGGTTTACTGTATCCCTCTGACGTTCTTATTGACGATGAAACACAGAAATTGCATCGGAATTAAATACAAAAGGCACAATGCCAACTTAAGTACAAGAAAACTGTCTCTTCCTACTGTCTATGTTTTGAACCATTCCTATGACACTAGTTATAGATTCAGATGCTTCACTTCAGGGTTACTGTATCCCTCTGACCTTCTTATTGACGATGAAACACAGAAATTGCATCGGAATTAAATACAAAAAGCACAATGCCGACTTAAGTACAAGAAAACTGACCCTTCTTACTGTCTATGTTTTGAACCATTCCTGTGACACTAGTTAGAGATTCCGATGCTTCACTTCAGGTTTCCTGTATCCCTCTGACCTTCTTATTGACTATGAAACACAGACATTTCATCGGAATTAAATACAAAAGGCACAATGCCGACTTAAGTACAAGGAAACTGACTCTTCTTACTGTGTATAGTTTGAACCGTTCCTGTGACACTAGTTATAGATTCCGATGCTTCACTTCAGGTTTACTGTATCCCTCTGACCTTCTTATTGACGATGAAACTCAGAAATTGCATCGGAATTAAATACAAAAGGCACAATGCCGACTTAAGTACAAGAAAACTGACTCTTCTTACTGTCTATGTTTTGAACCATTCCTGTGACACTAGTTATAGATTCCGATGCTTCACTTCAGGTTTACTGTATCCCTCTGACCTTCTTATTGACGATGAAACACAGAAATTGCATCGGAATGAAGTACAAAAGTCACAACGGCGACTTAAGTACAAGAAAACTGACACTTCTTACTGTCTATGTTTTGAACCATTCCTGTGACACTAGTTATAGATTCCGATGCTTCACTTCAGGTTTACTGTATCCCTCTGACCATCTTATTGACGATGAAACACAGAAATTCCATCGGAATTAAATACAAAAAACACAATGCCGACTTAAGTACAAGAAAACTGACTCTTCTCACTGTCCACGTTTTGAACCATTCATGTGACACTAGTTACAGACTCCGATGCTTTACTCCAAGTTTACTATATCCCTCCGACCTTCTTTTTGACGATGAATCACAGAATTTGCTTCGCAATTAAATACAAAAGGCACAATGCCGACTTAAGTACAAGAAAACTGACTCTTCTTACTGTCTAAGCTTTGAACCATTCCTGTGACACTAGTTATAGATTCCGATACTTCACTTCAGGTTTACTGTATCCCTCTGACCTTCTTATTGTTGATGAAACACAGAAATTGCATCGGAATTAAATAGAAAAGGCACAATGCCGACTTAAGTACAAGAAAACTGACTCTTCTTACTGTCCATGTTTTGAACCATTCCTGTGACACTAGTTATAGATTCCGATGCTTCACTTCAGGTTTACTGTATCCCTCTGACCTTCTTGTTGACGATGAAACACAGAAATTGCATCGCAATTAAATACAAAAGGCACAATGCCGACTTAAGTACAAGAAAACTGACTCTTCTTACTGTCTATGTTTTGAACCATTCCTTTGACACTAGTTATAGATTCCGATGCTTCACTTCAGGTTTACTGTATCCCTCTGACCTTCTTATTGACGATGAAACACAGAAATTGCAACGGAATTAAATACAAAGGCACAATGCCGACTTAAGTAGAGGAAAACTGACTCTTTTTACTGTCTATGTTTTGAACCATTCCTGTGACACTAGTTATAGATTCCGATGCTTCACTTCAGGTTTACTGTATCCCTCTGACCTTCTTATTGACGATGAAACACAGAAATTGCATCGGAATTAAATACAAAAGGCACAATGCCGTCTTATGTACAAGAAAACTGACTCTTCTTACTGTCTATGTTTTGAACTATTCCTGTGACACTAGTTATAGATTCCGATGCTTCACTTTAGGTTTACTGTATCCCTCTGACCTTCTTATTGCCGATGAAACACAGAAATTGCATCGGAATTAAATACAAAAGGCACTATGCCGACTTAAGTACAAAATAACTGACTCTTCTTACTGTCTATGATTTGAACCACTCATGTGACACTAGTTACAGATTCCGATGCTTCACTTTAGGTTTACTGTATCCCTCTGACCTTCTTATTGACGATGAAACACAGATATTGCATCGGAATTAAATACAAAAGTTACAATGCCGACTTAAGTTCAAGAAAACTGACTCTTCTAACTGTCTATGTTTTGAACCATTCATGTGACACTAGTTATAGATTCCGATGCTTCACTTCAGGTTTACTGTATCCCTATGACCTTCTTATTGACGATGAAACACAGAAATTGCATCGGAATTAAATACAAAAGGCACAACGGCGACTTAAGTACAAGAAAACTGACACTTGTTACTGTCTATGTTTTGAACCATTCCTGTGACACTAGTTATACATTCCGATGCTTCACTTCAGGTTTACTGAATCCCTCTGACCTTCTTATTGACGATAAAACACAGAAATTGCATCGGAATTGAATACAAAAAACACAATGCCAACTTAAGTACAAGAAAACTGACTCTTCTTACTGTCTATGTTTTGAACCATTCCTGTGACACTAGTTATAGACTCCGATGCTTTACTCCAAGTTTACTGTATCCCTCCGACCTTCTTTTTGACGATGAATCACAGAATTTGCTTCGGAATTAAATACAAAAGGCACAATGCCGACTTAAGTACAAGAAAACTGACTCTTCTTACTGTCGATGTTTTGAACCATTCCTGTGACACTAGTTATAGATTCCGATGTTTCACTTCAGGTTTACTTTATCACTCTGACCTTCTTATTGACGATAAAACACATAAATTGCATCGGAAATAAATACAAAAGGCACAATGCCGACTGAAGTACAAGAATACTGACTCTTCTTACTGTCTATGATTTGAACCATTCCTGTGACACTAGTTATAGATTCCGATGCTTCACTTCAGGTTTACTGTATCCCTCTGACCTTCTTATTGACGAACAAACACAGAAATTGTACCGGAATTGAATACAAAAGGCACAATGCTGACTTAAGTACAAGAAAACTGACTCTTCGTACTGTCTATGTTTTGAAACATTCCTGTGACCCTAGTTATAGATCCCGATGCTTCACTTCAGGTTCACTGTATCCCTCTGACCTTCTTATTGACGATGAAACACAGAAATTGCATCGGAATTAAATACAAAAGGCACAATGCCGACTTAAGTAAGAGAAAACTGACTCTTCTTACTGTCTATGTTTTGAACTATTCCTGTGACACTAGTTATAGATTCCGATTCTTCACTTTAGGTTTACTGTATCCCTCTGACCTTCTTATTGCCGATGAAAAACAGAAATTGAATACAAAAGGCACTATGCCGACTTAAGTACAAAATAACTGACCCTTCTTACTGTCTATGATTTGAACCACTCATGTGACCCTAGTTACAGATTCCGATGCTTCACTTCAGGTGTACTGTATACCTCTGACCTTCTTATTGAAGATGAAACACAGAAATTGCATCGGAATGAAATACAAAAGGCACAATGCAGATATTAGTTCAAGAAAACTGACTCTTCTAACTGTCGATGTTTTGAACCATTCATGTGACACTAGTTATAGATTCCGATGCTTCACTTCAGGTTTACTGTATCCCTCTGACCTTCTTATTAACGATTAAACACAGAAATTGCATCGGAATTAAATACAAAAGGCACAATGACGAAATAAGTGCAAGAAAACTGACTCTTCTTACTGTCTACGTTTCACCATTCCTGTGACACTACTTATAGATTCCGATACTTCACTTCAGGTTTACTGTATCCCTCTGACCTTCTTATTGACGATGGTAACACAGAAATTGCATCGGAATTAAATACAAAAGGCACAATGCCGACTTAAGTACAAGAAAACTGACTCTTCTTACTATCTAAGTTTTGAACCATTCCTGTGACACTAGTTATAGATTCCGATGCTTCACTTCAGGTTTACTGTATCCCACTGACCTTCTTGTTGACGAAAAAACACAGAAATTGCCTCGGAATTAAATACAAAGGGCAGAATGCCGACTTAAGTTCAAGAAATATGACTCTTCTAACTGTCTATGTTTAGAACCATTAATGTGACACTAGTTATTGATCCGATGCTTCACTTCAGGTTTACTGTAACCCTCTGACCTTCTTATTGACGACGAAACACAGAAATTGCATCGGAATTAAATACAAAATTCACAATGCCGACTTAAGTACAAGAATACTGACTCTTCTTACTGTCTATGTTTTGAGCCTTTCCTTTGACACTAGTTATAGATTCCGATCCTTCACTTCAGGTTTACTGTATCCCTCTGACCTTCTTATTGACGATAAAACAAAGAAATTGCATCGGAATTAAATACAAAAGGCACAATGCCGACTTAAGTACAAGAAAACTGACTCTTCTTACTGTCTATGTTTTGAACCATTCCTGTGACACTAGTTATAGATTTCGATGCTTCACTTCAGGTTTACTGTATCCCTCTGACCTTCTTATTGTCGATGAAACACAGAAATTGCATCGGAGTTAAATACAAAAGGCACAATGCCGACTTAAGTACAAGAAAACTGACTCTTCTTACAGTCTATGTTTTGAACCATTCCTGTGATACTAATTATAGATTCTGATGCTTCACTTCAGGTTTACTGTAACCCTCTGACCATCTTATTGACGATGAAACACAGATATTGCATCGGAATTAAATACAAACGGCACAATGCCGACTTAAGTACAAGGAAACTGACTCTTCTTACTGTCTATACTTTGAACCAATCCTGTAACACTACTTATAGATTCCGATGCTTCACTTCAGGTTTACTGTATCCCGCTGACCTACCTATTGACGATGAAACACAGACATTGCATAGGAATTAAATACAAAAGGCACAATGCCGACTTAAGTACAAGAAAACTGACTCTTCTTACTATCTAAGTTTTGTACCATTCCTGTGACACTAGTTATAGATTCCGATGCTTCACTTCAGGTTTACTGTATCCTTCTGACCTTCTTATTGACGATGAAACACAGAAATTGCATCGGAATTAAATACAAAAGGCACAATTCCGACTTAAGTACAAGAAAACTGACTCTTCTCACTGTCTATGTTTGAACCATTCCTGTGACACTAGTTATAGATTCCGATGCTTCACTTCAGGTTTACTGTATCCCTCTGACCTTCTTATTGACGATGAAACACAGAAATCGCATCGGAATTAAATACAAAAGGCACAATGCTGACTTTAGTACAAGAAAACTGACTCTGCTTACTGTCTATGTTTTGAACCATTCCTGTGACACTAGTTATAGATTCCGATACTTCACTTCAGGTTTACTGTATCCCTCTGACCTTCTTATTGACTATGAAACACAGAAATTGCATCGGAGTTAAATACAAAAGGCACAATGCCGACTTAAGTACAAGAAAACTGGCTCTTCTTACTGTCTATGTTTTGAACTATTCCTGTGACACTAGTTATAGATTCCGATGCTTCACTTTAGGTTTACTGTATCCCTCTGACCTTCTTATTGCCGATGAAAGACAGAAATAGCATCGGAATTAAATACAAAAGGCACTATGCCGACATAAGTACAAAATAACTGACCCTTCTTACTGTCTATGATTTGAACCACTCATGTGACACTAGTTACAGATTCCGATGCTTCACTTCAGGTTTACTGTATACCTCTGACCTTCTTATTGAAGATGAAACACAGACATTGCATAGGAATTAAATACAAAAGGCACAATGCCGACATAAGTTCAAGAGAACTGACTCTTCTAACTGTCTATGTTTTGAACCATTCTTGTGACACTAGTTATAGATTCCGATGCTTCACTTCAGGTTTACTGTATCCCTCTGACCGTCTTATTAACGATTAAACACAGAAATTGCATCGGAATTAAATACAAAAGGCACAATGACGACTTAAGTGCAGGAAAACTGACTCTTCCTACTGTCTATGTTTGACCATTCCTGTGACACTACTTATAGATTCCGATGCTTCACTTCAGCTTTACTGTATCCCTCTGACCTTCTTATTGATGATGAAACACAGAAATTGCATCGGAATTAAATACAAAAGGCACAATGCCGACTTAAGTACAAGAAAACTGACTCTTCTTACTATCTAAGTTTTGAACCATTCCTGTGACACTAGTTATAGATTCCGATGCTTCACTTCAGGTTTACTGTATCCCTCTGACCTTCTTATTGACGATGAAACACAGAAATTGCATCGGAATTAAATACAAAAGGCACAATGCCGACTTAAGTACAAGAAAACTGACTCTTCTTACTATCCAATTTTTGAACCATTCCTGTGACACTAGTTATAGATTCCGATGCTTCGCTTCAGCTTTACAGTATGCCTCTGGCCTTCTTATTGACGACGAAACACAGAAATTGCATCGGAATTAAATACAAATGGCACAATGCCGACTTAAGTACAGGAAACCCGACTCTTCTTACTGTCTATGATTTGAACTATTCCTATGACACTAGTTATAGATTCCGATGCTTCACTTCAGGTTTACTGTATACCTCTGACTTTCTTGTTGCCGATGAAACACAGGAAATGCATCGGAATTAAATACAAAAGGCACAATGCCGACTAAAGTACAAAATAACTGACTCTTCTTAATGTCTATGATTTGAACCACTCATGTGACACTAGTTACAGATTTCGATGCTTCACTTCAGGTTTACTGTATACCTCTGACCTTCTTATTGAAGATGAAACACGGACATTGCATCGGAATTAAATACAAAAGGCACAATGCCGACATAAGTTCAAGAGAACTGACTCTTCTAACTGTCTATGTTTTGAACCAATCATGTGACACTAGTTATAGATTCCGATGCTTCACTTCAGGTTTACTGTATCCCTCTGACCTTCTTATTAACGATTAAACACAGAAATTGCATCGGAATTAAATGCAAAAGGCACAATGACGACTTAAGTGCAAGAAAACTGACTCTTCTTACTGTCTATGTTTGACCATTCCTGTGACACTACTTATAGATTCCGATGCTTCACTTCAGGTTTACTGTATCCCTCTGACCTTCTTATTGACGATGAAAAACAGAAATTGCATCGGAATTAAATACAAAAAGCACAATGCCGACTTAAGTACAAGAAAACTGACTCTTCTTACTAACTAAGTTTTGAACCATTCCTGTGACACTAGTTATAGATTCCGATGCTTCACTTCAGGTTTACTGTATCCCTCTGACATTCTTATTGACGATGAAACACAGAAATTGCATCGGAATTAAATACAAAAGGCACAATGCCGACTTTAGTACAAGAAAACTGACTCTTCTTACTATCCAAGTTTTGAACCATTCCTGTGACACTAGTTATAGATTCCGATGCTTCGCTTCAGCTTAACAGTATGCCTCTGGCCTTCTTATTGACGACGAAACACAGAAATTGCATCGGAATTAAATACAAAAGGCACAATGCCGACTTAAGTACAGGAAAACTGACTCTCCTTACTGTCTATGATTTGAACTATTCCTGTGACACTAGTTATAGATTCCGATGCTTCACTTCAGGTGTACTGTATCCCTCTGACTTTCTTATTGCCGATGAAACACAGAAAATGCATCGGAATTAAATACTAAAGACTCAATGCCGACTTAAGTACAAAATAACTGACTCTTCTTACTGTCTATGATTTGAATCACTCATGTGACACTAGTTAAAGATTCCGATGCTTCACTTCAGGTTTACTGTATCCCACTGACCTTCTTATTGACGATAAAACACAGAAATTGCCTCGGAATTAAATACAAAGGTCACAATGCCGACTTAAGTTCAAGAAAACTGACTCTTCTAACTGTCTATGTTTGGAACCATTCATGTGACACTAGTTATAGATTCCGATGCTTCAGTTCAGGTTTACTGTAACCCTCTGACCTTCTTATTAACGATGAAACACAGAAATTGCATCGGAAATAAATACAAAAGTCACAATGCCGACTTAAGTACAAGAATACTGACTCTTCTTACTGTCTATGTTTTGAGCCATTACTTTGACACTACTTATAGATTCCGATCCTTCACTTTAGGTTTACTGTATCCCTCTGACCTTCTTACTGACGATGAAACACAGAAATTGCATCGGAGTTAAATACAAATGGCACAATGCCGACTTAAGTACAAGACAACTGACTCTTCTTACAGTCTATGTTTTGAACCATTCCTGTGATACTAATTATAGATTCCGATGCTTCACTTCAGGTTTACTGTATCCCTCTGACCTTCTTATTGACGATGAAACACTGATATTGCATCGGAATTAAATACAAAAGGCACAATGCCGACTTAAGTACAAGAAAACTAACTCTTCTTACTGTCTATACTTTGAACCAATCCTGTAACACTAGTTATAGATTCCGATGCTTCACTTCAGGTTTACTGTATCCCTCTGACCTACCTATTGACGATGAAACACAGACATTGCATCGGAATTAAATACAAAAGGCACAATGCCGACTTCAGTACAAGAAAACTGACTCTTCTTACTATCTAAGATTTGCACCATTCCTGTGACACTAGTTATAGATTCCGATGCTTCACT